>NC_091455.1:102742345-103476095 GCF_027789765.1 Dendropsophus ebraccatus | reverse complement strand
CACGGAGCAGACACCAGCCCAGCGTCCTGCAGCCTCTGCGTGACCCCTGATGGCAGCAGCCGGGGATCACTGCCAGACGCTGCAGGACGCTGTCTGTGCTCTCCTCTCCTACTGGAACTGCGGGAGGGGGCCCCTGGGGGATGGGGGCCCTGGGCATTTGCCCTGCTTGCCCCCCCCTAACGCCGGCCATGCCGGTGCTGCCGCCGCCTTTCATCTCCCCCCGCCGTGAATCTACGGCGGGGGGAGATGAAATAAGTGTCCCCCAGACCTCAGATCAGCCCCCCCTAGTAGGGCGATCACTAACCCCCTTCCCCCGGCGGCCATCATTTCCAAGATGGCCGCCGCCATCGCTGTGAACCGACTAATGTCGGTTCACAGCGATGGAAAAGTTAAAATGAATGAAAGCCCCATGCTCTCCGCCACCGGAGGTAGCGGAGAGCATGGGGCAGTCATCGGGGACCCCCTGTTGGGTCCTGGTACAAGCGATCAGCGGTATATACTATATACCGCTGATCGCTTGTACCATGTGCTCCTGGCACTTTTTATCCCCTGTCACCATGAATGATTGGTGACAGGGGATAAAAAGTGATGTCCCCCCACCCCCCCTGTCACCCCTGTCCCCCAGTCACCCCCCCTTCCCCATATACTCACCTGATCCTGGAGCTCCTTCCTCCTCGACGTCCTGGCTGGTTATGAAGTGCGCATGCGCTTCACAACCAGCCAACTCTGAAAATTTAAAGTGACAGAGACCAATTTGGTCTCTATCACTGAACTATGATTACTGAGATAGAAAATATCACAGTAATCATAGTAATACAGTGAAAATGAATATGTAAAGTACAAAAAGTGACAAACATACAAAAAAAATAAAACACACACTTTTTATTATAGTAATAATTGCAGTTTACTCCCAAATTACCCCTAACCCCTCCCCAGATTACCCGTAACCACCGCACGTTGCCCGTAACCACCGCACGTTGCCCGTAACCACCGCAAATTGCTAGTGACCCCCTCCCGATTGCCCGTAACCACCCCAAATTACATGTACCCACCCCAGATTACCTATAAGCACTTCAGTTTATCAGTAACAATCCCAGATTGTCTGTAACCCTTCCAGGTTGCACATAACCCCCCCAGGTTCCCCGTAATCATGCCAGATTACATGTAACCCCCCCAGATTGCACGTAACCACCGCGCGTTGCCTCTGACCACGCCACGATGCCTCTGACCACCGCACGTCGCCTCTGACCACCGCACGTCGCCTCTGACCACCGCACGTCGCCACTGACCACCTCACGTCGCCTCTGACCACCGCACGTCGCCTCTGACCACCGCACGTCGCCTCTGACCACCGCACGTCGCCTCTGACCACCGCACGTCGCCTCTGACCACCGCACGTCGCCTCTGACCACCACACGTTGCCTCTGACCACGCCACGGCGCCTCTGACCACCCCAAATTGCCAATGACCCCCTCCAGATTGCGGTGCCCATGCCAGATTACAGGTATCCACCCCAGATTGCCTATAAGAACTTCAGTTTATCCGTAACCACCCCACATTGCCCGTAACCACCCCACATTGCCCGTAACCACCCCAGATTGTCAGTAAGCCTGCAGGTTGCCCGTAACCACCCCACGTTGCCCGTATCCACCCCAGATTGTCTGTAAGCACTGCAGGTTGCCCGTAACCACCCCACGTTGCCCGTAACCACCCCAGATTGTCTGTAAGCACTGCAGGTTGCCCATAACCACCCCACGTTGCCCGTATCCACCCCAGATTGTCTGTAAGCACTGCAGGTTGCCCGTAACCACCCCACGTTTCCCGTAACCATCCCAGATTGTCTGTAAGCACAGCAGGTTGCCCGTAACCAGCCCACGTTGCCTGTAACCAGCCCACGTTGCCTGTAACCACCCCACGTTGCCGTAACCACAGCAGGTTGCCCGTGACCACCACACGTTGCCCATAAGCACCCCACGTTGCCCGTAACCACCCCACGTTGCCTGTAACCACCCCAGGTTGCCGTAACCACAGCAGGTTGCCCGTGACCACCCCATGTTGTCCGTAACCACCCCAGATTACCTGTAACCACCTCAGGTTGCCCATAACCACCCCTGGTTGCCCGTAACCACCCCACATTACCTGTAATCTCATTTTTTTTATTTTATTTTAGTAACTGCGCTATTCTAATAACTATTACTAGCTGCGGTTTTGCTCCTGTAAATTGGCGCTCCTTCCCTTCTGAGCCCTGCTGTGTGCCCATACAGTGGTTTATGCCCACATATGGGGTACCGTTGTACTCAGGAGAACCTGCGTTACAGATTTTGGGGTACATTTTCTCTCCTGTTCCTCGTCAAATTGAGAAATTTCAAACTAAACCAACATATTATTGGAAAAATTCGAGTTTTTCATTTTTACTGGCCAATTTTGAATACTTTCCTCTAATACCTGTGGGGTAAAAATGGTCACCACACCCCAAGATGAATTCTTTGAGGGGTGCACTTTCCAAAATGGGGTGACTTTTGGGGGGAATCTATTCTGCTGACACTACAGGGGCTCTGCAAACGCACCTGGCGCTCAGAAACTTCTTCAGAAAAATCTGCACTGAAAATGCTAATTGGCGCTCCTTCCCTTCTAAGCCCGGCTCTGTGCCCATACAGTGGTTTATGCCCACATATGGGGTACCGTTGTACTCAGGAGAACCTGCTTTACATATATTGGGGTGTCATTTCTCTCCTGTTCCTCGTGAAATTGAGAAATTTCAAACTAAACAAACATATTATTGGAAAAAATCGAGTTTTTCATTTTTACTGTCTACTTTTGAATACTTTCCTCAAATACCTGTGGGGTCAAAATGCTCACCACACCCCAAAATAAATTCTTTGAGGGGTGCACTTTCCAAAATGGGGTGACTTATTGGGAGATTTTACTCTGCGGACACTACAGGGGCTCTGCAAACGCACCTGGCGCTCGGAAACTTCTTCAGCAAAATCTGCATTGAAAAAGCTAATTGGCGCTCCTTTCCTTCTGAGCCCTCCTGTGTGCCCATAGAGTGATTTATGCCCACATATGGGGTACCTTTTCACTTAGGAGAACATGCGTTACAAATTTTGGGGTACTTTTTTCCTCTTGTTCCTCATAAAATTGAGAAATTTCAAACTAAAAGAACATAATATTGGAAAAATTTGAGTTTTTCATTTTTACTGTCTACTTTTGAATACTTTCCTCTAATACCTTTGGGGTCAAAATGGTCACCACACACCAAGATGAATACTTTGAGGGGTGCACTTTCCAAAATGGAGTGACTTATGGCGAGATTTTACTCTGCTGGCACTACAGGGGCACTGCAAACGCACCTGTCGCTCGGAAACTTCTGCAGCAAAATCTGCATTGAAAAAGCTAATTGGCGCTCCTTTCCTTCTGAGCCCACCTGTGTGCCCATACAGTGGTTTACGCCCACATATGGGGTACCGTTGTACTCAAGAGAACCTGCGTTACAAATTTTGGGGTACTTTTTTCCTTGTGTTCCTCGTGAAATTGAGAAATTTTAAACTAAACGAACATATTATTGGAAGAATTCGAGTTTTTCATTTTTACTGTCTTCTTTTGAATACTTTCCTGTAATACCTGTGGGGTTAAAATGGTCACCACACACCAAGATGAATTCTTTGAGGGGTGCACTTTCCAAAATGGGGTGACTTATGGGGGTTTTTCTCTCTGCTGACACTACAGGGGCACTGCAAACGCACCTGGCGCTCGGAAACTTCTTCAGCAAAATTTGCATTGGAAAAGCTAATTGGTGCTCCCTTCCTTCTGAGCCCTGCTGTGTGCCCATACAGTGGTTTACGCCCACATATGGGGTACAGTTGTACTCAAGAGAACCTGCATTACAAATTTTGGGGTGCTTTTTGTCTCATATTCCTTTTGAAAATGAGAAACTTTAATCTAAACGTATATATTATTGGAAAATTTAAATTTTCCATTTTTTTACTGCCTAATTGTGAATACTTTCCTCCAGCCCCTGTAGGGTTAAAATGCTCATTATACCCCTAGATTAATTCTTTAAGGTGTGTAGTTTCCAAAATGGGGTCACTTATGGGGGTTTTCAGGATACCAGACTTCTAAATCCATTTAAAAAAAGAACTGGTCCCTAAAAAAATCAGTTTCACGAAAATGTGATAATTTGCTGATAAATTTCTAAGCCCCATAACACCCTAAAAAAGTAAAATATGTTTACCAAATTATGCCAGAATAAAGAAGACATATTGGTAATGTGACTTAGTAACTAATTTATGTGCTACGACTTTCTTTTTTTAGAAGCAGAGAATTTCAAAGTTCATAAAATGCTAATTTTTTATATTTTTATGATATTTTGATGTTTTTCACAAAAAACACACAAAGTAGTGACCAAATTTTGCCACTAACATAAAGTGCCATATGTCACGAAAAAACAATCTCAGAATCGCTAGCATACGTTAAAGCATCACTGAGCTATAAGAGCATAAAGTGAGACAGGTCAGATTTTGAAAAATTAGCCTGGTCATTAAGGCCCAAACTAGCTGCAGCACGAAGGGGTTAAAGAGATACTCCAGCAAAAAAAATATTTCAAATAAACTGGTGCCAGAAATTTGTACTATCGAAAAAATCTCCAGTCTTCCAGTACTTATTAGCTGCTGTATGTTCAGCAGGAAGTGGTGTATTCTTTCGCAGTCTGACACCATGAGATCTGCTGCCACCTCTGTCCATGTCAGGAACTGTCCAAAGTAAGTTCCTGACATGGACAGTGGTCGCAGCAAAGAGCAATGTGTCAGACTGGAAAGAATACACCACTTCCTGCGGGACATACAGCAGCTGATAAGTACTGGAAGGTTTGAGGGTTTTTAGTAGAAGTAAATTCAAATATTGAACAAAATACTGAGCAAAAATACTGTGTAAGCTATAATATACAGCAGACACCTGCTACAGATGGTACAGTCACAGCTCTTGTACCAGCAGCAAAATCTCTGCGTTATATGTATATGCGCTCATATGGTTTAGTCACCTTCATAACGCTACATGCTGCAAATCACTAGAGAAGTGCAGGTTACAACCTATGTTACAAGGCAGCATTACAATAAATTCCATGATGTGAATACAAAAGGACAGGTGTCTACCCTCTGCAATATAATAGTGCCTTCAGATTGCCAGCATATATATTATAGCTAAGTGAGTGTAGTGGTATTCGTGTAGTAGACTATATGTTAGCCTAAGCAATAAACCCATAACAGATTACAGGCTTAACCAGGATTTATCCAATATATAAAATAAAAACATCACAACAGTTGAAGAACTTAATGTATTAAATAAATCCTTTAAACCAAATATTTCTGAACAGTGTAACATACCTTCATTTGCGATACAATGTATTGTGGAATTTAACTAGGTGACCAATATGGAGGAATAAGCTGAAGCATCTACTACAGTGGAGTAAGAAGGAAAACTCCTTTAGGGTATATTCACACGGGCGGGCTCGCAGCGAGATTCTCACTGCGAGCCCGGCAGGTCCTGGCAGTTCCCATACACTACATACTTGCTGCGGTCTAAACGACCGCAGCGAGTATGTAATTCTGCCGCCCTTAACCCCTTCTGCTCCCGCCCGGCTCCCCCGCTGTAAGTATACATTACCTGTCCTTGCTGCACGGGTCCGGCGTCCTGCTCTCCCGCCCGGCCAATCAGTGGCTGCTGCTGGGCAACACACTGATTGGCCGGACGGGAGAGCAGGACGCCGGACCCGTGCAGCAAGGACAGGTAAAGTATGCTTACAGCGGGGGAGCCGGGCGGGAGCAGAAGGGGTTAAGGGCGGTAGAATTACATACTCGCTGCGGTCGTTTAGACCGCAGCAAGTATGTAGTGTTTGGGAACTGCCAGGACCTTCCGGGCTCGCAGCAAGAATCTCGCTGCGAGCCCGCCCGTGTGAATATACCCTTACAATCTAAGTGAAGAGGAGTGCGGGATCTTGTGTTTGGATCCTAATGGAGTTTTTTCTTAGGGTATGTGCACACAGGAATAATCTAGGAATTGAAATCTCCTTTTCTTCAGCTCTGGCAGAATAGGAGCGGAATTCAAGCCCCATTGACCTCTTTAGGATTTCTCTAATGACATGTCAATTCTTTGGGGGGGGGGGGAAAGCAGACCCGCGGCAAAAATTCTTCGCAAAAATTCCGCAGTGTGAACAGAGCGGAAATCCTATTAAACACAATGGGACATTGCTCTGTTCATATTTTACAGGCAGCATTTGAAGCAGGAAATGAAGTGGCTTTAAATTCCTCGCCTATTCCCCAGCGTCCACATACCCTTATCAGACACAAGATTACAAAGCAAGGTGTCCCAGGGTATAGACAAGACAGGGTTGAGCCATTCAAAATAGGTCATCACAGCTCTGCTCTTTTCTCCATCTCTCTGTTAACAGAGCAGAAATTCAAACAATATTGTTGCCCCTGAACGTGACAGTTTACATATGCAAACTTTGCAGTCTCTTCAGGGAGACACATTACTTCTTTAGACTGCCAAAAATGTAAATTAAAAATCAATAAATTACATATAAATTGTTAATGGTCTAAATTAAAAAAAAAAAAAAAAGGGTGTGCAGATCCTGTTCAGATCTCCATGGTTACAGACTACAGATGATTTCTGTGTAGTCTGATACTAAAGTAATTGTTCCAGATTTATCAATCTAAAACAAAAGCAGTCACATTTTGCCTAAAGCAACCAATCACAGCTCAGCCTTCATATCTTAATTATATCTGGTTTTGGAAGGATTATTAACTCTGAGCCATTTTCCTTTTCCTGTATTCCACTACTTTTGGTTGTAGAAGGCTATTAAAAGGGGTTATCCAGTGCTACAAAAACATGGCCACCTTCTTTTAGAGACAACACAACTTTTGTCTCCAGTTCAGGTGCGGTTTGCAATTAAGCTCCATTCATTTCAATGAAACCGAGCAGAAAAACCGCACCCCAGCTGGAGACAAGAGTGGCCTGTCTCTGGAAGAAAGTGTCCATGTTTTTGTAGCACTGGATAACCCTTTTAAGATAGTTTGCAAATACTTGAAACAGAATAGATCTCTGAGTTCCAGAGTGTGGACTGATTTATTACAGTTTAGACTCAACTTGATAAAACTGCAACATTTTCAATTCCACTTTCTGACCATTTTAAGAAATAGTGAAGGTGAAATGGAATGAAATCTGCCATTTCAATACTATATTCTAACTGAATGTCCTATATGTAATTTCTCCTCATCAATAAGTTTTCAATATCACTTTCAAATTAGGTGAATAACTTTAAATAGCTTTCCCTTTAAATAAAGTTATGCATTAGCAGCAGATGCATTATTTACAGACTAAAGTCTTTGTACAGGCTATATGTATTACATACACATAAATAAGAGGCTCAATAACATTATAATGGTATAATCACACAAAGGATAAGAGGTTTCAGCAAAGCATGAGATTTCTATGCTTAATACTTACAGTATTCCTATATGATTGATGTTCTCTCTGTGTACTGCCATGACAAATACAAGCGAACGCCCGCATAGAAATAGGATACATTGAGATTAAACAAATCTGTACATCCTGAATACAGATCTTGTTTCAAGTACTTAATGGCCACTGCCTGGCTTTGAAAGTGCATAACTTTAAACATAGCTCCATACCCTTGTTCCCACTAATGGGAATTACCCAATTATACTTCTGCTGTGGGTTTTAGGAATATAATATAGTGTCAGTTTTAAAGTTAGACAACACCAAACTTAAGTTTCAAACATATTTTATTATTAAGTCAGTCACAGCATGATATACTTTCATCTCACTCACAACACAAACACAGTGGTAATGGGTATGGGGCCCTACTCTTGGATGTAGTAACAACTAGTAGAACAATGCACCACTTGGGCTGAGGCACATGGTCACATAAGAGCTCTGCATAAACTCTTTGGTATTTTGCTGCTAAATCCATGTACTGCCTCTTCAGATTCTGCACTAGGCAAAACAGTGTAATTTCAGGCCAGAGTCTTCCTTTCACATGAATGACATGAGAAATTTAAAGGGGATCTGTCATCGGCAATTCAAGTTATAAACTGCTGACACTGTTAGGTCAAAGACACCCATGGCTCCTTTCATAGATCTGTCTGTGCTTCCATAATGTAGAGAAATACTTTTATTCTAAAGTACAGAGTTAAAGGGGTTTTCCCAAGCTCCTGAAGTGTAGCAAGCTGTAACACCTCCTTACTCCCTCGATTTGACAGGTACCATGTGCCTCTTCGTCCTAACATTTAACAGTGTCAGCAATTTGGAATGTGAATTAATATTAACATATTTTCTTTAGGTTACATTCACACAATGATTTTGAACGGCCAGTTATTTGATACTTATTTGAGTAACAAATAATGGAAGTTGCTTAACATACGTTGGCTGGTACATATTTTAAACATTTATGTTTGCCATCGCCGCTTTTTTACACCATTTTCGTTGTGGCTATTTTAAAGTCTCATTAACCCCTTAAGGACGGGGCCCATTTTTGTTTTTGCGTTTTCGGTTTTTCCTCCTTGTGTTTAAAAGGCCATAGCACTTGCATTTTTCCACCTAGAAACCCACATGAGCCCTTATTTTTTGCATCACTAATTGTACTTTGCAATGACAGGCTGAATTTTTGCATTTGGTACACTACAAAACCAGAAAAAAATTCAAAGTGTGGTGAAATTGAAAAAAAAACCCGCATTTCTTTTATTTGGGGGGGAACTGTGTTTTTACGCCATTCGCCCTGGGGTAAAACTGACTTGTTATGCATGTTCCTCAAGTCGTTACGATTAAAACGATATATAACATGTATAACTTATATTGTATCTGATGGCCTATAAAAATTCAAACCATTGTTAACAAATATACGTTCCTTAAAATCGCTCCATTCCCAGGCTTATAACGCTTTTATCCTTTGGTCTATGGGGCTGTGTCAGGTGTCAGTTTTTGCGCCATGATGTGTTCTTTCTACCGGTACCTTGATTGCGCATATACGACTTTTTGATCGCTTTTTATTACATTTTTTCTGGATTTGATCAACCAAAAATGCGCAATTTTGCACTTTGTTTTTTTTTTGCGCTGACGCCGTTTACCGTGCGAGATCAGGAATGTGATTAATTAATAGTTTGGGCGATTACGCACGCGGCGATACCAAACATGTTTATTTATTTATTTGTTTACTTTTATTTAAAACCTGGGAAAAGGGGGGGTGATTCAGACTTTTATTGGGGAAGGGGGCTTTTTACTATAAACAACACTTTTTTTTTACATATACTAGAAGCCCCCCTAGGGGACTTCTAGTATATACACTTTGATCTCTCATTGGGATCTCTGCAGCATAGATATGCTGCAGAGATCAATGAGATAGGCACTCGTTTACTTCCGGCTGCTGCAGCCGGAAGTAAACGAGTGCCGAGCCGGGGACGGCGCCATCTTGGACGAGTCCCCGGCCGGCATCAGTAACGGAGATCGCTCCTCCGGGACAACGTCCCGGAGGAGCGATCTCCCCCACTAGACACCAGGGAAAGGTTGCCTTCGGTAATCGGAGGCAGCTGTCAACTTTGACAGCTGCCTCCGATTAGCTAATTAGCGGGCACGGCGATCAGACCGTGCCCGCTAATAGCGGCGGTCCCGGGCTACACGTGCTTTGAAGTGCTAATGAGGACATATGACGTACCGGTACGTCATATGTCCTTAAGAGGTTAAACAGAGAACAACGTAAAATAACACCCGGTTTGCTTAATTGACACAAACATTAATTTGACAGCGCCCGTTACTTTATACATTGTGTGAACCAATGGCCATTCAATAGACGTCAATGGAAATCATTAAAGGGGTTATCCAGCATTAGAAGAATATGGCCACTTTCTTCCAGAAACAGCATCGCTCTTGTCTCCAGCTTGGGTGGGCTTTTGTAACTCAGTTCCACTGAAGTGAATAGAGCTAAAATGCAAACCATACCTGAACTGGAGACAAGAGTGGATGTTTTTCTAGCGCTAGATAACAGACTTTAAGTGACACTGTCACCTCCTTTGTGCATTCTGACATCTCTACACAGGTGTAAAGGGTAAATTTAGCGTTTTTCATACCTTATTTCATATCATACGTCATGGTGTTTGTTCAAGTAAAAAGTGTCCTTTTATCAGCTGCAGATTGTATTAAGTGGGCATGGCCTCACGGCATTAGCGCCACTTAGCCCTGCCCACAATGGCACCATTGGCCCCGCCCCTTTGACAACCGTTGGTTGGCTGACATAAAGAGGGTGTTTGATCAAATAGTTTGCAAAGATCCTCACTTTTCTAAAAAAAATAATTTATATTTTAATTTTTAATATCTACAGAGTAGGTGTTTACCGTGTGTACGCTGGGAGAAGTATATACGGTAAGCCCATACACCTGTGGGTTGCTGTTGCACCTTTTGTTTTTTGTCTGTACTTAAGCCACAAGCAGCGTGCAACCTGCAGTGTGAACAGAGTCATAGATGTGCTGCCAAAATTTCCCTTTTTTTCTGTTGAATGTGGGGGGTGTGGCTACCTCCTCTTGGCCTGCACTCCACCCATGTCCCAAGGCTGCTATAAAAGATCATTTGGCTCCTATCTGCCCAGTTGTAGGCTTATTCAGCCCATTGCTAGTGTGAAAATGCTAGAGTAAGGTCAATGTCTCGAGGACGCCTTAACGTTGGTGACATGATACACTCTGTTTAATCAAATAGTTTGCCAAGATCCTCACTTTTCTAAAAATTATATTTTAATTTTTAATATCTACAGAGTAGGTGTTTACCGTGTGTACGCTGGGAGGAGTATATACAGTAAGCCCATACACCTGTGGGTTGCTGTTGCACCTTTTGTTTTTTGTAAAGGGGGTGGGGTCTAGAGCTTTCGGCCAACCTGTTCCAAAGGTCGACGAGGGGGTGGGACCAATCATGTGTTGTGGGCGGGGCTAAGTGGCACTAATGTTGCGAGGCCCCGCCCACTTTACACAATCTGCAGTTGATAAAAGATGACTTTTTACTTGAACAAGCACCATGATGTATGATATAAAATAAGGTGTGAGAACTGCTAAATTTACCCTTTACACTTGTGTAGAGAAGTCAGAATGCAAAAAAGGGGGTGACAGTCTCACTTTAAAACAATAGCGGTTATTTTAACAAAGTGTCGGCTGTTGTTTTACAGCGTGACTATGGCCTTAAAAGGTTTCTAATAGTTACATTACAAAATCTGAGAATTACTGAAGGATGGCAACAGTTTACTTTCTATTACCTTATGTCAAGATTGTTTGCAGTTATAAAGCTTTTCATTTATCAATTAATTCAACCCATGTAAGAGACAGATTTTTTTATTGTTTTTTTTGTTTGAATTACAAAAACATTAATCTGTTACTGGTATGTTATGGCACAAGTAAGCAAAGCAAAAACAAAATGATAAAAATAGTAATTACTTAATGTGGTGACAAACTGTAACCTGATGTTATTATCTTGCTACTTTACATTTTACAGTTCAACTGCAGCAAGACCATTACTAACACAAAAAAAAAAAAAATTACACACAGTAAGTACATATGGTAAGTATGTATGGTCACAAAATGTGTTAGGCCAACTATCACAAAAAAAGCTGTGTTTTGCAGCCCAAGTAATGTCTACCAGTAATGTTCGTCAAAATGAGGTTTCAGTCAGTTGGGCAACCAAAGGTTTCTAATATCCATAGCTTAACAGATAAAATTAACAAAAGGGTTGCCTGCAGTGAATTAAAGAGAATGTACCATCAGGTACATCCTCTTTAATTTGACCCACTGATAGAACGGCGCAGTCACAGGGAAGCCGGTGCCGCGGTCCTTTTTTCGATCTGCTGCCCGGTTCCCGTATTTGGCGCCGTTCTTTGCACGGGTACCGGGCCGGTGCTCAAGCACTGGAGGCCGGCCTACCCCCAGTGGGAGGGAATTCCCCCCCCCCCCCTTTATGACGCCGCTCCTTTAGAATCAATGGAGCCACGTCATAGAGGGGAGGGAATTCCCTCCCACTGGGGGTGGGCCGGCCGGCCTCCAGTGCTTGAGCAGCGGCCTGGTACCTGTGCATAGATTGGCACCGTACACGGGAACCGGGCCGTGTATGGAAAAATGGACCACTGCGCCGTTCTATCGATGGGTCAAATTAAAGAGGATGTACCTGATGGTACATTCTCTTTAAGAAACAAGCAAACCCTACTGACTTCTTATAAAGGATCTATATAACTCAATTTTGTGGTGATGGTGAAAGGAACACAGACACACATTTCCTTCATTTTAGTGTTAACTTATTTGTAAAAATAAAAAAGGGAAAGGGGAGAGGGCTGATTTTTAAATAAGTCAGTAAAGCAAGGTTATGCCAACAATAAAGTGCAAAGCATTTAATGTTTTCTTTGGCATGAGGCAAGTTTTAGCAACGAAAGAAGCAAGAGATGTCTCTCACTTTTCCTACATAACATATGTTAGGAATAGAGACAGGCAATACAATGTGTGTCTAAATGGAATGGTAATAAAACAGACCTTTGGAATGGTGGCTGTGTAGAACGGTTTCTGTAATTTTTAGAAACACTTAATAAAAGGGCACCTATGCAGCCATCCCTCCACAGTGTCCTCCAGTATCACATCTAACCTAGTACCATGAATATACCAGAAATGTATTAAATGTGGATACCCCTTTAATATTGTAAGAATGGAGCTAAGGTACATTAATATTAAAGAAGACCTGTCACCCCCGGTGCCGGAGTGACAGGCTTCCCCCCCCCCCCCCCCCGCTAGAGCCCCTCATACTTACTTTATCGCGGCAGGTCCCGCTTCTTCGGCCGATCCCGGGATGGAGATATCCCCGCGGGAAGCCCGGTGCACACGCCACTGAGATGTGTCCGACGCTCGTAGAGAATGAATGGTGAGTCCGACGCTCTATTAATTCTCTATGAGCGTCGGACTGATCTCAGCGGCACCCCGGCACCAGGGCTGACAGGTCCTCTTTAAAAAACTGTCAATAAATAACTGCAAGTTCCAAATGTTAATAATTTCTGCCAGGCTCATCTAACAGAAGAAAATAGCTCTCTGTATCAGGGTTATCAATGTTAATATTCTCAAGAACTTCCAAATTAGAGTAAGCAGTAGAATTATATATATATATATATATATATATATATATATATATATATATATATATTTTTTTTTTTCTAAACCATCTGCAAAATCCAACAATGTGAGATGTAAAGGCTGCCAAGGCTGAATAAAAGGAATGTTAGTTGTGGCTAAGATGGCACTGCACGTAATATCTGTGATAAGCACAAGTGCAAAGAAGGATCCAAGACATATCTAATAGACTTCAAGAAGATATAAAAGGAGTTATTGTATGAGTTATTCAACACACATACTTTATCTGAGCTCTCACTCCTGCAGCACAGGTTTGTGGTTACAGAGATTAAAGAAGTATTACTACCACAAACATTTATGCACAGGTTAGAAGGGGGTATGATCATATGGTTGTGACTGCTGGGACCCCTGCCATCTTGAGAAATGGTCTACTAAAGCTCCATCTCTAAGTATATGGGTGTGCCGAAGATCAAGTCAAGTACAGTTAACTCCCACAATGAAGGGAGCAACAGTGCATATACACGACCACCACTTCACCAGACCTTTGTTCTTGAGACTGTTGAAGTTCCTGTGGTCATAAACTTACCCAATATAGCTGCAGGTTTCTCATTATTCCTAATGCCAAAGTTAAATAAATCTCTAAGGACCACCTAAAATCAATGAGGATCATTGGTGACCGTTTGGATTGTTTATAAATTATAAACAGAATCCATGATGCTTGTATGATATCCATGCCAATTTTAGAACCTATTTTACCCATAACACTACAAAATAACCCTTATCATTTCCACTGTATTGCACATTGTTGCAGACCTTCTGTACAGATTCTGCAATACATAAAAGTGTACAGACTAATTTGGCATACCTAGCAAACCAGTCCATGACATTCACCCCAGCATCAATGCCATGTGTGTTACAATGTTGAAACACCAACGCAAAGATCTACTTAAAAGTAGAATCTTCAAAATAAAGAGTTTCTTTACTTACACAAGACATCAATCCATACCTTCACATTTCACACAAAATGAAATGTCCCTGAATAGTACTAATAATATGCACACACAGGATTCTTACATAATAGGTTACATTGACAATTGCAAAGTGGCTTGTGTGATGCTTCAAATTAAAGAGGTTTTCCAGGATTTTAATGTTTTTTCAAAAATCATCTAGCATTATTGGCTAAGTCAAGAAAAACCTCCCCATATACATTTTTCTGCTCTATCAGCTTCTATTGAGATGAAAAAGATCTTTTTATATCTTGTATTGTTTGTTTACAAGCTGCTCTGTCTGTTTACATATGCAGCACACCCAGTGGCCAGAGTTGGAATTGCAGTGTATAACAAGCTAATCAAATACCACATGTGCTGCAGCCTCAGGCCAGGTTCACACTATGTAAAAACATTGTCCGTATTTCATAACAATGGCCATAGTTGTTATGAAATGCGACCGTTGTTTTTACATAGTGTGAACCTGGCCTAAGACATAGAATTAGATCTATTTTTTTGGACTATTTTCCTCCTGCTTCCACAGCTTCTGCCTACGGTGCAATGGTAAGTGTCAGGATTACTGTGCTCACTGAAGGGTTCGGGTCGGTGACAGTTTTTATTTTTTTCCCCCGTCTTAGGGTCCGTTAACACAGAGTAAGAACGTCGGAATTGTCCTCTGCAGAATGCCGCCAGCCTCCGTGTCATAATGACGCTCTATGGGAGGCACGCGCGGCTCCTCTCCCTGCGCTGAAGAATGAACATGTTCATTTTTCAGCGCCGAGAAATGCAGGGCGCACCTCCCATAGAGCGTCATTATGACACGGAGGCTGGCGGCATTCTGCGGAGGACAATTCCGATGTTCTTACTCTGTGTTAACGGACCCTTATTTTCCAGTGATGGCTTGTGCTAAGCATTATGGTGATTGTATTTCCTCTGCAAACAAGAAACACTGAGGTATTATACAAACATGATGAATTTTCAAAGAAAATAATGCTCTACTGACAATACCTATTGACTGTATACCTTCTAAAACTGCCCTGGATATCTGTATACATGTATTACCTAACCAAGTCTATAAATAAATAATAAAACCAAATCTATTTGCCACAATATAATAATATTATTATATTGTGGCAAATAGATTTGGTTTTATTATTTATTTATAGACTTGGTTAGGTAATACATGTATACAGATATCCAGGGCAGTTTGGTATAGAGTCAATAGGTATTGCCAGTGGAGCTTTATTTTCTTAGAAAATTCATCTTGTTTGTATAACACCTCAGTGTTTCTTCTTTGCAGAGGAACTACAATCACCATAATGCTTAGCACAAGCCATCACTGGAAAATAAGATGGAAAAAAAATAATCTAACTGTGACAGGATGTGAACCCTGGTCAGTGAGCATGGTAATCCTGACACTTCCCATTGCTCCACAGGCAGAGGCTGGAGAAGCTGGAGGAACATAGACCATAACAGTGTTCTGCCACACAGAGATCCTCTCCACCCCTGTCCCGACCTCCTCCCTCCATAGACATAGGAGGACACCAGCAGCAGCTCTATCTATAGGGAAGTTCTCACTGACATCCCATGAGCCCTGTGTGTGTGGAGGGGTGGCTTAAGGACGGGGTGGAGATGAGCTCTGTGTTGGGACAGAGAGAGCTATCAGATCGGCAGCAGCACAGACACACAGCATTCCCCCTCCTAGAGTGACTCTCACTGCTCCTGCTCTGGAAGGGAAGCAGCCTGCTGCAGCATTGTGTGATTCACTCTGGGGACGGAGAGACTGTGGATGTCTGTGCTGCTGCCGAGAGCCAATCAGAAAGCATCAACACCTGAGTCCCTCCCCCTCTCCACACACAGCACTCAGATGCTTCCAGCTATATCAGAGGACACATGCAGAGACAGGAGTGACGTCACCGAACCAGAAACACTATGTTTCTGGTCCGGGATGTGACAGGAAGTCAGAAGCTCAGGAGCAGGCAACTCACGTGACCAGCTGGGGGATCTCCTAGAGCTGTCAAGTAATGTTAGGGAAGTATATTAGAAAAGGGTTAACCTTGGTTAACCCTTTCCTAATACCTAAAATCATTTTTTCCTGGAAAACCACTTTAAGGTAAAACATTTTAAAAAGGTATCTGTGCTGTTTTATTGTCCTGTACATGAGTTATTAGTAAAGAAAACCACCAAAAACTTACCATTCACAATGCCATAGTATCCAACATTAGAAATACTGATTGCAGTGGTAATGTATGTCGGAAAAGAAAAATTATCTACGAAACCAGTCTAATCATTATCAGACACAGAACACAACCTTTCTTTCTATAACCACTAGTCCATCACATTCTGACAGTCCTGGGGTACCACTTTGGTATTCTGAAGGTGCATAGAGGTAGAACGCAAACTAGGAAATTAATACTATTGAATACAAATTACATATACCTGAACACTTGTAAAAGGGGTTAGTCACACAAAATATGCAAGCTACAGGAAAGTTTTATTCATATAAAAATTTAGATTTTGTAGCATCTGTGTTTTCTGCATATACATGAATTTTGTTTTTTTTTCCTTTTCCCATTTCCAAAGATCAACACCATGCCTGTGACATGACCAACAGCACAGACAATGGGCACTAGAAAATTGGGCTCCAGAAAAATATTTTTGAGGCACAAGAGGGTGGACAGACTAGGTGAATTTACAGTTTAGAATTAAAACAGAGTATCAAAAAAAACAAAAAAACAAACAAAACAAACAACAACAACTAAAAGGTAGAAGGGAGAGGGAGGGGGCAAACACTTTAAATGAAGTAGCATAGTATGCACCACCTGAAGTTCATTCATTTTTTCTGCTGAAATAAATGTCACAAAAAAAAAAAAAAAATGCCTTTCAAAACAGTTTGCATAGTCATTATCATGCTGGTTGCCAGCAAACAGTTATCAAAAATGCACTTTCATGATCTTTGTATCCATAAGTGCCAAGATGGGTAAAGTAGACAAAGTGATAGGATGGGTTGTTGTTTTTTTTAATCAGGTCATGTGCTCTCTAGCAGCAAGCATATGTTCTTGGCATGTAAATCTCAGTCTGTTTTCTCCTCTTTTTCACAGTGCTCCCTCTGCATCATGCAGCGACGGACAATGCTGTCAAAGCTTCCAAGGTAAAACAAAGCAATTGTCCGAAACAGTCCCATTGTGACAACCTACAATCAAGAAGAAACTCAATAAGTAATTTAATCAGTGCAAATGTACAACACTTTGGGGGGATTCACGAAGAGTACGCCAGAGGCGTACGCCAGGGAGAAGGTGCAGATTCGCCCCTTCTCCCTGGCATACACCTCCCGTACGCTCCGCTCGCCCGATGGGCGGGCTGGAGGAGCTTGCGGGGGCATGATAAGGAGGGGAGGAGGCCTAATTTATCATGACCTGGCGCCCGTCTGACTTCAAAGAGGCGTACACCTCTTAGTGAATCCTGCCTGGAAAAAGGGGGCGGGGCCTAAAATAAGTCCAGTGTACTTGAACTTGTGTGTAAGGGTACACCAGTGATTTCCTTTTAAATGAACTGATGTCAGAAAGTTATCATAATTTGTAAATTGCTTCTATTTAAAAATCTCCAGTCCTTATCAGCTGCTGTATGTCCTGCAGTAAGTGGTGTATTCCTCTCAAGTCTGACAGTGCTCTCTGCTGCCATCTCTGTCCATGTAAGGAACTGTCCAGAGCAGTAACAAAATCCCCATAGAAAACCTCTCCTGCCCTGGACAGTTCCTGTCTCGAACAGAGGTGGCAGCAGAGAGCACTGTGTCAGACTGGAAGAAAACACCACTTACTGCAGGACATACAGCAGCTGATTAAGTATGGGAATACCTCAAATATTTAAATAGAAGTAAACTGCAAATAAATTTTCTGAAACCGGCTGATCTGAAAGAAAAATCCTTTAAAGGCCATCCACAATTTTTTTTTATACTGATCGAATGTATTTAGAACAATAAAAAACCTTGGAATATAATCCTAACTAAAACTGGTGTGTGTGTGTGTGTGTGTGTGTGTGTGTGTGTGTGGGGCGAGATTACAATATTCAATAACATATTGCATATAACATATAAGCATACCTATCATTTGGACCGCGCATCAGTATATGTTGAAAAACTCCTGCAGATAAGCTGTCTTTTCTGACACATGGAACTCCTGGAAGTGGCATAGACTGCATTGTATCACATTTACAATGCAATGTATGGTGCTTCCCGGGGAATTCAGTCTACCGCCAGAATAAGAACAGAGTACCAGCAGGAATTCTTCAACGTACTATGCCACGTTGTCCAAATGATTGGTATGCTTTAAATAGGCACCGTTATTACCAATAGATTATGTGTAAGGCTGGGTTCATACTTTATTTTTGTAATCCATTTTTTCCATCCGTTTTATGAAGAAAAAAAAAAAATTTAAAAAAAAAAAAAAAAAAAAAAAAAAAAAAAGGAACAAGGATTTTTTTTTAGTGTAGACAAAAATGTGGACGATCGCGTTTTTGTGTATGCTAAAAACAAACAAGTTTTGATCCTTTTTTTTTATAATTGAAGTCAATGAAAACACACTGATCAAAACAGATGCACACAAACGCATCCCTTTCTTTCATCAACTTTTTATCATTTTTTTTGCATAAATCGGATGAAAAAAATGGATTGCAAAAACGCAGGGTGAACCCAGTCTAATTGTCCATAGTACAAGGGATTTAAAAAAAACTCTGTAATAGGTTTTATTAAGAAAAAGAGTTTCCTACTGTACTCAAAAAGCTGTTTTCCAGGGGTTGAGTGAGCAGGGAGAGGAGAAAAACAGCCTGTTTATGGGTGCCAGCACAGCACAACATCCTGCAATCTTACCTCACCAAGTTCCCAGACCAGCACAGAGTAGTCTGACCTGTGAATCTAGCATTTTATGTGGCCAGTCTCCAAAGTGCGCCGGCTGTTTGTCTCCTCTTCCTGCTCACTGATCCCCCTTGGCCCCTCCCCCATCTATAGATTATAATGAACACAGCAAACCAGTCTTCACTTTGCTCCTCTGTAATGTAGATGACTTTGCCTGATAATACACAGATAAAAAGTGAGGGGGGCAGGAAGAGGCTGCAAAACAGCCTTGTGTGAGTACAGAAGGAAACTCTTTTGCCTAACAAAACCTATTATGGGTTTCTTAAAATCTTTGATTTCTGAAAAGTAGTTTTAAATGACAGTTACAGTTAACAATCTGCTGGGGAGGTCAATATACTACATCTTTTTAATATACTTATTTTCTTAAATCAGACACTAAGGGGGGTTTTATGAAGACTTGCGTACAAGTATGCTGGTCTTATATTAAGCTCTGCCCCCTTTTTTCGCGGCAGGATTCACTAAGAGGTGTTCACTATTCTTAGTGAATCCAGCCGACTGGGCGCCCGAATCTTTGCCCGGCGTACCATATCTACACTTGCTTCCAGCAGGTATAGATTTGCGACATGATTTGCGCCTGCGAGCAGGAGTAAATCATGATAAATGTAAAAGGTATATTTTATTTTCCTTTTTAGATGCATCTTTACTTTTATTTTCATTTTTCACAAGTGGATTAGTCTTAGCAATGTCCTAATCATACATATAATACACTGTAGTGCATCATGCCTGCCAGTGTTCCACTAATGGGCACTGCAGATCAGACTTTGCCTCAGTTCAGAGCCTGATCAGCTTCCATCCACTTATCATGGCTACTATCGGTACCCCAAGATTGTTCTATGATGTACCGATGGAGGACAGAGAGCCCTCTCCCTCTGTCACCCTGCTAGATGCTACGGTCGGACTGACTGCAGTCTCTAAAAGGTTGACTGTCAGGATCGGAACAACTGGGGTGGCAGCCAGGCCCACCGTAGATAACAACGGCCCTGATGCTGAGCTGACGTTAACCATCTGATGTACCTGCTATGCCAAAACTGCAGTTAAACATTTGCAGTCCTCACATACCAGGTTAGTCAATCTACTGAATGGTGGATAAAAAAGGTTTACATTAAATGGATGCTGAAAACAGATTTTGCAGCATGCCATAAAGCAAAATCTGTTTCCCATTGCTATGCATTGTAATCTGAATGCTAAGCAAATATTAGTCTTTCAGTGGACAAAATAGCACAGGCTAGTTATAGCCTGCGCTATAAGTCCTCATATAGCTACATTTACATGAAAGAAAAAGAAAAAAAAGCACACAACAAAAAACATTTGACATGTCACAGGGACAATTTTTTTTTCTCTTGATGGGTACACTTTAAAGGACCTAGCCTGATCTAGCAGTTTTAGAGCCAAAATTAGAGGTAAATAAAAAAGGAAAGGAAAAAATAAGAACTATATATAAACCTTGAGCATGCTGGAGTCTGATTGTTCAGCATTTGAATACCTGTGGGAATCTGGGAAAACATGGATGCAGCTTTAGGACTTAGGGTCCTATTAGACAAAGCAATATTTAAAGGGGTGCTCCAGCGTTGGGGCACTTTTTTGGGGGGACCGGGGAGGAGGTGGCTGAAATAAAAGACGACCACTTACCTCCCCGGTTCCAGCGGCGGGTCCCGCATCACGGCGCTCTGGTGAAGGAGGCGGGATCCGTTTGAAGTCCGCTCGGATCCCGCCTCCTTCACTGAGTGGCTGAGCGGCCCTGAGACGTAGCGTCTCGGGCGGTGTCAGACACCCGGAAGCGGCCGGGAACCGGGCACCGGAGCGCCGTGATGCGGGACCCGCCGCTGGAACCGGGGAGGTAAGTGGACGTCTTTTATTTCAGTCACCTCCTCCCCAGTCCCCCCAAAGAGATTTTGGGGGCGACCTGAAATTGTTCACCATAACTTACAGAACGATAGTCATTAGTTACTACAATCATTTACTCCTCCTGATCCTAGCAAAACAACAAACGATGTGTACAATTAATGAATATATAACAAATGATTAACAATGATTTTAACCCCTTAAGGACAGAGCCTGAAATGGCCTTAATGACCTGTGTCACTTTAGTCATTAATAACTTCGGGATGCTTTTACCTATCCGGCTGATTCTGAGATTGTTTTCTCGTGACATATTGTACTTCACATTTCTGGTAAATTGGAGTCGATATTTATAACGAATATTTATGAAAAAACCCCAAATAACATGAAAAATTGTGAAAAAAATGCATTTTTCCAACTTTGAAACTTTTTTGCTTATACAGAAAGTGGTTATACCACATAAATTATATATTAAATAGCATTAGCAACATGTCTACTTTATGTTGGCGGCATTTATTAAACTCTCTTTCATTTTTTTTAGACAATAGAAAGCTTAAAACATAAGCAGCAAATTTCCAAATTTTCAGTAAAATTTCAAAATCAGATATTTTTAGGGACCTGTTCAGATTTAGGCTATGTTCACACTACGTAACATTGTGTGAACAGAGCCTGTGTTTTTAATCCACTCCTGGTTTTGGTTGCTATGAGGACCTGACATGAGGACCAAATACAGCTTCAAATATACGTAGTGTGAACCCAGCCCCCAAGTGTATTTGAGGGGACTGTATGTTAGAAAGCCCCACAAAGCACCCCATTTCAGAAACTGCACCCCCAAAACTCTGCAAAAGCACATCCAGAAAGTTTTTTAACCCTTTAGGGAAGTCACAGAAATAAAAGCTAAGTGTGTAAGAAATTTGAAAATTTTAATTTTCTGTGCAGATTTTATTGTAATCCAATATTTTTCATAATTATAAACCTATTACCAGAGAAATGCACCCCAATAATTATTGCCCCGTTTCTGCAGTTTATAGAAATACCCCATATATGGCCCTATTGCGCTATTTGACACAACCACAAGCCTCAGATACAAAGGAGCGCCTAGTGAATTTCAACGCCTCTGTTATACTTGGTCATTTTTGACTGTACCACTTCAGATTGGCAGAGACTCTGGGGTGCCAAAACATAAAAAACACCCCTAAAAGGCACACCATTTAGAAAACTGCACCCCTCAAGGAATGTAACAAGGGGTGCGGTGAGCATCTGGACCCCACAGGTGCTTCACAGATTTTCCGAACAATATGGCGTGAAAAAAAGAAAAATTTATTTTTTACACTAAAACGTTGTTCTAGCCTTCAATTTTTCATTTTCACAAAGGGATAAAAGGAAAAAAAAAAAAAAAAAAAAAAACGTGTAGCGCAGTTTAAAGTGCCAAGCGGGCGCAGGACGAGCCTCCAAAGGGAAGGAGCGCCAATTGGCTTTTGGAAGCTGGATTTCACTGGAATGGATTTCAAGGGCCATGTCGCATTTACAGAGCCCTCGTGCTGCCAAAACACTGGAGAACCCCCACAAGTGACCCCATTCTGGAAACTACACCCCTCAAGGAATCTAACAAGGGGGGCAGTGAGCATATGGACCCCACTGGTGACGGGCACAAATGTGGAACAATGTGGCGTGAAAATGAAATATTGGAATAATGTGACGTGAAAGTGAAAATTTTCATTTTTTTCACTTTCATGACACAAATGTGCCCGTCATCAAGGGGTCCATATCCTGATTGCACCCCTTGTTAGATTCCTTGAGGGGTGTAGTTTCCATAATGGGGTCACTTGTGGGGGGTTTACAGTGTTTTGGCAGCATGAGGGCTCTGTAAATGCAACATGGCGTTCATCATCCATTCTAGCCAAATCCAACCTCCAAAATCCAAATGGCGCTCCTTCCCTTCAGAGGCTTGCCCTCTACCCACATGGCGCTTTATGTTCACATGTGGGGTATTTACGGACTCGGGGGAAATTGCTCTACACATTTAGTTTTTTTCTTCACTTTTAACCCCTTGTGAAAATGATAAATTCAAGGCTAGACCAACATTATAGTGTAAAAAATGTAATATTTCATTTTCACGCCACATCGTTCCACATTTGTGCCCGTCACCAGTGGGGTCCATATGCTCACTACACCCCTTGTTACATTCCCTGAGGGGTGTAGTTTCCATAATGGGGTCACTTGTGGGGGGTTTCAACTGTCTTGGCAACACAGGGGCTTTTAAATGCAACATGACCCCTCGAAATCCAATCCAGCCTCAAAAAACCAAATGGCGCTCCTTCCCTTTGGAGGCTTACCCTGCACCCGCATGGCGCTTTATGTCCACATGTGGGGTATTTCCGTACTCAGGGGAAATTGCTCTACACATTTTGTGTTTTTTTTTTATCTTTTAGCCCCTTGTGAAAATGAAAAAATCATGACGAGAATCATGAAAAATTACACTAAATGTTGGTCTAGCCTTGATTTTTTTCCATTTCCACAAGGGGTTAAAAAAGAAAATGAATGCAAAACGTGTAGGGTAATTTCCCCTGAGTACGAAAATACCCCACATGTTGAGATAATGTTCCATATGGGCACAGGGCAAGCCACCAAAGGGACAGAGCGCCATTTAGAGGCTGGAATGGAGGATGGAGGCCATGTCGCAATTACAAAGCTCCTGTGCGGCCAGGACAGTAGAAACCCCCCACAAGTGACCCCATTCTGGAAACTACACCCCATAAGGAATCTAACAAGGGTTGCAGTGAGGATATGGACCCCACTGGTGATTGGCACTTATGTAGAACATGTGGTGTGAAAATAAAAAATACCTTTTTTTCATTTTCACGTCCCAAATGTGGCCGTCACCAGGGGGCCATATCCCCACTGCCCCACTTGTTAAGATTCCTTATGGGGTCACTTGTGGGGGGTTTCTACTGTCCTGGCCGCACAGTGGATTTGTAATTGCATCATGGCATCCTCTAATGGGAATGGCGGCCATACCTATTTAGCTGGGGAAAAGGGACAATTCTAATTTATTTGGGGGTATTAGGCCAATTATTAGTTTATAAGGTTGAAAATGACAGGTGTCCATCAAATTCAACCTGTGTTGATCCAGAGGAAGGAAAAAACCCTCATGAGGCAGACGACAGTAGCCTCATCACTGGGAAAAAATTCCTTCCTGACTCCATAATGGCGATCAGAATAATCCCTGAATCAACATGACCCCTGAAATAGGAATAAGGGGAAGAATTTAGATAATGTGGAACTCCGATGACGTGAGGTACGCCTTGAAGCAATCCAGTATGCAGAGGCCGGGGTGATCAGGACAGGTGTCACACTGGAAAATGGTGTCCTTCCTCATCCCCCTGTTACGCCACACTCTGCACTTCTTCTGGGGGCTCCCGTTCTCCAGGGGGGGGGGACGTCACCTGGAAAATGTTACCCTGGTGCGATACGGGGTCCTTCATATCCAGAAGCGCTGGGTCCGCTCCATGGCTGCTAAATATTAGGGCTCTATTACTGCTTCTGATATTTTTGGATTGTGCCGCAAGCTACAGTAGCTCGGGCAGCGAGGGACCGGAAGAGGGGGTGCTGGTATAAAAGTTATCCCCGTACAGGTGGTGGTGACCTTTATCCAGCAGTGGGAAGATCAGTTCCCGAACGATCTTCCCACTAACTCCGAGGATCGGAGGGGGGGGGGGGGGGGGGGGGGGGGGTATGCAGGATTCGGGTGTCCCTTCCTTCATACACTCTAAGGGTACATGCACACTGCGGAATCGCAACAGATAACCCCTAATGCATTCCGCAGCTGGCACCCACCGGCAGACTGATGCAGGCGTGCATCTCCGTCCGTGTCATAGACTCCATTCTATGCACGGGCGGATTCCGCTCTCCGACCAATGTGTTCATTCTTTGGATGGACGATGGAATCTACCCGTGCATAGGATGGAGACTATGACATGGGTGGAGACGCACGCCCACATCAGTCCGCCGGTGGGTGCCAGCTGCGGAATGCACAAAGGGTTATCCTTCGCCATTCCGCAGTGTGCACGTACCCTAAATCTGTAAGTGTAGCCTGAGGTACCATCACAGAGTTTGTAGAATTTCACGCCATACCGTCATCTCTTATTGGGACGGTACTGGCGGAAAAGACGTGTCTGGGGGGCAGCGTACGCTACCCCCAGACACGTCACTGGATGATGAGGATGAATGGAGGAAAGAAGGATCACATTCATCCTCACTGGCTGTGTCAGTGTCTGAGGCAATAATAACGTATGCGTCCGACGCTGAAAACACCCGGGGGCCATCTTTATACGGGGATCGGTATATGGGGTATGTGTGTAGTGGTGTAGTGTAAAACTTTATTCCATGTAGTGTGGTGTAATGTAGTGTTTTTTTTACGTTTTTTTTGACAGTAAGAAAAAATATCCCTACGCCAAGAAAGGAGCTGCTGATAAATGCCACACTTATGTGCGGCACTTAGCAGACAGTGGCGGTAGGATATAGGGGGGAAAAAAAAACGCCCCTACTCCAAAAAGGAGGAGTTGCTGATCAGCGGCGCACTTACGTGCGATGCTGATCAGCACTCAGCGGCGTTAGGGCGAATAAAGAGAAAAAAATTTTTTTTTACCCCAAAGCAAATGATCAGTGTATAATATACACTGATCAGCCGCTAGGGGGCAGTAGAATGGAGCTGGCGGAGACGGCCAGGATCAGGTGAGTATGGTACACCTGCACCACACACACCTGTTCTGCACCCCTCAGCTACCTAGCTGAGGGGTGCAGAACCCGGCCGGACACTTTTTAACTGTTAAATCGCCGTGATGGGCCGGCCGGTACTGGCCGGCCTATCACGGTGATCGTGGGGGTGGCACCGGCGGCATCTTTCTGTAGCACACTAATGGCGATTGGTGCTGTCCTGTATTCAGCTGCTATCGGCTGATCTGTATTGCATTATAGCAGGCCATCTTCCCCGACCGCTGTGTGTGAACACACAGCGAGCGGGGAAACATTGGGCGTAAATTTACGCCCTGGTGCGTTAAGTACCAGGCTGCGAGGGCGTAAATTTACGCCCGATGTCGTTAAGGGGTTAAGGTAATCTTAAAAGATGCGATCAAGGACATACAAACAATTTTCCAATCGTTGCCCACATACACACAAAACGATCATTTAAATTTGATTATAACAATTTTTTGCACAATAAATATGTAAATAGGGCCCTTAGGGAGTCCAGGAAAACATGGATGTATTAATGTTTAGCCAGACTCCCTAGGGCAATAACAAACTTCTTCAGCCACTGGGATTCAAATGCCAAACGATCGGACTCTGAATATATCCATTTCTTTTTTTTTTTTTTTTCTTTCTTTTTATATTTTCCAATAATCAGGGACACAACCCCGATCTTAAATAATACCTAAGACAAAATACTAACCGGATAGACAAACATTTATTAACCATACCACCCCCCCCCCCCCCCCGACCTCCCAACCCGAGACGGTGTGAAAAGAAAAAGGGGGGGGGGGGGAGGTCAAACAGAACAAAACCTTAATTCAACCATAGGCCCCAGCTCTCAACAAATTGTCTATGTGCTTTCCTCCCTTTAAAGAAAAACATTTCATATTTACCAATTTTTCCGGACAACTTTACCCAGTGCGGGATCTGTGGCAGGGAGACATCATCCAATTTCTAACTATCACTACTCTTGCTAAGTGTAAAAGCTTCTCTATTAGGTTTTTCATATTTACAACAGTAATGCTTTCTGTATTTCCCAGTACTAACAATGTGGGAACCCCCGGTATCTCAACCTCCAGTTTACTCTCTATCTTATCAGTAACTCCACGCCAAAAATCCTGCACCGCAGAGCACTTCCACAAAATGTGAAGGTGGTCTGCATCTACCATTTCGCACTTAAAGGGGTATTCCCCCCCAAATCTTTTTGACACTATGTAAAAGCCCACCACAGCTTCACATATTGGCCAATACAAGTTATTATGTGTTCTGTGTCCTTTTGCTGCTTTTCCTGTCTCCTCACCCCACGTGCATGCAGAGAATGAGCTCAGTCCAGTCCACCCTGACACGCTCCCTCCTCCTGGCCCCCACCCTTGGAGTCGGCTGTCACGTGTCCTCCCTCCCGTCAATAGGCTGAAGTGAGGACACCTGACAGAAAAGCCCCGGCCCCTGCTGCCGAAGTCTATCTCCACCTCCCTCAGCCTCCTCACTGTGTGTCTGTGTGTTGATCAGTTTCCTTCTCCCTCGTCCCCAGCAGCTCTCCCCCCTCCTCCCCCCCATGCTAATAACGTTCTCCCTCACGGTGTAGCCCCCTCTGGGCAGCTCTCCCCCCTCCCCCATGCTTTTATCTCTTTCATTCTCTCTGTGTGTAGCCCAGGACTCTGTCATTTGCATATAGCTGTGAGTGTTAGCTGTCAGGGACCGGACTGCATGAGACCAGAATGACACAGTGAGAAGCATGGGTCAGGGGAGGAGGTGGTTGCTGTCATGGACAGGGCTACACAGCCCAAACAGTGATCCTGCAGCAGGACTAGGAAGGGTGTCCGCTGTCAGAGAGACCTGGCCAGGAGCTGCTGCACATCAGTCTGCCTCTCTGACTGCTCTATGGCAATGACACCTAGCCCCCCCCCCCCCTTCCCTCATGCAATGTAGTAATGAGGAGCAGTTGGCAGGAAAGAAAGCTAAGGGAGAAGAACTGCATGATGGGAAATGTAGTTTCCTGGCCGGCGCCATCTTGGACATAAACAGGTCTTTTAGAAAAACTTTTGAACCAGGAACGTCAGCAGCTAGAAAGATGGGAGACTGCTCAAAATACTCAGGGAGACTTGGTAAGTGAGACCAGCTAGGTTTGGGAGCATTTAATTTTTTAGCGCTTGGGGGGGAATACCCCTTTAAGACACTTCTTCGGCTCCTGAAAAGCGGAACTTATTCTTTACTACGGACATAAACCGTAAAGATAAAATTTCCTGCTATATCCATTTCTAACTTCAGCTTAAAAACCACCATGTGTGACAGCAGCCTTGAGTTTATATTTTTCTACAAAGATATAGGTAACAAGTAAAGGCTGCACTGTAAACGCATCTTTTTTTATATTTACTTGGGAAGAAGAAATTAACATTTCTGAAATCAAAATGTGTATGTGAATAGAAAAATATAAACACTTTAGCTAATCTGCACTGGAATAAGTAAGTACAAATTCATTAGGAAGCAAACTTTGTCACATCTGTGGATGTCCTTGGCCATATACTGAAATCTAAGGCAGCAAGAAGCCTGGAGTATATTTCAGCTAAAATGTACATAAATTTCTGGCTTATTTAGATGAGGTTAGCTAAACCATGGGAGGCCTGTACCCCTCTCACTACATCCTGCAGTTTTTTGGCATGTATAGTGCAAACATCAAGAAGGTTCCCACTCACAAATGTGACCTTGTTATGCTAGAAAACTGGAGCAGAGGCTTAAAAAAGTCCAAATGTATCTGTAGGTCATTAAAAGAAATGCCGGTATTTAGGTCATCTAGATCGAACAAAAATAAAAAGGGATGTGAACCCTTACCTGCTGCAGGCCCTCTGTTATAGTAGTGACAGGTGACATACCACATGTTAGTGATGACAGCATATAACCATCTGAACCAACAGAACTGTTAAAATTACCTTGCTGTAAAAAAAACAACACAGAGAGCAAAGTTATTAAAGTGGTTATCTTTGATTACAAAAACACAGCTACTTTTTTTAATGCAAAAACAGCACCACACCTGTCCCAAGTCTGTGTGTGGTATTACAATTCAGCTCTATTCATTTTAATGGAACGGAGCTGCCAAACCCACACCCAAACTGACACAAGAGTGTCCATTTTCTGCTAGAAACAGCATAATGTTTTTTGTAAACCTGGGTAACCCCTTCAACCATGTAAAATGTAGCAAACACAGGTAAAGCCAAATTTACACTTAAAGAGGATATACCATCAGGTACATCCTCCTTAATATGACCCACGGATAGAACGGCGCAGTCATGGGGAAGCCGGTGCCGCGGTCCGTTTTTAGAACCACGGACCAGTTCCCGTGTATGTTGCCATTCTATCCACGAATACCAGGCCAGAGCTAAAGCACTGGAGGCGGGCTAGTTCAAAACACAGACCGCGGCACTGGCTTAACCGTGACGGTACCGTTCTATCCGTGGGACATAGTACATCCTCTTTAAGGTAATTAAGAAAAACAGAAAATAAGATATACCTACTCCTTATGATAGTTTGTATAGTCTCAAACAGCCTGACAATTGCCGATTTTGTAGACACTAAATCGTTCATGTGGGTCTCTGCTTTACTTGTTTGTCAGTCAGTCACACATCCCATCACGTTACACAGGAGATGTGTGCCCGACAATTGAGTTGCTTGTTCGACGCCTATGATTGAATGAGTTACATTGCAATCGAAGACTATTGTGCTATACTATAAAAGAAGCTATGTGGACTTGGACTGATCACTGTTGGGTTAAGTGTTTGTAGTAGTACCACCAAATTTATCTTGTTAACATAAAGCCCAATTGAGAAGTCTGCTGTAAGCTCCTGCCAAAGGTAAAGGCTTTAGTTGTCGTTTAGGCCGTGTTCCTACATTGCAGATGAAACCACCCATGTGTTAGCAGATGGTGACACAGGTTTACCAGGACTTTTGGCAACAGCAAATTATCTCAGAAACTGAGTAAAACTTAAACTAGAGCATTAAAGCTCCACAGGAAGTGGATAGAATTGAAAATTCATTTTTTGTCAGGAGTTTTACCTTATAATGCATCACAACACAAACAAGGAGGCAGTTTTTTTAAGGCCTTTGAATAGAAACAATTTCTTTAAGTGCATATAATTTAACACATACTTACTACAGCATCCTTAACAATAACTTTGGCTACTTGGTCTGCTTGGCAAAGGCTTGAGGTCTCAGAAATTAGCTTAGTCTCCAATGGCTAAACAGAAGAAACAGGGTATTCAGAAAAAAAAAAAAAAATCCCCCGGTATCTCAACCTCCAGTTTACTCTCTATCTTATCAGTAACTCCACGCCAAAAATCCCGCACCGCAGAGCACTTCCACAAAATGTGAAGGTGGTCTGCATATACCATTTCACCCTGGTGCCTTGACCCAGGGTATTATATATCTTTGTTAATAGGCTGGCACTACAAACCACAAAATGTTCACTAAACATTACCTAGCAATAGATACACCAGTTTTAGGCCATGACAAAGCATCAAGAAAACATGAATAAAAAAAATAAAAATAAATTGCAATTGTTTAAAAGCGTGCAGTTTAAGGCTATGTTCACACCACGTAAAAGTACGGCTGTTGTTGCCATCGGCAACAACGGGCGTACTTTTTGCGGGGTAGAACAATGCCTTATTTTCAATGGGGTGCCGGCCGGAGCGTATACACATCGTATACGCTAAGGCCGGGATCCGTGCGGCGCCACAAAGAACTGACATGTCAGTTTTCTGCGGCCACAATTCAATGAATTGTGGCCGTAGGAAACCCTGTCAGTTTACACAGTGAAGAGAGCGGCTCCAGGCCGCTCGCTTCACTGTGTGCTATGGAAAGCTCTGATACGGCCGCACGCTGATCAGAGCTCTGCGGCCGGAAAGATCATCCGGCCGGTACCCAAGTACCGGCCGAGATGATCCGGGCAGAGACTCGCCATTCCATGACCCAACAGGTGTCACGGAACGGCTGGTCCCTTACGTTGTGTGAACATAGCTTAATGTGAATAGCTTATCAGTCAATTTAAAATTAGTAAAGGTGTTAAACTATTAATGGTTTCATACCATAAATGCAGAAATGCTGTAAATTGATGTTTTAAAGTAATTTGTACAACACCGAAAAAGAAAAACAGGGGTATGCGATATAAAGGAGCACTCCAGAGAAAGAGATAATGCAAAAATGTTTATTAGAAATACCTAGAAAATTAACATATACAGACACCGTGGTTTTACCCTGGGGATCCCCTATACAGTGTGGGTCCCACCATGTGTGTTTTTCCTTTGGGAATTTTAATTGTTTTTAATGTGTAGGGATTTTTTTGTTCCTCTGCCTACCTTGTGTCTGTATATGTTAATTTTCTAGGTATTTCTAATAAACATTTTTGTATTATCTCTTTCTCTGGAGTGCTCCTTTATATCGCATACCCCTGTTTTTCTTTTTTGGTGTTGTGTATCTTTATAGGTATGTGAGGTAGCACCCGTGTATTTTTCATATTTGGGTGGTGCATGCCCCAATTTTGGTTATAATTAAAGTAATTTGTACTGACTGTTCCAAGCATTAAAGAGTCACTGTCGTATTTTTTTGCAGAAATCAATAGTCCACGCGATTTTAAGAAACTTTGTAATTGGGTTTATTAGCCAAATATGCCATTATCTGCATTTAAAAGGCCTTTTCCAAGGTCCCCCCTCCCTCCTCTTTTCCATCCACTGCAAAAAAAATAAAAATCAGTTTGGTCTATAGAGAGGGGAGGGGGAGGGGGAGGAGGGAGTTAGCCGTCAGCAGAAAGCAGATAACAGAGGATTACAGGCACTGAGTTGGGTGACACCTGTAATCAGAGCTCAGAGAGGTCAGTGGTGACTGTCAGAGGAAATAGAGGGTGATGTATTTGTAGATTAACTCGTTGTCCTGTTTTGGTCTTTTATTTCCCTCTCTCCATAGGAGAACAATGAAGACAGGGGGGAGTGCTTCAAACTTCTTTTTCATGATAAAAATGCATTTTTCGGCTAATAAACCCAATTACAAAGTTTCTTAAAATCGCCTGGACTATTAATTTCTGCAAAAAAGAAATAAAAATATATATATTATATATATATTATATATATATATATTCACGACAGTGACACTTTAAAGGGGTATCTTGGATTAGATATGGCACAGCTACTATCTTGCAAAAAAACCACCACATTTACACCCGGGATGTGTATAGTATTGCAATTCAGTTTCATTAACTTCAATGGAACTAAGCTGCAAAAACCACACCCAAACTAAGGAAATATATGAAAGCCTGGACAACCCCTTTTGCTTTTTTGCCCCCTTAGTGCTGCTTCTAATTTGTGCTGTTAGCAGAGGGTTCACAGACAGTTTACTTCCTCCTCTGCCATCTGTCAGTATAGTCCTCTCCAAGCAAAAGGAGTCATACTCAAAGGAGTAATACTGCCACTCTTTAGGAAGGTCTAGATTACGAGTAATATGCTATTTATAGTGAATTACCTGAACCTAAAGTCATTGATAACTTAAAGGTATTATCCAGAGCTACAAAAACATGGCCACTTTTGCACCACTCTTGTCTCCATATTGGGTGGGGTTTGAAACTCAGTTCAATTGAAGTAAATGGAGCCCAATTGCAAACCACACCTAAACTGGAGACAAGTGTGGGGCAAAAGTGGCCATGTTTTTGTAGCACTGGATAATCCCTTTAAAGAGTACCTATCATTTAAACAAACTGCTCCTTAAAGGGGAACTCCGGATAAGAAAAACTTGTTTTCTATTAAATGTACATTAAAAGTTATACAGATGTGTCTATACAATGTATTACCCTATCTGTACAGTTCTGCCACACTGGTAGCTGATAGAAATCCAGGAAGTGAAAAAAATGGCTCCTGTGCCAATTCACATTGTCTCCTGCTGCTATCCCCCCCAGGAGACAAATCTTACATGCCTCTGTCTCACATTGTGTGTGTTTGCTGATGATGCAGACAGGGGGCAGGGCGTGGTGTCACAAGAGGCTTGGCTGGATAACCCAATCCCCTGAGTGATTCACCATCTCTAAACGAACAGAAGCAGCTGCTGCACTAATTTTACTGATTGTAATGGGTGGGGGCTGTGATGATCACATGAGGGAATGCATTCCATTCTGGGAAATGCCAAACCAGGAAGAACAGAGCAAAAACCCCCCAAACAAATGGATTTTTGGTAGTTTCAAAACTGGGATAGACAGGTAAGTAATGCGTTATGCTTCTGCAGAAGTTTCATTTTTTTAACCTCTACCTGGAGTTCCCCTTTAAGTAGCAGTCGACAAAATTATAGTGGAGCCCTATGGAACTTCTGGTACAGTGATTACCGGAAGTTCCATAGGGCTCCATTATAACTCCGTTGACTAATACTTAAGGAGTGAGATGGAGATGAAGAGGCAGAGCGCGCAGAAGCATGCCCCTTCATTCTAGCAATCGCTGGGGTCTCAGCACCCAGAGCCTGACATGTCAGAAGTTTGTTTAAGTTATAGGTACCCTTTAAATCAAGGAAGAAGCTCACTTTCATAGTAGTTCTAAATTGCAGTTTACAGTACTCTACATACAACAGCAGGCTTATGTGCTATAATGCGGTCTATAATGGTATGGGTATTTTAGTTAGGAGGTTTAAACATTATCATTTAGGAATACATGCATTAAGCGTTTGCATTAGCAAGTCTTTAACCCAACCTGTGTGGAATAAGTGCACATATGCAAACTACTTACCTTAGATTTATTTTCCTCTGCAAACCCAGGAGTATCAGTGTCAGGAGGATAAGCAACAGTCACATAAACATTATATGGCTTCACCTAGTAAAAAAAAAAATGAAATGTCAGACAGTGAACGCAAAAGTAAATCTAATCTGTATGACAAGAATCCCTTTATAAGGCTCATGTCTATACTTCTCATCTTGAAAATCTGAGCTGGGACCTCAATTTTGCTGAACTTTGATAAAATATATTGGTACAGATTCAAAAATTAAAAATTCAGATTTAAAAGAAAAGCCTACAGCTCCTCACAAAGTCCAATCCTAAATCATAAATACGTAACCAACAGCTACAAGTGCTACAAACATAAAAGTTGACAAAAGTGGCATTCAGAATTTAGAAGATATTGAAGAACGAGAAGCTAGAGGCAGATATTGCTAGTGACACAGTCACCCCCTTTGTGCATTCTGACTTTTCTACACAAGTGTAAAGGGTAAATTTAACGTTTTCATACCTTATTTCATATCATACATCATGGTGCTTGTTCAAGTAAAAAGTCATCTTTTATCAACTGCAGATTGTGCTAAGTGGGTGGGGCTTCACGGCAGCAGCACCACTGCTGGCCCCTATGTGACGTCACATTCAAAGGTCAGCGAGGGGGCGGGGGCATATGTGCCGATGATGTCATGGAGGGACCAATGGTGGTGCTGTGGGCGGGGCTAAGTGGCGCTGTTGCCGCAGAGCCCCGCCCACTTAGCACAACTGCAGTTGATAAAAGATCACTTTTTACTTGAACAAGCACCATGAAGTATGATATAAAATAAATTATGAAAACTGCAAAATTGACCTTAACACCTGTGTAGAGAAGTCAGAATGCAAAAAGTGGGCAAAAGTGTCACTTTAAATAATGCAAAGTCTCTTTAGGTTAGACAGGCCCAAATGAAACAAATAGGTTACAGTGTAATTATCACTTCAGGTAACTTCAGGATACACTGTCCTGTGTAGGTATACAAAGAGCAGCACTATATCTGGCCATTCACTAACATCACTAGTATATCGCATTTTCCTGCTAACTACATCTGTGTCTGTTCAGCTGTAGTGTGGACAGAGACTAGCCTCTGTGCTGGCTCCTATACACTACATACACACTAAAAATGGGATCTTGCAATCCTACCTCACTGTAGCAAACCTTCCCAGACCAGTACTGAGCAGTCTGACCTGTGAATCCAGTGTTCTCCGGCCAGAAAGTCTGCATCCTCTGCTTGTCAGCTCTTCCTGCTCACTCATCTTTCTCAGCCCCTTCCCCCTTCATAGGCTTGTATGGGCAGTATAAGCCCATGCTCACTCTGTTTTGAAGGTGTTCCCTTACTGATGAACAGATAAGAAAGGATAACAGCCTTGTAAGTACGAAAGGCTCTTTAGCCTAATAGGTTTCTTATATTCACCTGCACTATTGATTTCTGCAAAGTTGTTTGAAATTACACTTTATAGTGTACCCATTTTATCATTTTAGAAAGATTTCAAAAGGTATTATCAGTGGGGTTCTAAATATTCCCTGACCAATCAATAGAACAAGTGGGGAAAGAAGTATGCAACCGAGTGCTTCTCTCCCTGTGACCAAGATGGTCCAAGAGACCTACACTAGACTGAGTCCATCTCAGTAATTGTAGTGACTGTGTGGCTGTACACACAAAAGAGTGGTGTGAAGGGTACCTATCACAATGGTTTTATCTTCATATCGGCATGCAGTCGCAGTAGACACCAGAAGTTTGGGATGCCTTGAATAAGTTCCACACCAGGTGAGTTCTGTGCATGATCCCTATTCAAACGAATAGGACTAGAACTATTTGAGGATAGGCCATCAATGTGTATTTGCTGGGAGTTCACTATCCACTCACGTGCAGAAACAGGTTGTGGAACACAATTGTGGCCATTATGCATAATATTATACTACAACATAGGATATAGTGCCATACCTCCATTTGTAGTGCTTCTGCAAGACCTCTGAGGGCAAACTTTGTTGGAGAGTAGGCAGTGTAGCCAAATAATCCCAGCTGTCCTGCTTGTGATGAAACAAATACAATTCTTCCCATTCGCCTCTCTTTCATAGTAGAGATCACTGCACGACTAGGGTAGACACTGCCCAAATAATTCACTTCCATCAGTCTCTAAATAATAGATGAGGATTAACAGCAGTAATTACAACTTCAATAATAAAACATTATAGGCTAATGTTCCCACAATGTCTTATGTGAAAAATGTCCATCTCTTGATATTGGCGGACGTCATTAATGTTCATGATTAGAGAGGAGTGATTTTATAGTAATAACCAAGTGATGTGCTTCGTTATCCCTGAAATCTACTCACTGCAGCTCCTCCCCGGGTCCTGGGCAAGCTGGATCCAGTTTCCCCAGCACCCGGGGAGGAGCGGCAGTCAGATATAAGGCAGCCGGCTAATGAGAGGATTGCAGAGATAACAAAGGGCTTTGATTCATTATTACTATTAATTTCCTCATCTCTAGTCAAATCCATTAAAGTGACTCCGTACCCACAATCTGACCCCCCCCCCCCCCCCAAAGCACTTGTACCTTCGGATAGCTGCTTTTAATCCAAGATCTGTCCTGGGGTCCGTTAGGCAGGTGATGCAGTTATTGTTTTAAAAACGACTTTTTAATCCTGCAGCGCTGTGTATAACGGCCGGGGCTTACATTTGTATATGCATTAGGCTGGCACCACCTCTGTCCTTCCTCCCCACCCTCCTCATGATTAGGAATGCTCTAGGCAGATTGCTTCCTATTCCCCTTCTGTGTGTATAATGAACATGGGCTGGATCGTTAATACACCTGTGCAAAGCTCAAACAGCAGTAAATGTTCCTGGATCATTCCTAATGATGAGGAGGGTGGGGAGGAGGGAAGGAGAGGTGGTGCCAGCCTAATGCATATACAAATGTAAGCCCCGGCCGTTAGACACAGCTCTGCCGGATTAAAAGTTGTTTTTAGGACAATAACTGCATCCCCTGCCGAACGGACCCCAGGACAGATCTTGGATTAAAAGCAGCTATCTGAAGGTACAAGTGGTTTGGGGGGGGGGGGGGGGGGACAGAATGTGGGTACGGAGTCGCTTTAATAACGTTCGTCATTATCAAAAGATGGACTTTTTTCACGAAAAAGACATGAAGGGACATGAATTTTTGACAACTCCATCTTTGAATTTAACATAAACCATGATTTAAGCAATAGGTTGTAATATCCTAATGACACATTCTATTTAACTTTTTTAAAATAATCCTAAAATCTCACTCATCTCATTTTATTTTTACCATTAAACCTAAAACTAAGCAGAGCCGTCCAGTTTTGTCGGTGATAAAAAAAATAAATAAATAAGACCAAACCTGTTTTAATATCTGGCCCCGATTGCTAAAAATACATTTACTTTAAACATTACATGGACTTTTTATTGTAGCACTGTAATATTGTTATCCATAGAAACAGTTCAAGGGCCATTGTTCTAAAACCTCTCAGTCAACACCATAATGCAACTGCATGTTTTTCTGCTGAAGAATTTAAATGCTGTACCATTACCAATCCTGTGTGAATATACCCCATGAGATTTTAAAAAAACACAACTTACTGAAAAACGTTCAATGTCTATCTCTTCAAATTTTCCCGCAATTGATGTTCCAGCACAATTCACCAACATATCCACTGGACCAAGTTTCTCCTGAGCCTAAAATAGACAATTCTACCAAATATCACTTTTATTGCACATAGTACATATACATTATCAGTAAGTGGAATTTATCAGATGTGAAGTAAATACCCAACAGTGGGGACATTGTTTACTATATAAATGCAATACCACTGCCTATGTCTTTTACAGCACATATCATACCAACAGTGGTGGAGTATCATTGGGGCGGAAAGGGTGGCCATTCGGGCCCAAGGCTCCCCAGAGGCCCATAAAACTACTGGAATCTCACTTCTGTTGTAGGCCATGCTGCAGTGTATAACACAGACACTCACTGGCTGTGCTGAATGCGAGAGTTCAGAGAGCCGGAGTGTTCTGCTCCCGCTCTGTGTGCAGATACCTGGTGACCTTTTCGCTCTCCTGTACAGTCCCCTGCCCCACACTGACCTCCACATAGATAATTCTGTGGAACTTCCCCCATTCCCCTACATGGCTACAAAGAAAAGATGCAGGGAGCTTCCTGGCTGCTCAGGGGCTCTGCTGCTTCATGCAACTGCTGTCGGTTCCTACTGGGGTGATGTTATAGAGAAGAGTCAGGCTGGACTCCACATCTGTCCACATGTTCTGATGACGGTAAGAGGGTATACAGAGAGGTTGTGAGTCCTGGCTGCAATCCGTAGCTGGCGGCCATGGCTAGTAGCCGACATGGCACTGTAAAAACTAAACGCAACAATTAAATGGCCTGGATTACCTGTCATTGGTGGTCCAGTGGGGATGGGAGGAATAACTGCTTTAAAGATTTACAAATATCTACATGGTTTTATTAGATTAATCCTTCTGAATGCTGATAAGGTAACTTTCTGGCTCGCGCTCACTTCCGCCGGCGCTGTGACTCCTCTTCTCGGCCTTGTAATTTGAACGCCGGAAGTCACGCGCTTCCATAGAGAATGCAAGGAAGCGAGTGACTTCCGGCGTATAATGACAGGACAGAGCAGAGGACTGACAGCAGCCGGCGGAAGTGAATGAGCGCCGGATTTGAATGGCACCGCGGGACGGGACAAAAAAAAAAAAAAAAAAAAAGTGAACTGCTTCTTTAAGCACAAAGCTACTACTGTTCCTGAGAAGCTAAAGCAAGGGGGAGATTACACTGGATCACCGTGGATAGGTACACTGGTATGCACAAGGGACACCTGCCTTAAACTAATGCGAGGTGGAAAGTTTTTTGGAAAGTTATATTGAAGTAACACTTTACAGTTTGGGAACTCCCGGCATTATAATAAACGATGATGAAACTCTGAATTTATTGTCTGTTATCATGGACTGTGCATGAAACATGTAAATGCCCCCTTGAAATGATATCAGGGCAGCATTTAACAGTACACTAAGGCCCAAACATGAGAAACAGTAAGGTGTTACAGCTTCCCGCACTTCAGGAGCTCGGGAAAGCCTCTTTCACGAAAGGTTACATATGTATCCCTGATCTAACAGCATCAGCCGTTTGGAATATGAATTGGAGCTGACAGATTCCATTTAAAAGGGAATGTGTCAGCACCTGGTCCCTACCCGAGGTGCTGACATTATGCTGTAGTTGGCAGTACCCTTGTAAGCATGTTACCTTTTGGTAATTTGTCTGTAAAGTGGATTATGCACAATCTCAGGTAATGAAGAGGAGAGGAGTTGTGGCTCAGCGTTTGTGTCTTACCACTCTTCTTCATGAATAATCAATGCTGCCCGGCTTCCTACTCACTCATCAGTATCTGCCAACCGGACTGATGTGCAATCATATAGTTAAATCTCCTAGCCTGTGTTGGGGCTTGGGTCTAGGGGTAAATCATCTGTCTAGAGACCAGCAGCAAATCTTATTATTGTTCACTTTCCCTGATGGAAATAAAATATAGTTATTTTTTATTATTTTATCATTTTAAATAGGATAAAGAATACCCAATCTGGTATAATAATGAGACAATAATACATACAATACAATAATGAGAAAAAATAAAATATAAGTACAATATTTTATTTCTATCAGGAAAATTGAACCCAGGGGAAAAAAAACAAAAAAAAAACAAACACTGTTATTGGCCTCTAGGCAAGTGATTTACTTCTAGATCCCAGCTCCAACAAAGCTAGGCTAGGAGATTCAATTATATCTGATTGCACATCAGTCCTCTGGCAAACCCCCCCGCGGCCCCCCCACACTCACCCGCTCGCTGCTATGTGGAATAGCAGCAGCGAGCGGGGAACAAGGAGCAAACGCGCTCGTTTGCTCCTGTCAGTCGGCCCGTGGAATAGGGCCTTATGAGACACTGGCTGACAGCGAGAGCAAACAGGAGGCCAGCAGCAGAGATTAAACGCTGAGACACAACTACTCTTTAACTTCATTACAGTAGGGGACCTGAGATTGTACATAACCCACTCCACGGACAAGTTACCAAGAGGTAACATGCTCACTAGCGGACTGCCAACTACAGCACACTCAGCAGTAGGGCCTTGGTGCTGACAGATTCCCTTTAAGCATTTTTCAGCATTCTCAGGCACAGAGCTACTACAATCAATAAAAGATGTACAAAGCAAAAAATACATATATAATTATTTTACCTGTTTTATGACATTTTCTACTTGTCTGTAATCTTTGGACACGTCAACAGATATACACAACACGACCTGGTGGAATTATTTAAAAATACGTAAAGATCATAAAATTTGCAAAGACTGTAAAATATACGCATAACTGGTGTAAAACATCATTCTTACTTGTTTGTCATTTATGGCATGCTTTTCTATTTCTTTTTTGGCCTGAAGAAGTTTGCTCTAAAACGGGAAAAAAAAAAGAAAGGTTACTGTTACAAGTCATCAACTTTTAGTTGTTTTTTTTTTCGGTGAATACTTGTCTGAGAGATAAGACTGCGGTGTAGTTCAGCAAAGTTATTAGATAATGCAGGTTGAAGTCCAGCAACACATATCTATTTTTGTCCATAATGAAAGTTCACTTTTTTTGGGCTACAGTAGGATCACATTTCTATGACCATTTATTCTAAAGCTGAAAGAATTCTATAGCTACAGAGCGGTTTCATAAAAAGCAAAAGGTGTAATGCAAAAGTTTATAAGACTGGAATAAAAAACAAAACAAAACAAAGCCTCCCTTGGTCCATTGGCTGTAGCTGATAAGCTGATGAGTTGGAGCTAGTTGTAGTCGAGAAAAAAAAAATGTACCAACTCTAAATAAAATAAAAAAATCTTTCAAAATTTTATAATTGAGTTTTCATAGGAATTTTACTCATCAATTTTATGTTCTATAAATCTAAGGCCCTTTCCTCCATATATCAGTAATAAAACACTGGCCCTATTAGCTAAGGGTGGTCGGGGAGATGTTGGTGGTCACTATTTGGCAGTTTATTTCTGAGCTGGAAGAGTCCATTGTGTGGGGGGTGATCCGTGCTGTTCACTTCCTAAATGCTGGATGACTGTATATGAACAGCAGTGTAATATGAACATATTCTGTGTAATATAGAGAAGGAGGAGGAGGAGGAGGAGAAGGCGGCATAAGTTGACTGCAGCAGTTTACTGCTACACTATGTATTCTCTCTGGGAGAAGACTGTTTTTCTTCAGTGTGTTATAGCTGCAGCAGGCTGTGTGTGTCAGAGAGAGAGAGAAAGAGAGAGAGAGAGAGAGAGAGAGAGAGAGAGAGAGAGAGAGAGAGAGAGAGAGAGAGAGAGAGAGAGAGAGAGAGAGAGAGAGAGGCAGAAATTAAAGAGGTATTGCAGAGTCAAGGCTCATGGTTCCCCGGCAGGCTCCTGATCATGTGATGTCACGGCCCCACTCAGAAATGCCCACTCAGCCAATTAGTGAGCGAGTCGGGGCACAGCTGCAGCTATGACTTGCTGAGCGGGTAGTTCCTGTTGGCTTGCAATGATTCAGGAGCAAGGACGCTGAAAGAGAGCTGATAAATCAGGGCCTATGTCTGACCCCTCTATAGCGCTATATGTGACCTCTAGATCACAGGTATCTGGTATTGTTAACCAGGGCTATGGAGTCGGAGCTAGTTTTGGCTGGAGTCTGAGTCGGAAAAAAAAATGTACCGACTCCAGCTTTAAAAAAAAAAAATCTTTAAAAAATGTAGAATTGAATTTTGATATGAATTTTACAAGTTTTGCTCATGAATATATATTTTGAGCAACATTCTAATAGGACACTGGCCCTATTATAAAAGGGTGGTCATGGAAAAGTTGTCGGTCACTATTTGGCAGTTTGTGTGGGGGGGAGATCTGTGCCGTTCTATTCTTGGATGCTGGATCACTGTATATGAAGAGCAGTGTAATATGAAGATAGCAGTAACCTCTGTCCTCAGTGTGGTGTTTTCTCTCTGGGAGAAGATTGTGTGTTTTTCTTCAGTGTTCTATGGCTGAAGCTGTGTGTGTGTGTGCTATGGCTGCAGTAGGCTGTGTGTATATGCTATTGCTGCAGCAGGCAGTGTGTGTGTGCATGCGCTATGGCTGCAGCAGGCTGTATATATGTGTGCTATGGCCGCAGCAAGCCGTGTGTGTGTGTGTGTGTGTGTGTGTGTGTGTGTGGTGTGCGCTATGGCTGCAGCAAGCTGTGTGTGTGCGCTATGGCTGCTGCAGGCTGTGTGTGTGTGCGCGCTATGGCTGTAGCAGGCTGTGTGTGTGTGTGTGTGTGTGTGCGCTATTGCGTGCTCCCACAGTGACCTTCTATATCACTATGTGTGACCCCCTCTCTATATCACAAGTATCTGGCATTGTTAGCAGTGTTTCTTTAAGTATGGTGAATATTTAGTTAGAAACATAGAATATTGTCAGCAGGAAAAGACCACCTGCTCCATCTAGTCTAGTTGTGAGTAGTTCAGGATATGGAGGCTGGAGACTGGCTGCATCCACTGCACACACAGGAGAATCTGCTTTATATACAGTATTCCTTTATTGACTCAAAAGTCGCCCCATGATCATGATCAGGGAGAAGCTGCTGAGCCAGTGTGATAAATAACTCCCCTGGTATATGACTGGCCATTTATGAAGGAGCAGGAGTCTGAGTCGGGAGTCGGTCCTGATAAAATTCAGGAGTCAGAGTCGGAGTTGGAGTCGGAGCTGCGGCTTACCGACTCCACAGCCATGTTAACAGTGTATCATTGTGTATGGTGAATATTTAGTTAGAAACATAAAAGGTTGCCAGCAGGAAAAGACCACCTGCTCCATCTAGTCCAGTTCTGAGTTGTTCAGGACATGGAGGCTGGAGACTAGCTGCTTCCACTGCACACACCTAGGAGAATCTGCTTTATATCTTTCCTTGTTTCCTTAGAAGTCGCCCCAGGATCATGTAAAACATAAGGAAGACGTTGCCGAGCCAGATGTACTTTACACCAGTGTGATAAATAACTCCTGGTGTCTGACTGGCCATTTATGAAGGAGCTGGAGTCAAGAGTCGGAGTCAATGCCTGATAAGATCAAGGGCTGCAGCTTACTGACTCAACAGCCCTGCTGGAATGATCACGAAACTAAAGACAGCCTGCGAATCCCCCTATTCTGTACAATATTGTCTTTGAAGATTTTGCAACATCAACATACTTTTTCCTAGAATTTATCTGCCATCAGAGAAACTATTCAATATGGTGTACCGGTCATTCGGAAGAGAAAACTTGACATGACAGGTACTCTTTAAAAAGTAGTTTTTTTCTTTTTTTAACCCCAAAACAAGCAGGGAAACGCACACAGCTGAGCGCTCCTCTCTCCACAGCCAGACCACTGCTTTTAGAGTAAAGCTAAGTTGGTAACTTAGACATAGGAATACCAAGGGGTTGGCATTTTCTGTTAAAGCATCCTTTAACCCCTTAACGACATCGGGCGTAAACTTACGCCCTCGCGCCCTGGTACTTGGCGCATCAGGGCGTAAATTTACGCCCGATGTTTCCCCGATCGCTGCGTGTTCACACACAGCGGTCGGGGAAGATGGCCTGCTATAAATCATAGCAGGCCATCGTAGCTTCACGGCACGGGGGGTGGTTAACACCCCCCGTGCTTACGATCGCCGCTATAGGCTGATCAATTCAGATCAGCCAATAGCGGCGATCGGAACCTTTCCGGGTCATCGGCGACCCGATGACCCGGAAAAAAATGGCAGTCGGTGCTGTCCGAGGACCGCACCGACCGCCATTACTGTAAAAAGTAATGGTGATCGCCGTGCCACCGGCCCGATCGCCGTGAACGGCCGGCTGGCCGTTCACGGCGATCGGGCCGGTGGCACGGCGATCAGAGTCCCACAAAATAGTAAATACCTGCCCTGGACCCCTCAGCTAGGTAGCCGAGGGGTCCAGAGCAGGTATTTGTACATTACTCACCTGTCCCGGGCTCTTGATCGGCGTCTTCCGGGTTCGCGGCATCCTCGTCTTCGTTCGGGTCTTCGGCTTCTTCCGTGACGTCACGTTCGGCTTCTCTCGGCTATTTTCGGCTCCAGCGCCGGCTCTTTCCGTATTTTGCGCTCTGCTGCCCTCTAGTGGCTGATATGTGTAATACACTTATCAGCAGCTACAGGGATGTTCAGAATGTAGAAATTTTTTTTTTTTTTTTTTCAAATTTTTTTTTTTTCCTATTTTCCGCACCCTATCGCCGCTGAGTGTTGATCAGCATCGCACGAAAGTGCGCTGCTAATCAGCAACTCCTCCTTTTTGGCGTAGGGTGTTTTTTTTCTATATTCTACTGCCACAGTCTGCTAATAAGTGCCGCACATAAGTGCGGCATTTATCAGCAACTCCTTTGTTGGCGTAGGTTTTTTTTTTATACTTACTGTAAAAAAACACGTAAAAAACACTACATTACACCACACTACATTGAATAAAGTTTGACACTACACCACTACATACCCCATATACCAATCCCCGTATAAAGATGGCCCCTAGGGTGTTTTCGGCGTCAGAGGGATACGTTATTATTGCCTCCGACACCGAAACAGCCAGTGAGGATGAATGGGGGATCCTTCTTTCCTCCATTCATCCTCATCATCCAGTGACATGTCTGGGGGTAGCGTAGCGTACGCTGCCCCCCAGACACGTCTTTTCCGCCAGTACCGTCCCAATAAGAGATGACGGTATGGTGTGAAATTCTACACACTCTGTGACAGTACCTCAGGGTACACTTACAGATTTCGGGTACGTGCACACTGCGGAATGGCGAAGGATAACCCTTTGTGCATTCCACAGCTGGCACCCACCGGCGGACTGATGCAGGGGCGCGTCACCATCCGTGTCATAGACTCCATTCTATGCACGGGCGGAATCCGTCGTCCATCCAAAGAATGAACACGTTGGACGGAGAGCGGAATCCGTCCGTGCATAGAATGGAGTCTATGACACGTGTGGAGACGTGCGCCTGCATCAGTCCGCCGGTGGGTGCCAGCTGCGGAATGCACGAAGGGTTATCTGTCGCGATTCCGCAGTGTGCATGTACCCTTAGAGTGTATGTAGGAAGGGACACCCGAATCCAGCCCCAGATGCCCCCTCCCCCCCCATCCTCGGAGTTAGTGGGAAGATCGTCCGGGAACTGATCTTCCCACTGCTGGATAAAGGTCACCACCACCTGTACGGGGATAACTTTTATACCAGCACCCCCCTCCTCTGGTCTCTCGCTGCCCGAGCTACTGTAGCTTGCGGCACCATCCGAACATATCAGAAGCAGTAATACCAGCCCTAATATTTAGCAGCCATGGAGCGGACCCAGCGCTTCTGGATATGAAGGACCCCGTATCGCACCAGGACAACATTTTCCAGGTGACGTCCCCCACACTGGAGAAAGGGAGACCCCAGAAGAAGTGCAGAGTGTGGCGTAACAGGGGGATCAGGAAGGACACCATTTTCCCGTGTGACACCTGTCCTGATCACCCCGACCTCTGCATACTGGATCGCTCCAAGGCGCACCACACGTCACTGGGGTTCTACATTATCTAAATTCTGTCCCTTATTCCTATTTCAGGGGTCACGTTGATCCAGGGATTATTCTGATCGCCATTATGGAGTCAGGAAGGAATTTTTTCCCTGTGATGAGGCTACTGTCGTCTGCCTCACGAGGGTTTTTTTTTGCCTTCCTCTGGATCAACACAGGTTGAGTTTGATGGACACCTGTCATTTCCAACCTTATAAACTAATAATTGGCCTAATACCCCCAAATAAATTAGAATTGTCCCTTTTCCCCAGCTAAGTAGGTATGGCCGCCATTCCCATTAGAGGAGGCCATGATGCAATTACAAAGCCTCTGTGCGGCCAGGACAGTAGAAACCCCCCACAAGTGACCCCATTCTGGAAACTACACCCCATAAGGAATCTAAGAAGGGGGGCAGCGGGGATATGGCCCCCTGGTGACGGCCACATTTGGGACGTGAAAATGAAAAAAAATTGTATTTTTTATTTTCTCGGCCCATGTTCTACGTAAGTGCCCGTCACCAGTGGGATCCATATGCTCACTGCACCCCTTGTTAGATTCCTTATGGGGTGTAGTTTCCAGAATGGGGTCACTTGTCGGGGGTTTCTACTGTCCTGGCCGCACAGGAGCTTTGTAATTGCGACATGGCCTCCATCCTCCATTCCAGCCTCTAAATGGCGCTCTGTCCCTTTGGTGACTTGCCCTGTGCCCATATGGCACATTATGCCCACATGTGGGGTATTTTCGTACTCAGGGGACACTACCCTACACGTTTTGTGTTCATTTGCTTTTTTAACCCCTTGTGGAAATGGAAAAAAATCAAGGCTAGACCAACATTTAGTGTAATTTTTGTAAAATTTTTACTCTAAATCATTAATCTTGTCATGTTTTTTCATTTTCACAAGGGGTTAAAAGATAAAAAAAAACATTTAATGTGTAGAGCAATTTCCCCTGAGTACGGAAATACCCCACATGTGGACATAAAGCGCCATGCGGGTGCAGGGTAAGCCTCCAAAGGGAAGGTGCGCCATTTGGTTTTTGAAGGCTGGATTTGGATGGAATGGATTTCGAGGGGCCATGTTGCATTCAAAAGGCCCCTGTGTTGCCAAGACAGTTAAAACCCCCCACAAGTGACCCCATTATGGAAACTGCACCCCTCAAGGAATGTAACAAGGGGTGTAGTGAGCATATGGACCCCACTGGTGACGGACACAAATGTGGAACAATGTGGCGTGAAAATGAAATATTACATTTTTTACACTATAATGTTGGTTTAGCCTTGAATATATCATTTTCACAAGGGGTTAAAAGAGGAGAAAAAAAACAAAATGTGTAGCGCAATTTCCCCCGAGTCCGTAAATACCCCACATGTGGACATAAAGCACCATGCGGGTGCAGGGTAAGCCTCCGAAGGGAAGGAGCACCATTTCGTTTTTGTAGGCAGGATTTGGATGGAATGGATTTTGAGGGGCCATGTTGCATTCAAAAGGCCTCTGTGTTGCCAAGACAGTTGAAACCCCCCACAAGTGATCCCATTATGGAAACTACACCCCTCAAGGAATGTAACAAGGGGTGTAGTGAGCATATGGACCCCACTGGTGACGGGCACAAATGTGGAACAATGTGGCGTAAAAATGAAATATTACATTTTTTACACTATAATGTTGGTTTAGCCTTGAATTTATCATTTTCACAAGCGGTTAAAAGAGAAAAAAACACACAATATGTGTAGAGCAATTTCCCCCGAGTCCGTAAATACCCCACATGTGGACATAAAGCGTTATGTGGGCGCAGGGCAAGCCTCCGAAGGGAAGGAGCGCCATTTGGATTTTGGAGGTTGGATTTGGCTAGAATGGATGATGAACGCCATGTCGCATTTACAGAGCCCTCGTGCTGCCAAAACACTGGAAACCCCCCACAAGTGACCCCATTCTGGAAACTGCAGCCCTCAGGGAATCTAAAAAGGGGTGCAGTGAGGATATGGACCCCTTGATGACGGGCACATTTGTGCCATGAAAATGAAAAAATGAAATTTTTCCCTTTCACGTCACATTGTTCCACATTTGTGCCCGTCACCAGTGGGGTCCATATGCTCACTGCACCCCTTGTTAGATTCCTTGAGGGGTGTAGTTTCCAGAATGGAATCACTTGTGGGGGGTTTCCAGTGTCTTGGCAGCACGAGGGCTCTGTAAATGCGACATGGCCCTTGAAATCCTTTCCAGTGAAATTCAGCTTCCAAAAGCCAATTGGCGCTCCTTCCCTTTGGAGGCTCGTCCTGCGCCCCCTTGGCACTCTATCGCCACATGTGGGGTATTTCTGTACTCGGGAGAAACTGCGCTACATATTTTTTGTCTTTTTTTGCCTCTTATCCCTTTAAGAAAATGAAAAATTGAAGGCTAGAACAACGTTTTAGTGTAAAAAATAAATTTTTCTTTTTTCACGCCATATTGTTCGGAAAATCTGTGAAGCACCTGTGGGGTGCAGATGCTCACCGCACCCCTTGTTACATTCCTTGAGGGGTGTAGTTTTCTAAATGGTGTCCCTTTAGGGGTGTTTTTTAGGTTTTGACACCCCAGAGCCTCTGCCAACCTGAAGTGGTACAGTCAAAAAATGACCAAATATAACGGAGGCGTTGAAATTCACTAGGCGCTCCCTTATATCTGAGGCTTGTGGTTGCGTCAAATAGCGCAATAGGGCCACATATGGGGTATTTCTATAAACTGCAGAAACGGGGCAATAATTATTGGGGTGCATTTCTCTGGTAATAGGTTTATAATTATGAAAAATATTGGATTACAATAAAATCTCTGCACAGAAAATTAAAATTTTCAAATTCCTTACACAATTAGCTTTTATTTCTGTGACTCCCCTAAAGGGTTAAAACACTTTCTGGATGTGCTTTTGCAGAGTTTGGGGGGTGCAGTTTCTGAAATGGGGTGCTTCGTGGGGCTTTCTAACATACAGGCCCCTCAAATACACTTTAAACCTGAACAGGTCCCTAAAAATATCTGATTTTGAAATTTTACTGAAAATTTGGAAATTGCTGCTAATGTTTTAAGCTTCCTATCGTCTAAAAAAAATGAAAGATAGTTTAATAAATGCTGCCAACATAAAGTAGACATGTTGCTAATGCTATTTAATATATAATTTATGTGGTATAACCACTTTCTGTATACGCAAAAAAGTTTCAAAGTTGGAAAAATGCATTTTTTCACATTTTTTCACATTATTTGGGTTTTTTTCATAAAGATTTGTTATGAGTATCGACTCCAATTTACCAGAAATGTAAAGTACAATATGTCACGAGAAAACAATCTCAGAATCAGCCGGATAGGTAAAAGCATCCCGAAGTTATTAATGACTAAAGTGACACTGGTCATATTCATAAAATTTGTCTCTGTCATTAAAGGGGTAGTCCACCCAAAAAATTTTTCTTTCAAATCAACTGCTGCCATGAAGTGACAGAGATTTGTAATTTACTTCTATTAAAAAATCTCAAGCCTTCCAGTACTTATCAGCTGCTGTATGCCCAACAGGAAGTTGTATTATTTCCAGTCTGGAGAGCAGGAGGGGTTTTCTATGGGGATTTGCTCCTGCTTTGGACAGTTCCTGACATGGACAGAGGAGGCAACAGAGAGCACTGGGTCAGACAGGAAAGAAAACACAACTTCCTGCTGGACATACAGCAGCTAATAAGTACTGGAAGACTTAAGATTTTTTAATAGAAGTGAATTACAAATCTCTGGCACTTTATGGCACCAGTTGATTTGAAAGAAAAAATTTTTGGGTGGACTACCCCTTTAAGGCCATTTCAGGCTCTGTCCTTAAGGGGTTAAGATGTCTTTTGTTCTATTTTCAGCAGGTAATCTCACAGATTCCAAAAGTTTTTTGCTGCATGGCTGAGGAGGCAGATATACTAAATGTAATTTGAAGCTGCCCAAGATTTCAACTATTTTGGCTTATAGTACTAAAACTTCTAAAATTTTACAATAGCCTAGGATGCAGACTAAATGATCTCTAGCTAGTTGTTTGCAGTGACAGGTATGCTTTAAAGCGACTCTGTACCCACAATCTGACCCCCCCCCCAAACCACTTGTACCTTCGGATAGCTGCTTTTAAATCCAAGATCTGTCCTGGGGTCCGTTCGGCAGGGCATGCAGTTATTGTCCTAAAAACAACTTTTAATCCGTCAGCGCTGTGTCTAACGGCCGGGGCTTACATTTGTATATGCATTATACAAATACAAGGACCTCTCCGTCCTTCCTCCCCACCCTCCTCATCATTAGGAATGATACAGGAACATTTACTGCTGTTTGAGCTTTGCACAGGTGTATTAACGATACAGCCCATGTTCATTATACACACAGGTGGGGAATAGGAAGCAATCTGCCTGGAGCATTCCTAATGATGAGGAGGGTGGGGAGGAAGGACAGAGAGGTGGTGATAGCCTAATGCATATACTAATGTAAGCCCCGGCCATTAGAGACATTGCTGCCGGATTAAAAGTTGTTTTTAAGACAATAACTGCATCCCCTGCCGAACGGACCCCAGGACAGATCTTGGATTAAAAGCAGCTATCTGAAGGTATAAGTGGTTTGGGGGGGTCAGATTGTGGGTACAGAGCCACTTTAAACACTGTACTACAATGAGCTTCTGTGAGTGCTTCATGTGACATATGACCTGAGTAACTCAATATAGGATGTTTAAATGGCAGGTAAGGCAATATAAGCCAGCCTACCTCAGTCCTCAGCCTACCTAAGTCAGAAATGTATCTTTCTATAGCACTGTGCACTTTAGGGTGTAATTCAAAGGAGTCTTTACCTGCAAATCATACAAAGCAGCTCAGTATACATTGGTGTATACTGAGCGTTATTCCCCTTTTCTCCCTTCTACAGTCATTATCACATTATAACCATTACCATCACTGTAGTTTGCCCTGAATCCTCAGAGATTCTCCAGTGAGACATTTTTAAAAAGCAAAGGGCAGTGGGGGGGCTCTCGTGAACTTTACAGCTCCCTTGAGGCTGCATACTGCCCCCAACTTATCAGATTTAATTTGTTTTTGAGTGGATCATATACAACAAGATGATACAGCTGCCAAAATCTAAAGGTTGTTTTCACAAGTTGAAGTTTTGTTGCATTTTTGAGAAAAATAAAAGTTGTTTTGTGACAGACTGGCGGAGGGAGGGGGTACATGCAGCCCCAAAGTAAGGTGCAACAATCATAAGAGAGTTTACTACCTGACAGCATTTTACAGGAGGGCCCTCAACTATTGGCCCACAACCCACTGCTTTGTGGCTAACCATAGTAATCCTGAGTTGTGAGTAAACTGGTAGTTGACAACACTGCAGATTTATCCTAAGCACAGAACAGTGATCATTTGGATGATATTTTAATTAGAGGAATTGAATAAAGTCTCCACCTTGTGCAGAACAGCAGAAGGTTTCAAACACAAGATTTCTGCAAAAACTAGATTTCTAATGTAGCTGCATTAGCAGCCTAAGCTGCACCTAAATTAAATGACATGTGTCTCTTGATAAATTCATAGTGATTGTATGCTGGTGGGGGATTTTGTAAAGCGTCCCTGTCATTATGCAGGTTTCCCCGACTGGTGTGCACTCACTCGAGTAATCACACATACATCCACACCAGGCGAGTTCTGTGCACAAGCCCTATTCTGATACAATAGGGAACTCGTGCACAGTATATATTATAAAGTATATTAAGAAATCCAGCTAAAAGGTCTGGCTACAGATTTCAGCTTAGCCTGTCTCATGTATAGTACCTTTCTGCAGTTTTTTTCCCTCTACAAGTACAACACTTTAAAGGGGAACTCCAAAAAAAATTCAATTTACTTTATAGAATAACTTTATTAAAGTAAATGTATATCTTTCTTTATATACTATTATATGTTGAATGGGAGCCGTAGGGGGCAAACAGGGTTTTCACAAAAATTTTACACCAAATCTTTGTGCTAGGAACTGCAAAGCCCGCTGCGAGTATGTAAGCGCTAGCCCCCTTAACCCCACGCCAGCTGGAGCACACATTACCGGCTCTATGCTACAGCTTGCTTCGGGGTTCCCGGCTGGACGTCCTGCTCAGCCAATCAGTGTGCTGCCCTGCTGCAGAGCACTGATTGGCTGAGCAGGATGTTGGGAGCCCGAAGCAAGCTGGAGCGTTGGGCAGGTAATGTATGCTCTGGTCGACTGGGGGTTAAGGGGGCAGTCACTTACATACTTACAGCGGGATGACAATCCCTCTGCGAGTATGGATTCTCACAAGGACTAACAGGCAAGGGATCCGCAGCAAATTTCATTGCATGGCTGCGGGGGTCACGATCACTTGTACCGAAAGGCGGTGGTAAGCCACTTACCTCCATCCTGTCGGATCGGCCATCTATGTATAGTCTGCTCTCAGGCAGGCTCTATGCACAGATCGCCGATAACACTGATCTATGCTATGCTATGACATAGCATAGATCAGTACATGCAATCTATTAATTGCATGTTTTAATGTGAATAAAAGTGTTTTAAACTTTTTTTATTACACTTTTTTTAAAGTATTTAAAAATTATTAAACATATTATATATTGTAGCGTGTGGAATTGTCTGATCTATTAATATATACAAAGGTGCCTTGGATTACGAGCATAATTCGTTCCGGGACTGTGCTTGTAATTTAAATCCACTCGTAAACCAAAGCAAATTTTCCCATAAGAAATCATAGAAATGCATAACCTCCACAGTCCTGTCCTCTGATGCAAGCCCCAGCCTAAAGTGGATCTGCTATGATTTGGATCTGCCATGCCCTCCCACCCAGTACAGGGAGCTCTTAAACCAAAGCAATGCTCTTAAACCAAGCCACAATTTTGAAAAACTGTAAGCTCTTAAACCAAAACTCTCTTAAAGAGAACCAATCATCGATGAAAATCAAAAAAATTTTTTTCCCTAATTAGATGTATTTACTTATTTTATTAATATTTGTAAATATAATTGATTACTTTTTTGGCTGTGTTTTTAAAATATTTACTTTTTACTTTCCTATCTCGCGCCGGCTCTTTTCAAAAGAGCCGGCGCGAGACAGGAAGCTCCCGTCATGCAAAGCGGCAAGGCGGGCACCGCCATCTTGATGACATCACTTGCGTTCCACCGCTGGAACGCAAAAGACTAAATCAAGATGGCGGCGCTGGCCTTGCTGTAGCGGACCAGAGGATCAGGTAAAGTATAAGATACAGACTGCAAAGGCAGTCTGTATCTTCATTTTGTCTATTTATTAAGATACAGACTGCCTTTGCAGTCTGTATCTTATACTTTACCTGATCCTCTTGTTCGGTGCAGGAAGGCCGCACGGCGCCATCTTGAATACGTCACTTGCGTTCCAGCGGTGGAACGCATGTAGCGTAATTAAGATGGCGGCGTCGGCCTTGCTGTAGCGGACCAGAGGATCAGGTAAAGTATAAGATACAGACTGTAAAGGCAGTCTGTATCTTTCCGAAGTCTATTTATGAAGATACAGACTGCATTTGCAGTCTGTATCTTATACTTTACCTGCTCCTTTGTTCCGATGCAGTAATGCCGGGCGCCGCCATCTTGATGACGTCACTCTGGAACGCACGTGACGTCATCAAGATGGCGGCGGCCGGCATTACTGCACCGGAACAAAGAAGCAGGTAAAGTATAAGATACAGACTGCAAATGTAGTCTGTATCTTCATAAATAGACTTCATAAAGATACAGACTGCATTTGCAATCTGTATCTTATTCTTTACCTGCTCCTTTGTTCCGGTGCATTAATGCCGGCCGCCGCCATCTTGATGACGTCACGTGCGTTCCAGCGGTGCGTTCCAGCGTGACGTCATCAAGATGGCGGCGCCCAGCATTACTGCACAGAGGAAGAGGAATTAGGTAAAGAATAAGATACAGACTGCAAAGGCAGTCTGTATCTTCATAGATAGACTTAGGGAGAGAGAATCTTTGATAATAGGGATAGTAAATTTTAGGTGATTGGTTCTCTTTAAACCAAGTTACTCTTAAACCAAGGTATCACTGTAACATTATTGCACCAAATGGTGAACGGTGTAAACGGAGGGGGAAAAAAAAACAGTATTGCTGATTTTTTTTTTAAATTATATACCAGAAAAAAAATTAAATAAAAAGCTAACCAAATTTTTCTGTTACACCAATATGATATTAAAAAAAACACTAGAGATTATGGCGCAAAAAATGACACCCCAACCAGCCCTGTAGGTGAAAAAATGTAAGCGTTATGGCTCTTAGAAGGCAGAGAGGAGCATTGCATTAAAGGGGTAGTGCGGCGGTAAAAAATTATTCACAGAATAACACACATTACAAAGTTATACAACTTTGTAATGTATGTTATGTCTGTGAATTGCCTCCTTCCCCGTGTCCCACCACCCCCACCCGTGTACCCGGAAGTGTAGTGCATTATACATACCTGATCCGTGTCGACACGCGTCCGCCATCTTGTGCCAAACGTTATTTTCGGCCTGCCGGCCCGAACACCTCCGCTCTTCCCGAGTGCCGGGCGCCCTCTGCCGCGTCATCAGCTGCTCAACCGCGATTGGCTGAGCATAACTGTGCTCGGCCAATCGCGGCTCAGCGGATGATGACGCGGCAGAGGGCGCCCGGCACTCGGGAAGATCGGAGGTGTTCGGGCCGGCAGGCCGAAGATGACGTTTGGCACAAGATGGCGGATGGGCGCGACAATGATCAGGTAATGTATAATGCACTACACTTCCGGGTACACGGGTGGGGGTGGTGGGACACGGGGAAGGAGGCAATTCACAGACATAACATACATTACAAAGTTGTATAACTTTGTAATGTGTGTTATTCAGTGAATAATTTTTTACCGCCGCACTACCCCTTTAATCTGACCTGGACATTTGTGCACCAATGGGCTCGGTCTTGAAGGGGCTAGTATGATTATTATTGTATTTTTCTAAAACCCTTCTGGAAATTCAGAATTGGACGATTCATTCATCATATACCTGTAAACTTAAAAGTAAAGAATATCAAAGTACATTCCAAATTTGTATCTTACCTCATCACGAGCAACCAAAGTAATAAAGGCGCCTTGCTTGAAACATTCGATTGCAATACATTTGCCAATTCCACTGGACCCACCAGTCACCTATTATGGGGAGGAAAAATGTTAAGTTAACTTTACAATAAACACTTTTGTTATGAGCAAAGCAAGGACACAGACTACACAAGGTCTAATGTAAGTTAGGGGAGATGTATCAAAACTACAAGGATACTAAATCTGGTTGCTGCCATAAAATGCCTTTATAGGAAAAAAGGAAATAACCTAGGAAAAAAGGAAATAACCTAAAAAAACTAATTGCCGATCCAACAGATTCAGCAAATCTTACTGTAAATTGATCTGTTAGCCAAAACTAGGAGCAAAATCTACGCAGGAAAAAAAAAAAAAACCTCTTAGGGAAGGACTTTCATCTTTTGTAAAAATAGACTCCAAGGGGGACATTTATTAAGTCCGAGGTTTTTTACGCCGGACTTAAAAATTTCCCCGCATCTCCGGCGCTACGGAGATTTATGTAGAGGCGGACCGCCTCTACATAACTCCCGTGCGCGTTGGTGCGCACGGCAGAAAACCTACGCCACCTGAAAGGTGGAGTAGGTTTTCGGCGTATCTTTTGCCGGAGCAAAAGATAAATTGCGGACTCTGAGTCCGCGCCCCCCTCCACACCCCCACCCCGGCGGATTTATTCGCAAATCGGCCATTTGTGAATAAAATACGCAAATCGGCACTTTCCGCTGATACGCACCTTAATACATGTCCCCCTAGTTTTCACTAAAACTAATGTGAAGGTGGCCTTCCACTAACCTGACACAAGATGGTATATTTTTGTAAAACCACGGCCATTGTACAACGGCCGTGATTATTACGAAATTATACGTTACCTTGCTGCCTACGGCTAGAGCATATATACATAGTAAACGCTCCGTCAGTTTTCTGCAGCCGCTATTCATTGAATAGCGGCGGCAGAAAACCATATCAGTGCAATGGAGCATTTCTGCAGCAACTACACAGTGGCAAATCCACACCAAATCATGTAGACTGCAGTGATTTTGTTGCCTCCAGCTATGGCATGTGATGTGGCATCCGGTGCCTGCAGACACATGTGGCGACACGTCACCGCCAAACACTGTGACTGGCAGGGGATGTGCATGTCTCAAACCTCAATCTCATCCACTCGCTCATACTGTATTCTGATGAAGATTTTCTTTTTGTAAATCGGGACAGAAAACGCTCAGGATAAGTATAAAAAGTGTTACTTAACGTAACCTAAAGCATTATTGTCATTTCAATAAAGTATTAACACGTAGCACAGGCATGTTATAGGTTTTGATTGGTCAGGGTCTCAGTGCTGAGACCCCTGGCGCTCATTAGTTATAGGCAGGTGAAGCACATTCACTCCCTGATTTGCTGCTTCAAGGGAAACTGTCAGGTAGAAAAAGACATCCCAAACTGCTTACATGGAAACATAGCTACCTAAGCTGTGAGACTTTCCATATCTTTATTGTAGTTGTCTCAGTTTGAGACATCTGTTCTAGCTTCAGTTTCGTTTTTAGGAATCAACAAGGAATTTGAAGCGGAATCCGCGCTTAAAGGGAACCAATCACCTCTTAAAACGCATATATAGCTTTTTAAATGTGCTGTTAGGGCACACAGCACACTTTCCATACATGTTTCTATATACTCCCTGCCTCCCCCGTGTAATCCATAAAGTAACTTTATAAAACTGGCGCCCGGTATGCAAATTACATCAGGTAGTCACCTGGGCGGTGTTCGGCTAGATGGTAGTCATAGTCAGTCCAGGTCCCCTGGGCGCTCTTCGGCGGTAAATCACCCAGTAGCTCCGATGTCACTCGGGAGTGCCCCGTGCACGACGTCTGCGCACCTACGTTTTGACGCCGCCGCGCATGCACAGTACAGCAGCTTCCATTCAGGCTGTACTGCGCCTGTGCAGAATAGCCTCAAACTCAGTGTGAGCCGGAGTTAGAGGCTATTCTGCACAGGCACAGTACAGCGAGAATGGGAGTGGCTGTACTGCGTATGCGCGCCGGCGTAAGAACTCGGCGCTCCTGAGTGATGTCAGAGCTACTGGGTGATTTGAATCACGCCCAGAGGGGCGTGATTACCGCCGGAGAACACCCAGGCGACCCGGACTGACTGTGACTACCATCTAGCCGAACACCGCCCAGGTGACTACATGATGTAATTTGCATACCGGGCGCCAGTTTTATAAAGTTACTTTATGGAATACACAGGGGAGGCAGGGAGTATAGAAACATGTATGGAAAGTGTGCTGTGTGCTCTAACAGCACATTTAAAAAGCTATATATGCATTTTGGAGGTGATTGGTTCCCTTTAATTTCCCACAGATTGAGCTTGAAATTCCTTCCATAAAATATGAACAGAGCAATGTCCATTTCATGCGTGCAGAACACGGAACGTTTGAATGCGGAATGCGATGGACTGAGCACCAAACCAAGAGCTGAAGCCCGCTTCCCCTAGCTTTATCTAATGATTGGAGGGAGTCTAATAAACAGATCTGTGCAAAATGCCACAAGTTTAGTTAAATGACAACTTCTCAATGATGTAAGTGACATGTAGTGACATCACCCACTGTCGAGCTGCTGGAGGTGGCATGGAGTCGGCTGCCACTCGTCAGCCACAGATGGGCAGGATTTGTTTGGAACCTCTTGATACATCGAGCATAATGGACACAAGAGAATTAGAAATGAGAAAAGTGTATGAAATTCTGCTCTGGATATAATTACAAAATGCTTAGTCCTGGCAGTTTTCTGTATCTCCTGACCACTCCATCCACTATATGTGAGAGAAGCCTGGTGTGGGGTTAGAGGCAGGGTCTCACCTCTGCCCTGCACTAGTGCCTTGTGCAATGACCCTGATGTCAGACACTACACCCCCAGCAGGGGGAGGCACTGAGCCCACCTTATAGCCAGTGTGCACACTCAGCCCAGCACTTACCACCACATGGGCACCGGCCAGCTTCAGGGGCTTGGGGCTGATGAGCGGAGACACCATGTACAGTAGCAGCACGAACGCCACTAGGAAGGCGGCGGCCAGCAGCAGCATGACGGACTGAGTGAGGGAGTCCAGCCTGAAGAGAGGTGAGGGGGGCACGGGGGCAGGAAGCGGGGCGCTCGGGTACCGGGGCGGGTGCTCTCCTGGGGAAGACGCTGCAAGCCCTCAATGGTGGAGGAGACTCAAGACATGAATGGAAGGCGGAAGAAGAACAAGCAGAGAGCAGTGACGGCTGAGCCTTGTGCACTCTATGTGACACTGAGCGCCTCCAGCACTGACGTACCCGCACAGGCGCCGCCCCCAGCGCTGCTCTTCCTGTTTATTTCGCACTTTCTCTACAGTCAAGAGGGCTCTGGCTACTTTGAAGATTATGGGAGATATAACGTTGCCATCTAGTGGAAGAGCTGGGAATTGCAGTTTTCTCTATCAGGAAAGTAAGAGCAAAACCAGTGTAGGTGCCATTAGGACCTTGTCACTGAGTAGACTCCTTTATGTCCCGTGTCCCTCGCAGCCCTCCAGCTGTTACAGAACTACAATTCCTAAGTCAAAGCATTGGCTGTCCAGATGATGGGAATTATGTAGTTTTGCAACAGCTGGAGGTCTGTGACTTTGCCCCCACTGTACTAGACTCTACACTGACTAGGGGTAGCAGCTAAACTAGACTGTGCACAGCCCATGAAACAGCGCCTACAGTTTTAGGCTCCCATAGAGAATGAATGAGGCAGCACCACACAAGCGCAACCCAGATCTCTATTCTAACGGTCTCCTTTCTCAAGATCACAGAGGCCTAAATGGTCAGACCCTCTGCAGTCCAGTAGTTTGCACTATCCCATAGTTAGGGGTTAACTTTGCAAGGGTAAGAATGAAGCAGGAACGCAGCGGGGGATCGTGGGCAGGTAAGCATCGGATGTTTATTATTGTTAACCCCACAGCAGTTACATAGTACGGTTAAAAAAAGACACATGTCCATCAAGTTCAACCAAGGAGGAAAGGGGGATAGGTGATGGGTACATTCTATACATATGCATTTATATTATTTTGCTCTAAGAACTTGTCTAGGCCTGCCTTGAAGCCCTCTACTGTTTTTGCTGTGACCAGATCCTGGGGTAGACTGTTCCACAGATTCACTGTTCTCATTGTAAAGAAGGCTTCTCACCTCCGGAGATTAAACCTAATATTCTCCAGGCGGAGGCAGTGCCCCCTTGTCCTTTGAGAGGGTTTTACCTGGAACATCTTTTCCCCATATTTCTCGTAGGGGCCATTTATATATTTGAAAAAGCGTTCCACATTATTTTTTTTATTTGTCCCCCTGCAGCAGGCTGAAGCACATACTCACCAGTGATGATCAGTGTCCCACAGCGTGGCTTTATTCTAGTCCTACAGCGCTGTTCAAATTTTGTGCTCAGCAGGGATGATTGACAGGAAGAGACGCCAGTAAGGCCCCGTTCCCACTGAGCAAAACTAGCGGAATTCCGTGGCGGAATTGTCCGCCCCGGAATGCTGTTAGCCTCCCGCTCATAATGGGAGTCTATGGGAGGCGCGCGCTCCTGCCCTGTCAGCGCTGAAAAATGAACATGTTCATTCTTCAGCGCGAACAGGGCAGGAGCGCACACCTCCCATAGACTCCAATAATGAGCGGGAGGCTAACGGCATTCCGCGGCGGACAATTCCGCCGCGGAATTCCGCTAGTTTTGCTCAGTGGGAACGGGGCCTAATGGGCCTCTCTGCCTGTCACTCACCCCACCAAACACGCTTTCATGCGGGGAGCCACCCAGATGACTACCTGCTGCACACGGGGGGATTTAATTTCATTTTCTCGTGTATAAAGCTGCTGTTGCAGCCACGGTCGATACATGACCTGAGCTGCACAGGAGCATTCCCCTTATTAGTTTAGTTGCCCAGCTTTGTACCCTCTCCAGCTCTAGGACATCCTTTCTATGAATCGGTGCCCAGAACTAAACAGCATACTACAGATGAGGCCGCACCTCATTTGCCAAATGGACGCCCAAACACTCAATAGGGAAGATTTATCAAACTGGTGTACAATAGAATTATCTTAGTTGCCCCCTAGCAACCAATCAGATTCCACTTTTTATTCCTTACAGGTTCTTTGAAAAATTAAAGGTGGAATTTGATTGGTTGCTAGGGGTAACTAAGACAATTCTACTTTACACCAGTTTGATTTATCTTCCCCAATGTGTCTTAGTCAGCCTGTAACGTCTGCACATGTTTCATAGACTGTACTGTACTACAAAGCTTGGTGTCATCTGCAAAGATAGAAACATTGCTGTTAATTCCATTCTCAATATCATTAATAAACAAGTTAAACAGAAGGGGGCCCAGTACTGACCCTTGGGGTACACCACTTATGACCAGGGACCATTCGGAGTAGGAATCATTGACCACCACTCTCTGGGTACGATTATTGAGCCCGTTTTTAATCCAGTTAAACTTTCCAAACCCATACACCTTAACTTACCCATCAGACGTCCATGAGGGACTGTGTCAAACGCTTTTGCAAAATCCAAGTACACTATATCCACATTGACCCCCCCATCCAGGCTTCTACTTACCTCTTCATAATATTAAGTTGGTTTGACAGCTTCTGTCTGTAGTAAAGCCATGCTGGTTACCACTTATAATACTATTACCCCTATATATTCCTGGATGTAGTCTCATATAAGCCCCTCAAATAGTTTCCCACAATAGACGTTAAAGGGGAACTCCAGGTAGAGGTTAAAAAATGAAACTTCTGCAGAAGCATATAGCATTACTTACCTGTCTATCCTAGTTTAGAAACTACCAAAAATCCATTTGTTTTGGGGGGTTTTGTTTTGTGTTTCTGTCCGTCCTGGTTGAGCAGTTCCCAGAATGCAGTACTGGTTCCAGAATGCACTGCTTTTCCTCAGCTTTTCATCACAGTCCACAGTCCTTGCAGCAGCTGCTTCTGGCCGGTCAGAGATGATGAATCACTCAGGGGATTGGGGGATCCAGCCAAACCTCATGTGACATCACTCCCTGCCCCCTGTCTGCATCATCAGCCTGATCTCAGCAAACACACACAATGTGAGACAGAGGCATGGAAGATTTGTCTCCTACGGGGGATAGCAGAAGGAGCAGGAGACAATGTGGACTGGCACAGAGGCTATTTTTCTTCACTTCCTGGATTTCTATCAGCTACCAGTGTGGCAGAACTGTACAGCTACGGTAATACATTGTATAGACACATCTACACTCACCGGCCACTTTATTAGGTACACCTGTCCAACTGCACGTTACCACTTAATTTCTAATCAGCCAATCACATGGCGGCAACTTAGTGCATTTAGGCATGTAGACATGGTCAAGACAATCTCCTGCAGTTCAAACCGAGCATCAGTATGGGGAAGAAAGGTGATTTGAGTGCCTTTGAACGTGGCATGGTTGTTGGTGCCAGAAGGGCTGGTCTGAGTATTTCAGAAACTGCTGATCTACTGGGATTTTCACGCACAACCATCTCTAGGGTTTACAGAGAATGGTCCGAAAAAGAAAAAACATCCAGTGAGCGGCAGTTCTGTGGGTGGAAATGCCTTGTTGATGCCAGAGGTCAGAGGAGAATGGGCAGACTGGTTCGAGCTGATAGAAAGGCAACAGTGACTCAAATAGCCAACCGTTACAACCAAGGTAGGCAGAAGAGCATCTCTGAACGCACAGTACGTCCAACTTTGAGGCCGATGGGCTACAGCAGCAGAAGACCACACCGGGTGCCACTCCTTTCAGCTAAGAACAGGAAACTGAGGCTACAATTTGCACAAGCTCATTGAAATTGGACAGTAGAAGATTGGAAAAACGTTGCCTGGTCTGATGAGTCTCGATTTCTGCTGCGACATTCGGATGGTAGGGTCAGAATTTGGCATCAACAACATGAAAGCATGGATCCATCCTGCCTTGTATCAACGGTTCAGGCTGGTGGTGGTGGTGTCATGATGTGGGGAATATTTTCTTGGCACTCTTTGGGCCCCTTGGTACCAATTGAGCATCGTTGCAACGCCACAGCCTACCTGAGTATTGTTGCTGACCATGTCCATCCCTTTATGACCACAATGTACCCAACATCTGATGGCTACTTTCAGCAGGATAATGCGCCATGTCATAAAGCTAGAATCATCTCAGACTGGTTTCTTGAACATGACAATGAGTTCACTGTACTTAAATGGCCTCCACAGTCACCAGATCTCAATCCAATAGAGCATCTTTGGGATGTGGTGGAACAGGAGATTCGCATTATGGATGTGCAGCCGACAAATCTGCGGCAACTGTGTGATGCCATCATGTCAATATGGACCAAAATCTCTGAGGAATGCTTCCAGCACCTTGTTGAATCTATGCCACGAAGAATTGAGGCAGTTCTGAAGGCAAAAGGGGGTCCAACCCGTTACTAGCATGGTGTACCTAATAAAGTGGCCGGTGAGTGTATATAACTTTTAATAGAAAACAAATTTTCCTTATGTGGAGTTCCCCTTTAAGCTTATGGTTCTATAGTTACCTGGAGAAGCCCTAGAGCCCTTTTTTAACATTGGCACTACATTTGCCTTACTCCAGTTCCTTGGCACAATACCAGTCACCAAAGAATCATTAAAGGGAATCTGTCAGCACCTATTTTTGGTCCGAGGTGCTGACAGTGTGAGGAAAGTCTGTGTTTTCTAGTGCCGGGTCATACCTCTATTTTCCAGATCGGTGCTGTACTTGCTGTAATTTATCTTCATAACTGTCAAAGAGGGGGAGTGGTCATGGCTTCATGCTGCACTTGGTGGCGCACTTTGGCCCGCTCACTACTACCTCCTCCCAGCTTGTATTGAATATTCATGCCGTCCGTCCCCCGGCGCCGTCATCTGTAGCTTCCTGGTTCTGTGTGGTGCGTGTACGCTCCCGTGGCGTGATCACGCATGCGCCGAAGCCACGCACTGAGCGAAGCCATTGAGGGCATAGGCTTTGGCCCTCAGTGCGCCTGCACCGCACCGACGCACTACGGTGCATGCGCAAATCACGCCACGGGAGCGTACACGCACCACACAGAACCAGGAAGCTACGGATGACGGCACCAGGAGGCCGGGGGACGGGCGGCATGAATATTCATTACAAGCTGGGAGGAGGTAGTGGTGAGGAGGGCCAAAGTGCGGCACAAAGCCATCACCACTCCCCCTCTTTGACAGTTATGACGATAAATTACAGCAAGTACAGCACCGATCTGGAAAATAGAGGTATGAGCCGGCACTAGAAAACACAGACCTTCCTCACACTGTCAGACCAAGAATAGGTGCTAACAGATTCCCTTTAAATATTTCATACAAGGGTAAAGAAATTACAGAAATGACTTCCCTTAGAACTCTGGGGTGTAATCCATCAGGCCCTGGAGCTTTGCTTACAATCAGGTTATTTAATTTATTTTATAGTAATCCAGTCCAGTACATTACCTGTGTTATAGCTAAAGAAACCATTCAGTAACTCGAACACAAGGAAATCACAACAGCGCAAACCAAGTGAATAAAGTGGGTGCCCCTCTTACCACACCGGCCCAGGAGTGGCAGTAAATCTAAACGAAGAGAAGAGACAGCATGTCCAAGATGAAGTTTAGTAGTTTTATCACACACCAGTAAGCGACGTATCAGCTATGTGGGGCCTTTTAGCCAATCAGGAGATACAGCTGGGGAGTGGATGGCACGGCTGCCACATCTTCTTCCCAGAGATATCTTCTGGTCTCAGTGAGTTTCAGCAGTGTGACCCGCTGCAATCAATAACTTCTGACACATCAAAAGTTACTCACCTCCACTGCGGATCCAGTCCCATTCATCCCTATAGTGCACATACTCGCTGCGGAATTGACATCCCGCTGTGAGTGTGTTAACCCCCGCAGCTCGCCGCTGAGAGCATACGCTACCTGCTTGGCGACACGGCTGCATGTCAGGCTCCCGGTTCCAGTCACGCTCAGCTAATGAGTGCTACCCTGCACTGATTGGCTGAGCAGGACCGATGCAGCCCCGTCACCGAGCAGGTAATGTATGCTCTCGGCCGCAGGCTGCTGATTCGGTAGGTGTGAAGGCACCCTAGCAGAACAATTTGGTGTGAAAAAAAAACGGTTTGAGAAATGTTTCGAATGATAAATACCCAGCAGTGTGCACATCTGGACTGTTTGTTATCTCCCTAAAGAGCACAAAGTATGCCATATGTACAGCAGTTGTACATTCTCTAGATAGGGATCAGCTGTTATGGTGGTGTGGGGCTGTGTATGTAACATATGGCTTCAATATATGGTCCTCCAACTCTCTACTCCACTAGCTTAAAGCAACTGTACCATCAGGAACATTCCCTTTAAATATTGCACATAAATAGAACAGAGCAGGAAAGCCTGTGCCACAGTCCTTTTTTTTAACCATGGCTCTGTTCCCGCGCAAAGCGCCTGTCTGTTGCCAAGGACAATACCGGCCCCCAGTGTGTCAAAACCCCCTCACCTCTGTGACGCAGCTCCATTAAAATCAATAGAGCTGCGTCATAGAGGGGCGGTGGATTCCTCCCACTGGGGTCCTACAAGCGCTCGGTAGACTGGCGCTGTGCGCAGGAACCAGGCCGCTGTTAAAATTTTATTTAGAAAAAGACTGCGGCATCGGCTTCTCTACACCAGTCTATTCATGTGCAAAATTTTGAGCAAATGTGCCTAATGGTACATTTGCTTAAAAAAAAAAAGGGGTGGGGAAGATCACAGGTGGGTAGTTGTTGGGTAGTTTTTCCTGAAATGTTTTGTTAGTGTTTTGTAACAAATCTAATAGAAAAAATATACTTTAAATTCTCACTTGTCAGCTCTTTCTGGTCCTGTTGGATAAGGTTGTTACCAGACACTTACAGTATAACACACAACATCACAAGGCTTTCAACATCATAGAAGCCACATGACATCACAAGTCTGGACCATCTTTTCTCACTTGAGAGATTACAGGGGATGAATCCAGACATGGTGCTGAGGCCTCATTCAGATGTCGTGTAGCTGGGGCTTTAGGTGGGAGTCTCCTTACCCTCCCAAAAGGAGATACTGTACTTCAACCTTATTGGACACTATCATGCCCAATCCTTTATTCCCACAGGAAAGGAGCTGCAAAGGAGTATTCCTGTTCCCTCATTGCAGACATATGGTCACTTGGTTCAGCATGTTTATGTTGATTTGGAAGAAATAGTTGGTGGCGAACAAACATTTGGTCATCAGCTACTGTAACGGTAAGTGCACAGAGAAATCTGCAAGATATCCACATTTTGGATTTCATTGTGGATTACCTGTATAGGCTCAACTTTCATGGCAGAATATCTAGTGTGCATTAGATTGTAAGCTCTTTTGAGCTTTTCATGTATATTAGAGTGTATGTGCTCAGGTGGTGTATCTATTGTGTGTGGAAAAAATGCAGGCGTGTCAGATGTGAATGTGGCCACAGAAGCCCTGCGCCTGGCGGCCCATAAAGCATAAACTCTCCTTAGCATTGTGCCTCCTGTTTAACAGCAGCATGCTTGTTTTTGGTTAGACTGTATGCACTTAACCCCTTAAGGACCGGGCCAATTTCGTTTTTTTGCGTTTTAGTTTTTTCCTCCTTGCGCTTAAAAGGCCATAGCACTTGCAATTTTTCACCTAGAAACCCACATGAGCCCTTATTTTTTGCGCCACTAATTGTACTTCGCAAGGACAGGCTGAATAAAGTACACTGCAAAAGCAGGAAAAAATTCAATGTGTGGTGAAATTGAAAAAAAAAAAAAAAAAGCAAAACTGACTTGTTATATATGTTCCTCAAGTCGTTACGGTTACAACGATATGTAACATGTATAACTTTTATTGCATGTGATGGCTTCTAAAAAATTCAAACCATTGGTAACAAATATATGTTCCTTAAAATCGCTCTATTCCCAGGCTTATAACGCTTTTATCCTTTGGTCTATGGGGCTGTGTGAGGTGTCATTTTTTGCGCCATGATGTGTTCTTTCTATCGGTACCTTGATTGCGCATATGCAAATTTTTGATCACTTTTTATTACAATTTTTCTGGATTCGATGAAACCGAAAATGCACAATTTTGCATTTTGGGATTTTTTTCCGCTTACGCCGTTTACCATGCGAGATCAGGAATAGTTCGGGCGATTACACACGCGGCGATACCAAACATGTTTATTTATTTTTATTTATAACATAGGAAAAGGGGGGTGATTCAAACTTTTATTAGGGGAGGGGGCTTTTTATTAATAATAATAAAAAAAAAAAAAGTGTTAACACTTATACTAGAAACACACACACGCGCACACACACTCTCGCACACACACTCTCGCACACACACTCTCGCACACACACTCTCGCACACACACTCTCGCACACACACTCTCGCACACACACTCTCGCACACACACTCTCGCACACACACTCTCGCACACACACTCTCGCACACACACTCTCGCACACACACTCTCGCACACACACTCTCGCACACACACTCTCGCACACACACTCTCGCACACACACTCTCGCACACACACTCTCGCACACACACTCTCGCACACACACTCTCGCACACACACTCTCGCACACACACTCTCGCACACACACTCTCGCACACACACTCTCGCACACACACTCTCGCACACACACTCTCGCACACACACTCTCGCACACACACTCTCGCACACACACTCTCGCACACACACTCTCGCACACACACTCTCGCACACACACTCTCGCACACACACTCTCGCACACACACTCTCGCACACACACTCTCGCACACACACTCTCGCACACACACTCTCGCACACACACTCTCGCACACACACTCTCGCACACACACTCTCGCACACACACTCTCGCACACACACTCTCGCACACACACTCTCGCACACACACTCTCGCACACACACTCTCGCACACACACTCTCGCACACACACTCTCGCACACACACTCTCGCACACACACTCTCGCACACACACTCTCGCACACACACTCTCGCACACACACTCTCGCACACACACTCTCGCACACACACTCTCGCACACACACTCTCGCACACACACTCTCGCACACACACTCTCGCACACACACTCTCGCACACACACTCTCGCACACACACTCTCGCACACACACTCTCGCACACACACTCTCGCACACACACTCTCGCACACACACTCTCGCACACACACTCTCGCACACACACTCTCGCACACACACTCTCGCACACACACTCTCGCACACACACTCTCGCACACACACTCTCGCACACACACTCTCGCACACACACTCTCGCACACACCTTAAAATGCACTTCAGATAAATTTTAGAGACCAGTTCAGTTCTGATTTGGAAATTTTCTTGAAAAATTCTCTGATAAACATATTGTTCCAATATCCCAAAAAAAGTAAAGGACACTTTATTAATCCAAGATAAAGTAGACCTATTGATGTAAATAGATAAATAAATAGCACAATTTTTTTTTTTATTCCCTGCAAAGCATTTGGAACCTAGAAAAATGTGGTGTACGGATCTTCCGAAATATAAATTTACAATGCTATGGTGCTTATGGCAATTCTGTAGTCGCTTTAGGAGCAGGCTACATACCAGTCAGAGTTTTAAAAGCGTATCCTGTTACACAAGCAAAATGACCAATATAGTTTGAAGAGGCGATGTCCTGAAAATAAACTTTTGAAATGTCAGATTAAAAAAGTTTTCATCGGTCAGGGTCAGAATGTGACCAAAACGAGAGAATGAAGCGCTTCAATAGGCTGTCGGCTTGTCAGTCAGCTGCCTTTAAACTCCATGCCTTTCTGGGTGCCTGAAAAAGCTGCATCCAGCTTTTCCCAGACACCCGAAGTGGAGCAGCATGGAGCTCAAAGGCAGCTGACTGACAAGCCAACCACCTAGCGAAGCGCTTTGCTACTTCTGTAAATTCGCTTAACTCTAAAAGTAAACCTATGACACTGATATAGCTGTATACAAAAGGCAAAATGAATACGCTTGTCCAATAATGAATAGTTTTATTGAGTGTACAAGAAGACTGAGCAGCCATGATTTCATGTATAAACAGTATTTAAAAGTATGGACACAAAAAAACAAAAAACAAAAAGCATCCCGTTGCCATTCGTGCCTCAAAGGGAAAAAAAAAATGTTAAAAACAAAAACAGGAAACATTAACATGCCTGATGAGATTAGTATTTAACATATAACAATGGATTTGTATGAGGAAATTTTTAAAAAAGGACAAAGCCAAGGAATGAACTACACTTTGTAAACACAAATGTAACCATTTTACTTACAAGGCACAATGTCAAGTTTAATATTACAAACCTGTTAAATACATTCATATAACATAATTCATACATATACTGTTTTTCTTTCTCATAGCCAAGTATTTAATCTAGGCATCTACAGTATATATATTTAACATGACTCTTTCACCTGACAATCCCATTAAAAGGGATTATGCAAGACTAGAAAAACACAGCTACTTTATTGCAATAGCAGCACCACTGCTGCCTCCAGGTTGTGTGTGGTATTACAATACAGCTTCAGCCATTTCAATGTAAGCTGCAAAGCCCACATCAAAACCAAGGACAGGAGAGGAGCTGTTTCTGAAAGAAAATAGCTATGCTTTTCCCAAGCCTGGATAACCTCTTTAAGTACTGCACTAAGGATTGCAAGTAACCATGTTAAAGTTGTAGTCTTTTGAAACTTGAAGGGGGCCGACAGTCAAATGCCTCCCTCAATTAAACAGTAATCAAACTGTAATATCTTGGCATGTGATTGACTTAAGTATATATTTGGAAATGTAAAAAAATATATATACACACTTATAATAAACTGTATAACAAGCTAAACAGCCAAGTTTCCCAGACAAAAAGAGAAAAACCTTTCACAAAAGTATATACATCCACATATTACTGTATTTTCTTGAAAATACGAGTCCTAAGGAAACGTGAAAAAGGCATTTTATTTAATCTCAGAAAAAAACATTGGAACTTATAATTTAATATCGCAGTTAGTAATTAACAAGTGTTACTTAAATAAAAAAATTGCACAAAATTCTTTTTGTCTGTGTTTGTCAGCACAGAAAAAAACGAATGCAAATTAAACAGTGGAATAAAATTTCAACTTTTACAAGTGCCAATCATTTTCTTCACCAGCTGAATAAACAGGATCTATTTACACTATAATGCATAACACAAAGCTGAGCCTGCTATGGAATGCCTTAAAGTGGACCTGCAGAAGTCCCATTGCCAGGCTATGTCTGCAACACACAGTGTATAATATGTTCTAGGAGAATACAAGAGAACAGTTGATTGAATGCGTCACTTGTAAGATCAGTTTTGCTGGCAATTCATTTTGTAGTGCCGTGTAAAGTAAGAATACCTATTAAGAGAAAAAATAGCTATTGAAGGCAACCTTGCAAAAATTCTTATTCAGACTGCTTAACCTTCCTGTCCAAAGTCTTCAGTAAATTTCTTTAATTTCTCCAGGTCCTGATCATTTACGGTAGGTTTGGTGTTAGCTAGTGAGCGCAGCATGTCAGGCTGAAAGAGAAAACATAGGCATATTAAGAAGAAGAAAAAAAAACCCACAAAATTGGGGTCATGAGATCAGGTTAACACAACATAATGATATTATTATCTGTTTGAATGTAGTCTTACCATATAAAAAAAAGGTATCACCTATCCAGAGAAGGGATAACTAGCTGATAGTGTGGGGTCTGCCCACTGAGGAACAGTCCATGAGATTTCCAAACACTGCAGTGTATGGGTATGTATCATATACACTGCAATGGGAACACATTGCAGAAACAGATCTGAAGATAGGAATGGGAAATATAAATGGACTTCTTATTCCCCCCTCCCTAATGGACCCCCTTCTGGCTTTGGCTCAAATAAGCACATTTTCTGCTGCAACAAAACCGCATTTCTGCAAAGTCTTCTTTGCTTGTGTGTCTTTTTATGTTAAAAAAAAAAAAAACAAGTCAGATAACAGCTTTCCGTATATGACATGCCTGTATATTGTTGGCACTTTTTTTAAATTACTTTTTATTTTTGTGTGTGTCTCTCAAAAAGGTCAACATAGACCACACGGGGACTTTATTACTTTTTAATTTTACTTTCCCTACAAGTGGAGCTGTAATAGCAGCCTCAGTTACAAAAGAAAACAACTTTGACAAGTGACAATTATCACCGTTAGGGGTGTGCTATTCCAATTGTCTGGTAAGACAGCAGTCATATGAGTTCTAGGTATAGAGCGAATGTGAAGCAAGGTATACCACCAAAAAGGAAGAGTGTACCAGAAGGCAAAATAGGTCTTTTCTGACATACTCTGTTCCCTAAACAACCCTTTTAGTTTTGATAGCTTTTGGTTCTCAAGTAGACACATGGTACCTTTCATCCATTCATGCTTCCATAACATAGAAAAATGGTTTGAGTGGCCTATGCAAAGAGGCTCTCCCAATCTCCTGATCTGCTGCAGGCTAGAATGCCTCCCCATCCCTATCTATGCTTGGTCCCAAGCAGGTTGAGGGATGGAAGAGCATTAAAGGATTGATGTTTAAAAAGGAAGAATGGTAACATATTATTGAAGTTCCCTTTTTCCGCAGAACTTTTGTGGTTTTCAGTTTTAGTTTTTTTTATGTAACAGATTATCTCTAAGTTATCTGTAAACTCTGGATAGCTTTGAGGCTAGCCTGCTTCTAGAAAATATATTAGTATCTTTAATCCACAATTACATAAGATTGTTTCTTTCAAACTAGTGGTACATATATTTGTTGCACTAAATACAACTTACCATGCTAACAACTGGCTCCAATAACTTATTTCCAGGAACATCCATCCATGTCATTTCAATAGCATTAGGATCCCCGGGAGAGCATGGAGTTAGTAAATCATTGCAAATTACATTGGGATCAAGCGGAGATTTCCCTTGTACCTAGGATAATGGATAGGGGGGGGAAAAAAAAGTCTTTGGATACATTTACATAGAAGCTGCAATATATGTTAGAGGTAGTGATGTCACGATCCCAGAATTTTGAGTTCGACACCAATACCAACTTCTTTTTTTCAATGCTCGATACCAATTCGATACTTCATAAATCATATTAAAAACAAAACACTAGAATAGAAATGACCCCCACCCCCCGACTGTTAGGTCAGTACAAACCAATTTATGTTCCTTTCATCTTATTACTTTACAAATAAAGTCCTCCTTATTTAAAATAAATGTACCATGTTTTTATGTGGTACTGAATTTGGTGGTTTCTGCACTTGCTCTATTTACCCCACGTGATCAGGAAGGTGACAGGTAGTATGGACAATAACACTTCAGCTATCAAGGTATGATGGGGACTGTAGTCATGTAATACACACCAGCAATCAGGGGGATGATGGGGGTAGTAGTCATGTAACACACACCAGCAATCGGGGGTGATGGGGACTGTAGTCATGTAACACACACCAGCTATCAGGGGGATGATGGTGGTTGTAGTCATGTAACACACCAGCAATCTATGAGGGGGGTGATGGAGATAGTTTCACTATTTCTTCCAGCAGGGTGACCTGGATCTGGGCGGCTACAGCCCCCCTTCCCTTCCCAGTGAGCCAGGCCGGCTGTTCTCTCCGTCCCCCCCACACACACACACACACACTTCTCCTCCAGTCTCCCCTACCTCCAGCCTTGTTCTCTGATCTCCTCTTCCGGACCGCAGCACCATTCTCTTCCCTCTGCAGCTGCCAACCCTGCTCTGACCTTTTTAAGTCCCTGAGCTATGCAAGGCTATATATTATTGCTATAGCATTGCATAGCATCAATAAAATCAGGGCTCTGCAAGTAGAATCTAGCTGAGCCAGACTCTATTAGCAGACACACCGGGAGGGTGAGTGCAGACCTCGGGCTGTGAGGTGACCCATCAGCGCCCCGCACTCACATTGCGGGAGAGGGGCGATCGGACACTTCACAGCCACCTCAAGGGATAAATGACTTCAGCCTGCGGAATCGCGGGCTGCAGTCATTAGCAGCCGGGGTCTGCTACACACAGTAGCCGACCCTGCTGCATATGGAGGGGGTTAGGAGAGGGTTAAATGCCGCTGTCAGTGTGACAGCAGCATCTGTCCAGTTACATAGCCGGCACAAGTGATCGCTGTGTGCTGGCTATTTGAAGTTGGCGCCGCTGAAGCAGAGAGAGGGAGGGCGGGCTGAGGAGAAAGATAGTACAGGGGACACACAGAAGACATGACAGGCACTCGTCTCGCTGCCCGCCATGTCTCCTGCTGTATACTTTATGATAAGCCGCACTGCTGCACGGCTTATCATAAAGTATCGAATACCAGGAAATCCTGGTATCGAACCGAAAATATGCCCCGAAAATCGATAGTAGAATCTATTTTTCGGTGCATCGTGCATCCCTAGTTAGAGGCTGAACAGAGGAAGTGCGGTATAAATCAAGCATTCATATTTGCTTCATCAGCACTTATCGGAGCTGTGTAGATGAAGACTGTTTTGCAGACATTTACTGGTTATGTACAAATTCACCCTATTCTCTCTATAATTTATAATTTTTATTTATATATATATATATATATATATATATATATATATATATATACACACACACACATACATACACACACACACACACACACTCTGTATATATATAACATTATACACACACATACATACACACACACCGCCAATAAATGGTGTAGTTTTGACATACTACTGACAAAGTCCCCTGATGAACCGCTGCCTGGAAACATTTCAAGGACTAGCCGTTTTGATGATCAGTATGCCTATATATTGATTAATTACTAGTTGATGGAGGTCATACTGCATCACATGGAGTAATGCCTGTAAGTTTTTGTTATCTTTTTAGACCACCCAGCTCCTACAGCTTTCCACTGTATATACAATGGGACTGGAACAGGTGGCCAGAGAGGCACTCTACATGGTCTGTTACAGATAATATACAGTCTCTTTTACAGTGTAGGGATCTATTAGGTTCTCATGGACAGGATCCGATGCTGGGCCACCCTTTTTGTGTTGACAACTTGGCCTGGGTTTAGGGCTAGGAGTAGGGGATATCAGAGCGAATGAGGATACTGATATGTTTGTCCCATTGTGATTTTCTTGAATGCTGCCCATCCCTGTGAAATAATATGCAGGTTGCACATGAGGTTATTTTAGATGTAAGTGTTGTATGGTTCCTATACTAGAGTGATTCTGTGTATGTTTTATATTTTGAATTGAGTAAGTTTAGTGTTTAGCTTGTTATGCAGGGTGACCATCCTCCGAATAGGCTGATAATTTCCCTGCGTATTAAGGCTAGTGATCAGCTAATGAGGGAGCATATGCTTACTGTTAGCTAAATCAATGTGTTCTAACCTGCCCATCCCCCAAAAAGTCTGTCCACCGCATATCTCCCTGTGTAATAGGGGATTGTGTGGCCAATGGACCACAGAAACGATCATGCTCATGCGACCCAGCCATATGACTGATTTAGCCTTGTAAAGGTTTTGTAGACAAGTGCTGATCATCAAGACTGCCTTAGGCCATCTAATATGGTCCTTAATGGGAAAGGCGCTAAAGGACATGTCAAATCTAAAGCTTTGTATAGAAACATCAAAATAATACCTTTTTAAAGTGTGTAGCAGACTGAACTTTTCTGACTGGTTGCATTAAAGCATCACGTACAATGATGCTGATGTCTGCACCAGAATACCCATTTGTTCTTTTTCCAAGTTCTCTGAAGTCTGCATCAGTAAGACTGTGTGAAGTTGTCCCAAGATTGAGTTTAAACATATCAGTCCTGGCATGTTCTTCTGGTAACGGAATATAAATTCTCTTTTCAAATCTGTAGAAAGATTAAGATTGTTTACCAAATTATACATGCATATAATCTTCGTATACTGAAGCTAGCCCAAAAGTTACAATGATACAGAAAACTGGCCTCTCCCTCATAATAGGCCCAATTAGTGTATATTAATCCCACTGATTGGTATGCATTAAGTCAGGTATAACTTAAAAACATTGTTCAGTACCATAAAGGGAATGTGTTATCAAAAAAATGACCTATGTAAATCACTTTTTTTACGCACCCACAATATTGCTCAAATTGTTCTGAATGATCTATAACCTACTGTACACAGACAACTCACAGATCTAAAATGGGCAGTGTGTTATACCTAGACTTCCATGATTGTGCTGCATGGGGAAAGTGGCAGGTTTTCCCATATCATATTGCTGGCGGACAACAAATTGTCAAGGGACCCTTTTCTTTAGTAGGAATTGCTCTGAGCAGAGAATTCTTTTAGGGAACAGTGCTATCGAAATTATGTCAACATAATCAGTTGTATATTTATCGTATAAAGCACTTTATCCACTTACCAGGCTCCTTTCCTCTTACTGACCCCAACAGCTAAACTGATCATTCATTTTGAAAAAAAAACAGCCCAAGAGACTATAAAGTTCAATTAGGGATTATTTACAGGCTGGAGTAAAGTCCATTCTGCTTCTGATGGCGTGCTACCTAGATATAAGTGAGCAAGACCCACCATAGAGGCTAGGCTCCAAGCAATAGCTAAGAGAGAACTATAATTTAGAGATGAAGCCTGCAGAGCATACATCTGATGCAAAATGCCAGGCTCAAGTTATATATTGTCCATAAATAGTGCTACACACAACAGCTTATCCTGAAAAATAAACAAAAATAATAGGTATGACCTTTATATGGTACTTTATTATATTTTGTGTTGGTCCCACACTCTCCAGATTTGGATGTCAGACTCTCATACTGCAATGCATCTCAGACAATTGACTGTAAATTAACATACCGTCTTCTAATTGCAGAATCCAGCACCCAGGGTATATTTGTGGCTCCAAGTACTAAAATACCTTCATTGTCAACTCCAACCCCTAAAAATCAATAATAAAGATTAGATACAAACTTTCTTTAATTCCACCTAGAAAGCGTGCAGTGATGAGGAATCTCTCTTGCCTTGCATTTGAACCAAGAATTCTGTTTTGATTCTCCTTGCAGCTTCACTTTCATTCTCACTCCTTGAGCCACACAGTGAATCGATCTCATCAATGAAAATGATTGAAGGCTTGTGTTCTCTGGCAAGCTGAAATAAATTCTTCACTAACCTGTAATACAAGTAATGGCTCATTAATTTGTGGAAAACATTACAAGGAAATCACTTGAATACAGAGCTCTCAATTGCATGTCTATACTATATTTTTTCTTGTTGCTTCTTTCTGTGTTTTTTATTAATTGTAGCAAAATCTCAATTTCCACAAACCATGTTTAAAAAAAAAATAAAAAAATAAAAATCGACAGCTGTAAACACATGCATAGAGGGAAACTGGTTTACGCACTTTTCACTTTCTCCCAACCATTTGGAAACCAGGTCTGAGGAGGATATTGAAAAGAATGTGGAGTTGTTTGCTTCTGTAGCCACAGCCTTGGCCAAGAAGGACTTCCCTGTTCCTGGGGGTCCAAAAAGAAGTATTCCTCGCCAAGGAGTTCTCTTGCCTGAATATAAAAAAAACAATATAGATTAGGACCTGTTCACACTCACTAGTTCACTGTAGTGTTTTGTTGTTTTTTTTTTAAGGCAGGACTAGTATACTACTGCAATACTGACCATGCTGAAAGAGATTTTGATCTTTACATAACACGTAATAGTAGGTTTTGTTTTTTTGGTGGGGGTTAGGGTACACAAAGGCAGAAGCACATGTATACACAGCCATATGTTAAATCACTTGCCATTTAACACAATGCACATGTGAAGACAATGGATATGGGTGGGTGATGTAACAGAACAAAACAAAATTGACTTGTACAATATGTTTACCTGTAAACAGATGAGGGAATTTTATTGGTAAAATTACAGCTTCTTTCAGTGCTTCTTTGGCACCTTCCAATCCAGCAACATCATTCCACTTTACATTTGGTTTTTCCATAACAATGGCACCTGTACATAATTAAGAGAAAAAAAAAACAATTTGACTTTTCGATCACTCTTCCATTTTTTTAGGGTGGATTGACAAAATTCTCACATTGTTTTCCTTTTACAGTGTTCATCATGCAGGTTAAATAAATGATATACAGTCATCCCTCAACTTACAATGGCCTCAGGATACAATATTTTCAACATACAATGGCCCTTTCTGGAATATCGTAACTTGAGACAAGACTCAACATACAATGCAATGTACAAGCAGGATCTGTGGCAGAGGTGAATAACTAGATGGCCATTTTACTGGTAAAACCCCAGTATTACTGCAGTGCAAGCAATGATTGGTTGTCTAGTATCTCCTCTCTACAGAACAGTGTGATACTACATGTCCTGTACTGCTGTGTGTGTCTAGTATATTCCCTCTACAATTCAGTGTGATACATGCCCTGTACGGCTGTGTGTGTCTAGTATCTCCTCTCTACAGTACAGTGTTATACTACATGTCCTGTCCTGCCGTGTGTCTCTAGCATTTCCTCTACAGTATAATGTGATACTATATGTCCTGCACTGCTCTTTACCTGTGCCAGGATGAGTTGCTCCTTTGGGCACCAGGTGAGGGGTTTCTCTTTTTCTGGGATCCTGTGTGATCTGTAAAAGACCCTGAAAATGCTCCAGTCCTCTACATAGAATGTAATTTCTTCCGATAGCTCTTTCTGGTTGTTTGTATTCCACAAAGTGCCGGAGCCCGACGTCCATACAGAATGACTGGAGCCGTCATTCTCTATGAGTGTTGGACTCATCTCTGATAAGCGCGCGGCTTGGGACCGGGACTTTGTGGAAGCATTAAGTATATGGGTCTACACCGGGTGGGGGGGGGGGGGGGTTGGGGGCCGGCCGGGCACTGCCCCGGCACGGGGGGTGACAGGTTCCCTTTAAGGGACCACTGTAGTTTTATAGTTCAAGTGATTAAGGCAGGGCAATACATAAATAAACATGCATAGTTATTTATGTTAACAAAAGGGATGAATTTTTGCATTTTATCTTTTGCGTGTGTTGGAGTGGTTATGTTAAACAAAAAAGTTGCGATCGTTCATATAATACACTGCATTGCTAGTGCAGTCTATTATACCAGCTTTATGCTGGCAGGCCTTAGGGACTTCAGCAGGCCTACAGCTGTTATGAAATCCCATTGGTATCCAGCGACTGTCACTAGGCTGTAAATGGGGTAACGGAGCCCAGCAGATCATTTACATGCTGTGGTCAAAACTTTACTGTGACATGTAATGGGTTTAACTGCTAGGGCTGGAGGTTTTTCTGTTCCTGGCAGCTGGTGCAGGAGCCGAGCTGTTATACTGACAACCAAGCTCCCACAATCCCAACATGAGACCTGTGCCAGGGGTCTAGGCTCTTGCTGTACAAAGCCTGTGGCCTAGCTCCGAGTAAAAACACCTATGGGTAGTCATTAAAGGGGTACTCCAGCGAAAAGCTTTTTCCCAGTAACTGAAACAGATTACAAAGTTATATAACTTTGTAATATGCTTCAATCACCTATCCTGCCCCCGTTCCCTACCTTTTCCCCCCTCAAGCCCCCACCAGGAAGTGAAGTAAACTCATTCATACCTAATGACTGTTGACCCCAGGCTGTTCTGTGGCAGCCATTTTGTGATAATGAGATCATCAAGAGGGAGGCGGGTCTAAACCCTGTTAGGCCAGCCTTCCTTTGTCAGATGACTCAGTTTGCTCAGCTCTGATTGGCTGAACGATCTGTAAGCCATCTAACAGTTCTACCGAGTCAGTTAAACATCACAGGATACAAAGTGCATAATGGGAAAGCACAAACCAGGAAGCGGTTCCTATGCAGATGATGTCATTGTCACAAAATGGCTGCCACAGAAAAGCCTGGGGTCAACAGTCATTAGGTAAGAATGAGTTTACTTCACTTCCTGGTGGAGGGTTGAGGGGGGAAAAGATAGGTAAGGGGGGCAGATAGGTGATTGAAGCATATTACAAAGTTATATAACTTTGTACTTTGTATGTGTTTCAATTACTGGGAAAAATGCTTTTCGCTGGAGTACCCCTTTAAAGGAGTCAATACATTTTTTTTACCCCAGAAAAAGAAAAAAAAACAGCCTATTTTTTTTTTTTTTTACATTTTGGTATTTTCAGAAAATCCCACAATATAATAAAAAAATAGGAGCTCATGAGAGTGGTTGGTTAGGTGGTCAGAAGAAATATTTTGAGAGACTTATGGTGCGTTTACATAGAAATTTATCTGACAGATTTAGGAAGCCAAAGCCAGGAACAGACTATAAACAGAACAGATCATGAAGGAAAGACTGATCTTTCTCTTCTTTTCAAATCCCTTCCTGGCTTTGGCTTAAAAAAATCTGTCAGATAAATCTGTCTGTGTAAACGCCCCATTAGGGAGAGATTAATCAAACTGTCTGAGGGTGCGTTTACACAGATTTATCTGACAGATTTTTGAAGCCAAAGCCAGGAATGGATTTGAAAAGAGGAGAAATCTCAGTCTTTTCTTTATGGCCTGTTCCCTGTATATAGTCTGAAGCCAAAGCCAGGAACAAAGATCTGTCAGATAAATCTCTCTGTGTAAACGCACCATTATAAGTTTGATTGTTTACTAGAGGCAGTCAAAACAATCAGAGCTCAGTTTTAATTTAATTGGGGCAATATGGGAAATAAAAGCTGAGCTTTGATTGGTTTTGATGGGCAACAAAAAGAATCTTACTATAAGAGCTTGGTAAATCTCCCCCTTTATACTTAAAAATGCTAAGCTTTTTATGGGTGCCTTCGCACACACCAGGTCCGCAGTGGATTTTATGCGGCGATTTGCAGCGAAATCCACTGCAGATCCAGTGCCCGTATATCCCAATGAGAATACATACTCGCAGCGGGATTGACATCCCGCTGTGTGTATGTAAGTTAACCCCCCCCCCCCCCCGCTGGCCAGAGCATACATCACCTCCTCCCCATTGCGGCTTGCTTTGGGGGTTCCCAGCTTCTGCTCATCCTGATCAGCCAATCGGTGCACTGCCCTGCCTCAGCCACTGATTGGCTGAACTGCACATCCTACCAAGAACCCCGGAACGGGGAGGTTATGTATGCTCAGGCTGGCAGAGGGTTATCTTGCATACACGCAGCGAGTATGTATTCCCATTGGAATGAACGGGCACTGGATCCACAGCTTAATTCGCTGCAAATTCGAAGCATGAAACCCGCTGCGGATACGATATGTGTGAAGGCACCCTAACACAGACATTTACGTCTGCAAGTTTACATGTTTTGAAGAGTTTTTTTAACCTTTCAATTTCTCTTTTTCATATAACCCAAATTAGGTTTATATAGAAACCAAATGGGCAGTGGAATGAAAAATTAATGTAAAACAAACCAAAGGCTAAACAAAGCCCCAAGCACTCTCTAAGACCCCGTCCACACAGTTGTGGACATGACCGCAAAGCATAGACCGTGCACTTTTGAAGGGCATTAAACTCGATGGAGTGGAGGACAGTATTGAAATCAGTGGGTTCTTTTTATGTCCATAAATCAGGATCCTGAAAAAAAACTGATGTAAGGATAAGGCCTATCACCCATATGGTTTCCTCTAAATAAAGCTTTATATTCTCTTTATCTACTAGAACAGAGACTGATCATAGAACCGAAGGATTACCAGTTTGTTGAAGATTACAGGTTTTTTTTTTAGTTTATTACCAATCTAGTCATTAAATTCTTATACAGTTTCTGGATGCTCTTTAGTAAGTAATCCTCATTAAACCATATTTTAAGTCTTCTTACATGTTTGTGATGAATATACTATTGAACATAACATACCATAGTGCAAATTTATGGATCGACTCTTTACAGAACCTTTCATGTACATAAGACTTCTGAAAGTGCACGCCTCCATATGGGTAAAATTAATCAACGTGACCACTAGCTAACTGCAGAACAATAAATACTATTATATGAACCAACCCATATAGTTACCTTGGAGCTGGCTTTGCATTTTCTTTTTTTCTGGATCACCTGACTCGCCATCATCACTTTCATTTCTAAATAAATGTGACAGATTTAGTGAACAAACTTGCTAGGACAATGGCAGTAGCTAACAATTGTTATTTCAGTCTCTGACATGTTTTTGAAGCATACCGTACACATCTTTAGATAAGCCTATATATTTTAGAAATAGATTTTTTACTAGTAAGACACAGTACATAGTTCACAGGAAATTTCAGCATAGAAACTAAATGTGTGGAAATTATCTGACCTGCGTCTATAGAGACAACTTTTTTTAGATGTACTGCAAAAAGCACAGTCAAAACAATATATTTATACAGATCACATAAGCAACCATATTTTCTTTTAGTCAAATCTGATGGATCAGCATGGATGGATACAGAGTTGCTTAGTGCTGCCACAGATCACTAGTGAGGGAAGATGCTTATCCAGTGCAAACCACTGACTGACATGGTGCGCCCTCTCTATTTACAAGAGGGTATTCTGCAGATGCAGTATCCTATACTATTCTGTGTATAGAATTCAGAAAACCAATATGGTATATACAATAATAAATATAGACTTAAAGCGCAACTATAAAATATTTTGACCATTCAGTTTTAGTTAGCTTAGGTCATGAGAAGACTTTTTGCAATACACATTAATAACCTAAAATAAACAGTTTTTAAATACATAAGGCTGATTATGCCCTTACAGCTCTGTCTGGCTCTAACTTATTTCTGCATTCCTGCTGGACACGCCCCCTCCCTGCAGATCCGTTCTCACCCCTCCCCTCACAGAGGTGACTAAGCAGAGCTGAGGATGTTGTGTGTGAGGAGCAGCGCAGGGGAAGAGCTGGATGGAGAGACAAGTGTTTCCAGTGCCACCATCACTCCAATGTACTGCATGAGGGAGAGTGGGTGAGTCACTGAGGGGAGGACTACAAGTCCCAGCACAACACAGCTGTAGTCCTTCCATAGTACATATAACATTCACTATCAGATGTCTGTAGCAGGTGCCCCCACCTCCATGGCTGACATTATCCTACAGTGTTGAGAGCAGATGACTGTATCTAATCCCACTGTGTGTGATACCATCTGTATCTAATCTTACATTGTGATACTGTATGTTGGGGCTGTATCTGATCCTGCTATGTGCGATACATCTGCTAAGGTGCTGCTCAGTGAATGGAGGGACGCAGCCAGGGAGATGAGGGATAGGCCACGCCCACATTCAGTCAGCCAGAAGAAAAATTCATTTATTCTTCTGAGCCAAACAACTGGGGATATCTCAGCACAATCTTTCCCCCCCAAACCACTTGTACCTTCGGATAGCTGCTTTTAATCCAAGATCTGTCCTGGGGTCCGTTCGGCAGGTGATGCAGTTATTGTCTTAAAAAACAACTTTTAAACTTGCAGCCCTGTGTCAAATTGGTGTGGCCTAGAGTGTCTGTGCCCTTACCTTGCACCGCCTCTCCGTCCCCCTCCCCCACCCTCTTTACCATTAGGAATGCCCCTGGGCAGAATTTCTCCTATTCCTCACTTGTCTGAACACTGCACCGGGGGCCTTAAAAGGGTTGTCCAGCGAAAATCTTTTTCTTTCAAATTAACTGATATCATAAAGTTATATGGATTTGTATTTTACTTCAGCAGAGAGCACTGTGTCAGACTGAAAATAAAACACTTCCTGCAGGACATACAGCAGTTAATAAGTATGGGTAGACTTGAGATTTTTTAATAGAAGTAAATTACAAATCTATATAACCTTCTGATATCAGTTGATATGAAAGAAAAAGACTTTCGCTGAACAACCTCTTTTAAGATCCAGCCCATGTGCAGTGCTCACACAGGTGATGAATAATAGAAAACCTGCCTGGAGCATTCCTAATGATGAGGAGGATGGGGAGGAGGGACAAGCCTAATGCATACACAATCTAGGCCACGCCAGTTTGACACAGGGCTGCAAGTTTAAAAAGTTGTTTTTTAGGACAATAACTACATCACCTGCTGAACGGACCCCAGGACAGATCTTGGATTAAAAGCAGCTATCTGGTGGTACAAGCGGTTTGGGGCGGGTCAGATTGTGGGTACAGAGTCACTTTAAGACCATATTACACCGCACAATAATAAAGGGGAAAGCAAGCACTGAACTGTCAGGTCAGTGTACACTTCCCTCTCATTCCCCACATGCTGTCTGTGCTAGTTACTTTAGGTGTTCTCTATACCTGCCTACAGTCTTGAGCTTCCATACAGGCATCAAACTTTCTGGTTGATTTCTAAAAGGCTTAGAATTTACAGTATCAGGTACATATCCCATATTAATGAGACATTGTATGTTAGGAGAGTGAAAGTACCAACAATATATTCTTTAAAGTGACACTGTCACCCCCTTTCTGCATTTTGACTGCTTTTCACAGGTGTAAAGGGTAAATTTTACAGCTTTCATTTTATATTATATGTCATGGTGCTTGTTCTGGTAAAAAGTGGTTTTTATTATCTGTGGAGTGGGATATGTGGGCAAGGCTTCACGATCTAAGCGCCACATCGCCCTGCCCCTTGCACCCCTTAGCCCCATCCCCATCCATAAAGTCATCACCACATAGGCCTTGCCCCCTCAACAGCCATTGGAAGGGCCAGCCTAAAGATCTAGGCCCGACCCCCCTAGACTAACCCACACCAATGGCCGCTGAGGGGACGGGGCGATGTGGCGCTTAGGCTGCGAAGCCCCGCCCACATGTTCCAATCCACAGATAATAAAAACCACTTTTTACCAGAACAAGCACCATGATGTAAAATATAAAATAAGTAATGAAAGCTGTCAAATTTACCCTTTACACCTGTGGAGAGCAGTCAAAATGCAAAGAGGGGGTGACAGTGTCACTTTAAATAGTTTCGAAGTACGTGTAGAATGTTGAGGCTATAAAAGAGCTGCAACTGAATAGGCATGTGCTAAATTTCACAATAAGTTTTTCTGTCTATGTGGATAGGGCTTGGAGAATTTTATCCAGATGCACTGTACAGCAAGAAGTCACAGATGTCAGTGAGCAATTCCACCATGCCTGAAACCTATTTTTCTCTTGGAATTGTTTTACTAACTTTACCCTCTAAGGTTATGTTCACACAACAAGGTTAAGTATTAAAGGAGAAGTCTGGCAAAAAATTGCTGTGGCCAGATTTCTCCTTTTAACCCCTTAAGGACAGAGCCCAAAATGGCCTTAAGGACCGGGACAATTTTCAATTTAGCGTTTTCGTTTTTCCTCCTCATCTAAGAGCCGTAACTCTTTTATTCTTCCAGCTACAGGGCCATGTGAGGGCTTGTTTTTTTCAGGAACATGTGTACTTTGTAAAGACGCATTTTGATTTTTATTAACAGTAAAACTTTTTTTGCAAATAGGTGTGATTACAATGGCCCTTTTTTGACTCAGCATTTGACTTAGCATTTCTATTTTTTTACGTAAGAGGTGTCATTTTTTGCGCCATGATCTCTAGTTTTTATTAATACCATATTTGTGTAGATAAGATGTATTAATAAATTTTCATTCATTTTATTTTAAATAAAACGTAATAAAAATAAATCAATCCTGACAGTTTTTTACCGCTTTTTGTTTACGCCGTTCACACAAAGGAGTGTGCAGTGGGGAATTCAGATGTGGGCGCCCAGCATCCGAAGTGAAGATGATCTTCAGTGACACCGGCCGTTCTGTGACCCAACCAGGTCACAGAACGGCTGGTGTTATACGTTGTGTGCACATGGCCTGACTATAGAGATGTCTCTCTAGCAGGTACTGACAGTGGTGTTCACAGCAGCCACTATGATGGTTTATTTTGCTGTACAAGTATCTCGTGCCAGGGCTAGCAGCTGCATAGCCAGAACCAGCAAAACTGCAAATCCCTTAAGATCAGTACCAATCACTACTGACTATGGCATCTAAGCAGTTCACTGAGAGGTCAGCCATCTTGGGCTACTTATTAGATGCTGTTTTTCTTTGACAGGCATATTACTCAGAAATACAGCAATACAATACATAATGGTAAAGAGATTTACATAAATAAAACAAAAAAAATAAGTAAAATCCAGCCTTTTCTTCTCAAGTAAATATGGCAGTAACTTGCACAGTCACTACAAATAGTACAGCATTTGCAAGTATGGACTGGCTTGCAGAGCATGTAAAACACTTAACAAGCTGCAGCTCTTGTATGAGCGTCACACCTCCTTCAAGACAACGGTACAAAGCTTAGTCGGGTTTAGTGCACTAGCCCTATTAAAGGGGTTATCCAGTGCTACAAAAAAAAATGACCACTTTCTATCAGAGACAACACGACTCTTGTCTCCAGTTCAGGTGCGGTTTGCAATTAAAGCTCCATTAACTTCAATGGAACTGAGCAGAAAACCCCCGCCCAAGTTGGAGACAAGAGTGGGGCTGTCTCTAGAAGAAAGTAGCCATGTTTTTGTAGCGCTGGATAACCCCTTTAATTAGAAAAGAGCTCATACATGGAATTGCCTTGGCAACCCAAAGCGCCACGTGAGCTGCGTCTCTTCGCATTAAACTTTGCACAATGCATGGCACAGCAACTCTGGAACACTTTAAAAGGGAAATAATCATGCAAAAATCTCTGCTGGAGCTACAAATAAGCTCCTATATGCCCCCCAGCACGTTTTCAGAGCATATAGGTAAATTATATGAGCGCTACTTATATGTCTTATGGTGCGTTTACACAGACAGATTTATCTGACAGATCTTTGAAGCCAAAGCCAGGAACAGGTCATAAAGGAAAGACTAAGATTTCTCCTCTTTACAAATCCATTCTTGGCTTCGGCTTCAAAGATCTGTCAGATAAATCTGTCTGTGTAAACGCACCATTAATCATCTAGGCACTTGGGTACTCCAGAGCTCCTAACTAGTCACAGTTGGAGGGAAATCTTTCCAGCAATCAGGCCTCCTTGGAAGCGTCAGCATCACAGAGGGGCCTGTCCCTAAGCACCAATGCTCCCAGGTAGGCATGACAGCTTGCAAGATTTCCCGCCAACAGTTACTAGTTAGGAGCTGCCCACATAAATTTATAAGTTTTAAAACATTTTTTTCAGGAAATATAAGTAATGCTCATAGCTTTTACTTAGCTTATATGCCCTGAAACAGTGCTGTGGGAATAGAACAGCTTATTTATAGATTTAACAGCAATTCTTGCATCATTGGTTTCCTTTAAAACTAAATAAAAAAAAGAAAGCAATGACACAAAAACCACAAGAAAAAAAGTAAAATAGTCTTCAAATGTTGCTAAATAAAATGTGTTGGTAAGTTTATAAACTGTAGACATCTGATAAAATGTTTAAACACAAACCCCTTGTCTTCAGCAGCCCGAGGTGCTCCTTCCTTTACTGGTTTTGGAGGAGCCTTTTCAGCTTTCTTCAGATAAGCTTTAAGCTGTTCTGCTCGGTCAAGATACTCTATGCACTTAGACCTGATGCTCTGTTTTGCCTTTTCTCCTTGTGCATCATCTAGAAACAGTTGTCCACAGGTTTTATTTTAGTCATACATAAAAATGCTGACAAAAAATATTCTGCTCAATAATGTCACTGAAAGCATTTAAAACGTAAAGCTCTAATTTGCACAGCAAAAGACATATTAGATATCACAAAGCATTTATAATTTTAGTACACCAAACTGATTTTTTTCTCCAATGTCAATTCTAAAATAAAAAAAATACATTTGGAAATCACATAAAGAGGTATAGGAGAGCTCCCTACCTGCCAAAGTAGAGAGTAGCTTCAAGGAGTGGCATTTGTGTGCTAATGCTAACAGCTTTAGTGCTACAAACCCTCAAATATAGATATTACTGCTCATTATCAGCTCTCGCTTTAAGAGGTGGACTGTCCTTAGAATATAGCCTCTTTCTTACAAATCGAGAGCCTCAACTGTGGGAAATTAAAGAGATGTGTACAAAAATAAAAACCTAGCTCCCTACTTTCTGGCAAAAAGTGCTGCAAGGACTTCCCTGTCCATTGGTTATGTGGCACTGCAGCCAATCACTGAAGCCAGTGATTGAAGTGTTAAATGCCCAATGTAAAGGGAAGACGTTGCAGCAACGGTACAGGAATTGTGGTGACCTGTCGTGTGCACAGTTTTTGTGTTTTTCCACACTCTAATCATATCCATAAGCAATTTTGTTCTTAAGGCAATGTTCACACAACGTATGTGTTGTATACATCACAGACGTTGTTTCAAAATAGTGGCCGCAGATGACATGTCAGATCACACAATGGAGCGAGCGAAAGGCCAGTCTTATAAGCTATGTGAACATGGCCTAACACTGTATGCTTTGTATTTTGTTAAAGGGGTACTCCAGCTAGAGGTAAAAAAAAAAAAAAAAAAAAAAAACAGCTACAGAAGAGGCCGGTCAGAGATGGTGAACTGGTGAATCAGTCAGGGGGTGAGAGATCCAGCCAAGTCTCCTGTGACATTGGACATGATGTGTTGACATGGGGGAGAGAAGCTGGGGGGGCAGTACAAGTTTTGTGGTCCTATTTTCCACTTGCTGGTGAAAAGCCAGAAAAGCCACTAAAGCAAGGACTATTGGTAATTAAATTATATATCTTTGAGTGATAGTCTAATTTAAATACAATTTTCTCATACTGGAGTACCCCTTTAAAGGACAACTCCGGCGAAAATTTTTTTGGCTTATTTAACACACATAACAAAGTTATATAACTTTGTAATGTGGTTAAATACCCGGTCTGGCCCCCTTCCCCCACTTTCCGACCCCCGACCCCCCACCCCGGAAGTTAAAGAATATATACATTACCTATTACGGTCGTCACGGTCCTCTTCTCTGGTGTCGGGTGATGTCAGAGCTGGGGGCGGTCCGGGTCTTCTTCCTCCTCGGCGTCTTCATTGAGAGTGAATGGGAGAGAAAAGGCTGCTGGTGCACATGCGCAACAGCAGCCTTTTCATTGGCTGGAGCGCATCACATGGCTTCCAGCTTGCTCAGCCCTGATTGGCTGAGCTTGCTGGAAGCCATGTGATGCGCTCCAGCCAATGAAAAGGCTGCCGGTGCGCAAGCGCGCTGGGAGCCTTTTCTCTCTCATGGACCAGGAAGAAGGAGACATCGATGGACGGCGGAGGCAGGTGACGGTGAGGCGGACGGCGGGCGAATGGAGTGGCGATCGTCACCGGAGGGATGGTGAGTATGGTGTCTGTGTGTGTCTGTGTTTTTTTTTTTGGGGGGGGTCCCGCCGGAGTTGTCCTTTAAGTATTTGAAACCCCAAAACAAGCAGGAGTAAAGCCAAAAACATACATCTGAAAACAGAGCATGTGGCGCACTCAGTTTTTTTAAAGGTTTGCATTTTTTGCTCTCTATTTTTTTTTTAAGTAAAAAAAAAAAATTCAAAAGACAAGAGAACTAGAGTATTCCTCCATGCTTCCTGTTTTTTGTTAAAAATAACACGTCTAATTAACATCAACCATGCTGTGTGAAACCACCCATGGTCTTACAAAAATGCACAGAATTTTCCTAGTAACATTACTCCATGCCATACTGTTACTACTATGTCAGAGATAGCTTGGATTCCAGCAATTTAACACATTAGAGCTCACTGCTGACTGTGGGATCTGGATAATAAGACAAAAAAAAAAACCATCTCCTACTTCCAAGCTTGCAGGGTTTCTGTTGCAGCTGGGGGAGTGATGACGGCCATTCCAGAGTAAAGGTAGTAACTTGCATACCCAAACAGCCTATATATTAAGGCTGGGTTAACACTTACATTTGTCCCTCCACCCGTTTGGCAATCAAAGAAACAGAAATAAACTCAGTTTAAATCCCCAATAAGAATGTACAGTGGTGCCTTGGATTACGAGCATAATTCGTTCCGGGGCTGTGCTTGTAATCCAAATCCACTCTTAAACCAAAGCAAATTTTCCCATAAGAAATCATAGAAATGCAGACAACTGGTTCCACACCCCAAAAATAATTATTTATTATTCTGAACAACATGTAGAACAGATGAAACAAACATTCAGAAAAAGCAGAATATGTGATATAAGTTACTGTACAGTAATGGAGAGGATGGGAAACACAAGGGCTGACAGAGACTGCAGGTAGCATGAAGGAATGATCAGGAAATATGGAGGTACAGTATAGCAGCACTCTCTGTATGGGGAGAGAGGGGTAACAGCTATGAGGAGATTACCTTCACAGTCCTGTCCCCTGATGTTAACCCCAGCCTAAAGTGGAACTGCAATGATTTGGAGGGTGAGGGAGACTTCCTGGGTCAGAGTGCAGAGCTGTAGACCCAGATATGCAGACCATGCCCCTCCCCCACTCGCACTCCCACCCAGTACAGGGAGCTCTTAAAACCAAAGCAATGCTCTTAAACCAAGTCACAATTTAGAAAAACTGAGCTCTTAAACCAAGTTACTCTTAAAGCGTCATCAGCTGCTCAGCCACAATTGGCTGAGCACAGTTATGCTCAGCCAATCGCGGCTGAGCAGCTGATGACACGGTAGAGGGGGGCAAGCATGAGGGACGGATGGAGCGGTTCGTCCGGCCTCCGGAAGATGACATCATTGTCCCACAATGGTGAACGGGGGTCAACACGAATCAGGTGAGTATAGTGCACCACACTTCCGGGTCTAACAAGGGGGGGGGGGGGTTAACACGGGGAAGGTCCCCCCCCCCCCCCCCCGGCTCTGACGTCTTCATCACCAGATGCCGCCCGGGAGAAGAAGAGGACCGTGACGACCGTAATAGGTAATGTATACATTCTTTAACTTCCGGGCGGGGGGGTCCGGGGTCCGAAAGTGGGGGAAGGGGGCCAGACCGGGTATTTAACCACATTACAAAGTTATATAACTTTGTAATGTGTGTTAAATAAGCTAAAAAAAATTTCGCCGGAGTTGTCCTTTAAACCACGGTACCACTGTATTTGTATCTGTTTACATCCATTTCATTAACTTTTAGGTATTTTTAACAGAGAGGAATGGCATGCACATTTCTTTTTTTGTCTAAAAAATTGGAACACAAATATAGGAGGTTTTTTTTGGTTCTTTGTTCACTAAAGTCAATAATGATGAATATAAACTGAATAGTATTCCATTTACTATCCATCTGTAATGAATGTTTTTTTGGAACTAAGCATGCTACTGATTATTTACATCCACCCATGCCATGTGAACCCAGCCTAAAAAGAAATCTGGTTTAAAAAAAAAATAAAATCTACAAACGTGTGGTGCTGTGTGCAAATTATGACTTCCAGACCTCTTCTTTTCTGGACATACTATTAGCCAGTATTCGACACAGTCATACAAATATCAAAAGGTGGACCAATCAGCACAAAATAACCTAGAAGAAATATAATCTAACTTTCCACACTTACATTTTACTACATGAAGGAAATACTGGACAGCACTCTGATATAATCGAAGAGCTTCCTCATAGTTTCCTGCTTTGTCTTCTTGAGATGCTTTGCTGGCCAGATCGATGGCTTTCTGTTATAAAAAGACATAATAAAGTAAACTTAAATTAATGCTAATTCATTTGACAAATAAATTTAAGGCAAACAGGAGAGGCATAACTTTAGCTGTCATAGGTTAAAGAGGACCTGTCATCCCCCGTGCCGGGGTGACAGGCTCCCGACCCCCCGTTAGAGCCCCCTATACTTACGTGATTCCGCCGGGTCCCGCTTCCTGAGCCGGTCAGGTCACAGAGATTTCAGCGCCCGAAGCCCAGCGCGTGCGCTGAGAGATGAGTCCGATGCCCATAGAGAATGATGGAGCATCGGACTCCCCATTCATTCTCTATGGGCATCTGACTCTGCTGTCAGCACGCGCGCCGGGCTTCGGGCGTTGATATCTCTGTGACCCGACCGGCTCAGGAAGCGGGACCCAGAGGGATCACGTGAGTATAGGGGGCTCTAACGGGGGGTCGGGAGCCTGTCACCCCGGCACGGGGGGTGACAGGTCTCCTTTAAAGGAAGTATTACACGTAGTAATTATTGTTCAAACATTCGCTATAACGATCGTTCGCTAGCGATAACTAGCGATTTTTTAGCGAACGATTCTGAGGTAATTACATTCACTGATTACTGTTTTGAACGATAACTTTTACATAGTTATATGGTCGCTAATCGTTCCTCAGGACAGCCCACACAACATGTTTTATCAGCGAACGACTTATTACACGAACAAATATGCAAACGATCTGCGGCCTACCAGCGATAATTTTTCAACATGTTGTAAGACCAAAATGAATGATTTTTCATTCGTCGTTTCATCGTTGGGTGTTATTACACTGACAGATAATCGTTCTTTTGGATCATTTTAGCGAATTTTTAAACGCTAATTGTTCAGTGTAATAGGGCCTTAAGACGCACCGAACGCTCAACTCAGCTGACTGACGGAGAACCACTAACTTACAGAGACCTTTTCTCGCCAAGTCATGTCGTGCAGGTTCACTTAATAGGGACTGCAGAAGTCTCAAACAGTAACTCGGCTATCTCTGATGGCCCTCGCAGACAGTGACGGGAGCTGCACTGGCACCACACTATTCCAACAGATTTGGGGCTCTGTGGTCAAACCCTCCTTCCACAATCAGGAGTAGGAGAAAAGTGGTATATACTGGAATAACCCTAGGCTAACTTCTTACATGGACTTCATATCCTGTAACCTTCATTCTTACCAATGTGTTCATATGAATAGAATTCACATCATTGGAGTAGCTACTTTCTGCACCATACTGTATTATTGTGGTGACTGAGCTAGACCACTTCTACAGGAACATAGGTGTCCTAGAAAAATGGGGCCTACTGGCTTATGACTGGAGGCATTAGGATCTGCTGTAGGTTCATTCAGTGTTTCATCTGCAACTAAGTGTAACAGATACTTCCTTTATGACATCCACAGCACTAATGTGGCAGGTTACATGTGAATGCCTATTCAACCAGTCACTGCTTATGTAACACCTTCAGTCACGAGGAACCATTAGTAATGGGACTATACAATAAATTAAATAGCCCTCAGAAAAATCAATAACTACAGAACCTTTACTGTATCAGAATGTGTAATGTATGTCAGAGCAGTACGAGTCTCCTGACATTTTCTCATGGTGCATGTTCTAACGGTGTGTATGTTATGGCTGCAGCAGGCTGTGTGTGCAAGTGTGTATGTGTGTGCTATTGCATGCCCCCACAGTGACCTTCTATATCACTGTGTGACCCCCTCTCTATATCACTATGTGTGACCCCCTGTATATCACTATGGCTGACCTCTATATTACAGGTATCTGGCATTGTTAGCAGTGTTTCTTTAAGTATGGCGAATATTTGGTTAGAAACATAGAAGATTGTCAGCAGTAAAAGACCACCTGCTCCATCTATTCTAGTTGTGAGTAGTTCAGGACATGGAGGCTGGAGACTGGCTGCATCCACTGCACACACAGGAGAAGCTGCTTTATATACAGTATTCCTTTATTCCCTCAGAAGTCGCCCCAGGATCATGTAGGACATTAGGGAGAAGCTGCTGAGCCAGTGTGATAAATAACTCCCCTGGTATATGACTAGCCATTTATGAAGGAGCAGGAGTCGGGGGTCGGAGCTGCGGCTTACTGACTCCACAGCCCACAGAAATTGTCAACTCCACTGGTGCCAAAAAGTTACACTGATTTGAAAAATTCCTCTAGTCATTTCCAATCGGACATGGTGCTCTCTGCTGTCACCTTTGTCCAGAGTAAAAACAATCACCCCACAGCAAACCTCTCCTGCTCTGGATAGCTATATAGACTCAGGTGGAGATTTAGCAAACTCGTGTAAAGTGAAACTGGCCCAGTTGCCCCTAGCAAGCAATCAGATTCCACCTTTCATTCCTCACAGACTCTTTGGAAAATGAGAGGTGGAATCTGATTGGTTGCTAGGGGCAACTGAGCCAGTTTCACTCTACATCATGATTGATAAATCTCCCCACCTCAATCGGGATATTCAAGCCTTCTAGTACTTATCAGCTGCTGCATGACCAGGAGGAAGTAGTGTATTCTTTCCAATCTGTCAGACTAGAAAGAATACACATCTTCCTTCTGTTCATAAAGCAGCTGATAAGTACTGGAAGGCTTGAGTTTTGTTTTGTTTTTTAAAGTGTACCTCCAGTTATGCGCTCTGCACAGCTCATCATGGAGAGATGAAGCTCATGACTGGGGGTCAGGTTACTGAGGTGACTGTATGACGCCCAGCATGTTCTATGCATGACTCCTAACAATTAGAATCGGGTTCATGCGCAGACAATACTGGGCATCAGCAACCAGACTGCCATCACTGTACCTATCACAAATCTGTATACATTTCTGGTACCAGTTGATTGATAAAAGCGCTGCGGAATCTGTTGGTGCTATACAAATAAATATATTATTATTATTATTATTATTATTATTGATGCTTATGTCAAGTGGAGGATCATTTCATCTATATGTCAGGTGATTGGTAGCTGAACCATTCAGTGATCACTAGAGATGAGCGAACCTCAAGCATGCTCGAGTCGATCCGAACCTGAACGTTCTGCATTTGATTAGTGGTGGCTGCTGAAGTTGGATAAAGCTCCAATGTTGTCTGGAAAACATGGATACAGCCAATGTCTATACTTATGTTTTCCACATAGCCTTAGGGCTTTATCCAACTTCAGCAGCCACCGCTAATCAAATGCCAAACAATCGAGTTTGGATGGACTCGAGCATGCTCCAGGTTCGCTCATTTCTAATCATCACCTTTTTTTGCCACTGGGACTATTTTCAAAAATGTAGTATTATACAGAGGGATGCGGGGGACCAAACAATCACTATTTATACACCCACACATATCATCTTAGTTTTACGCTAAAGTATCAGAAGGGGAACTATGGCCGTGTTACCATTGGGTCAGGATGTAGGGAAATAAAGTGTTAGTGACCTCAGATCTCTCAGGGCACTGGGGTCTGTACCTACTAGCACAGGGTGATCTCTCAGGGCACTGGGGTCCGTACCTACTAGCACAGTGTCATCTCTCAGGGCACTGGGGTCCGTACCTACTAGCACAGTGTCATCTCTCAGGGCACTGGGGTCCGTACCTACTAGCACAGGGTCATCTCTCAGGGCACTGGGGTCCGTACCTACTAGCACAGTGTCATCTCTCAGGGCACTGGGGTCCGTACCTACTAGCACAGTGTCATCTCTCAGGGCACTGGGGTCCGTACCTACTAGCACAGTGTCATCTCTCAGGGCACTGGGGTCCGTACCTACTAGCACAGGGTGATCTCTCAGGGCACTGGGGTCCGTACCTACTAGCACAGGGTGATCTCTCAGGGCACTGGGGTCCGTACCTACTAGCACAGGGTGATCTCTCAGGGCACTGGGGTCCGTACCTACTAGCACAGGGTGATCTCTCAGGGCACTGGGGTCCGTACCTACTAGCACAGGGTGATCTCTCAGGGCACTGGGGTCCGTACCTACTAGCACAGGGTGATCTCTCAGGGCACTGGGGTCCGTACCTACTAGCACAGTGTCATCTCTCAGGGCACTGGGGTCCGTACCTACTAGCACAGTGTCATCTCTCAGGGCACTGGGGTCCGTACCTACTAGCACAGTGTCATCTCTCAGGGCACTGGGGTCCGTACCTACTAGCACAGTGTCATCTCTCAGGGCACTGGGGTCCGTACCTACTAGCACAGGGTCATCTCTCAGGGCACTGGGGTCTGTACCTACTAGCACAGGGTCATCTCTCAGGGCACTGGGGTCCGTACCTACTAGCACAGGGTCATCTCTCAGGGCACTGGGGTCCGTACCTACTAGCACAGTGTCATCTCTCAGGGCACTGGGGTCCGTACCTACTAGCACAGTGTCATCTCTCAGGGCACTGGGGTCCGTACCTACTAGCACAGTGTCATCTCTCAGGGCACTGGGGTCCGTACCTACTAGCACAGGGTGATCTCTCAGGGCACTGGGGTCCGTACCTACTAGCACAGGGTGATCTCTCAGGGCACTGGGGTCCGTACCTACTAGCACAGTGTCATCTCTCAGGGCACTGGGGTCCGTACCTACTAGCACAGTGTCATCTCTCAGGGCACTGGGGTCCGTACCTACTAGCACAGTGTCATCTCTCAGGGCACTGGGGTCCGTACCTACTAGCACAGTGTCATCTCTCAGGGCACTGGGGTCCGTACCTACTAGCACAGTGTCATCTCTCAGGGCACTGGGGTCCGTACCTACTAGCACAGGGTGATCTCTCAGGGCACTGGGGTCTGTACCTACTAGCACAGGGTGATCTCTCAGGGCACTGGGGTCTGTACCTACTAGCACAGTGTGATCTCAGGGCACTGGGGTCTGTACCCAGGGGCGGATTAACTTCACCATAGGCCCCGGGCTGTTCACCAACTCTACAGTAACTATGGCAGCACTAGCCTGGTGCTCATAGTACAGGATAATGTCCTGATTTGTGCAAAACTGTGGTAAAAAGGCAGGGATTTTTGCAAATCATGGCAGAACTGTAATACAGCACTGAAAGCCTTTTTGGGTGGCCATGGTCCCTGGGCTGCCGCCTGAAAGGGCCCTATTATAGCCCGCTACTGTCTCTACCTACCAGCAGGGCTCCAGTCCCATCAGGTTTGGGGAATACCATTGTACAGTAAGGAGGGAACAGCTGAGAGGTCACACTGGTGCTTATGTCCCATGACATGTAACGGCCAATCACCGAATCCGCATTATAACGCACTGGGATTACCGACTCGGTGTTTAGATCTGTCAAAATGACGCTCATATGAATAGTTTTATTTTTGCTTCTGTAAAGGTCAGGCTCTGAGCCCATTCCTGCCATTGTATCTATAAGCCGCCATTCACACAGCGCAGTACGTGTACACCGCGGCATACACAGGAGCCCGGTCACCCGACCTGACTAGGAAGCCTCCAGCCTCGCCCGGAATATCGGCGGTGAAGCGGCTTACCTGTAGAGTTGTCCCGTTGGCGGCCATGTCCTCTCAGCCCCTCACCGGGTGCCCCGTATGTCCGCGACTACTCTGCCAACTTGGCCCCTCACGCACTCACTTAGACAGCGCCAGACCAGAGACCCACTTCCGGGTGTGTACTAACACCCTCGGGTTTTCTTCTACTTCCGTGTAGAGCGCGATACATCCTAATTACGTCACTGCCTATCAGCCAACCAGCTGACTCAGGGAGTTCCAGCACATGACACGATGACGACAGCGATGATGTCAGGAAGCCGCACCCGCGATCCCAAAACGCCCCTCGAGAGCGAGAGATTAATCGTCAGCGCATGCGCGTGGCTGAGGTTACGCAGCAGCTGTATCGCGCCTCATAAGCAGTTATTATTACTTCCTAGTCGGCTAGAGAGCACGTGATCACGGTCATGTGAATGCAAGAGCAGCAGGTAGAGGAGTGTACAGTACATGAGGTGACATAACAGGAGCTTCCTCATCATGGCTGCCGCACAGATAAGGCTGGATGTACAGCCTGTGTCCTTGCTCATCTAGCTAGGTCATGCCTCAGATTGTGACTAGACATGTCAGTCCTTCTGGATTTTACCAAGTCATGTCTGTGAGACAGATCCAGAGCACTCGTCAATGTTCTAGATTATCCGTCCTTCTACACTGGAGCTATTGCCAGTAGCGACCACTCAGATTTCCAAATGAACACAATAATGTTTGTCCATGCTCTATGGGTATCCGAAGACCTGGACGGTTTGACCCCATATTTGATTTTTGTGTTGGTTGTATCCAGCACGCCCAAGCTATTCGCCATTATCACAGCCTGTTCCCTATAGGCATCCAACGCCTGAACAGTTTGGGGGCGATTCATCATGCTGATCAGCTCAGTTTTCCCAAAGCAATGTGGGAAAGGAAAGGTGAACAGTGATTGGTTGCTATGGGCAGCAAAGTGCATCCTACTATAAGGGTACGTGCACACTACAGAATGGCAACAGAAAAACCGTTGTGCATTCCACAGATCGCGGACCGTTGCGGGCGCATCTCCACTCATGTCATAGACTCTATACACGGGCGGATTCCGTCGTCCGTCCAAAGAATGTACCGGGCCACTACCAAGAAGGGGGGGGGGGGGAGGTGGGGGGGGGGGCACAAGGCCCCCCTTGCCACCACACTGCCCCCTCCCTCTTGTGACCGCAAGCAGTGTTTTGCTTGCGATCACAAGAGGCTGGCTCCCCGGCTTTGTCCTGTCCCTGGCAGCACACACACCAGTGGGCTCTGTGTGCACCGGGGAAGTGATTCCTGCGCAGGGAGCGTCTATAACATGCGTCCCCTGTGCCAAAAGTACTTCCCCGGTGCACACAGAGCTCACTGGTGTTTGTGCTGCCGCGCGTCAGCTGGGGAGGGGACAGCCTGCAGAAGAGAAGAGAGACACGGCGGGGTAGCGAATTGCAGGTGAGTTTTTTTTTTCTTATCTGCTTTGCACAGATGGGGGGGCATCTATAAGGGGGATACATGGGGAACATCTATAAGGGGGATAACAGTAGGGACATCTATAAGGGAGATAAATGGAGGGGCCATCTATAAGGGGGATAACGGGGCATCTAAAAAAGGGAAAAATGGGGCAATCTATAAGGGGGCTAACACAAGGGGGGCCATGTATAAGGGGGCTAACACAAGGGGGTCCATCTATGAGGGGGATAACATTGGAGGGCCATCTATAAGGGGGAAAACATGGGGGGCTTTGCACAGACGTGGGGAAACAAAAGGGGGATACATGGGGGGCATCTATTAGAGAAATACATGGGGGCCATCTATAAGGGGGATAACATGGGGATCATCTATAAGGGGGATACATAGGGGGCATCTATAAGGGGGATACATGAGGGGGCCATCTATAAGGGGGATAACATGGGGGCCATCTATAAGGGGGATACATAGGGGTCATCTATAACGGGGATAACAGGTGGGGCATCTATAAGGGGGATACATGGAGGGGCCATCTATAAGGGGAATAACAGGAGGGGCATCTATAAGGGGGATAACATGGGGGGGCATCTATAAGGGGGGATAACAGGGGGCATCTATTAAGGGGAAATCTATAAGGGGAACAACACAGGGGCCATCTATAAGGGGGATAACACAAGGGGGTCCATCTATGAGGGGGATAACATTCTGTGGATTTGTGGCTCAAAGAAGTTCTCATAATGGCCCAGGACGGATGGAGAAGAAGAAAATGAAAAGGGAAGAACTCTGATCAGAGAAGACGTCCCCTGTGAGTCACTAAATACAACTGCACTGTAATGTATATGGTGTACAAAACCTGTGTAGAGCTGCGTCTACCTCTATATGACTGTATGAGGTGATAGTGATATGTGTACAGTGGATTATTCAGTAGCAGTGGTGTTAGTCAGTATGGTGTGGTATTAATCAGTATGTGGTGGTGTTAGCCAGTATGTGGCTCCGGGCCGCCGCCGCAACTCCTTTCCGTGTCAGGCAGCCGCCGGTGTCCGCGTGCAGGGACCCGGCGCTGCGGCTAGTTCGCCTTACCTCACCCCGCTCCTGTGTCCGTCTGTCCTGGCCGGCGTGTGCGTCCCCGCCTCCTAGGGCGCGCACGCGCTCCGTCTGTTTCATATTTAAAGGGCCAGTCCGCCCCTAATTGGTAGTTGCACATAATCACTCCCTATAAATTCCAGCATTCCCTGTCCCTCGTGTTGGAGCCTCTATGTACTTCCCATAGTGTTTTGGCCCAGCTCCTCGTTGTTCCTGTCCGCTGCCCTTGTCCGTTGTTCCTGTCCGTTGCCCTTGTCCGTAGTTCCTGTCTATTTCCTCTGCCCCCTGTGGTTACGCCTAGACCACTATCTGCACGATCTACTGCCTACTGCTCCAGCGTCACCTTGCCCGCCGTCACTAGCAAACCAAGCCAGGGGTAGAGACCTGGGGGCTCTGGTGAAAACCAGCGGCCCCTTAGACTCCGCTCCCTGGTGCGGTTTATGCCATCGCTGGTGACGGTACGGGGGATCCACGACCCCAGTTGTTACAGTAGGCTTTAACCTTGATTCCCGGCGAGGTGCCTGATTTCCGTGACATCGCCAGAGTGGTCGCCCAGCAGGCTCAACAGATCCAGCAGCAGTCCCAGCAGATCCAACAACTGACTGCCGCCTTATAGCAGCGTACTGCAGCCCAACGGTCGCCTCCGGCAGCACCACCCCCTGCGCCAGGTCCGTCTCCTCTTGGTCCGAACCTACGGCTTGCGCTTAAGAATAAATACGGTGGAGAGCCCAAAATGTGCAGAGGATTCCTCACCCAGTGCACTATGCATAATGAGCTCCTAGGCAACCAGGTTACCACCGGGCACTCCAAAGTGGCATTCGTCATCAGCCTCTTGGAGGGTAGGGCCCTGACCTGGGCTACACCCCTGTGGGACCGGAAGACCCGGTTGCTGCCAACCTCCGGACCTTCCTGACCAAGTTTCGCTCTGTCTTTAAGGAGCCAGCCCGAGCTTCATCGGCAGAGACTGCTCTCCTCAATCTGGTACAGGGGAGCTCCACTGTTGGCGAGTCCGCCATCCGATACGCCTAGACCACTATCTGCACAATCTACTGCCTACTGCTCCAGCTTCACCTTGCCCGCCGTCACTAGCAAACCAAGCCAGTGGTGGCGACCTTTGGGTCGCCTGCCACAGCAAGCCCGTCCCCCGGGCTCTGGTGAAAACCAGCGGCCTCTTAGACTCCACTCCCTGGTGCGGTTTATGCCATCGCTGGAGACGGTACAGAGGATCCACGACCCCAGTCGTTACAGGCAGGTCTTACTTTAATTTAAATTTAAATAACTTTAAAATATCTGTGAAAAGGGTATTTCCATTTAAATATTGGGGTTCAGACCTGTTTTTGTGCCTAGACCTTATACAAAGCACCATTCTTTCCTCTGACATCAGGTGAATTTAAAAGGGCCACATGGACACATTATATAGTGGTCCAAGCCGGCCAAAATGGGCCAACTTTAATTTGTATGGCTAGCTTTAGGCTGCCTCAGCTAAGTTTGCACTGTAAATCTACCCCAGAATTAGTAAATCTACCCCATTTTTTACTTTTGATGCTGGAAGGTTTGTTTGATGAGGGGCAAGTACTAATATCCACAGTTTTTACACACATATTTCCCATTTAAAATTCTGTTGTGACTATGCATCTAAAAAACTGGTATAAAATATATTAAAGGGGCTTTCCTACAATCTACGGGATAGGGGATAACTAGCTGATCACAGGGGGTCTGACCACTCCATTTTAACGAAAGATTCAGGTTCCTGTTCCGAAGTTTGTGGGAGACCCCAGAAGTCGTATCCTTATTGGATAAGCAAGTTATCTCCTACCCCAGCGTTTCCCAACCGGGGTGCCGGGAGAACCCGCCAGGGGTGCCGCGGGACCCTGGTGGGAAATGTGCACTGTCTTTTTAAGCATCCCGAGAAGCTGCGGCCGCGCAGCTTCTCGGGATGCTCAGTTCGCTTTGATGTTCCGCCCGCACAGTGAGCAGGCGGAACATTAAAGTGAGCAGAATGCAGGAGCAGGACCTGTCAGTGTCCTGCTCCTACATTCACTCCCATAGGCTGTCGGCACTTCATACCAGCAGCCTATGGGAGACCGGGAAGTGACCTCTCCGGCAGGCGTGATGATGTGGCGTCATCACGCCTGCCGGTGGTCCCGTCCCTACGGCTCGCAAGAGGGCCATTATTTTTTCATAGGAGGCACCTCTGGGGGCATTATTAGTTCATGGGGGCACCTCTGGGGGCATTATTAGCTTATGGGGGAACCTCTGGGGGCATTATTAGCTCATGGGGGCACCTTTGGGGGCAATATTAACTCATGGGGGCACCTCTGGGGGCATTATTAGCTCATGGGGGAACCTCTGGGGGCATTATTAGTTCATGGGGGCACCTCTGGGGGCATTATTAGTTCATGGGGGCACCTCTGGGGGCATTATTAGTTCATGGGGGCACCTCTGGGGGCATTATTAGCTCATGGGGGCACCTCTGGGGGCATTATTAGCTCATGGGGGCACAGCAGGGAATCCTACATACAGGGGGCATCCCACTTTTCTACTCGCTTTGCTGCACATAACACCAAACAGCGCAGTTACTTTGGGAGCCTACAGGAGGGAGAAAGAAAAAGGAAGTTGCTAGAAATGTGCGGAGCCTAAATTGTTTGTCTCGCAGGTTCTAAAAATATGAAACGTAGCTGGAAGAAATCATCATGAACGAATGGACAGGATGGAGAGGAAAAGGGAAAGTGATGCCTCAGATCAAAGAAGACGTCACCTGTGAGTCACTGTATGACAGTTTTCTTATTTTGTAGAACATTATTTAGTTGGGGTGCCCCGAACAATTTTTTTTTTCCAAGGGGTGCCCCGAGGTGGAAAAGGTTGGGAAGCACTGCCCTATCCTGTAGATTGGGGATAACTTTCTAAAATCCCTTTAAATTTCAGATTGGCCACTAGATGTCAGTACAAGCTGTGCAGTCTTTACTGGTAGCTACAAATATCTTATTTAGAATATATTTAACTTTATAACATAATTACTGGTGTAATCGAGTTCCCATGAACTAATCTTTGAGATTGTTGCGCTACAAAAAATAATTGATAAAAAGGTAATGGGAATTATTCTACTCCAGTTTGGCCTAATTCTCTTTTAGTGTCTCAGTTCTACAGTAGCTTCATGGACATATTTCTGGCCTCATGGACAGCCTATGAGATGCTGTGACAATGTTTATAAAAAATAAGACCACATGCAATTGTGAGACAGGTAAAATGTCTACCATAAGAAATGAATATGCACCAAAAACCAGGGCCGTTAAGTCGGAGGCGGAGCTAGTTTTTGCAGGAGTCGGAGTTGGAGTTGGAAAAATGTACCGACTCAAGCTTAAAAAAAATCTTTAAGGGTAGCTTCACACGTACCGGATTAAAAGCCGATTTCAGGCAGTGAGTTTGCAGCGGGATTTTCATTCCGCTGCCAGTATGTAACCCAGCCCCTTTAACCCGCTGCGGGTATTTAACCCCATTTAACTTCACTGTACAAGGATTTGCAGCAGACTCGCAGTGTGATATCGGCTTCGAATCTGGTATGTGTGAATTTTATGAATGTTCCTCATTAATATATTTTATGTTCTATCAGTCTAAGCCCCTTATTTATTGAAACCAGAAAAACCCTCTCTCACATACATTTAGTTTTCTCCATATATCAGTAAAAAAAGCACTGACCCTATTAGATACGGGGGGTCAGGGATATGTTGGCGGTCACTATTTGGCAGCTTGTTTCTGAGCTGGAAGAGTCCATTGTGTGGGGGGAGATCTGTGCTTTTCTTTTCCTGGATGCTGGATGACTGTATATGAGAAGCAGTGTAATATGAAGATATCCTGTGTAATATAGAGGAGGAGGAGAAGCCATAAGTAGTGTAGCAGTATGTCCTTAATGTGGTGTTTTCTCTCTGGGAGAGGGTTGAGTGTTTTTCTTGAGTGTGCTATGGCTGCAGCAGGCTGTGTGTATGTGTGCTATGGCTGTAGTAGGCTGTGCGTGCTATAGCTGCAGCAGGCTGTGTGTGTGTGCTATGGCTGCAGCAGGCTGTGTGTGTGCTCTATGGCTGCAGCGGGCTGTGTGTGTGCTAAGGCTGCAGCAGGCTGTGTGTGTGCGCGCTATGGGTGCAGCAGACTTTCTGTGTGTTTGTATGTGTGTGTGCGCACGCTATGGCTGCAGCAGGCTGTGTGTGGTGTTATAACAGCAGCAGGCCATGTGTGTGTGTGTGTGTGTGTGTGTGTGTGCGTGCTATGGCTACAGCAGGCTTTGTGTGATCTAAGGCTGCAGCAGGCTGTTTGTGTGTGCTACGGCTGCAGCAGGCTGTGTGTGTGTGTGTTATGGCTGCAACAGGCTGTGTGTGTGCTATGGCTGCAGCAGGCTATGTATGTGTGTGTTATGGCTGCAGCAGGCTGTGTGTGCGCGCACTATGGCTGCAGCAGGCTGTGTGCACGCGCTATGGCTGCAGCAGGCTGTGTGTATGCTATGGCTGCAGCAAGCTGTGTGTGTGCTATTGCTGCAGCAGACTGTGTGTGAGGGGCTATGGCTGCAGCAGGCTGTGTGTGTGTGCGCGCGCGCGCTATGGCTTCAGCCTGGCTGTGTGTCTGCTATAGCTGTCTGCTAAAGCTGCAGCAGGCTGTGTGTGTGTTTTTGCATCAGGCTGTGTGTTTGCGCTATGGCTGCAGCAGGCTGTGTGTGTTATGGCTGCATCAGGCTGTGTGTGTGCTATAGCTGCAGCAGGCTGTGTGTGCTATAGCTGCAGCAGGCTGTGTGTGTGTGTGTGCTATATCTGCAGCAGGATGTGTGTGTGTTATGGCTGCATCAGGCTATGTGTGTGCACGCTATGGCTGTAGCAGGCTGTGTGTGCTATGGCTGCAGCAGGCTGTGTGTGTGTGCTATGGCTGCAGCAGGCTGTGTGTGTGCTATGGCTGCAGCAGGCTGTGTGTGTGTGTGTGGGGGGGGGGGGGAGTTGGTGGTGATTGGATCATAATAAAGAAGTCCTATTTACCTGCCCATGTGCCCCCGCAGTGCAGCATCATGGCTCATGGTCCTCCGCCGGGCTCCTGATCCTGTGATGTCACAGCCCCACTCAAAAATGCCCACTCAGCCAATCAGTGAGTGAGACAGGACATAGCTGCAGTCACTGACTGGCTGAGCGGGTAGTTCCTATGGGGCTGCAATAATTCAGGAGCATGGACGCTGAAAGAGAGCTGAAAAATCTGGGCCTATGTCTGACCTCTTTTTTTTTTATTATGGCTGACCTCTATATCATTATAGCAGACCTCTATATCACGGTGTCTAACATATCACTATGGCTGACCCCTCTATATCACTATGGCTGACCCCTCTATATCACTATGGCTGACCCCTCTCTATCACTATGGCTGACCCCTCTATATCACTATGGCTGACCCCTCTATATCACAATGGCTGACCCCTCTATATCACTATGGCTGACTTCTGTTTCACTATGGCTGACCCCTCTATATCAATATGGCTGACCCCTCTATATCTCTATGGCTGACCCCTCTCTATCACTATGTGTGACCCCTGTATATCACTATGGATGACCCCTCTATATCACTATGGTTGACCCCTCTATATTACAGGGATCTGGCATTGTTAGCAGTGGTTCGTTGTGTATGGTGAATATTTAGTTAGAAACATAGACTGTCAGCAGGAAAAGACCACCTGCTCCATCTAGTCTAGTTGTGAGTAGTTCAGGACATGAAGGCCGGAGGCTGGCTGCATCCACTGCACGCACTGGAGAAGCTGCTTTAGATCTTTTCTTATTCACTCAGAACTCACTGTCGTTAAAATTTTATTGCAGAAATCAATAGTATAGGCAATTTTAAGAAACTTTGTAATTGGTTTTATTAGCCGAAAAATGAATTTTTATCATGAAAAAGCAGTTTGAAGCTCTCCCCCCTGTCTTTATGGTTTTCCTATGGAGAGAGAAAGTAGAGGCAGCAAAACAGGCAACAAAGAGTTAATTTACATTCACATCCACATCACAGGCTCTCTCCTCTGACAGTCACCACTGACCTCTCTGACCTCTGAATAGGCCTCTGAATAGCTCCCCCGCTGTGCAATCCTTTGTTCTGGCTCTCAGCTCTCCTGCCCCCTCCCCCCTCCCCTCTTCATAGACCAGACAGATCCGACTGATGAAAAAACAGTTGAGATTTCCTGATTCTGAGCAGTGGATGACACAAAGGAGAGGAGGGGGGACCTGGGAAAAGGCTTTTTAAATGCAGATAATGGCATATTTGTCTAATAAACCCAATTACAAAGTTTCTTAAAATCGCCTGGACTATTGATTTCTGGAAAAAAAACCGACAGCGACTCTTTAACCTCTTAAGAACGCATGACCTACCCGTACGTCGTGCGTCCGCAAGAGGTGTTCAGAGCGGGGCCACATGGCGATCCCACTCTGAACCGCCGCGATCCCGGGTGCCGCGTGTAGCCTGGGACCGCGGCTATTAAGCTATTAGTTCAATTTTACCACACTTTGAATTTTTTCCTGGTTTCGCAGTGTACTTTATGCAAAAATTCAGCATGTCATTGCAAAGAGCAATTAGTGACACAAAAAATAAGGGCTCATGTGGGTTTCTAGGTGGAAAAATGCAAGTGCTATGGCCTTTTAAACACTAGAAGGAAAAAACGAAAACACAAAAATGAAAAGTGGCTCCGTCCTTAAGAGGTTAAAAAATAAGTCATTTTCTGACGACACCTTCCCTTTAATTTCACTCCTGCTGTGCTACCCTCATTCTAAACATTTTCTTATCAAGTCTTATAAAATTGTGGTCTTCCACAAAAGAAACACCCTATGCTCATCTTAGAATACTCTGGCTGTTTGTTTTAGGGTGGAGTTTTTAGTGTGCTTTTCTGATGCTATTATCTGTTGAACCACACATGACTATTCAGATATAAGATGGTTTGCATATTGAATTTTGGGTAGATTTGAAAACAAAAAGTAGAAATAATATATTTATGCTATATGGTCAAATTCTTTACTTGTGAGTTCGAAAAACCTCGCAGTGGCTTTACGCAAAGATTTTTTGTGGTGTTTTTCTGGCCTCTCCTTGCTGCACAGGGTCCCGGCGCACTGCTCTCCCGCCCGGCCAATCAGTGGCTGCGGCTGGGCAGAGAGAGGAGAGGAGAGGTAATGTATACAGAGTGGGAGTCGGGCAGCAGCAGAAGGGGTTAAGAGGCCGGCAGAATTACATACAATGCAGCGGTCGTTCAGACAGCTGCGAGTATGTAGTGAAAGTGAACTACCAGGACCTGACAGACTCGCAGCGAGATTTACGCTGCGAGTCTGTACGTGTGAACTGACCCTAAGGGTATGTGCACATTGAGGAATTCAGACGGAACCTCGGTTGCGGAATTCCCAGCTTGCGCCGGCTCGCAGACTGCAGCTGTCGCGCGTCTCCGCTCGTGTCATAGACTCCATTCTATGCACAGGCAGATTCCGCCCTCCGTCCAAAGAATGATCAAGTTAATTATTTGGACAGAGGAAGGAATCCGCCCTGGCATAGAATGAAGTCTATGACACGGGCGGAGATGCGCGTGCCCGCTGCAGTCCGCGAGCGGGCAAGCTGGGAATTCCGCGATGTACTTACGTATTCGCTGTCGACCCTGGCCGCCATCTTGGGATGATCATGTCATCTTCAGAAGGCCGGCCGGACCGCTTCAGCCCTCCCTCATGCCGGCCCCCCTCCAGCGCGTCATGAGCTGCTCAGCCGAAATTGGCTAAGAATAGTTATGCAAGTTTGTCTGCCCGCAGAGTGCACAGGACAGGGAATTCGCTGATCGTTCTGTGTAAACAGTCGTTCACTGATTTTACCTAGGCTTAAGCGATCACAAAATGATCGCAAAACAAATTTTCTGTACGATATATCGTTCCATCTAAACGCTGATCGTAATAAAAAAAAAATCGTTACTTGAAATCATACGATCTGGGTAATTATCGCTCGATGTAAACTTAGCATAAGTTTATTGAATTGTTAAAGCGTAACTGTCATGTTTTTTTTTATTGCAGAAATCAGTAGTATAAGCAATTTTAAGAAACTCTGTAATAGGTTTCATCAGCCAAAAAAGCCTCCTTCTGTACTCAAGAAGCAATTTCCCAGCCTCCCCCCTGACTTCTTATCTGTCAGGCAAACACGTCTTCATTACAGACAAGCCAGTGAAGACGGGCTCTGCTCTCTCCATTGTAAGCCTATGAAGGGGGGAGGGGCTGAGGGAGATGAGGGAGCAGGAAGAGGTGACATGAAGGTCAGCTGTTTGTAGACTGGGCAGCTAAAACGCTAAATTCAGGTGTCAGAAAGGTCAGTGCTTATCTATGAACTTACTGAGAGAAGATTGCAGGGTGTTGTGCTTTGCAGAAATCCTCCGTGCTCAGTCCCTCCTAACAGCCCCTCCCCTCTCCATAGCCACATAATGGAGACAGAAATCCTGCTTCTTCTGATGTGAGGGGGGAGGCTGGGAGATTGCTTTTTCAGTACAGAAGGAAACTCTTTTAGTACATAAAACCTATTACAGAGTTTCTTAAAATCGCTTGTACTGTTGATATTTAAAGTGACACTGTCACCACAGTTTTAATTTTTTCATAATTTTTAAGGTTTAATTTACTAATATTGCTGTGTCCATAGCTAATTTCAGACAAATTATCAAGTTGATTGTTCAAGAGAAAAATGAACTTTTATCACCTTGTTATTGCGCCACCTGGGCGGGGCTAGTCCACGAAGCGCCACATCGCTCCGCCCACTCCACCGCAATTGACCCCGCCCCCTTTGCTACATCATTTCTTTAAGCCGCTCTGCTGCAGCAGCCTCCGTCTTTTTTGGCCCTCCCAGCCTGTGCAGGGACGTCGGGACGTGCGTGTTCACATCACCCAGAGCGTCATGCGCGTGCGTCCCCTTCATTTACCGCACAGGCTCACTGGGTAAGTGATCTTCTCCTGCACCAACCAGCCTGGCTGTGCTTGCGTTCGCATAGCCCGCGGCTGTCAGGTGCAGGCATGGTGGGGCTGTGTGCAGTCCATCTGTGCCCTGTTGTCCCCCGGACCTCTCGCTGCTGGCTGTGCCGGCGTCTGCACAGCCAGCAGCGATCTGATGCGGTAGAGGCGCAGTGCGGCCGTCCTGCTTGCACTGTGCCGGTGGTGGCCAGTGTGTGACAGAGAAGAAAGCTGCGGGCGGCCAACAATTTTACTAGCTGTTCGGACTGTGCCTGTGCACTACTGCATCAGATTGCTGCTGGCGGTGCGGACGTCAGCACAGCCAGCAGCGAGAGGTCCGGGGGACAACAGGGCACAGATGGAATGCACACAGCTCCACCATGCCTGCACCTGACAGCCGCGGGCTATGCGAACGCAAGCACAGCCAGGCTGGTTGGTGTAGGAGAAGATCACGCTCTGGGTGATGTGAACGTGCACTTCCCAACGTCCCTGCACAGGCTGGGAGGGCCAAAAAAGACGGAGGCCGCTGCAGCAGAGCGGCCTGAAGAAATGACGTAGCAAAGGGGGCGTAGTCAACGGCGGTGGAGTGGGCGGAGCGCTGTGGCGCTTCGTAGACTAGCCCCGCCCTGGTGGCGCAATAACAAGGTGATAAAAGTTCATTTTTCTCTTGAACAAGCAACTTGATCATTTGTCTGAAGTAAGCTATGAACACAGCAATATCAGTAAATTAAACCTTAAAAATTATGAAAAAATGAAAACTGTGGTGACAGTGTCACTTTAATGTTTTCAGAAAAGTGGCCCTGAAATGACAGTTACGCTTTAAGCTTTGGCAAACATAAAAAGCTCCCAAGTGTCTAGACTACTTGACAGAATTTAATAATGGAGTCACCTTTATGTGTTCTGATCCATTGATCCTCCGTTCCATGTAGGAAGACACTCCAGTGTAACAAAACTGTATTCTACCAAGTGACTATGTTCTAGAGTCTTTGCCACAGATTCTGGAAAATTTATTAGAATTGTGTGTACTATTGTACTAATATATGACCAATGTACTCTTGACTACATTATTTGTACAGGTTTTGCTGAAGACTTGTTTAATAAAAACAATTTAAAGAGAAAAATGAGTAGTGTTGAACAGGGTTGTAGCTGCAGCTTACCGACTCCGACTCCTGAATTTTATCAGGGACCAACTCTGTCTCTGTGTCCTTCATAAATGGCGAATCAGACACTAGGGGAGTTACACTGGTGTAAAGTAGAACTGGCTGAGCAGCTTCAGTGTAATGTCCTACATGATCCTGGGGCGACTTCTGAGTGAATAAGGCAAAAGATATAAAGCAAATTCTCCTCTTTGTGTGTGTGCAGTGGATTCAGCCAGTCTACACCCACCATATCATGAACAACTCAAAACTAGACTAGATGGAGCAGGTGGTCTTTTCCTGCTGACAATCTTCTATGTTTCTAATTAAATATTCACCATAAACAAAGGAAAACTGCTAATAATGCCAGATATAGAGGCCTGTGATATAGAGGGGTTATCCATAATGATATAGAGGGGCTCACACATAGTGATAGAGAGGGGCCAGACATGGTGATATAGAGCGGTCATCCATAATGATATAGAGGGGTCAGCTATAGTGATATAAAGGTCAGCTCATGAATCATCATTCTCCTGAATCATCTGCTCCTTCTCTATATTACACAGGATATCTTCGTATTACACTGTTGCTCATATAATATTCATATAACAACTCAATTATAGAATTTTTAAAGATTTTTTTGAAGCTGGAGTTGGATCTGGCACATTTTTGTCAACTCCAACTCCAGCCAAAACTAGCTCCAACTCAGACATTACCCTGACTCCACAGCCCTGAAATAAAATATAACAAACATTCTTACTTCTCCACGCTTCCTCACTAATGACCTGCGGCATCACCTGCTGTGGCTCTGACTGCAGCCGCTGTCACTTCCAGGACTGAGGCTGGGTTCACACTACGTATATTTCAGTCAGTATTGTGGTCCTCATATTGCAACCAAAACCAGGAGTGGAGTAAAAACACAGAAAGGCTCTGTTCACACAATGTTGAAATTGAATGGATGGCCGCCATATAACGGTAAATAACAGATATTATTTCAATATAACAGCAGTTGTTTTAAAATAACAGCAAATATTTGCCATTAAATGGCGGCCATCCACTCAATTTCACCATTGTGTGAACAGAGCCTTTCTGTGTTTTTAATCCACTCCTGGTTTTGGTTGCAATATAAGGACCACAATACTGACTGAAATATACGTAGTGTGAACCCAGCCTATATAAACTAATAAATGCAGCAGGCGTGGAAGGCCATACCCTTTTTGCTAAGTCACACTCCAATAGGCATATAAACATGCCATTTCTTCTGATGTTTTCCTGTCTATAGAAGTCTATGGGAGGAAAAATGGCACAATTTCTTGAAAAAACTGCAAAACACACAGCAGTTACAATTTAGCAAAACTGATGTTTTATATATATATATATATATATATATATATATATATATTTTTTTTTTTTTTTTTTTTTTTTACACCTAGTGTGATTCCACCCTGAGGCCCCTTTCTCATGGGGATAATATAGATGCATTTTTATATCCATATTACAGCTGCAGGTGTCCCAGCCCTGCTGGCAGTTCAGGTCATCAGGCCAGGCTTATGTTGGAATATGGATGCAGAAATGTTTCCGTATTAAGCCCATGTGAACACAGCCTAGTGTTATTACAGCTGTATCCACTTTCCAGCTGACATTAGAGCTGAAGGGTGTTTTTATTCATCAATGACAGACATATATCGTGAAAATTGTGAGAAACGGAAACATAAATATAAAGTACATTAAAGCATTAAATAATCCTCCTTCAGCTATTAAACTTGATTAAGCAAAAACCTCTCATGAGCTTGTGATGAGCTGTTATACAGACGCCACAAATATTATGATGCCCAGTGTCCCAAGTGACGCAACAGGTTTTTGTCCCATTAGGTCTGTCAGGCTCTGTTCGTGCCCATTGGTGGCGCAGATTGCTCTGCTCCTTTGGCCAGTGCCGCATAGCAATTGTGACGGAGGTTGTAAATGGAACCTGTAAGGGCCCTTTTACACAGAAAGATTATCTGACAGATTATCTGCCAAAGATTTAAAGCCAAAGCCAGAAACACTATGAACAGAGATCAGGTCTCAAGGAAAGACTGAGATTTTTCCTCTTTTCAAAATCCTTTCCTGGCTTTGGCTTCAAATCTTTGGCAGATAATCTGTCAGATAGTCTTTCTGTGTAAATGGACCCTAACGCAGTATGAACCTAGCCTTTGTTTTTCAATTGGAGAATCTGACCTAGTGTCTAGTGTGTGCAATGAATTGCAGCTGCTCATAGGTAGGAGGTACTACTCTCAGACCAGTGCACAATTTAGAGGGAGTGGACTTGACTTCCATCTCCACCTCTTGCACAGCCTCTCCACGCCGTGGAATAAAGGCTAGAATTGAAGTTTTCTGTCTTTTTAGTTTCCTCAATAGAAGACACTGATCACGTAAAGGGAACTGGAGGAAATCAGTAGAGGTTTTACTTACAGAATAACATTCCTATGCTCACAGAATCTTCTCTGTAGAGACACAGCAAGGGAGCAGCATTGCTGGTTGACTTGGTTATTATGGAGAGCAAACAAGGTATGTGATAACTGCTTATTTAGACCTTAAGTTATTCATAATGTCCACTAGATGTATCTCCGAATATACAAAGCAATCTAAGATGTAATAAACGAGCAGTTTTACCCTATTTCTGCTTCAACCTTTGGATTGTACAATGGTTAATAATTTCTTAACAACTATGTTATGTGAAGTAATTTTCATTTTGCCTTTTATCTCTCCCCCTCCCCTTTTCTAGTATATTAACCCTTTGCTGCTCCCATACATGAAATCCCAAAATGTTTGTGGATTGAGTCAAACAGAGGCTTTATTATTTAACACACAGGAACAGTTTATGGTTTGGACTAACATTTTCTTCAGTGTTGAGTTGCATACAAATTTCCTGTTTCATAACTACATTTTCACATCCTATCATTTTGCTGTTGCCCCTTTTTTTGTTATCATTAAGCACACAGTAAAATAAAAGTTCAATGGCACCGTAATTTGGAGTGAAAATGTAACATCGTGTGAGCAGGTTTTGCAAAAGGAGGCCGTTAATAATGAGCATGTTCGTTATTTGGGGGGGGGTTGTAATTAATTATGGCCATTATTCTATATGGTATCTGCTGCTGGCCAGTTTCCCATTGACTTCAATGGTTGCACTAGTATATTGAAAATATTAGTCTATTTACTTACAATAGCTGAGATTAAGTTAATACTGCATATAACACCATTTTGTGATACAGTAACTGGCTGCCTGTTTTTTAAAAACTGTGTTCATAACAAAAAAAATTGACAGGTCTATTTTGTGCTGCTGCTATTCGGTGAACAGCAACCGTACAAAATAGGCTGTGCTCACAGTGTAAAGTACGGCTCCCGGCCATACTTCATGCTGTCTATGATAAATTGCAGTGCGGGCATACCTAATTTTGCCCGCATTCCAATTAAAATAAAGTGATGTTCATCCGGCCAGTACTGCAGTATCAGCTAGGTGAACATGTCAGACATTGGTCGTGTCAAACAATGGTGTTTGTTTTCATAGCGTGTGAACATGGCCTCAGGCCTATGGTCAGTATTTAGCAACCAAAACCAGGAGTAGATTGAAAACACAGAAAGGCTATGTTCACTCACTGATGAAATTGAGTGGATAGCCATTATTTAACAGCAAATAGCGTCCTTTATTGCAAAACAGACATTGTTTTAAAATGACAACAATTATTTGCTATTAAAATGATGGCCATCCACTCAATTTCAACAATGTGTGAACATAGCCTTTCTGTGTTTTCAATCTGTTATCGTGCAAAAACCCGCTCAAACGTTTGAATTCTAGCGGTTATCATTGGGTGTACGCGAACACGAAATGATTGTTCATAACAGCAATTAATGAATGTAATAACATCAGAATTGTTCAGTACTGTTAGATATCGGTAGCGATCGGTTCTTTGTTTTTGCATGATAATCGCTCCATAAAATAGGGCTCCTAGGCTATGTTCACACGCTGTCAAAAAGATATACGTTTTTATTAGGAGGCCATTATAAGTATAGTAATGATGGCTGTCCAATAAATACGTAGCCGTACTGCATTTTCTTGAAGTAACATAGTTGTCACCTTCATAAATAACATCACTTTTATTTTTTATTTTTTTTTGCTTTGTTCCCCAGGTTGGTACAATGCCTGGGATGCCCAGCGCTTGTACAGTTTGTCATTTTTTTACTGTTGTTAAAAAATTAAATAATTTATCAAAATAAAAAAACCTTTTAATTGCCATTTTCTGCCCCCTATTCTTTGTGGAATGTTGTGTGACTAAAAAAAAATCACAATTCACAATTTAGTGGTATTTTACGTTTACACAGGTATTCAGTGCTGTCTGCTTCTGCAGCATATTTTTAACTGATTATCGAAAGACCTCTTTAAAGTAGTAAAACATAAAGGAAACTGTACAAACCGGGTATTTTTGTTGTTGTACTAGGAATGCAGAAAACTTATCAGTTTTGCAATGAACAGCCTAACCAACACCCCCTTCATTCTGTCACTCAAAAAACAAGTCCATGTATGGCTGTGGAAATGGAAAAATAAGAATTATGGCTCTTAGAAAGATGTTAAGAAAAATTTAAATTAAAGGAGTATTTTGGCCCTAGGCTGAAATTTAATATTGTGTCGGACCTGAAACAAAATAAATATAAAAAAACACCTACTGCACAGCTTCTGTTCAGCTCCAGTCTTCTTTCCAACTTCTGAGACAAGCATTTAGAAAGCAGGACCTGCTGGCTCAGTTAGTCACTTGCCAAAGTGATGTCCTGTCTTGGACAGTGATTGGCTGAGCCAGCAGGTCTTGCTCCCAAATGTTTGTCCTAATAAAAACTGTAGGAAAAGAGAAGATGGAACCAGATAGGAGCTGCAAGGGATTGCATCTAGGCAAATATGTTCTTGTGTTTTTTTTTTGTTTTTTTTTTAGGGGGCCTAGGATAGGAACATATCTTTAAAGGTCTCCATACACTAATAAACTGTTGTTTCCTAAATTTAAATTTTTAAATTATTATTTAAAACTTAAATCTCTTTAGTCCTTATCACTGCTGTATGTCCTGCAGGGAGTGTATTCTTATCAGTCTGACGTGGTGCTCCCTGCCACCCCCTGCCCATGTTAGTAACTGTCTAGAGCAGTGACAAATCCTCAAATTGCACCTGTCCTGCCCTGGAAAGTTCCAGACATTGACAGAGGTGGCAGCAGAGAGCACTGTGTCAGACTGGAAACTTATTGCAGGACATACAGCAGTTGATAATTACTAGAAGACTTAAAGGAGAAGTTCGGCCCAAAGTATTTTTTAATATGTTATTAGTTATGGAAAGTTAGACAAATTCCTAATGCACATTAATTATGGAAAATGCACATATACTGCTACTTCCCTTAATTTAGTAGATCAGGGAGGCTTCAAATTCCCTAAAAAACCGTCATGTCACAAATCAGTTGTAATTACAATGGAGTGTCCAGCAGGGGGTGCACCGAGCAGGGAGGGTGAGAGGTGCCTGTGCATCTGCCTACCTACCTACCTACCCCACCCCCCCCCTCCCTCCCTGCTCGGTGCTGTGGGACACACATACACGGTACTACTACTACCACCATCATCTGCTCATAGTACGAGCAGATGATGGGGGAGTATTACCAGGGCCATCTTCCCCCCCCCCCCCCCCCCCCCCCGCTGTCCCCACATATGCTCTGTACTACTCCTATCTTCTGCTCATAGTATGAGCAGATGATGGGGGAGTAGTACTAGGGCTATCCCCATCACCACCACCCCCTGTCGTTGATGCCTCTGCACTGCAGTTCACATCCCCTGCCGGAGACTGACTGCAGAGCTCACCGCCGCCCCAGCCACCTGCCGACTCGTTCCCTGATGTCACCTCTGACATCTACTTAAATTAAGTAATTTACAAATTTGTATATCTTTCTAACACAGTTGATAAAAAAAATTTTTTCCTCCAGAGTACCCCTATAAGCCCTGCCTTTTTGGGTCTATTAGCAATATTTAGATGACCCATTGGCACCCCTGATTATGGTAAGTGTGTATGTGTGTGGCGGGGGAAATCTGGTGAGGAAGGAAGCCTCCTTCCTTCTAACTACTGGTTAAGAAGCACCCCCAAACTGGCTGTATTTACTTGACACCCTCTGCATATATGTAGCAGACTTCTGAGAATGGTGTCATACCCTCCCTCCTTTGTGCTTTTTGCCATAAATGTAGAGCAGATGGAGCCAACAGGTTAAACTTTTAGATAAAAAAAAAAAAATTGTTCCATGCTTAAAGGGGTTATCCCAAAAACCTATTTAAAGACTGCATTTCAGTCACTGCTTCATGCATTCACTATGGGACCGCTGAGGCGGACTGGTTTCTAAACTCTCTATCCTCGCCAGTCCCATGGTGAGTAATTGGGAATGCAGCTGAGCTCCACTGCTGGTCACTTGAGGACAAGAGACCTCTGTTCTAGTAATTGTGACGAGGGGGGACACTGTAAAATGCCTATCTTGTGGGTAAGTGATAAATTACAAAGAGAACAAAGTTTATAACTTATAATTACAGGGAAATGTTGGCTTGTGTATAACAATATCAGTAGTTCTAGGACCAAGTGCAATAAATATGAATTGTTTCTATTGATCAGTATTAAAAGTACATTATGACCACATAAAATAAGCGTATCAGGGTAATAGCCTCAAAGTACTGGCTCTAGTTCCCTGCCAATAGCTGCATTGTGTGGGAAAACTTTAAATTTTGTAAGGGTCCATTTACACAGAAAGATTATCTACCAAAGATTTGAAGCCAAAGCCAGAAACAGACTATAAACAGAGAGCTTGAGATTTCTCCTCTTTTCATATCCATTCGTGGCTTTGGCTTCAAATCTTTAGCAGATAATCTGTCAGATAATCTTTTTATGTAAATGGTCACCTGCATCTCTTTTGTCAGAAATGGTGGGAGTCCCAGAGGCCCAGCTCTCACTGATCAATAAGGTGATGTCATATGCGAACGATATGTTTAAAAACCCATTTAAAATAACAGGTGTCTGACCTAGCCGAGACTCCTCCTTTTTTGCTTTTATCTTCATAACCCTCCTCACCTGTTAATGGTAGCCACAACCCAGTGTTATTTCTAAATATATTTTACTAATTCAGAATCTGCTATGGAAAAAGGTATTGCTCCTGTCAAACACATATTTGGGTAGCCAGGAATCTCATTTCAGATGTAAATGTTTGAATGCAGGGACAGTTTGCATGTTATTTAAAGGGGTTATCCAGGTTTAAAAAACCTGGCCACCACTTTACAGAGACAGCATGATTTTGCAATTGAACAAGTTGAAAAACCCCACTCAAACTGAAGACAAGAATCATGCTGTCTCTGGAAGCGGTGGCCATGTTTTTGTAATACTGGATAACCCCTCTAACTCCATAAGGACTTGCTTTTTAAAGAGGTATCTCTGTGACTTTTTTTTTTTTTCCTTATAAATCAACTGGTGTCAAAGTTAAATAGATTTGTATTTTACGAGGTTCGGGTCTTCCAAATCTTAACCGCTATTATGCCAAAGCACACCTCTCCGTGGTGCTGGAATAGCACAGACATGCCTTTACGAAACTACAGGTAAGTATAGAGGCTGCCCTTTGCCCAATTTCCCTGTTTCCGCCTGTTTCAATGGTACAAACCCCACACTAAAAGTATGCCAGAAACACTTTTTTTTTCTAGATTAATAGCACCTCACCCCTCTCTGTTTCCAGTCCTACGCAACCTTTCCTTTCCCTCGGGGGTGGCTGACCAAAGTTTCATAGGTGGTCTAAGGTGGGTAGCTTTAGAGTAAAGTCTTTTCTAAATGGCTTCTCATGGCTTTCCCTGTCAGCTCTCAGGGAGCTCGCAGACCCCCTATCTTTTGGGTTCTAGAAAGCCTTGAAGCTCCTTCATTTTCTCCTTTCTCTGCCTTTCCCTTCTTCTTTTGTACATTCTCTAACCCCTTTGGGCTCTGGCTCCCTCCATCACTTGCTTTTCCTTGTCTATGCCATGCTTGGCTCCCTACTGGGGTAACTTGCTGCTCAGGTGGAGCAGGTGTATACATGCACTCACTCCTCTTCAATCGCTTCTTGGCAGCAAGAGGTGGGATACAAGGTACTCCTGTTAGAACCACCCTTCCACCAGATGTTCCTGGAGCATCTCTGGTGGAGGAACTGTGGTGAAGAGACTTCCATTTCTGGAGCTGCCCTAAATTGGTCCCTTTCTAAAAAGAGGTGTGGTGCCATCTGATCAGTGCAGCTAGAGCCTGCATTCAGGCTCTGTGAAGGAGCCCTGATCCTCCTTCAGTCCCTATGTGTTGCCTAGGCTTGAGGATATCAAGCATATGGAAAACCTCATGGCTCAACTCTACAAACAATCCTCCTGCTTTTTTTGGACATGGTGTTATTGGGACCAGTTCAGACATGGCTGAGTATAAGTCCCTTCTAGCATGCTGAGAAGTATTCACCTGCCCTTACGCCCCCTTTTTTTCCTCTCCTTTCCCCCTCCCCTTCCTCTTTCTTCATCCTCTGTTGCTCTCCAAATTTTTTATTTCTTCCCCCAGGTTTGGGCTTCTGCCCCAGTTGATGGTCGGCATGATACCTTTTGTGTATACCCGTATTGTCATATGTTGCTAATATTACTGTTTTACTACCTGTGCATGGGCACTTGTTAAAAATTTAAAAATTTTATAACTTCAGAATAAATAAAAAGAAAATTGTGAACAATGCCAAATAGGTACAAAATGTGGCTGTAGTTTTTACTCTAATATGCTATATTAAAGGGGGTTGTTCAGAATAAAATGTTTTTCTTTAATTGGAATTTACTTCTTCTATTAAACATCTCAAGTCTTAGGGGGTGGGGGGCATGCTTGCGTGATGATGTCACCACAAGCTTCTCATGCTGCACAATGCCATGTGGAAGGTGTCCAGAACTGGCAGCGTCCAACTGGTGCTAAAGCGGGCTGAAGAGGTGATGTGTGCACTGCTTTGAAGCTATTAACGCTGCCGCAATCACTGTCGTACGAGGCAAGCTATGGAGTGTTTTGCAGAGTGCGAGGAGGCAGGCTGATACAGAGGAGAGTGAAGGCGTCGGTGTGGCCCAGAAGAGTGATACCGAAGGAGAGTAAAAGTGCCTGGCGGCGTATGAAAGGGAAGCTGCGGAGGAGATCGAACAGCCTAGGTAGGATAGTGAGCGATGGCTGTGGGCAGGTGGCGGGACGTGGATCAGTTGGTCCGGAAGTGAAGGGTCCCGTGATTGGTATGGCTGTAGCTGGCAGAGAAAGGTGGAACAGGAGCTGAGTCTCACAATGCAGATGCAAGGCTACCAGTGTGTACTTGTGGAGAAAAGACAGACATACATGGACGGCCGTTCCCGGGGGTAAAAGGAAACCTGACCGACCTGCTGGGTGAGATCAAACTGATGTATATCTCTGTCCCCACTGGGAATGTGAATTAGCTGACACTCCTGTTTCTGAACTTTTAAGCCATTGTTGAGGAAAATATCTAGTAAAAGACATGAGGCTGATGATAGAACTGGTGTTATCTAACATAGTGCCATATCTAAAGAAACAAATGAGTTAATCTATTGCTGATGTTTCTTTTATGATATACACTACCGTTCAAAAGTTTGGGGTCACCCAAACAATTTTGTGTTTTCCATGAAAAGTCACACTTATTCACCACCATACTGTGTGAAATTAATAGAAAATAGTCAAGACATTGACAAGGTAAGAAATAATGATTTGTATTTGAAATAACATTGTTTTTACATCAAACTTTGCTTTCGTCAAAGAATTCACCTTTTGCAGCAATTACAGCATTGCACACCTTTGGCATTCTAGCTATTAATCTGTTGAGGTAAGCTGGAGAAATTGCACCCCACGCTTCTAGAAGCAGCTCCCACAAGTTGGATTGGTTGGATGGGCACTTCTGGCGTACCATACGGTCAAGCTGCTCCCACAACAGCTCAATGGGGTTCAGATCTGGTGACTGCGCTGGCCACTCCATTACTGATAGAATACCAGTGGCCTGCTTCTGCTGTAAATAGTTCTTGCACAATTCGGAGGTGTGTTTAGGGTCATTGTCCTGTTGTAGGATGAAATTGGCTCCAATCAAGCGCTGTCCACTGGGTATGGCATGACGTTGAAAAATTGAGTGATAGCCTTCCTTATTCAGAATCCCTTTTACCCTGTACAAATCTCCCACCTTACCAGCACCAAAGCAACCCCAGATCAGTCTCAGATATGGCTTTTTCTTTGCCACTCTGCCCTGAAGCCCAAACTCCCGCAGCCGCCTCTTCACTGTAGATGTTGACACTTCTTTTTCTACTCTGGTTAGAGCCTGTTTATGCTGTCCTCTGAAGGGAGCAGTACACACCGTTGTAGGAAATCTTCAATTTCTTAGCAATTTCTCGCATGGAATAGCCTTCATTTCTAAGAACAAGAATAGACTGTCGAGTTTCAGATGAAAGTTCTCTTTTTCTGGCCATTTTGAGCGTTTAATTGACCCCACAAATGTGATGCTCCAGAACCACAATCTGCTCAAAGGAAGGTCAGTTTTGTAGCTTCTGTAACGAGCTAGACTGTTTTCAGATGTGTGAACATGATTGCACAAGGGTTTTCTAATCATCAATTAGCCTTCTGAGCCAGTGAGCAAACACATTGTACCATTAGAACACTGGAGTGATAGTTGCTGGAAATGGGCCTCTATACACCTATGTAGATATTGCACCAAAAACCAGACATTTGCAGCTAGAATAGTCATTTACCACATTAGCAATGTATAGAGTGTATTTGTTTAAAGTTAGGACTAGTTTAAAGTTATCTTCGTTGAAAAGTACAGTGCTTTTTCCTTCAAAAGTTTGGGGTCACATTGAAATGTCCTTATTTTTGAACGGTAGTGTACCTGAAGAATACTGAGGTCTTATAAAGGGACTGGCATGGTGAGAACAAATACATTTGTATTGCTTGATGTACAACCACTACTGGGACATCTAGGAGTGAGAACTGTGTATGAAATTATAAGAACTTTGAACTATTTGTACTCCTGCTCTAAATGTGAACTACAAGGAGATAAGGGATCACTGAGAAGTAAAGGACTAATATAAGAACGGTGGACTTATGTGGATAGTGGAGTGCTTAAGTGTATTTGCTGATTAACTTAGTGTTATACGTAAAGTAACATCAGAGTTAACGAAGATACTGCTGAAATTTTTTTACTGATATATCTGGGGACTATTGAGGTCTTATATATAAATATAAATTTGTATTACTGTACGTATATCTACTACTGGTACACTCTAGGAGTGAGAACTGTGTCTGAAACTATATATAAGAAATCTGAACTACCTGTATTCCTGATCTAAACGTGAGACTAAACGTGAGACATGGAGACATAAGAGATTGCTGAGAGTTGAGCTAATTGAGACACCGCTAAAATTTTGTGACATGCCTGGGGGATATCAAGGCCCTGTTAAAGAGCCAGTTGGATGAGAGGTTGGATTGTGGGTGTAATACTAGCTAGTATGAACTGTTTCTGCGAAAATTTCTCTCTAGGTGGAGTGAGATGTGAAGATACTGGTTATGTTAATAAGCCGGTGCTGTCCCCCCAGGTAGAAAAGAAGAAAGAGCGAGGGGAAAAGATTGAAAAATTTTTTAGTAAAACACCCGAAGGGAAGGGAGCGACCTCAAAGTTAAGTGGAGGCGCTAACAGTAATAGTGGAGAGAACAGTACTATATTAGAAATGTATTAACCAAAATCGCAAAAACTGAGGGCAGCCACTGTTATGTATATAATCCCTAAATGGGTGTAAATAAGGGGATAATGCCTGAGCCGTAATGCTACCTCAACATAGCCAAACTAAACCAAGAAAAAACAAATTGAGTATTGTAGCAATAATTTTATTTCAACCAATATTTAAAATACCAAAAAATCAAAAAATAAATCAACACTATAAAAACAGGGTGGCAATCCTGGAGAGATGTCTCATATAACATAGTAGTGCAAAGGCAATTCATAAAAAAGAACACTGGGACTGGATATAAAGTGCTAAGTGCATGATTGTATAAAAAAAATCCTATATTTGCAATGCAAACTCATCCCACCCCATATAAGAGTCACACATGTTACCAGAGGGTCACAAAATCTACTCACTCTCCAGGATGCCACCACCCCGACGCGCGTTTCGTGTCCTTCGTCCGGGTTGAAATAAAATTATTGCTACAATACTTAATTTGTTTTTTCTTGGTTTACTATATTAGAAATGGCAGATAAAAATGGCCAACCGGTGTAATATAGCTTTGACAGATATTACAAATAGGCAAGAATTAAATAAGACATCTCACTTATATGCACCGACATGAATAAGGTGAGAGAGAAGGTGACAGAGCAGTAAATTAAAATATGGAAGCAGGGTCGTAGCTAGAGTAGATATATATAGATAGATCATCTAAGTGCAGGAGCAGACTACCTTCTTCTTAACCCCTTATGTACTGAAGTGTGTAATTGACATTGACTCACATGCTGAAGCTTAAAAAAAGGTTAAAAGCAGAAGACAGAGATCTCTGCTTTACTGCTTGTGCACTGATAACCCCTGACCTCCAAGCTCCTGCAGACGTCGGCGGTTATCAGAGATCTTCTCCTTCTCTTATGCTTTTTAACCTTTTTTTGTGCTGCAGCATGTAAGTGAGGTATGTATTACTTACACACAGCAGTACATAAGGGGTTTAGCAGAAGGACACAGAATGACTCTTACCTTCCCTGTGCATCCCCAGGCCCCCCTCCGGCATGGACCCATAGCAGCTGCCTGGCCTGCCTCTATCGTAGCTATGCCACTGTGTGGAAGGCAAAATAGCGATAAATGTAATCAGCAGTAGAAGAATATAAGAAAGAAAAAGAGAATGTAAAACAAAACTGGTTGCAATGGAAGGCAGAAATAGATCTTTAAACTTGAGATTGGTAGGAATCCCAGAATGTAGTGAAGGGAACGTTTGTACCTCATTTATTCAAGAATGACTGTTAGAAAATGGGATAGAGTAATGACTGCACGAAGCCTTTAGGGGATAGTCCAAGACCTATATTGGCTAAAATTCATTGTGCAAAGGACAAGGATAAGATTTTGAGGAGAGTTAGGGCAACACAAAAACAGAAAAAAAATGTGTGGAGGTAAAACAAAGACTTACACAGAACAAGTTGAAATATGCAGTTTTATATCCAGCAAGGCTCTGTGTGACATACCTCCAGCAGACACATTTTTTTTGATAATTCTGTGGATGTGGCCGAGTGGTTGGACACACAAGGCATGAGATAAGGCACATAGTTTAGGGCAGTCAAGTTGGATCAGATGTCCTGTGGGGGAGGGGGGGATAAATTAGTAGTGAATTTTTTTTATTTTTTTTTTTCTCTCTCTCTCTCTATATCTATCTATTTATTTTTTTTATTAATGAAAAGCTTAAAGAGGATGTACCATCAGGCAGGGCTCCAGACTAAAAAATTTACCTAGGAGCCATTGGCTCCTAACCTGAAAAATTTAGGCGCCAAATAGAATATTTGGTCGCCAACATTTTAAAACATGTAAAATTAATGTTATGTTAAATGGGACTTACTGTGTGCAGCGGCCACGGCAGCCTCCTCCTTTAGATCCTTTCTTTTCTTAGTTTGAAAACGTTCAACATGGAAACTTGCAACTTGACAACCATATACAGTCTGACTCAGTACTTCAGCTTCACTTGGCTAGCCTTTTAATGAGGCTTACTCTTCTGAACTTGAACTTAAAAGCTTGCAACTTGACAACAATATACAGTCCACTAGAATGTGTGAGGTGGTCTACAAGTCAGGTTCTGAGTCAGTGTATATACATACAGACACTGAGGGAAGTGGTACTGTGCAGTGTATACATACAGACACTGAGGGAAGTGGTACTGTGCACAGGGCCGGCGTTAGGGGGGGGGAAACAAGGCAGTTGCCCAGGGCCCCCATCCCCCAGGGGGCCCCCTGCAGCTGCCGCGATTCCTGGGTGTCAGATTCAGGAATACACGGCAGCAGCCTGCACCAGGGCAGAGGGAGCTCTGCTCTAAGCACAGGCTGACAGAGTGGCTGCTGGAGCGACACCCCCCTCCCCCGCCTCCTTCCCTGAGGTCCCCTGCACTGAGGAGCTGCTGCTGCTGGAGCCCACACTCCCCCTCCCCCTTCCCTGAGGTTCCTTACACTGAGGGTCCTGTACTGTCCTGCTGCTGGAGCCGACACCTCCCCCTCCTTCTCCTTCTCCTTCCCGAGGTCCTGTACACACCAGGCTTCCTGTCCTGCTGCTGCAGCTGGTGTGATGTTACACTGCTGGCAGTCGGGACAACAGGAAAGAGGAGGAAGAAACCAGCAGCAGCATGAGGCTCCCAGTCCGGCCCTGTCATCAGCTGCTGAATTATTAACTACCAACTACTAATGTAAGTATATGTGTATATAGTGTATATAGTGTATGGGTGTACTGCTATATAATGTGTATGGGGGGGTTGTACTGTTCTATAATGTGTGGTGTATTCTTATATAATGTATAGTCAATGTGTAGGTGTGCATGTGTGTGTACTGGAGGTTTACATATGCATAATGTGTTTTTAGATATATGTGAGAGTGTATATGTGGGTACTATATAATGTCTATATGTGTGTGTGTGTGTACTGTTATATAATGTGTTTGGAGGGTGTACTAATATATAATGTGTATGGGTGTGTGTGTGTGTGTGTGTGTACAGTTATATCATGTTTGGGGGGGTCGTACTGTTATATAATGTGTATGGGTGTGTGTGTGTGTGTACAGTTATATCATGTTTGGGGGGGTCGTACTGTTATATAATGTGTATGGGTGTGTGTGTACGGTTATATCATGTGTTTGGGGGTGTACTAATATATAATGTATATTCAGTGTGTATGGTGTGTGTCTGTGTGTACTGGATATTTATGCATAATGTGTGTTTAAATATGTGTGAGATTGTATGTGTGAGGCCAGGTTTACACTACGTATAACACCGGCCATTCTGTGACCCAGTCGAATCGCCGGTGTTACTGAAGATCATCCTGGATGCTACAGCAGTACAGGCCGAATGATCTTCACTTCTGGTGAATCCGGATGTAAGCGCACACAGTGTGCGCCTGCATCCGAATACACCAATGCTCACAATGGAGTGTGTGGCTGAAGCCAGACGCTCCATTGTGTGAACTGACAGCTTCTCTGTGGCCACTATTCAATGAATAGTGGACACAAAAAACGGAAACGACGGTTTTTAGTGTGGCCAGATGGAACCCCGGCTTGAGTGTATACCATGTGTATGTATATATATATGTACTATGTGTATACACTCCGGCCAAGATTCCATTAATTTCAATAGAACGTGCATTTTGTATAAATCACGGCCATTGTTGCAAATTGCAACAACAGCCGTGATTGATACAAAACATACGTTGTGTGAACATAGCCTGAGACTGTGTATGTCTGTGTTCTCATGTACAGGTAAACATCACAATGCGTAGTGGATATAATACAATGTAGTGCACCTTGCTAGTAACACCTCAATATGGAGTAAATATAAAGTGCCTCAATACATAAGTATTATAAGAAGTGGCTATATATATATATATATATATATATATATATATATATATATATATATATATAATATATTGAGGTATTAAAGCGGTGCTGTCATTTGTCATATCTTGTGACATGTCATTCAGAGACCTATGGGGATCATCACTTATAAGCGGGTGATGTGCGCAGTGCAAGGTCTGATTTCTAGTCTGTGGAGTGAGTGAATCAGCCAGGGAGTGAAGTGCACTACTGTGTGCTTCACCCACTTATAACTGACAATTTCAGCAGGTCTCTCAGTGACATGTCAGAGGTTTAGATAAGTGACAATACCGCTGTGCAGCGCAGCTCTTTTCTGCCCAATTTGACATTTGCTATGTAGAGAAACTGCTGCACACCATGTGGCACAGCTGCCAAGCAAACCATCTAATGCAGGTACTAGAGAGGAGCAAAGCAGATTCTTATTGATATGTACGAAGTAAAACAAATCTCCTTTAGGGTACGTGCACACGTACCGACTCGCAGCGGAAATCTCGTTGCAAGTTTGGCAGCGAGATCCACTACGAGTTAATATCCTGCCAGGTCCTGTGCACACATACTCGCAGCGGTCTGAAAAGGGGTTATCCAGCGCTACAAACACATGGCCACTTTCCCCCTACTGTTGTCTCCAGTTTGGGTGGGGTTTTGAAACTCAGTTCCATTGAAGTAAATGGAGCTTAATTGCAAACCGCACCTGACCTGGAGACAAGAGTAGGGGGAAAAGTGTCCATGTTTTTGAGTATGTAATGCAGCCACCCCCTTAACCCCTTCCTCCATTCCCACCCAGCTCCCGCTCTCTGTATACATTACCTCTCTCCTGCACGGGGTCCCGGCGTACTGCTCTCCCGCCCGGCCAATCAGTGTTTAGCCCAGCCGCAGCCACTGATTGGCTGGGTAGGAGAGCAGGACGCCGGGACCCCGTGCAGGAGAGAGGTAATGTATATACACAGCGGAGGAAGGGGTTAAGGGGGCAGCTGCATTACATACTACCGCTGCGAGTATGTGTGCACAGGACCTGGCAGGATATTAACTCATAGCAGATCATAGCAGATCTTGCTGCCAAACTCGCAGTACGTGTGCATGTACCCTTAGTGTCAGGGGCGTAGCTAGGGGTTCAGCCTAGGGGGGGCGAGTGAGTCTAAGTGGGCCCCCAACCATTGTTACCCATAGGAAATCTCAGCAGGTGACACGGATTTCTGAATAATATAGGGAATATTCTTCTACATTTCTTATAGTGAATAAGGATAAAGAGCAGTGTAAGAGGTTTCTACATCTGAAATATAGAACCAAAAAAAAGTAAAAGGGCTTAAAGGGGTTGTCCGGCGATAAAAAATTATTCACAGAATAACACACATTACAAAGTTATACAACTTTGTAATGTATGTTATGTCTGTGAATGGCCCCCTTCCCCGTGTTTCCCCCCACCCACGCTAGACCCGGAAGTGTGGTGCGCTATACATTACCTGTCACGTGCCGACCACGGTCTCCGATCCTCAGCAGTGACGTCTTCTTCGGGAGGCCAGCGGATCTTCCCGAGTGCCGGCCGCCCTCTGCAGCGTCATCCGAAGCTCAGCCGTGATTGGCTGAGCATAACTGTGCTCAGCCAATCGCGGCTGAGCGGCTGATGACGCTGCAGAGGGCGGCCGGCACTCGGGAAGATCCGCTGGCCTCCCGAAGAAGACGTCACTGCTGAGGATCGGAGACAGTGGTCGGCACGTGACAGGTAATGTATAGCGCACCACACTTCCGGGTACACGGGTGGGGGTGGTGGGACACGGGGAAGGGGGCCATTCACAGACATAACATACATTACAAAGTTGTATAACTTTGTAATGTGTGTTATTCTGTGAATAATTTTTTATCGCCGGACAACCCCTTTAAGATTAGAAAAATATAGCTGCCTTCTTCCACAGACAGCACCACTCTTGTCCTCAGTTTGTGTGTGGTATTCGACTAAAGTGTATGGAGCCAAGTTGTGATACCACACACAACCTAAGAGCAGGGGTGGCGCTGTTTTTGGAAGAAAACAAATATGCTGTTTTTCTTTTAATTCTAGAGAACCCTTTTAACCAGATTATCTTTGCCTAAAAATAATAGTGGTATAGGTAATACGCTTTTAGACATTAAAAGGGGTGAGTTGGTTGTGATTATACATGTATGTACAATCAAAGATATATGATGAGCTGCTAGATATCCACTTCTATCCTATCTATCTATCTCCTATCTATCTCACTATCTATCTATCTATCTCACTATCTATCTATCTATCTATCTATCTCACTATCTATCTATCTATCTCACTATCTATCTATCTATCTCACTATCTATCTATCTATCTATCTATCTATCTATCTATCTATCTATCTATCTATCTATCTTCTATCTATCTATCTTCTATCTATCTATCTTCTATCTATCTATCTCACTATCTATCTATCTATCTTTCTATCTCCTATCTATCTATCTATCTCCTATCTATCTATCTCCTATCTATCTATCTATCTATCTATCTATCTATCTATCTATCTATCTATCTATCTATCTATCTCCTATCTATCTATCTATCTATCTATCTATCTATCTATCTATCTATCTATCTGATAAGTACTGGAAGACTTGAGATTTTGAAACAGAGGTAATTTACAAATCTATATAAGTTTCTGAAACCAGTTAATTTAAAAAAATAAAAATTGCTGGAGTACCCCTTTAACTTACTTTAGCATAAGGTGTATAGATACCTGCATTTGCAACTACATGATGGAGCAGGTACAGCAAGGGGGTCAAATGTGTTGGGGGCGCTTGTGAAAATGTGGTAAGGGCTAAGCAGTAGAGGGAGGGAGAGCGTTCACCATGGTAAGAGCTCTAAAAAAGGGACACAAGTTAGCCTGGCCTCTGAGAGAGTGTGGGTGCTGCATGAGGAGGAAGGCTAGCGATCAGAGTCGATGTGGGGGGCCTTTGGCCCCCGGACCTTACTCAGTTCAGCACTGGGGAAGGAAGGGGGGCTTTCATGAAGATTGGGGTTACTTGGAAGAAGCAGTGTGTTAATTACGGCATAGAGCGGTGTTCTACCAAATACAAAAACATCATTCAGTCACTCACAGAAGGCGTCTTCTCTGCATGGATTGCGATTTTTTTTTTTTTTTTTTTTTTTTTTTTTTTTTTTTTATATTCAAGGTTGTTCACTTTTCCTTTGGTCTCCATCTGGCTCCAGCCATCATGAAGACTTTTCCAACCATGACTTGTCTCCACAGGATCTGCTAGAGAGACATTTTAGGCTCCTCGCTCCAGCATTATCCTCATCTCTATACAAACTCCCCTGTAGTGTAGCCCCCTCTATGCAGCCTCTGTGTAGTATAGGCCTCTCTGTGGTATTGCCCCCCCTCTCTGGGGTGTAGGCTTCTCTATAGTAATGCCCCCGTGTGTAGTACACTCCTCTCCTCCTCTGTTTAGTACAGACTACGGATGGTCCGAACAGAGTTCGTACGAACCCGAACCATCCGCAATGATTACCGATGTCTTCCCGCTCCGTGCAGCGGGCGGATCCAGCGGGAGGAACACCTGGAAAACTGGGATACAGCCATAGCCATAGGCTGTATCCCAGTTTTCCAGGCGGTCCTCCTGCTGCACGGAGCGGGCAGACAGCGGGAATCCGATGCCGAGCGTTCGGGTTCAGCCGAACCCGAACCTCGGCGGGTTCGGACCATCCCTAGTACAGACCCTTGTGCAGTCTCCATCATACTGAGTACTATTGCTGGAAAAGCTGGGTGACCTCCATCATACTGACTACAGGATACTGGGAAAGCTGTGTGACTTCCATTATAAAATGATGGGAAAGCTGGGTGACCTCCATCATACAAAGTACAAGATGCTGGAAAGCTGGGTGACCTCCATTACACACTGACATACAGGATGCTGGGAAAGCTGGGTGGCCTCCATGACACTGACGACAGGATACTGGGAAAGCTTGGTGACCTCCATTATGCTGACTACAGGACACTGGGAAAGCTGAATGACCTCCATTATGCTGACTACAGGACACTGGGAAAGCTGGGTGACCTCCATTACACACTGACTACAGCAAGGATGTCACACTCAGTCCCTCCAGCTGTTGCAAGTCAGAGCTGTATATATATATATATATATATATATATATATATATATATATATATATATATATATGTATATATATATATATCCTGCCGGTCACTTATCACTTATATATCCTGCTGCTCACTTGGTCATTATATATATATATATATATATATATATATATATATATATATACACATACCGTATATAAACAGCAGTGACCAAGTGAGCAGCAGGAGACATATACTGTGTGTGTGTATATATATATATATAATATATCTCCTCCTGATCATTTGGTCAGTGGGGTGGGTATGTGGTTCTGTCTGTCTGTCTGTCTGTGTGTTGTCACTCCTCTCACAGTCCGCACTCAGTACCTGACATCTTCTAGCACTGGGCAGCCTCACTCCCTGTCAGAGCTGCTGCTGGACGTCTTCAGTCTCTCCCTGGCAGCCATAGACGGTGAGGATCCCTCCAGCTCCCCTCCCCCTCATACCAGCTCTGTCGGACAGTGAGGGGGAGGGGCCAGCAGCAGCGTGTGAGGAAGAAGCAGGAAGATGCAGGGAGAAGATCCAGCCCTGGCCGGGCTCTGCATCCGACAGCTGAGCGGGCCCCTCAGGAGCAGGGGGCCCGCTATTGTCAGGTGCTGTTGCCTTCTTGGGGGCCCCGGCCACCACATGTGTTAAGGCTGTCTGCAAAAGCAATAGCTTTTGCAGACAGCATTAACAGTCTGAGACCTCAGTGGGCCCCTGCCTGAGTGGGCCCGGGGGCGACCGCCCCCTTTGCCCCCACCAAATTTCGCCACTGCTTAGTGTGCATTTACATGTAGCGAGTTTGCAGTGGCTTTCATGCTGCAAGTTTCTCAGCAAATCCGCTGCAATACTCAGTATCATTATAGTCAATGGCCCGGGATTCTTACATAGGATATTCATTCTACTATGGGAATGTAGTGACGGCCATGTTTAACTAATTAGATGCCAGTAAAAATAATAACCAGCCCATGATTACCTGCTCATGCTTACCTGTCTGCTTTTACCTGTCCATGCTCCTGTTTGAGGAGTCTCTGGGTCCCTGCTCACCCAGGACAGCACATTGAGTGGCTGAGTGCAGAGACCCAGAGACTCATGGAGGAGTGTGGTGAGGGTGCGCAGGCAGGTAAGCAGTTGCTCTTTATTATTTTTACTGGCAGTTAATTAGTTAAACATGGCGGTCACTACATTCCTGCAGCAGATATTCAGAATGCAGGGCCAGAACTAAGCTATGTAAATGAATGATGAAACACTGCATCCAATCTACAGCAAACATGGTACATTTAATTGGGGCCCCATTTTTAATTTTGCCCAGGGCCTCACTTAGCCTAAAACCGGCCCTGACTGTGCAGTGTATACATACAGACACTGAGGGAAGTGGTACTGTGCAGTGTATACATACAGACACTGAGGGAAGTGGTACTGTGCAGTGTATACATACAGACACTGAGGGAAGTGGTACTGTGCAGTCTATATACACACAAACACACACTGACTACCGCACCTGGCCGCCATCACAACAGACACTAACAATCAGCCGCCCAGGCCGCGGTCCCCCCACACAGATTAGTGGCCGGCCGCCACCCCTGCTGTCCCTCCGGTTGTACTCACACACACTATGCACAATCTTGGTGCCGCTGGGGTGCACTTGAAGAACCGCCGGGTGAGGAGAGGCGGGAGAGAGGCGCTGGAGGAGTGTGGCGCCTCTGCGTCCGTCCGTCCAATGAATGAAGGACGTGCGAGATGACGTCACTGGAGAAGCGTGTCCCCGCACACGTCATCCAGCACGTCCGTCATTCATTGGACGGACGGCCGCAGAGGCGCCACGTGCTTCGGTGCAGCGTGCGGAAGTCCTTAAAGAGACAGCCGCCGCCGGGGCCAGTCGCAAATGGCGCCCAGATTAATAAATCTGGGCGCTATTTGCAAGATATCAGTCGCATTGGCGACCATTTTGGTCGCCATCTGGAGCCCTGTCAGGTACACTGAATCGTGCATGAATCGAATGGTGCTTGCAAGGGGAAGCTGGTGCCTCAGTCCTTTTTTAAACCGCGTTGTTCTATTCGTGGTTGCCGGGTTAAGGCACTAGAGGCGGGCCGGACCGCCCCAGTGGGAGGAACCAGGCCGCAGCTTGAAAAAAAGGGCAGCGGCACTGGCTTCCCGGTGCCAGTGCCGTTTGATTTATGTTTAGTTTTAAAAGAGTGTACATGATGGTACATCCTCTTTAAGAGAAATGCAATTTTTAAAGGAGCTATTAAGACAGCTCCCTGCTATAATTTGTAAAATAGAAACTCACTTGGAGAAAGATAGGATACAGATGTTAGATATGTTAGATCGACGTTGGGTAGCATATCACTCGGTTTTCACAGCTTATTCTAGGGAAGTATTAATCCATCGCCTTCATGCCCATTGAAAATGAAATAGATATAGGAGGAAGGTATGTCTTCATTGCACGTAAATTGGAGGGTTGTTTGGTAGTTCCTGGGTTCGTATATATACCTCCGCCCTTCTGTGTGGATATTTGTTTACGACTTTATAAATTTTATCTAAAGTATGCTGAAGCTATGGTTATGATCATGGGAGATTTTAATTGTGTAATGAACAGGTAGACCGAAAAAGGGAGATTGACCGAGGGGGTCGGGTGTTAAATCTCCATTGCTAAAGCTAATCCATGAGCTAAGCTGGGTAGATGTTTGGAGGTGTCTGAACCCGGATGCGTCTAAATTTACATGTTACAATGCATCAAATGGGGTCTTTTCGAGACTAGATACGTTTTTAGCAAGTTACAAAGCTATTATGAATAATAATCAGGTCAAACATGGAAACCAGAGTTTATCAGGTCATGTACTGGTTAGAGTTGGAATGAAAGTAACATGTAATAAGGGTGCTAGTAGAAGAAAAGGCTTCAGGTGCAACCCGTACTGGTTAAATTTGATTGACACACATCCAAACATCATTGCGGATATGGAATTTTTATTTTATTTTTTTGTAGACAATAGGGAATACACAGAGTTGAGGTGTAAGGCTCTGTTGATAAGGTGTGGTGTCCTACCACGGGTGTTACACTTATATACACCCTTCATAAAAGTCTTTACTTATTGTACTTCTGTGGTGATGAAAGTAGTATCAGAGTTTCGCCACTAGATGTCACTGTATTGTATAGGTGCATTTGGAAGCTGCACAGCTGAAGTTTATAAAGGGTTACTGTTTCTTTGTATGTCATATGGATCTGCAGATCAATAGGAATCTGTTCTTCTCTCCTATCAGCTCTCTCTTTACTACTTTTATGCAAAAGAAGAGCCCATGGAGCCTCATCAAAGAGTCTCAAAACACAGGGCTGGCCAGATATCCCTCTGGGAAGGACCCAGCTGAGGGGTGGCTCCTGTAGGGAAACCACCAAAACCACCATATTAAGTGGCCCTATAAGTCAATGTAATGACAAGGGAAAAACCATGGCCAGGTATCCATCCATCTACAGCTGTTTCGGGGTGTTGCCCCTCATCAGTGTGGAACAGGATTCTGGCTAGGTGGGAGAAATGCCTTTACTACTTCTATTGCACTCTTCACCCACTCACAGCACACATTAGTTACACTGAGGAAGGAAGTCACATGGGAGACAGGAAGCGTCAGTCAGTCTAAGCTAGAACCCCGTATGGGTAGGACGCAAGACGGTGCATGGTTTTCCTTCTTAGTACTGCTACATAACACTATGCAAAGCTAAACCTCTTCTAGGAGAGGACAAGTCAGAGACAACCTCAACCCACGCAGTGGACAAGGAGAGTCACAGAACAGACAGTATCCAGAGACAGCAGTAAGCTAGGAACTGATCTGGATAGAGCAAAGTCACGGTAAGCCTATGAACTCTATCTCGCAGCGCGCTTGTCAGCAGGAAATCCTCAGCATTCTGCTCATCCCAGGTAACAAGGTCTGGCACCTTGTGTCACCCTCTAGGACGGTTCAGCCAAATCTAGTGGGCATTAGGTGGTGTGAAGACTAACAAAAGGTACAAGTATTTATCTACCTCATCCTCCAACATCCCGGCAGAGCACAGTACTACTTGGGTTGAGACTCTCATGACATCCCTCTCTCTGCTACACTGCTTTTCTGTATCACTCAGTACACTACTCAGTCGGCACTACTGTATCCTACATTGTATTCCTACTGCAGATTCAGTTGCTGTATTGTCAAGATTTTTTCTGGAACTATTGTCAAGTGTTTTATCAAGAGAAACCTCATAATCGTGTAACCTTGCCTCAAGCACATATTTTCTTAGTTAAACAAGCTTTTTAAAGTTAGAGACTCTGTCTTTTGCTTTCCACCAACACAGTATACTACACAACCTTGGGACACTTTCTCTTTCTGTGGGTGGCGGTTCCAATAGTCCGGAAAAGTCACTACACCGCTCTGGCCATCCGTGATCACACCAACCCAAGGGACCCTGTAGCAACACGGCAGGACACTGACCACAGGGGAAAAAGGTACAAACGGCCTTGTAAAATAAAAGCAGGCGTGCCATCACACCTGTGTGCCTACTCGGCACTGATATCACAAAGTAACACCTCAAGGTCCGACTGTATCTCGGCCAACCACCATCTGGCAAGTGACCGGCCAATCCTTTAACATAACATCACCACCGGAGGCTTACACCACAAAGGGAGGTGGAAAGAAAGAGGAAAAAACTTTGGGGAGTAGGAGGACACTCTAAGAAAAGAAGTTATAGAAACAGAGGTAGAACATGTTAGATGTACTTCAATAGAATCAAAACTACAGTGGCAAAAGGCGGTGGAGGGACTAGTTTCCTACAGGGGAAAGCCTTAACTGAGATTTAGGGGCCAGATACTACTCCCTGGGGCAGTCAGCTAGGCAAGGAATTAGAACAAGAAATGAGAACATATTGAGAGAAACTAGGGGAATTATGAAGCATTTGTTTTTTTTTTTTTAATTTTTTATAAAGAACTAGAAAATGTACCCGGCGCTGCCCGGGTATAAAGTGTCAGTGTGTTAATTAGATTTGTTCTAAGGTGCCCAGGAGGCCAAGCTAAAGGTATTGTTTCATCTGAGTTAATCAGTAGAATTAGTGTATACCTGTAGTGCATAGTTGGAGGGGTTCTGTATACCCACAATGTATAGTTTTTAGGGGTCTCGCATATCTGTAGTGCATAGTTGGGGGGGCTGTATACCTATGGTGCATAGTTGGGGGGTCCTGTATACCTGTAGTGTGTAGTTGGGGGCTGTATACCTGTAGTGTATAGTTGAGGGAGGTCCTGTATACCTGCAGTGTACAGTTGGTGAAGGTCCTGTATACCTGTACTGTATAGTTCGGGGGTCCTGTATACCTGTACTATATAGTTGGTGCTGTATACCTGTAATGTATAGTTGGTGGAGGTCTTGTATACCTGTAGTTTATAGTTTGAGGGTCCTGGATACCTGTAGTGTATAATTGGTGGAGGTCTTGTATACCTGTAGTATATAGTTCAGGGGTCCTGTATACCTGTAGTGAATAGTTTGAGGGTCCTGTATAACTATAGTATAGAGTTGGTGGAGGTCCTGTATACCTGTAGTGTATAGTTTGGGGTCCTATATACCTGTAGTATATAGCTGGTGGAGTTCCTGTATACCTGTAGTATATAGCTTTAGGGTCCTGTATACTTGTAGTATAGAGTTGGTGAAGGTGCTGTATACCTGTATTATAGAGATGGTGTAGAGTTGGTGAAGGTGCTGTATACCTGTATTATAGAGATGGTGTAGGTCTTGTATACCTGTAGGGTATAGTTTTGAGGTCCTGTATACCTGTAGTGTATAGTTTAGGGTCCTATATACCTGTAGTATATAGTTGGTGGTTCCTGTATACCTGTAGTGTATAGTTTTGGGGTCCTGTATACCTGTAGTGTATATAGTTTTGGGTCCTGTATACCTGTAGTATATAGTTTTGTGGAGGTCCCATGCACCTGTAGTGTATAGTTTTGGGGTCCTGTATACCTGTAGGGTTTTATTTACCTGTATGGCAGTGTTATTCAGTCACAGTATGTCGGTATTGGTCATGTCTGGTATGGCGGTGTTATCCAGTCACAGTATGGTGGTATTGGTCAGGTCTGGTGTGGTGGTGTTATCCAGTCACGGTAAGGTGGTATTGGTCAGGTCTGGTATAGCGGTGTTATCCAGTAACAGTATGGCAGTATTGGTCAGGTCTGATATGATGGTGTTATCAAGTCACAGTATGGTGGTATTGGTCAGGTCTGGTGTGGCGGTGTTACCCAGTCACAGTTTGCCAGTATTGGTCAGGTCTGGTATGGCAGTGTTATCCAGTCACAGTATGGCGGTATTGGTCAGGTCTGGTATGACAGTGTTATCCAGCACAGTATAGCGGTATTGGTCAGGTCTGGTGTGGCTGTGTTATCCATTCACAGTATGGCGGTATTGGTCAGGTCTGATATGACAGTGTTATCCAGTCACAGTATGGTGGTATTGGTCAGGTTTGGTGTGGCAGTGTTACCCAGTCAAAGTTTGGTATACCTGTAGTGCCCTGTATATACATGTACTGTATAGATGGAGTAGGGGGCCCTGTATATACATGTACTGTATAGATGGAGTAGGGGGTCCTGTATATACATATACTGTATAGATGGAGTAGGGGATCTACCAGTTATTACTGTGGATGTTGTGAGGCAGCTTCCCTAGCAACCATTGCTCCCTGTGGAAATGAAAGCAGTAATCCTATTGGTTGCTAAGGCTCCAACTGCCGTGTCTGCTGCAGCTAATTATATCACCTGTGTTTGCAGTGAGGAGATTTTCCCATTCATCTCTATGGGGCGCCTCTCTTTCCCCTCCCCCTCCTCTCCTGTACATCTGGCGGGGACGGGACCTTCGCAATAACCTTCCCGGGCACCCAATGTATCTGTGTGCCAAATTTGGGGTCAAACGGTTCAGGCGTTTGGAAGTCTATAGAGGACAGACAGACAGACTGACAGACTTTGATTTTTATGATATAGATTATACAGCTCAAGAGTAAGTGGACTGGAGGGTGAAATGGAGGAATATCTTATATCTTTGACGCTTCCTAAGGTAATAGAAGATCAGAAACAATGGATGGATAGACCAATAGAGAAGGAAGAATTAAGTCAGGCCCTGAAAAATATGCAATGTTAAAAAAAAACGCCAGGTCCCGACTGCCATCCGAACTGTATAAAGCTTATGAGCAATGTCTAATTGGGCAGTTGTATGATTATCTACAGGACTCATATAAAGAAGGTTGCCTGCCAGAACCCCTATATGAGGCAGATATCGCATTAATTCCAAAGATTTTAACTCTTATTTTAAAGAATTTTTGAAAATAGGGGGTTACAAACATATCTACAGAAACACTATTACAGTACTGAAAGTATACAGTGGCATTGAGGGCTTAAAAGTCCAACAGAGAGCCTCTCACAATAACACGAGTACCAAGTCCAGCAAGAGTTCCATAAATCCGTGCCATAGGCCAGTAGCTGGATAATGTCCATAAGGCCCTACCGCCGATTATGCATGGCTCTATACCCCCAGATGAAATGCTCGACCTACTATGAAGGAACAAATATGCATACATTCAGCATGAAACCATTAAATATTACACAATAATTATATATTAAAGTATTTGGAAAGGTAAATACACAAGATGAACACAGACAAAAGACACGGAATAGCACAAAGGGGTAACAACCATGGCAAAGTGATGTCCACAGAGTAGTAAGAGCGCGGCAGAGACAAGAAACCTATATTGTCACAAAACGTATGAAATATAACAACAATGTCCCTAAGGCAGTAAGGAGAGAAAATCAGGTGAGTTCTCGAAGAGAGCCCATGGAGTCCAGACCTTAGAGGTTTGTTCCGTGTGGTCCTGCACCTCGGCTACCAATTCCTCCGCTCTCTGTATGGCCCGTAGCTCTTTATGCCATTCAGACAGGGTAGGAACCACCGCCGTTTTCCAATGGCGTGGTATGATGGTCTTGGCTGCAGCTAGCATATGTCTGAGCATGTTCTTTTTTTGGGAAGCGAGAGTGCCAGGCAGTAGCGAGAGGAGAGCAATCTGCAGAGTGCGAGGGATCGCCTGCATACTTCTCATAGATGGCAAAGACACCTTCCCAGAAGCGTTGAATCAAAGGACATTCCCACCAAATATGAAGGAGGGATCCTTCCTCAGTGTGACATCTCCAACACCTATCGGACCACATGGATTCCAAAAATAGGCTTCTGACAATGGTCTGAGCAAGTGTTTTTTTTAATAGATTTTTAAAGCCGTCAAATAAAATAAGTTATATAAGTTGCCAATCATTGTAATCCTACTGACTTGTCAGTTTTAGTGTGTATGTATTTTGGTTTTTATAAATGCATTTTAATCGCAGTGTTAATCGCATTTTTATTTGTATAGAACCTTTTTCCCATGTTACTCGTTAATGCTAATCTTTTTTTTTTTTTTCTTCCCCTCAAGAAACAACCCATAAGAAGTTACTCCTTATTGATGTGGACTGTGGCACTGATGATGCCCAGGCAATTATGATGGCAATTGCTGCTCCTAATGTAAAAATTTTAGGAATTACATGTGTTGGAGGCAACACTCTTTTAGACAATGTCTGCAAAAATGTCCTGCGCGTCCTTGAACTGTGTGATCGCTTAGATGTAAGTAATGGTCACAATGTTATTAATGTTTCTATCTAGTTACTTACAAAACATAGTAAGAAACAAGGGTGCAACACACCCGTAGGTTCATTATTCGACTAAAACTAAATCTGTTTGGCTACGATGGGGGGGGGGGGAGAATCTATCACAGTCTAGTCTTTGTTTAGTTCTTGGGTATCTCAAACGTTATGCACACAAATGCCCAAGATGTGAGAGAGTAGTAAATCCAGTAGACATCTAAATTTGTTATAAGCATCTTGTGATGACCCTTATAAAATGTTGAGAATTCTAAAAATTCTAAAGTGTTTTGGAAAGAGCTACATTTTCCTGCACCTCTATTAGATTCTTAATTCACAGGTGTGCAAGCATGTCAAGTGTTTTTGCAGTTCTGTTCCATTGAAGTGAATGGAGCGGACTTGTAATACCACACACAACCTGAGAACAGGGGTGGTGCTGCCACCTCTCCCAGATATGTCTGCTCTTTTCCTCCCACTGATGTCTTAGCGCCCTATTACACCAAAAGATGTCTGACAGATTTTTTCAGCCAAAGTCAGGAACGGACTATAAACAGAAAACAGGTCTTAAAGATAAGACTGAGATTTTTCCTCTTTTCAAATCCATTCCTGACTTTAGCTCAAGATTACTCCAACTAACAGGGCGGGACTGGTGCTGAGGAGCAAGGTAAGATGCATACCTTCCTCCTAAGTGTCCTGGGCCCTATAGGGGGGCTATCAGCAAGTTGGATTCATCTAACTGCTGTTAGTTTCCCTTTAAATACATAGCCTGTGCGGGGGCTGAATATCGGTGCGTTACTCTATGGAGATAACACATCTGTGTCAGATCAGTAGTGTAGTACTCTGACAATTTGGGAGTTCACTGTGTTTTAATAAATTATGATGCAGAGTCCTGTTACAGATAAGTGTTCAATACATGATATTCGCCCAGCACGTGGACTGTATATTATGAGCTGTGTGTTTTAAGCCTCAGGGTAGATTCACATGTACCATACCCGCTACCGATTTTACAGCCTTTGAGTACTTTCTAGGTGCTCTTACTGCTTTGGCTTGTATACATGATTGGGAACTGCAGATGGGATTTAGACTAGAAAGTCAAGGTTCTGCCTGCAATTCACCACTGCATATGCTAGCTGTGATAGCATAGCACAGAGGGCAAGACCGCACAGAAGGTGCTAAAAGGCTGTGTTTTCATTAAAGGGGTTGTCTAGAGAAAATCTTTTTCTTTCTAATTAACTGTTGCCAGAAAGTAATATAGATTTGTAGTTTACTTCTCTAGAAAAATCTCAAGCCTTCCCATACTTATTAGCTGCTGTATATCCTGCATGAAATGTTTTATTTTCTGTGTGACACAGTGCTCTCTGCTGACATCTGTGGCCGAGAAGGGAACTCTATCCTCTTTTCTATGAGGATTCCAATATGTATGTTGTGCGCTGTAAAATCAAACTTCTTTTGTAAGTCTCCCCCTCCCTGATAACGCTGCCAGTTTTAGTGAACTTTTGATCCCCCTTAATTTAAATTCAGGTCGTGTGTTGGTGTGTGAACAGAATTGTTTGGTACTGTATTAAAAGTCATAGAAAGCTATCCGTGTCATAAACATCTGAAGTAAACACCTACTATTTGTAGACACTGACTTTTTTTTGTGTGGTGTTTTTTTTTTTTTTTTATCACTGTGATTAAACATTTGGCTAAAATTTATAGTTAGTACACAAGTTTAAAGGGTATTGTACAGTTTACAAGATGTATTTTTGGAAGAATCTATTTAAGAAGCCAATGTGTTCTCAGCTCCTCATACTTCAAATCTTCCGAATATTTCTTCTGAGACTTCAATTTCCTTTTAAGATTTAACTAGCATTTATTACCATAGGATACAACAGAGACACGCAAATAGCTTTCAATGTTTGTTGCATTGACTGCTTCCAAAACAGTGTAACTCGCAATATTTCCACTGTACAGATATTATGATTTTCTTTTTTGCGTGATAATAACTATAATTGCTAAGGGAAATATCAATGGTAAGCAATAAAATGTGTCCTTGATCTTTAGCAATTGTGCTGCCATTTTGGAGGCATGGTCAGTAAATGTAAAAGCCCATTACATATACAAACTGAATAATACCATAAAAAATTATATACAATGTTGTGACTACATAATGCCACAGTGAAGTACCTGGATAACATCACTAATGAAAGTGATGCTTTTCACGTCTGGCTTTATAGAATTATTGCTGTTATACATTGGACACTACATATGATTAACTCAAAGATGTCTAATCAAAGATGTCTGAAAACCCTTTGACATGTAAGACTGCGTTCCCACATTTGTAATCACAAACAGGGCTTAAACCTGTCCTGCTAAGTGACTCCAGATATTTCCCCTGATGCTCTCTGGTTCTATGCGCTGTATAACTTTAGATAACTGCATGTACTGCTTCTGTAAGTAGAATACCAGAGTAAAGGACCTGCAGCTGCTATCTAGCATTACACTGCAGTTTATAATACACCAGATCCATCTGTCATAAGCATCGGGTAACAAGAAATTACCTGATGCATAATAATGGCTGCAGGTACAACAGTCCGGCATTATACTTACAGTGCCAAAGAGCATCCCGTGCCATGATATTGCCTGATGCTAAATAGTGGCAGTAGGTCTGCATCCTTATTACAGCACATGTACCAGCTGTCACATAATAAGCGTGCTAAACTTGACCAAGGTGCCAATATAGAGAATTTGTTAAGAAAAATTATATAGTCCTCTAAGTCACAGCATCCCTATGTGACATAGTATTGAAACATAATAAAATAACAATATAAAATGCTGATTTAATTAGAATATATAAAATCACATATAATGATCGTGGAAACGATAAAATACAATAAAGGTACTAGTAAAAATGCTACCAGGCCCTGGCAGGAAAATAAATAAATAAATGAATTTTTGGATACCAGCACTGCGGGTTAAGTCTGTAATGGGTGATGTCTGAACAGCAATAGGCAGAGTAGCTATAGATATAATACGCAGCTATGTGCCACAGAGTTTGCTGTGTACAGTAGTTCAGATATAGTCACGTAGTTGTGGCAGTTTGTGCTCCACAAGGTAGCGACCTGGTATCAATCAGCAACAATGAATGTTTTGCTGGATAAACGGATGCCAAAAACTGCTCTGGAGACATGAGTTGGTGAGTATCTGTGGTATGTCAGTATACTGGTACTGGAATGACTGGGATTGCTGGGATCTGTAGTACTATACAGTGCCAGTCCAAGTACATTCTACAGACACATTCTTATTTGTCTAGGGTGGAGGTTGTGTAGTAGTAAAGAAAGTGTCTGGTGTCTGTGACACCTCTCACCCGTCCCGATGGAGATACAGCAGCAGCGATCAGGGCCAGCCTGTGGCAATCGTCCTTGTGTAGTGGCAGGAGCAGTTCACATACTCTGCGTGGCCACGCTCTGTACTGTTCCACTGATGGAGTGAACCTGACACTCTGAAACGCGTATGGATAAACATTGTGCTCCCACACATGTGTAAGAGCAAGTGTAAGAGCAAGTCCTGTACACCATTTTAACTATTGGGGCCCCATTCAACATATGCCATTTTCTCCAAACAAACTGCTGGTTATACCTGAATATTGCTACATCAGAAACTGACAAAAAGAGGACGGTGAGAACATCCAGAGCGCGGCCGCGCAGAGTGTGTGAACTGCTCCTGCCACTACACAAGGACGATTGCCACAGGCTGGCCCTGATCGCTGCTGCTGTATCTCCATCGGGACGGGTGAGAGGTGTCACAGACACCAGACGCTTTCTTTACTACTACACAACCTCCACCCTAGACAAATAAGCATGTGTCTGTAGAATGTACTTGGACTGGCACTGTATAGTACTACAGATCCCAGCAATCCCAGCCATTTCAGTACCAGTATACTGACATACCACAGATACTCACCAACTCATGTCTCCAGAGCAGTTTTTAGCAGCAGCTTATGACTAAGAATCCTGCTAAAAATCTACAGTTTGTGATTTTCTACTGTTGGTTATAGACTATCTATGGATTGCTATCTGTTATAGACCACCTATGGCTCGCTATCCGTTTATCCAGCAAAACATTCATTGTTGCTGATTGATACCAGGTCGCTACCTTGTGGAGCACAAACTGCCACAACTACGTGACTGCATCTGAACTACTGTAACCAGCAAACTCCGTGGCACATAGCTGCCTATTATATCTATAGCTACTCTGCCTATTGCTGTTCGGACATCACCCATTACAGACTTAACCCGCAGTGCTGGTATCCAAATATTCATTTATTCATTTATTTTCCCGCTAGGGCCCGGTGGCATTTTTACTAGTACCTTTATTGTATTTTATCGTTTCCATGATCCTTATATGTGATTTTATATATTCTAATTAAATCGGCATTTTATATTTTACTAGAAAATGTACCCGGCGCTGCCCGGGTATAAAGTGTCAGTGTGTTAATTAGATTTGTTCTAAGGTGGCCAGGAGGCCAAGCTAAAGGTATTGTTTCATCTGAGTTAATCAGTGGAATTAGCGTATACCTGTAGTGCATAGTTGGAGGGGTTCTGTATACCCACAATGTATAGTTTTTAGGGGTCTCGCATATCTGTAGTGCATAGTTGGGGGGGCTGTATACCTGTAGTGTATAGTTGAGGGAGGTCCTGTATACCTGCAGTGTACAGTTGGTGAAGGTCCTGTATACCTGTACTGTATAGTTCTGGGGTCCTGTATACCTGTAGTATATAGTTGGTGCTGTATACCTGTAATGTATAGTTGGTGGAGGTCTTGTATACCTGTAGTTTATAGTTTGAGGGTCCTGGATACCTGTAGTGTATAATTGGTGGAGGTCTTGTATACCTGTAGTAAATAGTTTGAGGGTCCTGTATAACTATAGTATAGAGTTGGTGGAGGTCCTGTATACCTGTAGTGTATAGTTTGGGGTCCTATATACCTGTAGTATATAGCTGGTGGAGTTCCTGTATACCTGTAGTATATTTGGGGTCCCGTATACTTGTAGTATAGAGTTGGTGAAGGTGCTGTATACCTGTATTATAGAGTTGGTGTAGGTCCTGTATACCTGTAGTGTATGGTTTTGAGGTCCTGTATACCTGTAGTGTATAGTTTGGGGTCCTATATACCTGTAGTATATAGTTGGTGGAGTTCCTGTATACCTGTAGTGTATAGTTTTGGGGTCCTGTATACCTGTAGTGTATAGTTTGGGGTCCTGTATACCTGTAGTATATAGTTGGTGGAGGTCCTGTATACCTGAAGTATATAGTTGGTGGAGTTCCTGTATACCTGTAGTGTATAGTTTTGGGGTCCTGTATACCTGTAGTGTATAGTTTTGGGGTCCTGTATACCTGTAGTGTAAAGTTTGGGGCCCTGTATACCTGTAGTATATAGTTTTGTGGAGGTCCCGTGCACTTGTAGTGTATAGTTTTGGGGTCCTGTATACCTGTAGTGTCCTGTATACCTGCAGGGTTGTATTTACCCGTATGGCAGTGTTATTCAGTCACAGTGTGTCGGTATTGGTCATGTCTGGTATGGGGGTGTTATCCAGTCACACTATGGCGGTTATGGTCAGGTCTGGTGTGGCGGTGTTATCCAGTTACGGTATGGTGGTATTGGTCAGGTCTGATATGATGGTGTTATCCAGTCACAGTATGGTGGTATTGGTAAGGACTGGTGTGGCAGTGTTATCCAGTCACAGTATGGCGGTATTGGTCAGGTCTGGTGTGGCAGTGTTATCCAGTCACAGTATGGCGGTATTGGTCAGGTCTGGTATGGAGGTGTTATCCAGTCACAGTATGGCGGTATTGGTCAGGTCTGGTATGGAGGTGTTATCCAGTCACAGTATGGCGGTATTGGTCAGGTCTGGCAGTGTTATCCAGTCACAGTATGGCGGTATTGGTCAGGTCTGGTATGACAGTGTTATCCAGCACAGTATAGCGGTATTGGTCAGGTCTGGTGTGGCGGTGTTATCTATTCACAGTATGGCGGTATTGGTCAGGTCTTATATGACAGTGTTATCCAGTCACAGTATGGCGGTATTGGTCAGGTCTGGTATGACCGTGTTATCCAGTTACAGTATGGCGGTATTGGTCAGGTCTGGTGTGGCAGTGTTATCCAGTCACAGTATGGCGGTATTGGTCAGGTCTGGTGTGGCAGTGTTATCCAGTCACAGTATGGCGGTATTGGTCAGGTCTGGTGTGGCGGTGTTACCCAGTCACAGTATGGCGGTATTGGTCAGGTCTGGTATGGAGGTGTTATCCAGTCACAGTATGGCGGTATTGGTCAGGTCTGGCAGTGTTATCCAGTCACAGTATGGCGGTATTGGTCAGGTCTGGCAGTGTTATCCAGTCACAGTATGGCGGTATTGGTCAGGTCTGGTATGGAGGTGTTATCCAGTCACAGTATGGCGGTATTGGTCAGGTCTGGCAGTGTTATCCAGCACAGTATGGCGGTATTGGTCAGGTCTGGTGTAGCAGTGTTACCCAGTCACAGTTTGGTATACCTGTTGTGCCCTGTATATATATGTACTGTATGGATGGAGTAGGGGGTCCTGTATATACATGTACTGTATAGATGGAGTAGGGGGTCCTGTATATACATGTACTGTATAGATGGAGTAGGGGGTCCTGTATATACATGTACTGTATAGATGGAGTAGGGGGTCCTGTATATACATGTACTGTATAGATGGAGTAGGGGGCCCTGTATATACATGTACTGTATAGATGGAGTAGGGGGCCCTGTATATACATGTACTGTATAGATGGAGTAGGGGGTCCTGTATATACATGTACTGTATAGATGGAGTAGGGGGTCCTGTATATACATGTACTGTATAGATGGAGTAGGGGGTCCTGTATATACATGTACTGTATAGATGGAGTAGGGGGTCCTGTATATACATGTACTGTATAGATGGAGTAGGGGGTCCTGTATATACATGATACATGTACTGTATAGATGGAGTAGGGGGTCTACCAGTTATTACTGTGGATGTTGTGAGGCAGCTTCCCTAGCAACCATTGCTCCCTGTGAAAATAAAAGCAGTAATCCTATTGGTTGCTAAGGCTCCAACTGCCGTGTCTGCTGCAGCTAATTATATCACCTGTGTTTGCAGTAAGGAGATTTTCCCATTCATCTCTATGAGGCGCCGCTCTTTCCCCTCCCCCTCCCCTCCTGTACATCTGGCGGGGACGGGACCTTCGCAATAACCTTCTCGGGCACCCAATGTATCTGTGTGCCAAATTTGGGGTCAAACGGTTCAGGCGTTTGGAAGTCTATAGAGGACAGACAGACAGACTTTGATTTTTATGATATAGATTATGTTTCAATACTATATCACATAGGGCTGCTGTGACTTAGAGGACTATATAATTTTTGTTAACACTTCTTGGTACTCATATGCCACTATAGGTAGGGGCAGACTATATTTTAACCTCAGTCATTTGCACTTAGACCTGTGAGCTGCACCACTTCCCCTTTCGTTCTAGAATATAAAGAATTAGTTTTTCTGCCAGTTAGTTTATTATATTCTTAAAGTGACACTGTCACCTCCTTTTTGCATTCTGACATCTCTACACAGGTGTAAAGGGTAAATTTAGCAGTTTTCATACCTTATTTTACATCATACATCATGGTGCGTGTTCAAGTAAAAAGTCATCTTTCATCAACTGCAGATTAAGAGGGCGGGGCCTCGCGGCATTAGCGCCACTTATCCCCGCCCACAATGCAACAGTTGGCCCCGCCCCCTCGCCAGCCATTGGAACAGGTTGGCCGAAAGATCTAGACAACGGTGCTGTTGTGGGCGGGGCTAAGTTGCGCTAATGCCGCGAGGCCACTTCCACTTAATACAATCTGCAGTTGATAAAAGGACACTTTTTACTTAAACAAGCTCCATGACGTATGATATGAAATAAGGTATGAAAAACTCTAAATTGGAGACTGGATACACTGGAGGGCCTCTGGCTGCTTCATACACGTGTGTCCGTGTGGTCTCACCACGAGTGTTGCTACCAGTTACACCCTTTGCAAAAGCCTGTACTTTTTGTATGTATACACTTATTATGGGAAATGCCTATAAAGTGCTTTTTTCCCTGAACTTACTACTGCATCAAGGCTTCACTTCCTGGATAAAATGGTGATGTCACGACCCGACTCCCAGAGCTGTGCGGGCTGTGGCTGCTGGAGAGGATGATGACAGAGGAATGTTCTGTGTCCCTCAGTGTCCCCCTGCCATCATCCTCTCCAGCAGCCACAGCCCACACAGTTCTGAGAGTCGGGGCGTGACATAACCATTTTATCCAGGAAGTGAAGCCTTGATGCAGTAGTAAGTGCAGGAAAAAGCACTTTATAAGCATTTCCTGTAATAAGTGTATATTGGTGATTTGTATAACTTTTCGGGGGCAACACAATACTTTAAGGTTACAAACACTTTTGGCGGGTCTGCAGTGAGTCTCCATGCTGCGTTTTTGCAGCGAGACTCGCTGCAGATCCCGGCCCTATGCTTTTAATGGCAGACAAACACGCAGCAGGGATGTACATCCCTGCTGCGAGTTTGTCTGCAGCCCACCCCATTAACCCCCTGGCCGCCGGAGCTGATACTTCACCTGATCCCGGCTCCGGCGGTTCCCGATGTCTTCAGCAAGCCGGAGCCGGGACCAGGTGAAGTATATGCCCCGGCCGCCCGATCGCCCCCCCGCAGCACCGATCGCACGCCCCACCGCAGCAACGATCGCACGCCCCCCCCGCAGCACCCATCGCTTACACGCCCACCTGCAGCCCCGGCCGCTCGATCGGGGGGCGTGCGATCGGTGCTGCGGGGGGGCGTGCGATCGGTGCTGCGGGGGGGGGCTTCCGGGGCTGCGTGGGGGGGGGGGGCGATTGGGCGGCCGGGGCTGCGGGCGGCTGGCTGGAGCATATACTTCACCTGGTCCCCGCTCCGGCTTGCTGAAGACATCGGGAACCGCCGGAGCCGGGATCAGGTGAAGTATCAGCTCCGGCGACCGGGGGGTTAATGGGGTGGGCTGCAGACAAACTCGCAGCAGGGATGTACATCACTGCTGCATGTTTGTCTGCCATTAAAAGTATAGGGCCAAGATCTGCAGCGAGTCTCGCTGCAAAAACGCAGCATGGAGACTCGCTGCAGACCCGCTAGGTGTGTTTGTAACCTAATAAAAATTTTATGGCATCTGTATCTGAATGCTCTGCTGCCCCCCCTGCAGCGGCGTGGGCGGGGCTAAGTGGCGCTAATGTCGCGAGGCCACGTCCACTTAATACAATCTGCAGTTAATAAAAGGACACTTTTTACTTAAACAAGCAACATGACGTATGATATGAAATAAGGTATGAAAAACTCTAAATTGGAGACTGGATAGACTGGAGGGCCTCTGGCTGCTTCATACACGTGTGTCCGTGTGGTCCCACCACGAGTGTTGCTACCAGTTACACCCTTTGCAAAAGCCTGTACTTTTTGTATGTAAGTGGTGATGTAGTAATGTTAAAGTTTTGCTACAAGATGTCGCTATTGTAAGTATGTGAAGTTAGTTGGTGCACAGCTGAAAGGGTTATTGTGTGTTTATATGTCACATGGGTCTGTAGGCCAATGAGAATACTTTCTCCTTCTATCCTATGATCTCTCTTCTTCTATATGCACTCTTCATCCACACACAGCACACCTTACAGGGGCTGTAGATAGGAAGTCACATGGGTAGAGGAAGTGTAGTTGTCATGATATGCTAGAAAGACAGAATGCAACATAAAGTCTCTTCTCCAGTAACTTCAATCAACACTATGCAGTGCTAAACCATTCACTAGAGAGGACACGTCAGAGATCATCTACACCCACGCTGTGGATAAGAAGAGTCACAGTGCAGGACAGTATCCATAAAGAAAAGTAAAGGAACTGATCCGGATAGAGCAAAGTTGCTAGAATCCTATGAACTCTCTCGCAGCATGGTTGTGGACAGGGAACCCTTAGCATTCCGCTTATCCCAGGTAACAAGGTCTGGGGCTTGTCACCCACTAGGACGGGTTCCCTGACACTGGTAGGGCAATAGGTGGTGCGAAGACCAAGAGTCAAAACATGGGCACAAGTATTCTCTTCAAGTGTCGTATTAAGTGTAAAGTCTTATGTCAATGCAAAGCTGTATGACCTGCTGCATACAAGTACCTCCAGAGTAAAGCAGATTTTATTTATGTTAAAGAGACTCCTCGTTTGACACCAACACAGTACACATATATTCCTTGGGTCATCTCCCCTTTCTGTGGGTGGCAGTGCCAATAGTCTGGGTGGGTCACTATTCCACTCCGGACCACCGTGACAACAGCCCAAGGGACCCCGCAAAGACGCGGCAGGTCACTGACCACAGGCGAACAAGTTACAACTGTCCCTTTAAACTAAAAACAGGTGTGCCACAATACCTGTGTGCCCAACCAGCAATGGTGTCACAACATAACCTCTCTGGGCCCGGCTGAATCTCGGCCAACCACCTCCGAAGTGGCGTCACGCTCTACCATCTGGCAAGTGACCGGCCATCCTACCTCCATACTATCGGGGGTGGGCACTACATTTCTCACTACCTCACTTCACACTGTCTTGACTAGACTGAACTCACTTCCTGTCCACACGGGGCTAGCTAGTTACTTCCCCAAGGGCTGTGTGTGTGGAGAGCAGGGATAGGTAGAGGAAGAGAGAATCTCATATAGGACAGCATAGACCACAAGCTTCCCCCATGCCCTGCCTTTTAAAAATAAAATTGCTGTAGCCGGATTTCTCCTTTTTAAAGAAGTCCGGTGAAAATGTTAAAGTATTGTATTGCCCCCCAAAAGTTATACAAATCACCAATATACACTTATTATGGGAAATGCCTATAAAGTGCTTTTTTTCCTGAACTTACTACTGCATCAAGGCTTCACTTCCTGGATAAAATGGTGATGTCACGACCCGACTCCCGGAGCTGTGTGGGCTGTGGCTGCTGGAGAGGACGATGACAGAGGAATGTTCTGTGTCCCTCAGTGTCCCCCTGCCATCATCCTCTCCAGCAGCCACAGCCCGCACAGTTCTGAGAGTCGGGGCGTGACATTACCATTTTATCCAGGAAGTGAAGACTTGATGCAGTAGTAAGTGCAGGAAAAAGCACTTTATAAGCATTTCCTGTAATAAGTGTATATTGGTGATTTGTATAACTTTTTGGGGGCAACACAATACTTTAATAAAAATTTTATGGCGTCTGTATCTGAATGCTCTGCTGCCCCCCTGCAGCGGCGTAGCGGGGGATCAGCTGTCAGTGTGACAGCTAATCTCCCCTGTAACTACATGGAGCAGAGGATCCTGCACTCCGGGTAGCTTAACCCGTTATATGCTGCTGTCAAAGCATTTAACGGGTTCCAATGGCTGCCGCGGGTATACTCATGTGATCGGAGGTCCCAGGGCGCCTTCTTGTCTCCATGGTAAACCTGGGGGCCTAATGAAGACCCCCGGCCTTACCATGGATATGCCTCCGCTCAGCCATAGTAGGTATGGCTGAGCAGATGCGGACATATACAATACAATACACTACATTAGTAGTGCAGTGTTTTGTATCAGTGATCAATGATCACTGTGTAGTATTTTACTAGTGCACAGTAATGTACACTAGTGTAAAAGTAAAAAAAAGTGCACCAAAGCACCCCCATAATAAAAATGCATTACATTCCCTATACAGAATAAACCGTTACATAAAACAGATAAAAAAAACACAAATCCAATACGTGTTAAGTGTCGCCACATCTGTAACGACCCAATCTATAAAACTATATCATTAATTATATCACACAACACATGCTGGAAAAAAAAGAAAATAAAGAAAACAGTACCAGAATTGCTGTATTTTATCAATTTGCTTTAGAAAATGTCATAAAAAGATATCAAAAAGTCATACATGTAAAACTAGGTATCAATAGAAACTACATATCTTCCCGCAAAAATTAAGCCCAAAACCAGCTCTGTAGCGCAAAACATAAGAACTCTATGGATCTTGCAATGTGGTGAGAGTTTTTGTGAGGAAGATGGCGAAGAGCATGGGGCAATGATCTGGACCAAACTGTGTGGTCCCGGTACAAGCAATCAGCGGTATATACTATATACCGCTGATCACTTGTTCTGAATGCTGCCGACACTTTTTATCCCCTGTCACCAAAGTCAAGTGCCCCAGATTGCCCCTCACCGCTCCTTCACTTCTGAGCCCTGCTGTGTGCCCATGCAGTAGTTTATGCCCACATATGGGGTACCGCTTTACTCAGGAGAACCTGCATTACAAATTTTTTTGTGCGTTTTCTATCATGTTTCTTGTGAAAATAAGATGCTTTAATCTAAACAAATATATTATTGGAAAGTTTCTATTTTCCAATGTTTACGGCCTAAGGCCCCGTTCCCACTGAGGAAAGGTAGCGGAACTCTGCGACGGAATTGTCCGCCGCGGAATGCCGTTAGCCTCCCGCTCATAATGGGAGTCTATGGGAGGCGCGCGCTCCTGCCCTGTCCGCGCTGAAGAATGAACATGTTCATTCTTCAGCGCGGACAGGGTAGGAGCGCGCGCCTCCCATAGACTCCCATTATGAGCGGGAGGCTAACGGCATTCCGCGGCGGACAATTCCGTCGCGGAGTTCCGCTACCTTTCCTCAGTGGGAACGAGCCCTTACGGTGAATACTTTTCCTCAAGCCCCTGTAGGGTCAAAATGCTCCATTACACCACTAGATTAATTCTTTAAGGTGTCTACTTACCAAAATGGGGTCTCTTATGGGGGTTTCCAGTATACAAGCCTTTTAAATTTACTTAAAAAAACAACAACTGAATTTTGATAATTTGCAGATACATTTCTAAGCCCTGTAACACCCTAAAAAAGTAAAATATGTTTAAAAAATGAAGCCAGATTAAAGAGGACATATTGATAATGTGACTTAGGCTGCCTTCACACGTTCCATGTTCTGCACGGGACACGGACATGGAATGCATGTAACGGACTCCCCCTCTGCCCGGGCAGCATCTGTAATTAGATGCTGGGAGCGGGGAAACTGTACAGATATGCGCAGCGCTGTCAGTACATATTCATGATATTTAGATTTTCACAAAAAGAACTCAAACAAGACAGTGACCAAATTTTCCACTAACATAAAGTACAGTATGTTACAAAAAAACATCTCCGAATCGCTAGCATACGTTAAAGCATCACTGAGCTTTAAGCGCATAAAGTGTGAGAGGTCATATTTTGAAAAATGAGCCTGCTCACTAAGGGGTTAATAATTTTTTTTTTTTTATCGGACTTCTCCTTTAATGCTAGTCTGGTCGCGGCCATAGCTATGATTGACAAAAAAAGAAAAAAAAAAACTACTACCACCAACTGTGGTGCCTAATGGTAAATAGGGCCCTTAGTGTAATGTATAGAAGTACCCATGCATCGACGATAGCTGCTAGCCAGATATGTATATTTTTAGTGTGTCAGGGGAGTAAACCGCTGCAAGCTGCTTATTTACAAGGGGCACAAGGATTGGATGTTGGAATATAACATACTTGCTGGTTTACTCTCACATCATCTGCTGGGGGAGAGCTGGAAAGCCAAAATGCCAGTGGTGGATTATGTGTAGCTGTGTAGCTTGAGCTGTCCATCTCTCACCCCCCCCCCCCCCCCCCCCTTGCCATAGCATGTAAAGGGGTAAAGGGAAAATAAAATGAGAAAGCATGTACTATTAGCTTGACATGCATCACATACGAGGTTAGCTTGGCTCCCGTACATGGTAAATGGTGTAATGGTGGTCTGAGGGGATCATTTGCTAAAGGGGTTATCCAGCACATAAAACTTTCTATATATTCTTTCTATATATTGCTGCCCTTTGTATAAAACACAACAGAGCCAATCACTGGTTGTGGCAATGTTCCATCTTACTCACTGATTGGCTGAGTAGACTGTCCTTGCCAAGATGAGTTTGTCTTGGAAGTGGAGACCCAGGGGAAGTTGTTGTCTGGGAGGTAAAAATAAGATATTTATTATAAGGGCAGGAACATATAAACACTTTAAGAGCTTTTTCAATTCTGACTGCTGACACTGAGACCTACTAAAGGTAAAAAAAAAGTACTTATTTGCACCTGCAGTACTCAGTCTTGATCAGCAGGTGGAGCCAATGCTTTTCTAGATTGTTTACATAGCTAGCACTAGTAATACATATTTTTTCCTTCTGGGGAATAGAGAATATGCATATTTTTGTCTTGGGAGAAAAGCCTGTAACCAGCTGGATCTCTGCAATGAGATATCTTAAGATGTTAAAGGAGAATTCTGGGCTGGGGTGATTCTTGAGTGCTGGGGTGAATGAAAGAAGTAACATGCTCTCACCTCCCCCACTCCAGCGCTGGTGCCAGTATCCCGCAGCTCCGCTGTCCTGATCTCAGCCGCTTCTGGGTCTCAGTGGGGACCTGTGACGTGCCAGGTCCGCTCAGGAGTCAGTGGCTGTAGCGGGGTCCTAACTCTGCCATTGACTGGCTGGGCAGGCCTGACACATCCACTCAGACCCAGAAGTGGTCGGGACCAGAGCTGCATGGGAAATGTTACTACTTTCATCCTCTCCTCTCCCCTCCCCAGCACTCTTCCAAAAATCATCCCAGCCCAGAATTCTCCTTTACGTTGTGATTGGTTGCTAGGGGCAAGGGTTTTTTTTTTTTTTTTTTTTTTTTTTGGTTACAGACAGCTTGATTAATTTGGGGCCAATGTTTGCTACAACTTACTAATTTCTCCCGCATTTTTTTCCCAACAAAAGAAATGCACCTAAACTCTGAATAGGAAACCAGTTGTTAATTTTCTTTGTATATATTTTTGTTTAATCTGTTGTTTATAGATTCCTGTCTTCAGAGGAGCATCAACAGCTATACTAGGGAAAAATATCCATGCATCGTATTTTCATGGTCAAGATGGTCTGGGAGATGTACCTGATGCCAGTGCTCCTGGTTTGGAATTAATTCAGAAGGAACATGCTGTTGATGCTATGAAACGATTTGCATCTGAATATCCTGGCCAGGTACCTTCAATTGAATGGATCAATGTGCTGTGCTCTGGGGCTTTCAATTTTCCCTTTCCTTCTCCAACCAACCCAGAACACCTTAATGATTTCTCCCAGTCAAAACTCATGCCTGCAAGGTTCTTATCGCCCTTTTGGTGTTCTGCATGGTAATATATTTCTCCTTAGTGCCCACATGAAAGTGTTTGCTTACCACCCCCTTAATAACTCTACACAGTGCTTCTTCCCCTTTTGAAGTGGTATTCTGGGTAACAGTGAAAACTCTGGATTGGGGGTTAGGGGGTGTTGGCAGTGTAAAAAATAAGTCCTACTTTTCCACCCATGTCCCCGCAGCACAGTGCCAGCAGTTCTTTGTTGGTGGTCGAGCTCCTGAATCTTCCGAGTTCCTGTTTCATTATGGCACCACCAAAAACTACCCACTTGGCCAATCAGTGACTGCAGCGATGTTGTGCCTTAGTCACTAATTGGTTGAACGGGCATTTCTGAGTGGGATCTTGACGTCACTGGACAGGGAACTTTGGGAGCCTGGCGAGGGACTATGACAGGTTATACTGTGCTGCATGGGCACATGGACGGGTAGGGTGGACTTCTTTATGTTGCCAACATCCCTCTGCCCCTCCTGGATTTTTCACTGTTGCCCGCAATACCCATTTAATTCCTCCCACAGTCACAGGGCACCTACAGAGTGGATGACACCATTATTGCTTTACTGTGTGTAAGTGTAGTCTCTTGGTTCCTCCTTTTGTGTCCCTACTATGTAATAGTGTGCCTTTATTCAGTAATAAAGCCCCTTAGTACCCCCAGTCAGTAATTATGCTACTTAGTGTTCTAACTGGCCTTAGCACACTTCCAGTTCCTTCACTCAATATTGGTGTCCTTAAGCACCCTCATTCAGTAATAATGCCCCCAATAAGTCTCACACAGTACCAGTGAACCCCTTTGTGCCACCCATCCAGTGATAGTTGTGCAGATACCCAGGACAAATTGATCAATGGATGAAAAAGCCTAAGTATTCAAATGGGGTTTGCAGTTCCTTACTTTGACCCATCCTCAACTAGATCTAAGCTGTGAACGTGGATGCAAGCAGTTAGTGCTGTTCCCTGTGTCATGGCCTTGCCTGGTTGCTGCAGCTCAGTGGCCATTCATTGCTACAGCAGCCCCACAGGACTGGGTGTCTGCACCCCGCTGATTAAATGTTTATGACCCATCCTGAGGACAGGCCATCAATATTTGGACTCTGATAACCCCATTAATATGTGACAGGCCACCAGCTGTTGTTATTTTGGATAGAACAATGCCAATTACCTAGTTCTCAGGACTGTATAAATGGACTGATCTGTGGTATATACTGTACTATAATCTGGTGTGTGTGTGTGTATATACAACATAAAGTGATTAAGCATTGAATGATAAAATTGTGAAGACGGAGCTACCGGGTTCAATGTAAAATTTAAGACTGCAGGATATTTCTGTCACATTGGAATGGACGTTATATTTACTAGTTGGGTGGTTAGGTGATTTAATTTTACAGTATATAAAACTGATCCCCTAGAACAAAGCAGTAATAACTAACACTATATACATCGCTATGTCTTGGAAGTTCATTCACTTGATGCTTTTAATTTCAGATTTCTTTAGTGGCTACAGGTCCATTGACTAACTTGGCTCTCACAGTAAGAATGGACCCAACCTTTCCCCAGAAACTTTACAGCCTGTACATAATGGGAGGAAATATGGAGTGTAAGTCACAGTGCTTCTATACGTATTGCTTTAGTATTGTGGTATTTACAATACTAATTACTGAATCTTACCAGAAAAATGTTTATTAGAAGCAAATGCTTATCTCAACGGTTTACAAGTCATTCAGTAGCCTATCATGGTGGCTTGTCAGTCTATTCACTAGATAAATACATGCGATGTCCTATACTGTGATAAGAGAATATAAGAGATAAGGGAGCCTAAATAATTTGCTATTCTTTACATGGATTTACATCTGTCTTTGATAAATCTGGTATGGGTACTATTACACGGAACGATAATCGGCCGTATCGGCCCGATTCGGCCGATTATCGTTCCGTGTACTAAAGACACCGATCAGCCGATGATTGTTGTCATCGGCTGATCGTTGATATAAGTTCAGACCTATAATCGTCGGGCACCGACCGTGCACCGCTACATGTAATAGCGGTGCGCGGCTGACGATTAGCAAAGAATACATACCTAATCCATGTTCCAGGGTTCCTCTTCCTCAGAGCTTCTTACCGGGTCCCGTGCGCCCCGACTTCTCAGCGGCCTGTGTCAGCTGACAGGCCCCTCGGCCAATCACAGGCCGGAACCGCCGCAGCCAGTTATTGGCCGAGCGGCCTGTCAGCAGAGACAAGCCGCTGTGAAGCTGAAGTGCGCGGACCCGGGGAGAAGTTAAGAAGAAGAGGAACCCTGGACCATGGATTAGGTATGTATACAGTTTAAACAAAGGCTGCAAGGACATCGGTAACAATGTCCCTGCAGCCCTTGTTTAACGATTATCGGGCCGTGTAATAGGCCAAGTAAACGAGCGACGATCTAGCAGATCGCTGCTCGTTTACAGGTATTATCGGGCCCCCATCCGCCCGTGTAATACCACCCTATGTGTTAGAGATGAGCGAATCAGAGTTGTTTTGTTCGTATGAAGCAAAATCTGATTTTCTCGTATCTAGTATTTATGCCAATACTGAGTATATACTGAGTAACATTGCTTTTCCTTTGTGCTTATAACTATGTAGCTCTATATGAAGCATAATCACTTTTATCACTGCTTCACCACTGGGGAACGAGTGTCCATATATTAGAAAACTGCATAAATAGCTATTTCCAGATATACTGTACATATTACAATTATTCACCACCATGTGAATCTGTCTGAAGAATACTTGCTGCTGTTTAAGAAACCTTTATTATGCCAGTGGAGCAATTCCATTAATAGATGGATAATAGAAAAGTTTCTTACTGCGTTCCCCCAGTATGGGTGTAGGTTTCCAAAGATGTACCTAATGTAAAGATTCAAAGGATGTCTTTGAACTTTAACGCTTAGGCTGCATTTACACGTCTGTAATTTTGTGGACCTTATGGGCAGTGAAGGTCTGTCATGGATTGTTTCCCTGCCATCATGCCTGCACCCAGGAAACTGTTTGAATCTCTGAAGCACTGTAATGACAGAGCCATGGAGATTCAAACATTTTCCCCACTGCGGGCATGATATAGACACATCCTGCCGGGTGGGGAAACAATCCATGACAGGCCTTCACCATCCAGAAGGTCTGCAAAATTTATGGACATGTGAATGTACCCTAACTCTACCAGATATTAATGTAAAATAATTTTACTGATTACCTTTCCATTATTTAGCAAGAGGGAATACTACGGCTTGTGGAGAGTTCAACTTCCTTGCGGACCCCGAAGCTGCCTACATTGTCCTCAGTGATTTTTTGTGTCCAACCTATATTGCTACATGGGAGCATTCATGCCGTCACAAGCTTCCATGGGTAAGTAGAGCTTACAAATTTCAGTGCTAATAGATAAATTATACAATATTACCGTACATTTGTCCTAGGATACATCACACTTTTATTTGACATGGTTCTTTATATGTAGTTTTCATAAACTATAGAAGGAAAAGGGCTTTTACTTCAGGCAGACAACAACCAGTCAGTCATTGAAGGCTGAGCTGTGATTGGCTATTTGTTTTAGAAAACATGTGTCCAATTTTTGTCTGACAGAATGATGAATCTGCATTTGTGTGGACCACCCTCCCTGCCAATAATCCCCCATACACAAGTATTATATTGTAGACTTTCTGTAAAGAATCCATACACAAAATAAAAACCAAATCCTCCCTTTTCAGAACATATACCAACTTTTTATTGAAATGTTATATACATTTTGGCTACCAGGCCTTAAAGGGGTTATCCAATGAAAATCTTTTTTTTTTAAATCAACTGGTTTCAGAAAGCTATATAGATTTTTAATTTACTACTATTTAAACATCTCCAGTATTCCAGTACTTATCAGCTGCTGTATGTCCTGCAAGAAGTGGTGACCCAGGAACTGTCCAAAGCAGGAAAGATTTTCTATGGGGATTTGCTGCTGCTCTGAACAGTTCCTGTCTGGGACAGAGATGTCAGCAGAGAGCACTGTGTCAGACTGGAAAGAAAACATAATTTCCTGCAGGACATATAGCTGATAAGTATGGGGAAACTTGAGATTTTTAAATAGAAAGTTATATACATTTGTACTTCTGACACCCAGTTGTTGTAAAAGGAACCGATTTTTGCTGGATAACCCCTTTTAAATTGAATTTGTCAGATGCAATTCACAATTCAGGCTGCTGCACTGGTATAGTTGTTGAGACAAGGAGACTTTACATCTATACTTGCATAACGCACACAATGCTTTTAATCTCCAGTGCTCAGTGTTGAAGAAGTATTCCCAAGCCTCTAAATTACTGCATGCTAGAATGTCGCCTTACTCCTCCTCCTAGCCCTGTCCCTGCTAGACTGACAGTCAGGGCTCGTCTTCCAGCTGATTGTCAGTCAGATTGACAGGGATGCAAGGGGGAGCAAGGGGGCATTCTTGCCTGCAGCACTTCAGGACCTTGGGAAAGCCTCTGGCACACTACACTAGATAAATAAAAACATGTTTCTATATTATGGAAGCACAGAGGGCTAAATAAAAGGTATATTGTGTCTCTTTGCCCTAACTGCTATCTAACAATGTCCACAGTGGCAGAACCTTGTAGCTGACAGACTAACTTTAGGATAAAAGTAAGATTTTTTTTTTGTTCCCCATAATGATATGAGGATCCATACATATACATATAACAGTGAGAATGTAGATTGTTCTGCTACCACATAATAATTTCTGTTTTTGCCACACAGGAGTGGTATGATAAATGGGTAAATATGGGAACCAAGAAATCAGATTTTATAAAGAAGATCTATGCCCACAGCTTGCAGTACTCCAGGAGTGAGAGAGAAGAAAAGGCTATTGTGGATGGGCCTGGGTTTGTTTCCTGTGACTCCTATGCAATGGCTGCAGCTATTGATGGCAGTACAGTTACAAAAGTCATTGAATGTGCTGTAACTGTGGAGCTCTCTGGAAAATTTACCCGGGGAATGATGGTGCTGGATTTAATTGATGACCTCAAGAAAACAAATAAAGCCTTTGTGATGAATGGATGTGATATAGAAAAGTTTAAAACACTCATGGAGTCCTCTGTAAAATAGTTCATCTGATTTGTATGCAAATGTGAAATACCTTATTTTTCAGACTATAAGATGCTTTTTTTTTTTTTTTTTTTTTTTTTTAGTAAGGGAAAATTTTGCTAAAAAATCCCTGCCATACCTCCTGTCTGCTTTCTTAACCATCTGACAGAGTTCTCCTTAAGTGCGCCACCTAATCATTGCAAGTACTGTGCAGCTGTTCATAGAGCAAAAGTTGACAAGTAGGCAAGGCCCTTAATACATTTTCATTGCTTTAGATTATGCTAAATTCCTCAATAAATCCCCACATGTTTTTCTGGACATTGCCCGTTCTTCTAATTTCCTTTTATTGTTATTGTAAAGGAAATGTAGTCCTATAAATACTTAAAAGCCCTTAACATAAAGGCACATGGTTGCATTTTATTATTCCTACCAGTCAAATTTGTGTTTTCTTGCACTTTAACGTTCATAGGGGTTTTGTGACCCAGCTTTCCTATTCACCAGTGACTTTTTTTAATTGGTAGGAAATATTTTTTCTGTGTTGTGCATCTTATAGTCAGCAAAATGTTGCAGGTATCTGGACTATAAAAGACAATTGATTCTCCTTAGGCTATAAAACTAATATTATTGCATTTAATGTTCTAGTATATAAGGCAATTAAAGTTATGATGCCCGTCATTTTGAGTATAATTTTCTTTTAATAGGTAAATATGAGTTAAGTCTGTATGAATATAATCTACTCATCCCCACCCCCTTCAATTTATCAACTAGTTACTATAAAGCAAGAATCACGTTAGACCTTTAGCCACGTGTTGGCACTTTAATTGTATGTGTGTGTTTTGCACTAAAGGCAATTTTAAATGTGTGGGTGCAGCACTAAAGTGTCACTTTAGGGGTGTGTGTGTGGGTCGGCTGATCTGACACTTAATGTGCATGGTACTGAAGGACACTTTGGCTCCATATAGAGGACTTTAAGGCAAGGCTGTGGAGTCGGAGCTAGTTTGGCTGGAGTCGGAAAAGATGTATTGACTCCGGCTTTAAAAAAAAAAAAAAAAAAACTTCTAAAATGTTATAGTTTTCAGATGAATTTTATAAATGTTCCTCATTAATATATTTTATGTTCTATCAATCTAAGCCCTTTATTTATAACAACCAGAAATACCCTTTCTCACATACATTTAGTTTCCTCCATAGATCAGTCCATTGTGTGGGGGGAGATCTGTGCTGTTCTCTTCCTGGATACTGGATAATTGTATATGAGCAGCAGTGTAATATGATGTTTCCCTATGTAATACAGAGAAGGAGAAGCCATAAGTAGTGTAGCAGTAGCATCTGTCCTGTTTTTTTTTCTCTGAGGAGAAGATTTTTTTTTTCCCAGTGTACTATGGCTGCAGCAGGCTGTGTATGTACTATGGCTGCAGCAGGCTGTGTATGTACTATGGCTGCAGCAGGCTGTGTGTGTGTGCGTGCTATGGCTGCAGCAGGCTGTGTGCATGAACGTGCTATGGCGGCAGCAGGCTGTGTGTATGTTAGAGAGGCACTGCTATGCCTGCCCATTCCTGTAGGAACGGCTGTTCATGAATTCTGCACCTTCCCTTAGTGGCGACATAAACTAGAAGGCAATGTAAAATACTGTGCCTGCGGACCTTTAGTTCCCTTTATGCCAGTAAAATTGCTCCAAGAGAAATGGGTAAAGTCTCTGAATGCCTTGGAGTACTTACATGTTGCTGGTAGTGTGTGCGCAGCTTCATGTTGCAAAGGGTGATAATGATAGGTAGTCCAATTAACTGTCCTGTAGAGGATTGCCACAGAAATCGCAGTATAGTGTAGTCAATAGTGATGAGCGAATAGTGAAATATTCGATATTCGTACGAATATCTCCCGAATATTCGATCGAATATTCAATCCTAATAAAGTCGATGGGAACAAGTATTCAATTATTGAAACATCTATTCGACCGCTTGGAGGTAGAAGCCGGAAGCTGGGGGATTTGAACGCTTATCAAATATTTATCAAATATTCGGCGAACTATTCGATAATTGATAGTTCGAATGCCTTACTATTTGATCGAATATCTATTCGATCGAACAGTATTCGCTCATCACTAGTAGTCAACTGAAGTATACTTTACTCAGTTGAGGGTTTTGGCATGTTCCCACCCAGATGTTGTGACAAGTAGCCACTAAGACTTACATGGGCACTGTTATTAAAACTTTTGAATGGTACAGTGACAAGTCCATACTATTTGAATAACATTGTTAATTATAGACATTGTGCTTCTGGATGAACAACACAGGCCTAATTTTATCTTCATGGGCAACAATGCTCCAGATCATCAAGGCCACATCATTAGGGAACGGCTGCTGGAGACTTTTCTCTAGACCCGAATCTCATAGAAAACTAGCTGAACCACTGTGTAGAGGCTTGTAACTCTGTACCCCAGAACCTCAATGACCTGAGGGTCGCCCTTCAAAAAGAGTGGGATGCCATGTCTTTACAAACACAAAAGAAACAAGGAAAAAAGAGAAGATGAATAAGGTGCTCACCTATTAGGCCCTTGGGCTTTGTGTGTATCAGGAGTCCAAAACATCCTGAAGTCTGTTCCAACTTGCCGGATGGGGGTTCACATTGATTGACTGCACCACTAAAACAGGATATTTCCAGAAGGGGTCCATGTCATATGACAATAGAAACAAAAGGAGAAAACGAATGCTGCTCATGGTCAGTGCTATCCAAAATAATGTGTTACAGAGACGTCCAATATTCAGTAAGCAAAAAAGTTTGTTGAAGGCACAAAAACATGCATTTCAGGGGTTTGTACCCCCTTAATCAGATATAAATAATTGCACCACACTTGTTTTCTCCTTTTGTTTCTATGAACAGACAATAAGTTGACTTTGTCAACAGCAAGAGACGTCATTGTCAAGCTGTAATTGGTGCTCAAGCATAATAAGCACCAACAGATTCTGCAGCGCTAGAAACAGTAACATTTTTGTTGGGGTATACCCACCATTGTTGTTGACTTTTTTTGTTTCAATAATTTGTTTGAAAATGAAGTGGGCATTGCATGTTTCTGCTTAAATGTAGCTCTACTTTCATGATATAATATAGTGTGTGTATGTATGTGTATATATATATATAAATATTTCAAAGCAGAGTGCATTAAGTTTTTCAAGCTAAAGAAAAAAAGCACCCTGTGTTGTATGTTTATAGACATTTCTTGCTTGGAGACACATTGACACACCCAACCACTCCCTTATAGGAGCACAGATTACTATGCCTCGGCATGCTGAAGTGATCTCTCTTTCATGCTGACTGGAAATTAGAACACCATAAAAAAATGTGGAGGTTTTTTTTTCCAGCATTATTCCAGTATTATACAGATATTTGCATATTGCACACCACTGTTATTTTTTATATATATTTATATTATCAGTCTTAATATTTTTTACATTTATATTTTGTATGGTTGTATATTTTAGTAAGATGTATATGTTGTATATAAAAATAGTCATCAGTACATCACATAAAAATTGGTGAAAAAAAACCTTGGGTAGCTGGACAAAATCTGGACATAGTGTGACTAATATTTTGAGGAGGAAGGAGGAAGCTGGAGATTCAGAAGGAAAGACAAATGAGGGGGGAGCAGACCTGCTCCTGAAATTAACTCAGAGTATTCAATGAAATCAAGTGGAAGAAAAGTAATGTTCGACTCCTTCATATGCATAATGTAACTGAAATCTTCAACCAATATGCATTTGGAAATGTGAATAAACCTACCTTGCCAACTCTTACTCAGTTTCCACCTGATGTGCTATAGAAAAAAATTATTTACACAATTTTTTTTTGAACTTTTTTGTTTTTTTTCCTCCATATTAAAAAAGCCACATTGCTTGTATTTTCATCCAGAGACCCACATAAGTTCTTATTTTTTGTGGCACCAGTGGTACTTTTAAATGACATGTTTAATTTTTCCATAAATTATGCTGCAAAACCAGGAAAAAAAATTTTTGCATTTTTTTCATTTCAGGGGGTTTCATCTTTAAGTTGTTCACCCTGTGGTAAAACCTTGAGTCAGTAAAATTACAACAATAAGCAATTTTATATAATTTTATTTTACTGCTTTTTAAGAATTTTTTTTTTTTTTTTTAAATCTAAATGTTTAAAATTTCTCTTACCATCCTTTATGACAATTTTTATTTTTGGTTCTATAAAAACCTTGATCTGTAGTATTCATTGGTAGCTTTTATTTGCATATATTTGACGTTTTTATTTTATTTTTTTAATTTTAAACACGTTTGCAAGCTTCATAGGGGACTTGTTTGCACAAAAGCTTGATAGAGATCAATACAGTACCTTTTTATATATTTTGGTGCTCTATTGCTTCAGCCTACTGTAGGCAGGCAGAATAAATCACCAAATCAGAAGTCCCCAGGAGGTCTCAGAGTCCACTGACAACGGGTTGCCTCTCCACAATCTCATTTCTGGAAGCATTAAAGTGCAGTTTGTGGCTGTGAATTCATCCTTTCAGTGCTAGTCACAGAGTTAGTCAGCGTATAGGCACACCTACTTTGCTGTTTTCACCTGATTAAAATCAGTAATGACTAAATGTTTACTTTTTTTGTTGTCATCGTTTCTTTCCCTTAAGTGGTATATTGCATTATCTACTGCTCATGAGAAAACATTCAGAGACCTGATGAGATTCTTGTGTGTCACTGCTGAGCAGGCTACAACAATATTGCTTTTTAGTAACCTAAATTCGGACTACTTGTTGCCAATGTCCATATGCATCAAACAATATATATATCTCCTACAATGAAAAAGATGCTAGACAATACACCCAAATCAATAAATCAAATCCATACTTTATTATTACATATAGAAAAAATATACATTTAAAAACATATTAAAAACAAGGAGGCATGAAAATAATACAGTACATACATTGGATGGCTTACAAGGCAGATGGGATAATGTATACTCTGTATAACAATTAAATTGATGATATGTCACTCAATCCCAGGAGGTACTAAAGTATATAAATCTAAATAAACAGTGTGCTCCTAAAGTGCTTAGATCTTTTGTACATAGGTATATGTATAGAAAAGTAGACTGCGAGTGCAGCTAAAAAATACAAAAAATACCAATGCAAAAGTGTACAAGAGAATATAATCAAAAATGTGTACAAGAAAATAGTGCAAAAGGAAGTATACTTAGACCTCTGGTAGCAAAATTATATTCTGCCTGGTAAGACCACTCACCCAACGCTGCGTTTCGCTAAACAAGCTTTGTCAAGGGTGTCCGGGACAGTTTAGTCTAGTTTAGACAGTGAGTTGTTTAAGACACGTGTATGAAGCAACCAGGGACACTTCTAGTCTATCCATTATTTTCATTATGCAGTGCTATTCACTACAAACTATGCAGTGCTATTCACTACAAGAAGGATATGTTGGGGGATAAACCCAGCCCACGCCCAGAACCACTCTACAAAGTGCAGGGCAGTATCCTAAACTACCAGAAGGTCTACATAACCTATCTCGCAGTACAGGTGAAACCGGGAAGGCTCGGACACTTAGCTGCACCCAGGTAACCATGGCTGGGGCTTGTGACACCCTATTAGGATAGGTAACTTGACTCTAGAGCAGAAAGTGGTGAGACAACAGTCTAAACACAGGCACAAGTAACTTCTCACTCAAGTATCTCTCAAATATTATTCTCAAGTTCCAGAAGAGCACAGTACTACCTTCGGTTGGGACTCCCTTGTCAAACTCCTCTCCTCTACGCTGCTCCACTCTACTCTAAACTATCTAAGCACCACTACAACTACCTCTATTGTATTCAGCATTTCCAGGTATCTCTCAGCACAGATCCAGTGAAGCACTAAAGTTTGTAACAAGATAAACTATCTACTGCTAAAGTGTTCTGTATTTTCAAGAGACTGTACAGTAAAGCTGTTCTATTTATTTCACTGGGACTCAGTCTTCCTTACGTCAGCACCAGCACCTATACAAATCAGCTACACACCTTGGGTCATTTCCCCCTTTCTGGGTGGTGGCAAAGACTGTGCCAAGGTCCCAACAGGAACATTCCTGACAGACCATCTATATGAACAGGTACCAACATCACACCTGTATGCTGAACTAGCACTGGCATCAGGACAATTCCACCATGACTGTCAGTGTACTACACCGATCAGCACACCACATAATAGTTAGGCCTCATCCTTACATCAGTTTTTCACCAGGATCAGTGATGTCCTGGGTAACCATCAGTGATGTATCAGTGTAAACGGATCTGCAAAAATGGGGGCAATAGAAGACCACTATGAGGGGCCTGTCCAGGGCTTGAAAGGCAATGCTTCAATGAAAAACAGACCACACACACATTGGGGGAGATTTATCAAAGGGTGAAAAATTTAGACTGGTGCAAACTGGCCACAGCAACCAATCACAGCTCAGCTTCCAGCTCTGGTGAAAGGAAAGAGGAGCTGTGATTGGTTGCTGTGGCAAGTTTGCACCAGTCTAAATTTTACACCCTTTAATAAATCTCCCCCATAGTTCATCTGTTAAAAAGGGGTTTCTGTTACAAATGGACCCATTGATTTCTATTGGAGCTTCCATCAGTGGTCAAAAACTTAGCGAAACGGGTGTGGATGACCACATTGAAATCAATATGCTCTTTTTTTTTGTTCTTGCATTAGGATCCTGATTCACAGACACAAAAAATGATGTGTGGATGAGGTTTTAGTCTACAGAGCTACAGTAAGTTGCTATTATATATCCATAATACTTGCATCTTAGAGGCTGTATGTCACTTAGAGCTCAACTATGTAGTGTTGTATCAACTGCACACAACTCCAGAAAAGTTATGCTAACTAAGCCAACATTTTTTTGTTTCACTCTCAAGGCAAAAAAGGTCCAGGTTTTTATGTAGCAGAGAGTTAGACTTCCTTTACACGGCCTGATTTGCAGCCGTGTATGGCCACACATCTGACTGTCAGTGAGATCAGCTTCTGTGTGCAGTGCTTTTACATGACACAATTAATTGAGTGCCCGGGCCAAACAAACAATCGTATTGTTTGTGCGACCATTAAATGCATTATCATTGGCCACTGTTTAGACAGAGATGTGCGGCCAATAACGATTATTTCACCAGCTGCACAAAAGACCAAACCAGCTGACAAGTGTTTGCTTCTTCTTTTGCTGATGACTGACTCTTTTACACGGACTAGTTATCGGCTATGAACATTGCTAGAAATGCTCATTCAGCCAATAATCAGTCTGTGTTAGGGTCCATTCAGGGCTGTAGCTGGGGGGGGGGGGGTAAAGGGGGAAGCTGCCCCGGGCGCTGAGACCAGGGGGGGGCGCCATCACTGGGAGAAGAGAGAGAGAGAGGATCACAGTGGATGAGGAGGAGACAGGGGACGATTTTACTTCATCAAAAGAGGTATTTCCCATACTGTATTGTCTCCTGGCTGCTGATTAGCTATAATATGCGCAAAATCTCTGCATGTTTACCACGATTTTGTGCAAATTAGGGCTAAACAGCAGCCAGGAAACAGTATAGCAAAGTTACTGTGTAGATGGTGAAGGACCTTGACATGTAACTACGATGTCACCACAGGTCCTGTATGTACACTGCAATATGGAGGAGGAGGAAGAAAGAAGATACAGGTGTGTGGGAAGGGGAGGACAATCAGGGGTGCACAGTATGGGGAGGGGAGGGGGACAGGGGGGTACAGGGTGACACTTGTCTGGGATGGGGGGGGCACACAAGAGTGTCCAGTGTCTATTTAGGGGTCTGATATGTAAAAGAACACTGCAGAGACACCATCACATGTCTCGACGTCAGTGAACTAGCCAGACCTTCCCTCCGGGAAGGAACAACCAAGCCAAAGGCGTTCTCCAGTCAAGGAAACATCCTCAGCAAGGTATCCATCCACAGACAGCTGTTTCGGGGTTTTTGCCCCTCATCAGTGTGGGGTAGGTTTCTGGCTAGTGGGAGCAATGACTAGTAAGTGCATGCAAAAGGACGCTGGTTGACCTCAGGGAGATCAACCAAAACACCGCAGAGACACCATCACGTGTCTCAACGTCAGTGTATTCTAGAACATTGCCCCCTGGGAAATCAAATATGCAAAAGAACACTGCAGAGACACCATCACATGTCTCGACGTCAGTGAACTAGCCAGACCTTCCCTCCGGGAAGGAACAACCAAGCCAAAGGCGTTCTCCAGTCAAGGAAACATCCTCAGCAAGGTATCCATCCACAGACAGCTGTTTTGGGGGTTTTGCCCCTCATCAGTGTGGAGTAGGTTTCTGGCTAGTGGGAGCAATGACTAGTAAGTGCTGTCTGTGGATGGATACCTTGCTGAGGATGTTTCCTTGACTGGAGAACGCCTTTGGCTTGGTTGTTCCTTTACGGAGGGAATGCATGGCTAGTTCACTGACGTCGATACATGTGATGGTGTCTCTGCAGTGTTCTTTTGCATATTTGATTTCCCAGGGGGCAATGTTCTAGAATACACTGACGTTGAGACACGTGATGGTGTCTCTGCAGTGTTTTGGTTGATCTCCCTGAGGTCAACCAGTGTCCTTTTGCATGCACTTACTAGTCATTGCTCCCACTAGCCAGAAACCTACTCCACACTGATGAGGGGCAAAAACCCCGAAACAGCTGTCTGTGGATGGATACCTTGCTGAGGATGTTTCCTTGACTGGAGAACGCCTTTGGCTTGGTTGTTCCTTCCTGGAGGGAAGGTCTGGCTAGTTCACTGACGTCGAGACATGTGATGGTGTCTCTGCAGTGTTCTTTTGCATATTTAGGGGTCTGTTCTGGTTGTACATTATTCCATACTTAACCCCTTAATAACTGCCCTATCCAAATATCACATTTATATAAACCTTACCTACTATCTGCAGGGCAGGGGTAGGGATCCCTGGCTCTCCAGCTGTTGCAACTACAACTCCCATTATGTCTGGACAGCCAAAGTTTTAGCTTTGACTGTCCATGTATGATGGGAGTTGTAATTTTGCAACAGCTGGAGAGCCAAAGTTCCCTACGCCGATCTATAAAGCACCTGTATCTGTATATACAGTGACCATGATACAAGAGTCATTTTTCTAAATTATTTCTATATTGAATTTGGTGATAGAATACCTTACTGGAGGTATTACTGCTGTTGTCTCTGCTGCTGAGTGGAGTTGATGGGACCTCGGGAAATCCTAGGTTCTATAGAACTTCTATAGAACATTCACAAACCTGCCGCATTAGATTGCTGATGCCTTCCCGGTTTGTGGGGAAGGAGGAGAGTGCCCAGGTACCAACTGGAATTCCGGGATTCAGCCTAGGTAATAGGCTGAATCCTGGAATTCCAGTCAGTACCCGGGCAGTCTCCTCCTTCCCCACGGACCGGGAAGACATCAGCAATCTAATGCAGCAGGTTCGAGTTCAATCGAACCTAGGATTTCCTGAGGTTTGATCAACTCTACTGCTGAGCGTACTTGTGCATTAGGAGATGGCACCATAGAATCACATTACTCTGGGTGTCACACTGGAGATAGATCAGGTAGCTTTGCCTCCTAATTCACAGGTACAGACAGCAGGGAGCAGAGACAACGGCGCCTCCTCAGGTACAGACAGCAGGGAGCGGAGACAATGGCGCCTCCACAGGTACAGACAGCAGGGAGCACACACAACAGCGCCTCCACAGGTACAGACAGCAGGGAGCAGAGACAACGGCGCCTCCTCAGGTACAGACAGCAGGGAGTGGAAGCAACGGCGCCTCCTCAGGTACAGACAGCAGGGAGCGGAGGCAACAGCGCCTCCTCAGCTACAGACAGCAGGTAGCGGAGGCAACGGCGTCTCCACAGGTACAGACGGCAGGGAGCGGAGACATCTGTGTCTCCGTTGAGGTACTTAGGGACCAAATTTTAAATGGGAACATTCCAGGTACACAGTAAATATGACATTATGTATCCCATATTGTGAACACCACACTAGTGCTGCCAGTAGAGATGACCGAATCGCTCATCTAAACTATCACTCATCTACACTTCATAAAGGCTACAAACACGCTTATATCTGCAGCGAGACTCGCTGCGGATCCCGTCCCTATAATTTAAATGGCAGACAAACACGCAGCAGGGATGTACATCCCTTCTGCGAGTTTGTCCGCAGCCCGCCCCTTTAACCCGCTGGCTGCCGGAGACTATATATTACCCGGTCCCTGCTCCTGCTTGCTTCGGCGGTTCCTGGCATGTCCCGCCGCAGTGCACTGATTGGCCGAACAGGATGTGAAGACACAGGGAACCGCCGAAGCAAGCAGGAGCGGGGACCCGGTAATGTATAGTCTCCGGCGGCCAGCGGGTTAACGGGGCGGGCTGCGAGTTTGTCTGCCATTAAGTAAACAGGGATGGGATCCGCAGCGAGTTTCGCTGCATATTAGCAACTCGCTGCGGATACGCCAAGTGTGTTTGTACCCTAAAAAAAAATATATATATATACACATACACACACACATATACATGGGCTCCCCTGTGCTTACTGCGCATACGGGGTGGGGGGGCTGAATCTTTGCCCGGGGTGCAGGAGAGCCTAGCTACACCTCTGGGTCCATTTACACAGAAAGATTATCTGACAGATTATGTGCCAAAGATTTGAAGCCAAAGCCAGGAATGGATTTGAAAAGAGGAGAAATCTCTGGCTTTCCCTTATGACCCGATCCCTGTTTATGGTCTGTTCCTGGCTTTGGCTTCAAATCTTTGGCAGATAATCTGTCAGATAATCTTTCTGTGTAAATTGACCCTAAAAGTGTCAGCAATCACATCTTTTATTCAGGCCTATAAATAATTGTTTTATCAGCGGCACATCACCTGGTCTTAACTGGGATGCAGGGATTGTTCATGCCGTCCAGCTGCTCAATTAAATGTACCATGCAAAAGGGACTTTAAATCCTAATTTAATGTGATAATAAATTAGTAGGCTAAAGCACATTTTAAAGGAACAGTAGTCTTCAGACAAACTTTGAAAGTCTGAAAACTGCAGACAACTCAATCTGTAATAACTTACAAAGTAGATGTATTTTAAACATATTTTATTTGTGCTTAGTGAAAAGAAACCCAAATTAGTAACAATAGGCACACACACCATTCATTTATTCATCTAGTTTTCTCTTAAACACTTTATTTTATTTTTCCAATTTATAAAACCCTACATACAGTCTTTCACAATTCACATTTTAACATTGCTATAATCACTTATTCCATCACATATAAAAAAATAAGCTCTCCCTTTCCCCTACCCCCATCCCTCTACCCCCCTCCCCCTTCTGCCAAGAGTAAAATAATACATGTTTATATCAAAAAGCCAGCCAATGTCTCACTATAATCAATCTCGCGTAAAATAATAACCTTTTGAATACTATTCCTATTTTTCCTCTTCGATTTTATCTTTGTAATATCCCCTAGAACTGCTATAAATGGATCCAAATCGAAGGTTACTCCAGTTTTTTCAACTATTTCCTTATGAACCCTTGCCAAAAAGTAATTCAAAAGCTTGCATGTCCACATTAAGTGTCCAAATATAGCCCCAGTACTTCCGCACCTCGGGCATTTGTCCTCTTTCCACCTTTTAATCTTAAACAAGAATATTGAAGTGTAGTAGAGCTGATGGACAATATTGAATTGTATTATTCTATGGTTTCCTCCCATTTTCCGTCTTCTATCCCTCCTAACTCCTCCTCCCATTTCTTTCTTCCCCTATCTCTGACATCATGATTTAGAAGGGAGCATACTGTAGTATTAATCCGTAACTTAACTTGACTATAGCCACATTCGGTTTGCAGATGTGGGTATTACTACTCGAGGCTATCTATGATTGCCCTCCTACATCTGCTTTAATCAAACCACCATTTCTCTCCTAAATTATACTCTATTTTCAAAACCTCCCAATTTTTAACAGTATCTTCCTCCATGATATCTTTCAGGGCCGGATTAAGATTGGTGGAGGCCCCGGGCGACAATCCCCCACCCCCCCACCAAAAAATAATGCTTCTGTTATGCACGTGGTCACTAGAGGCTGCAGTACAGGGGAAGATGCCAGGCCCTAGAGACAGGAGCGGGGGGGGGGGGGGGGGGAACTAAGTATCAGAGTGTATTCCCACATTGTGTTTGTGTTAATAACGCAATGTGAGAACACAGCACTTTCTGCGCACTCTTGCCCACTGTGTTAGGGCCCTATTACATGGCCTGATATCCTGGGTAAGCAGCACCGTTCTGCTAGGGTTCGAGCTGGTGGGGGCCCCTAAGTGGTGAAGGCCCCGGGGCACGTGCCCCTGTTGCCCATCCTTTAATCCGGCCCTGATATCTTTAATCACTTTAGTACCCACTTCTTCCAAACCCTTTAATGTCCCTACTCTCTCAACTTCACCTAGTCCATCAATCACCCAAAGCGGAGCAAAATCCAACATCCCTTGGTTATTTAGCTCCTTCTTTAAATCTCCCCACGCTCTACTTAATGTTCTTATCATTATCTATTCCTTCCACTCCTTACTCTCAACAATTCCTCCCTCAAGAATCTGGAAAATGTCCCACACCCCTCTGCATATTTTGTCCCTCAGATACATATATAATTTGTCTTGCTTCCACCTGGATAACCAATATGTTTGGGCTGCTAGATGGTACATTTCTATTTCTGGCACTCCTAGACCTCCTCTTGCCATAGGCACACACAACTTTTCTAATTTCATCCTCACCCTCTTCCATCCCCAAATTAATGCATTCAGTGCTGCCTTTATTCTTCTAAAGTACTTTTTTACACCCAAATTGGTGTAGCATTAAATAAATATGAGAGCTTGGGTAGTACAATGGTCTTAATCAATACTATTTTATCTGCCTTAGATATCCTAAGCCCTTGCCAGATTCCCACTTTTTTCTCTATGTTTTTTACCATGACACTTGTATTAAGATCATTAAACTGCTCCAAATTTCTCGATACATGAATACCCAAATAAGTAAAACTTTTCCCCTTATCCAAATTAACCAAGGGAGGAAACAATAACTTCTGGTTGGGATCTAAGGACATCAATGTAGATTTTTCCCAATTTATTAATAACCCTGAAACACCTACTACTTTTACCATTTTCATAATTCTTGGAGCCGCTACCCCTGGGTACTTAAATAAAAAAAAAAAAAAAAAAAAAGATAGTCAGCACACAGGGATATCCTATCCCCTCCACCTCTTGCCCCCAAACCCTCTATCTCTGGATCCGATCTTGCCATAATAGCCAAAAGTTCAATTCCAAGGGCGAAAAGTAGAGGGGAAAGAGGACATCCCTGCCTGGTCCCCCTGCTTAAATCAAATGGTTCTGAGAGCACATCTCCTGTCAGTACTGCTACTTTCAGTTTACTATATAACAACTGTACCATTTGCACAAAATTTTTCCCTTTCCCAAAACTTCTCAACACCTCCCACAGGTATTCCCACTCCATCCTGTCAAAGGCCTTTGTCGCATCCAATGACAGGATGGAGTGGGAATACCTGTGGGAGGTGTTGAGAAGTTTTGGGAAAGGGAAAAATTTTGTGCAAATCCCCACCTGCTATCTGGATGTTCTCAAAGAGGCCCGGTTATGAACACACACTGGTCCTCATGGACTATACTGCTTATTACTTTCCCCAGCCTCAATGACAATATTGTAGAAAATAACTTCGCATCACTGTTAATCAATGAAATCTGCCTAAAGGACTCTACCTCTAGATCAGTGTTTCTCAATTCCAGTCCTCGGGCCTCACCAACAGGTCATGTTTTGAGGATATCCCATAAAAAAAGCAGCTGTGATAAGACCTGATGCACTGAGGATAATTATATCACCTGTTAAATACTAAGGAAATCCTCAAAACATGACCTGTTGGTGAGGCCTGAGGACTGGAATTGAGAAGCACTGCTCTAGATGGTCTTTTCCGGGCTTTGGAAGTACAATTATAGTCAATACCACCATTGTTGCTTCCACCATTATTTGATGAAGACAGGGTATCAGAACATCCTTATAGACTCTATACATCTTATACGGAAGGCCATCGCTTCCCGGGCCGAGTTTCCCGATATGGCATTAAGTGCCCTATATACTTCAGCTAAGGTTATGGGCTTATCTAGGTCTTCCTTCTGATGAGAACTAATCTGAGGGAACTGAATTTTCTCAAGGAACTCTACCAGATCTTTCTTATCATAACTGCTCTCCTTAGTGTACAGATTTTTATAGTACTGCTTAAATTCCTTATTTATTTCTGTGGGACTGTTTTTAGCTTTCTCTCCCAAGTAATTTTCTAACTCTTCCTGCCTAGCTTTAAGATTGTTTTCTAAACTAAGTGTGGGGTGATTTTTTTATTTCCTCTTCTATTTCCCTAACTCTATTTATTAAATGTCTCTCTCTTTCCTTATATTTCTTTTTTACCGTGTTAATTACTCCAAAGTATTTCCCTCTCACCACTGCCTTTATTGTGTCCCAAACCCCCCCCCCCTTTTGCTGTATTACGGTTAATATCCAAAATTTCTTTAAATTCTAACCCTAATACATTGTTTGTAAAAAACGACACTGCTTATCTTTATATTTGTGCAATATTCCTGATGGATGGGGCCCAAATCAATGAGTCCAGCTAAGGCCTATATAAAAATTGATAAATTGCTTGGGTCCCCAAAAATGGCCAGCAAGGGACGGAGTGGGGGGAAACGGACTGGAATCTAGTCAGGATAGGAAGGAGAGTAGCGGCATAAAAGAAAAGATTATACAAGAGCATCCCAGTTGGTTAGAGGAGATACATCCCAGTTGGTTAGAGTACACTCGAAGATTAAATGCATTTGGTTAACAAACGGCTGGAAGACTTGTTGCAGGAAAACAGATCTCTTAAAACTTAAGTGGTAGATGTGATACAGTTATCAGATGCAGCTGTCAAACATGACAGCTGCATCCGATTACCGGATACAGCATTTCCCTGGTGTCTAGTGACGGAGATCGCTCCTCCAGGACGTTGTCCCGGAGGAGCGATCTCCCTGTCTGATGCCGGCCGGGGACTCGTCCAAGATGGCGCCGTCCCCGGCTCGGCACTCGTTTGTATTCGGCTGCAGCAGCCGGAAGCAAACGAGTGCCGATCTCATTGATCTTTGCTATATATCTATACAGCAAAGATCTCAATGAGAGATCAAAGTGTATATACTAGAAGTCCCCCAGGGGGGCTTCTAGTATATGTGTTAAAAAGAAAAAAAAAAAAGTGTCATTAGTAAAAATCCCCCTCCCCCAATAAAAGTCTGAATCACCCCCCTTTTCCCAGGTTATAAATAAAAGTAAATAAATAAATAAACATGTTTGCTATCGCCGCGTGCGTAATTGGCCGAACTATTAATTAATCACATTCCTGATCTCGCACGGTAAACGGCGTAAGCGCAAAAAAATCCCAAAGTGCAAAATTGCACATTTTTGGTCGCATCAAATCCAGAAAAAATGTAATAAAAAGCTATCAAAAAGTCGTATTTGCGCAATCAAGGTATCGATAGAAAGTAAACATCATGGCGCAAAAAATGACACCTCATACAGCCCCATAGACCAAAGGATAAAAGCGTTATAAGTATGGGAATAGAGCAATTTTAAGGAACGTATATTTGTTAACAATGGTTTGAATTGTTTACAGGCCATCAGATACAATAAAAGTTATACATGTTATATATTGTTTTAATCATAACGACTTGAGGAACATGCATAACAAGTCAGTTTTACCCCAGGGCAAATGGCGTAAAAAAACATTCCCCCCCAAAAAAAGAAATGCGTTTTTTTTTTTCAATTTCACCACACTTTGAATTTTTTTCTGGTTTCGTAGTATACTTTATGCAAAAATTCAGCCTGTCATAGCAAAGTACAATTAGTGACGCAAAAAATAAGGGCTCATGTGGGTCTGTAGGTGTAAAAATGCAAGTGATATGGCCTTTTAAGCAGGAAAAAACGAAAATGCAAAAACGAAAATTAGCCTGGTCCCGAAGGGGTTAACTCAGAGTTTCTCTCTTTTCAGAGATCCTTCAGTCCGCTCTTTTTTTTAATGGCTGAGAAAGGTGAGAGCCCCCGGAACCACCCAACGGAAGTCTGTCTTTGCTTCTGCTCGTCCACTACTATGTTAAAGTCCCCTATTGCTAGGATGGGACATAAGTTTTTATTTTTACTATGTTCAAATAGCGCCTCCAGAACCTGTGGTTTAAATGCTGGGGGAATATACATGAATGCCAAAATGCAGATCAAATTATGAACTTTACAGTGTAAAAAACGAATCTCCCCTCCTTATCACTCTTACAGTCGTACAGTTTCCAACTTATACTCCTATGCACTAGAACCGAAACTCCTCTTGCATAATTAGAAAAAACGGTATGATATTGTTGCGTCCACCATGTTTTCCTAAACACTTCTACCTTCTCTTCCATCAGATGTGTCTCAAGTAATCCCACAAGACAGGGTAAATAACTGTTAAGATAGTTCATAATTGCTAGGCTCTTAATTCTATCTGAAGCTCCGCTGACGTTCCATACCATTATTTTAACTATTTTTTTAAGGTAAACAATAAATTATGAAAAACAAAGAAGAAAGAGAAGGAAACACACCTCCCTCTTGGCAGACAACCCTTCCTCCCCCAACCCTCTCCTCCCCTCCTCCCCCCACTTCCTTTTCCCTCCCCCCACCCATTGGCTCTAGATAGCACCCTATCTAGGCCCCTACACTATAGCACCTACATTCCATTGGGTTCTGACTAATACAGCTCAGGATTTTTCTTTTCCCACATCTAAAATCCCTTGCCATCCAGCCATACACCCGCCTCCTCTGGAGAATCAAAAAACATTGTTTTTTCCTCAAAAACAATTCTAAGACGGACTGGAAACAGTAATCTGTATTAGATTTTTTTTTCCTGCAACCTTTTTTTTAACATGATGAAAAGTAAATCTCTTTTTTTTGTGTCTCTGGCGCATAATCTGGGTACAGGAAAATTTTCTCATTGTTATGCTTAACATCTCTCAGCTCTCTCCCTTTCCTCAACACCTTTTCTCTATCAGTGTAACAGAGGAGTTTTACAATGATTGTACGAGGTCTACTACCAGATGGTAGGGCTTTACAGGGACCCTATGGGCCCTTTCTACACAAAAATGGCTGGAAACATTCTCACTTGACACTATCTCTGTCAACCATTTCTGTACAAAAGATGTGGGGTCTCTTCCCTCCACCCCCTCTGGTATCCCCACTATCCTAAGGTTGCTCCTCCTTGCTCGATCCTCCACATCTACCACTTAAGTTTTAAGAGATTTTTTTCCTGCAACAAGTCTTCCAGCCGTTTGTTAACCAAATGCATTTAATCTTCGAGTGTACTCTAATTTGTGCAACATCACTCCTCAGTATAGAGATCTCTGAGCCGATAGTCCCCACTTGTTTTCCCAAATCTGCAATAAAGCCGTCACACTTCTTAATTGCTGACAATATCTCCTCTAACCAACTGGGATGCTCTTGTATAATCTTTTCTTTTATGCCGCTACTCTCCTTCCTATCCTGACTAGATTCCACAGTCCGTTTCCCCCCCACTCCGTCCCTTGCTGGCCATTTTTGGGGACCCAAGCAATTTATCAATTTTTATATAGGCCTTAGCTGGACTCATTGATTTGGGCCCCATCAATTAGGAATATTGCACAAATATAAAGATAAGCAGTGTCGTTTTTTATAAACAATGAAAAGAAGGACTTATCAACACGCAACAGCCAAAGAGGGATACACAATGTTAAAGCTGTGTCCTTAAGACTCCTTACAGAGTCCAAGTACCCAGTTGTCTCTATATGTTCCCACAGGACCTCCTGAAAAGCAAAACTAGCGGAATTCCGCGACAATGGTGAGAGTGGCATTGCCACGTGCAGCTTATTTACTGTATTAGAATTGCATGTGTCTAACTCTAAAATCCCATCCGTATTACGCCTCATTTGACTGCCCAGGCATATGCTGTGTTAATTTAACCTACTAACTCTGGATGAAACTGAAGTGCTTGTGTTTTTTTCCTTGAACTCCTGTATAAGGCCGGGTTCACACTGAGCAAAACTAGCGGAATTCCGCGGCGGAATTGTCCGCCGCAGAATGCCGTTAGCCTCCCTCTCATAATGGGAGTCTATGGGAGGCGCGCGCTCCTGCTCTGTCCGCGCTGAAGAATGAACATGTTCATTCTTCAGCACGGAGAGACGCTGTGAGAACAGCAGCGCGCGCCTCCCATAGACTCACATTATGAGAGGGAGGCTAACGGCTTTCTGCGGCGGACAATTCCGCTGTGGAATTCCGCTAGTTTTGCTTAGTGTGAACCCGACCTTATACAGGAGTTCAAGGGAAAAAACACAAGCACTTCAGTTCCATCCAGAGTTAGTAGGTTAAATTAACACAGCATATGCCTGGGCAGTCAAATGAGGCGTAATACGGATGGGATTTTAGAGTTAGACACATGCAATTCTAATACAGTAAATAAGCTGCACGTGGCAATGCCACTCTCACCACCATCATCCATGCCGACAACCGACTTCTCCCTTGCCTTCGTGCTTGACCACTACCGCCAAACTGCTGCCAGTGTGGTCGGTATGATCTCTTGGCTTATTTCTGAGCCTTGCTGCTCCCCTCGGGAGATATCACAGTTTAGGATTCAAGCCGCTGTCACCGGCATCTGCATTCAGGCCACTGTAATGACGCTTCTGCGTCCGCCCTCCTGCTATAGCTTCCCGGACTCGGATCATGCCGCTCTCACCGGTGTCCAAGCTCAGGCCGCTGTGCAACCGTTCCTGCATCCAACCTCCTGATATGACTTCCTGGACCTGGGAAGCTCCGCCGCTCTCACTCCGGCCGCTGTGTTAGCACTTCGGAAGCCAGTCCACCTACTCCAGCTTCCTGGATGCGAAGGACCCCGCCGCTCCCACTGGCAGTTCCCAACAGCTCCCTCTAGCCAGAGAGGCCGCCCCGCTCTCAGCAGCGTCATGCGCCGCAGCTCACAGCTGCCACTGTGCACTGATGAGGCTGTTCCTCCAAACAACTTCTCCAGGGCAAGGCAAGTATCCGTAGGTGTCTCCTACTCCGGCTGCTCTAACATGGCTTGCCCGGAGCCCCGATTCGCTCCCCAGATAGCATGGATGGCGTGGGGTCAGGATCGCCGGGAACCCAACGGAAGAGGCGTGCATCAGCACCGCCTCATGCTCCTCCCTCCTGACTGTGGCATTTATTCATCTAGTTTTTAAAATCATTTTGATGGGTATGTTCTGAAACATTGTTAAAGACTGAGGTGACTTGGGGTCCTTTCACCTGATCAGAAGACTCTGATCAGAAGACTTGATTATGTGACTAGTGGGGCCATCTATCTACTGTCTCACCTATCACTATAATGCTGTACAGGTCACTACCTCCTCATATCAGCACAGAAAGAGCAGGAAGTCTCAAAAAATTAAAGGGGTTATCCAGTGCTACAAAAACATGGCCACTTTTTTTCAGAGACAACACGACTCTTGTCTCCAGTTCAGGTGCGGTTTGCAATTAAGCTCCATTTACTTCAATGCAGGGCCGATTCTAGCTTTTCTGCTGCCTGAGGCGAAAATTAAAATGGCGCCCCCCCTACCCCCCTACCCCCTCTTGTTTAGCACCTGACAGCAGCTTCTGTGCAGGCATTAATCGGTAGTTGCTTCCATTTTTCCATGTAAAAAGGAATATGTGGGCAACCATCATGACGTTAAAGGGGTTCTCCAGAATTAGAAAAGCACAGCTACTTTCTTAAAAAAACAGCACCACCCCTATCCTCAGGTTGTGTGCAGTATTACAGTACAGCTCCATTCCTTTCAATGGAACTTAGCAGCAAAGCCACACTGAGGGTACATTCAATCATGTCCATCCTTTGGGCGGATATTGGAATCCGCCGGCAAATATTGAGCCTATGGAATGGGCAAGACTTAAAGTGACTGTACCACCAGGCCCAGGCTGAAGCACTGGAGGCGGCCGACCCACCCTTAGTGGGAAGAAACTCCAGTCCCTCCATGACGTGACTCCATTAGAATCAATGGAACCCTATCATAGAGGGGCTAGGGTTTCTTCCCACTAAGGGTGGGTCAGCCCGCCTCCAGTGCTTCAGCCTGGGCCTGGTGGTACAGTCACTTTAAAGCGGAGGCCGCCTGGTGCACTCCGCTTTAAGTCTGTGCGGATTCTGCAGTGGGAACGTACGTTGAAACTGAGGACAGAAAAGGTTCTGCTTCAGGAAGAAAGCGGCCATGTTTAATTCCTTTAATAGGCCACACGATTGTTTGAGCTTTGTGAAATTGGTACGCCCTGTAATGATGTAGTCGCTGCCACACACTGTGCCAACTGAATATAATACTGCCAAATGCTGCGCCTCCAGAACATAATGCTGCCACGCATAGTCCCCCCTGACGAGTGCCACATGTTGGACCTTCTAAATGCAATGCAGCCACATACCATACCCCCTTATTATAATAGTGCCAAACACAACTCAGCCCCTGAGCAGTGCCATATGCTGTGCCCCCTACCACGTCTCCTAAATATAATAGAGTGACATAATGTGTCCTCTTATTAAAGTAGTGCAATATAGAACACACAATGTACTGGTCAAGTGCCTGAAACATGGCAGCAGTGTAACTAGCAGCGTCCCACAAGAACTCATGGCTCCATTCCCTGGTAACTAACCACAATCTGACCTCCCCAGGGATATGACACAGTGTGAAGAGGGAACATACACTAAACACATGGCTTATGGGGCTGCAGGGGGTAACCTGGGTCCAGAGCATCAGGGGGAATCTGCTCTGTTACATGGTCCAGTGACCTCTCTTACCCCATCACTCCCTGACCCTCTCATTAGCACTCACCAGACCACAGCCTCAGACACCAGCCAACAGGAGGAGGAGAAGGGCAGCAGCGTGGTGGTCGGGTAGGGGGGAGGGGAACACCAGCAGTCTGCACTGTTAGGAAGGTCCTGACAGGTCACAGCAGCACCAAGAGCCCAGCAAACACCGCACCAGCTTCCAAACACAGATGAGGTTGAGGACCTGTGTGTGATGAAGCTGCACAGAACGCACACAGGTCCTGAACCAGATAATTCTAAGCGCTGGGGAGGACTGACAGGAGGGCAGATACTGTAGATAGGGAGGCTGCCACCCGCTGCACACGCTAAGAGCACCTAACAAACACAACATTCAGTGAGCTGGTCGGCACTGTCAGACTGACTTCACTGAAATGACAGGCCGAGTTGCCGCCCCCTTAGGGACCCGAGAATCTTCCGCCTGAGGCTCACTTTGCCTCATGGCAGAAACGGCCTTGCTTCAATGGAACTGAGCAGAAAAAACCCCACCCAATCTGGAGACAAGAGTTAGGCTGTCTCGGGAAGAAAGTGGCCATGTTTTTGTAGTGCTGAATAACCCCTTTAAGGCTGACATTACCTGTTCTGTATATATCACTTTAATTAATTAGAGGGAAAGATTACAATAGAAGGCAACACCTTAGTATTAAGGATAAAATCAGATTAAGGCTGATGCATTGAAATCAATGCAAAACAGTGCCCGGCGTTCACAGTGTCTTGAACAACAGCCGTTGTAATATACGGCCGTGGAAAAGTATAGAATATAGAATCCTTACAATTGTAGGTCCCCCAGAATGTAGTATTTCCCATGTGCGCATTCAACTCTAGGTAATTCACTTGGTAGTCCCCCACCCACCTCAGTAGATAGTATCCCATAATTAAGAAATTCCCCTGTAGGTGATTTAACTGGTAGCCCCCCTAGGTTAGTATCTGGCATGTAGCAGGCATCCTTCTCTTAGTAATCTCTCTGATAATTCCACTGACAGTATCCCCATACCTCCCCCCGGATTTAAAAATAGATAAAAACAAAGATAAAAAAAATACTAATCTGGCAGCACATTTCACCGGTATCTCCTATTTTTTCCTGTTTTGTGAGAGCACAAGTAACATCACTCCTGGGAGAGCAGCCTCTTGTGGCATAATGCAAATGCAAAGAGTGATTGGCAGAGTAGGGAGCCAGTGGCTCATTGCTCTGTCAATCAGAATGCTGCAGTTAACTGTATGCGCTCTTTAGGAGTTCTCAGCCCATGGGGGGATTCCCTGGTTTCGCTCAAAGCCTGGTTGTATTAATCTCTCCTTTTTTTTGTATTTTGTTGAATCTAAAGTTATACAATAGCATTATATATAAACTTTGTGCAAGTTACTTTTTTTGCTGTAAAATTAAAGGGCTTTATGTGTATTGTGTAGCTTGCAGTGGGCTATGCCATTTGCGCAATTCCTATTAAAATCAGTGAAATAAAGATCGATCTGCTGTTTTCAACTTCCTGGACACCTCTGGCAGCTGCAATTAGAACAGAGGCGTCTAGGAGCTCTTAATACATATATAGTGATGCATTGGGGTTCCTAGGGATTACTAGTGTAACTAATCCTGGGGGCCCACTAAAGAATAACCAGTGAGAAAAGGCGTGCTGACATCCTGGATTCAACTGTATCCGTGTCCGCAATTCCCATGTGAATAACAAGCTTTTAGTCGAACTACAACCCTCTGTGTACTTATATAGCAGTTAGGCCTACTTAGGCCCCTCTATGTCCATTTGTAGTGTTAGGCAATCTCTGTGCCCCCATATAGTAGTTAGGCCAATTCTGTACATTTACATTGTAGTTAGGCCTCTCTATGCAGGTGGACTCCCCATATGTAGTTTCCCCAGTAGGTAGACATCCCCTTGTAGGTAATCCCACTCCAGTATATTGGATCCATAGGTAATCTCCCCAGTAATTTCCCCAGTTCATAGTATCTCCATGAAGGCATAGGGAGCCTTTTTAATTTAAAACAAAACAAAAAACATAATCACCTGGCTCTTGTGAAGTCTACTGGCATCTTCTATTTCTCCCCGTTCTTCAAGCGCTCAAGTGACTTAGTGACTCAATCATTGAAGCAATGGGCAAGAGAGCTGCTTCTTGTGACCAGAGGCAACACAAGATTGACAGGGTATTGAACCAATGGCTTTATTAATAGGGCTTACATTTAAAAAAGCAGGGGAGTATTGGGGGGGTCCCCACTTTAGCGAGAGTACATTTTATGTATGCCAGTCGATCACCGTTTGATACCCTTGCATGATGCATCTTTCGATATATAAGCAATCGTGAATCAGTTTGTAATTTTATTAGGAGACGATTGATGCGTTCAGAATTTTGGATTTCACAAGATTGCTGTCAGACAGAAGTATTCTTGCAGGAGCATGTTTCTCAGGAGCATGTTTCTCTTTGCAGCACTACAGTCTCATGAAGCCACAGCCCTAGTCTATTTTGCAAATGCTGCCAATACTTATCTTTTTTTTTTTTTGCAAAGAAGGAGAACTGACTCATGCATGCCTTTGCTTATGTTAGTGGGTGTGTTCCTTAAGCTCATGTACAATTACAGATTATTCCAGCACTTCAGGGCACCAGGAGGACTACAAAGCCTACTCTGGGGAACTTTCTCACCTGGATAAAATCAGGTAGGCTCTCTAAATACAGAACTTTCTCAATATATCTAGGAATTTAATGACAAATAAATGAACTCTTAAGTCGACGAGAAGATATATAAATCTTTCTCATATTACAAATGCATTAGACTTTCCTTTTAAAGAATTCCTATGAAGCGCTCACTCTATTTAGTTCTGGTGAATATGTTACCTTTAATAGAGTTTTAGACAATTTGTGCAATATAATTCAGTTATAAGTGGACTGCAAGCAAATAGCTTGGATAAATAGGTAACCAAAACCTATGAAGATTGTATTGATGTATGCTCTTGTTATCAAAGTTTTGCAGATACTGTATATGAAGATATATAATATATAGAAGGTATATAGTCTGTATTTCTATAGTATATGTCAGTGTATTCTAGTTTAGTCTAAGTTTAATGTCACACAGGTGTGTCAAAAAGTAAAAATTTATCAGGGCTCAGTGCTGAGACTCTTTCCTCTTGCCAATTATAGCTGGGTGAAGAACAATAAGTTGCAATAAGGTAGTGCTGTCACTCGCTTCATTTGGCTATAACCGCTTGCACAAAGGCAAGTGGGCCTTAAAATACTTCCACAGGTACATCTCCTATTACCTCACATGTTGCCAATTACCTTTTAAAGCCATGACATAATTTTCTGATATTTGGCAAGTTTCAAATTTGCGTAAACTTCAGACTGACTATAATCTTGATATAGTAAATTATAAATATTTGCAAATATTTTTTGGGAAAAACTGTTTGTGTCAGATATGAAGATCTCCTAAACAACTCTCTAACAATATAGTTTATAACGTGTAAAGCATAGATGGGCTGGGTCCAGAGTTAGAGGGGCTCTTTACTAGCTGATGTATACTGTGGAGGACGGAGTTCACCCTTCAGACAAATGCTAATGTTGATGAGAATCTATATGTCTGTTGCCACCTAAAGCTAATTAAACATTTTATTGTATACTTAGCTGAAATGAGAAGCTCAAGCTTGACTGAAAATTATGAGCTACAGGTTAGGGAGGAGAAATTGGATCAAATAATGTAGAGTCAGCAATATAAACAAAAGACAATTACTTCCCACTGACGCTAATCATATATGAATATTTTATACTAAATTGACTTAAGATAACCATTGCTACAGTATACCATGCATAATAAACACATTAAGGGTACGTCCACACTTACCAGATCCGCAGCTGATTTTCTGCTGCGGATCCGCAGCAGATCCGCAGCAGATTTCATTTAAATAACTGAACACAGCATCAAATCTGCACCATCAAATCTGCTGTGGATCTGCTGCCGATCCTGTAGGTGTGAACGCACCCTAAGGGTCCTATTCCAAGGATCAACGATGTAAACGAGCAGCGATCTGCTAGATGGCCGCTCGTTTATTGGGCCTATTCCACGGCCCGATGATCGCTGAGCGAGGGCTGCAAGGACATTGTTACCGATGTCTTTGCAGCCCTTGCAGCAGCATACATTACCTGCAGGTCTTCTCCTCCGCGCTGTCTTCATCCCCTAGTCCCGCACGCTCTATCTTCTGAATGGCCGGTCAGCTGACAGGCCACCCTCAGCCAATCACAGGCCGCGGCGGTCCTGGCCTGTGATTGGCTGAGCGCTCCGTCAGCTGACCGGCCATTCAGAAGATAGAGAGTGCAGGACCCGGGGATGAAGACAGCGCGGAGAAGCATGGACAGGTAATGTATGATGATGCTGCTTGTCAAATCGTCAGTCACCCGCCGCGCACCGCTATTCAACCGTAGCGATGCGCGGTGGGGGAACAATGATTTTAGGTCTGGCCCTAAATGAACGATCAGTCGATGACACGATCATTGGCTGATCGTTCTCTCTATTTCACCGAACGATAATCGGCCGAATCGGGCCAAATGGGGCCGATCCGGCCGATTATCGTTACTGTGGAATAGGGCCCTAAGTGTATTAACCCCATAAACTATAGTTAGCCATCACACTAAAACCACCAGTCTAAAATTGTGTAGGTTTCCTTAATCTCTCCAAAACAACTCTGGCCTACTGCCGCAGAGGAATCACAAAAAAACCTAAAAGTGTCCTGTGGTAACTAGCACCAAGATGTTTGCAGCAGATCCTTTCAAGCAGGGGTGGGTAATTCATTTTCCCATGGGGCCACATGAGAAATTGAAATGGTTTTCAAATGTCAGGCTAATAAACTTTGCTTAATTCTGGTAGGGTCAGCAGTAAGGCGTGTATGTGTGTGTTTCTGTTGGGGGAGCAGACTCACAGGTGACGTCTTATTTGATCTGAGTTGCTCTCTTTTCCTTTTCCTCTCCATCCGGCCCAGGCCACCATGATGATTTCTTCCAGCTACAATTCATCTCTTTAGAACCTGCTAGACAAACATCTTAGACTCCACACATTTCTAGTAATTTCCTTCCCTTTTTTCTACCTGTATGGCCCCGTACCATACTAATTCTGTTGTTTAGTATGTGCAGTAAAGTGAGTAGGTACTGTATGTGGGTTGCCCCTGTGTGTAGGATCCCCCATACAGTAAACCTTTATGAATCCCCCTATATAATAATAATGTCCCTTGTTGTGCCCCCCATATAGTAATAATGCCCCCTGCTGTACACCCCCACATACTGATAATGCTCCTGCTGTGTCCCCCCACCAAAATAGTAGTAATGCCCCCCTGCTCCTGCTATGCACCCTCCATTACCCATAGTAATAATGATCCCCTGTTAACTTAATTGAACTAGGACAGTTCCCCAACAGATCTATTCTGGAGGAAAAGGGAGTAAAATATATTAGCGATATTTTAGGGATGGTAAAATACGGTGTTGGGAAGAATTGGAGTTAGAATATGGATTTGGACAAAGAGAAAGATTCCCTTATATTCAACTGAAATATGCAAGTGAGAGTTTAAAGGAAAATAAGATTCTACAGATTTCCCAGATATTTGGGATATTTAAATTGATAAAGACGGACCCTTTTAGGAAGAAGGCTTTATCTATTCTATATAGGGAACTGCTTAAGAATAAACAGGGAGGGAATAAACATAATAGTGTAAGAAAATGGATGGAAGAGCTGGGGACTATGTTGGAAAGACAATGGGAAAAAATGTATGGGAATATTGGGAAGGTAGGGATAAGTGCAGGGTATCAAATGGTCCAATTTAACATACTCTACCGTTTACATTATACTCCTGGTCGGCTATGCAAGATGTATCGAAACAAAGAGCATAACTGTAGGAGATGTGGGGAGGAAAAAGTGGAGTATTTACATATGTTATGGTCGTGTCCAAAACTGAAATCATACTGGGAAACTATATTGGAAATAATAAGTCGACAATTTGAGTTAAATATTCCATTTTCACCACAGATGGTTTTGTTGGGAGACGATTCGGATATTAATCTGCCCAGAAGCAAAAAACTTGGCCTTTTGAAAACCTTGTTTTTGGCCAAATATCTTTTCATAAGAGCATGGACCGATGCTAATCCCCCGCATGTAAATAAGTGGAATTCCCAAATTAAAACAATTATGGAATATGAGAGGTTGTATCATCAAGCGAATAATATCAGGCAAAAAAACAATTGGGGTAGTATGAATACAGTAACCTAAGGGAAGCTGTTTTAGTAGTCCAGAACTATGATATGCTGTTTCTGGGTTTGTTAGCTTCCTGATCAGTCCCATGGGGTGGGGCTGGGTGGGTAGGGGGGTGTTGTAGTAGGGATTTTATTTACACCACAGAACAGAGGGTAAATGATTAAAATGTAAGGTAAAAATCTTTCTTGTTGTTTTTGGCTGTAAATGGCTGCCGCCAATTTGGAGAACCAAAAGTAGGGGCCAAGGTAGGAAGAGGGAAGAAGGATGTGTTTTTTTTTTTTTTTTTAAGGTGTGTATGTATGTGTGTATGAAGGTTTATGTGTGTGATGTGTGTGTGTGTGTATGTGTGTGTATGTATGTGTGTATAGGTGTGTATATGTGTGCGTATGTATGTGTATATATATATATATATATGTGTATGTATGTGTAGTTGTGTATATATGTGGGGGTGTATGTATGTATATAATTTTTTTTTAATCATAATTTTTATTCATTTATTTATTATTTATTTATTTTATTTATTTACTTATTTATTTTCTTGTGAGTAGAAATTAGAAGAGTTAACTGCTCAATCTGAGTATAGGTTGTAAGAAAATAAATGAAAAACCTGAATAATACCAGAGGTATGAATGAATAAAAGAGGATTACCGATTGGGAGGGGCATTATGGATGTTTTCTCCCAGTTGGTGTCAAGGTATGAGAGACTAACTACTACTTATACCGGTTCTCCTTACCCCTACTCTTTGGATGGGCAGAGGGAAGAACTGAGGAATAAATGTTGTGAGGGGTAGGGGCACTAAGGGGGATGATGGGTGTGATATATGCACATTAGTCCCCCCTCAGCCGACCCGTATAATTAAAAATATTGCACTGTGCTCTGGTTCTTTAAGTAAATATGGGGGTGCGAATTAAGGCACCATGAATCACCCTGCAACTATCATAACACAGGGGAGACAATTGGAAGTTGTCTCTTTCCCCTATATAAAAACATTTATTTATTTATTTATTTATTTCTCTCCTTCTGGATAGATTTTTTTTTTCTCTTTCTCTCTATTTTATTTATATTATTGTTATTATTAATGAGAATGGATGTGTATGTATGGATATATGTGTATGTGCGTGTATGTATGTGTTTATGTAGGTATATGTGTGTATGTGCATTTATTTATTTTTATTTCTTATGATGGGGTTTAAAAAGGAGGAAAGGGTGTTTTTTTTTTTTTTGTATTTTATATATTAATGAAAAGAAGTGGCTCTCCAGGTTGGTGTCGGCTAAGGAATTAAAATTAAAGAAAGAAATATGTATATAAATTAAATTCTTATAATGTATGTTACTCTGTGGTGGATTTAGCATGTAATTTTTGAATTATGATAATAAAGTTAAAAAAAATAAAAAAAATAATGATCCCTTGTTGTGTTCAGTCCCTCCACTCACCCATAGTAAAAATGATCCCCTGTTCTGAACAGCCCCCCACCCACAGTAATGGCCCTTATGTGTACCCCAACCCATAGTAATAATGCCCCTTGCTATGCACCCTCCAGCTAATAATGCCCCTTGCTATGCACCCGCCACCCATAGTAATAATGCCCCCTGTTGTGTACAGCCCCCCACCCATAGTAATAATGCTGCCTGTTGTGCTCTAACATTAAAATAACACATCATACTCACCTATTTTAGGAAAGCAACAACTTCTTCACCATCTTCTGGCTCCAGTCTGTGAGCCATGGGACCGATCCTCCAGCAGGTGCGATGACATGATATCATTGTTCCTGCTGGAGAGATCCTGGCTGCTAATAGGCTGCCCACAGCCTATAACAATGAAAACAGGAGCAGGACACTGACAGGTCCTGCTGATCTATTCTGTTCCTTTTGTTCAGCCTGTTTACCCTGCAGTGAGCAGGCTGAACATTACAGCTGCGCTAGGGATGCTGAAAGGGGATGTGAGCCCACGGGCCGTATGATGCCCGGGTCTTTTTTTAAAGAGATGAATGTGTTCAGTGCATGCACTGCTAAGACTCTTAAAGTGTATCTGTCATTATAACTTTTAAAAACTTAATCAACAGTAGATGTGAAACAAAGCAAGTTTGCAAATTACATTCATTATTTTTTATATTTATCATGGAAAACACGTCACTGACATGGAAAACACAGCACAGTGTTCTGACTCTAAACACATAAAGTCCAGTGTTTCCCAGGTCATCTAAGTGCTCATGGAGAAGGCAGTCATGTGATTGACAGAGTCGGGACACTGTACAGGTCAGACTTCCTGTGTTTAGTCTCTTTTTTTCAACCAGCACAAGTCAGAAAATCTGCCTTCAGGAGACTGGACCTGGATTTCTGGTAAGTTCAGCTTTGTTTTACAGCATGATAACAACAAAAATAATAATGAATGTATATTGCAAACTTGCTTTATTTCACATCTACTGATTTAAATTTTGAATGTTATAATGGCAGCTACAGTTAAGTGTAGTTAAATCAAGAGGCTACCACCCTGTGTAGAAGTATATATGCAATGCAGGTAAATAATAGGAAAAGGTACCTGTATGTCTCTATCACTTCTGTCTCAGGCTGTGTGCGATGGCTGTTTTAAAATCTTTCATATAATGTATGTTCATCCACTGGATGTCAGAATCCTAAGAGTCTGTTGCGGAGTTGCCCTGGCTGGCGACACACTCCAAAAATAACCACAAGGTTCCTGTGAGCATTTGTTCAAACTCTCAGGGATTAATGACACCACTGTATACTGTATGTCTCCTAATGTAGGCCACAAAACCTATGCATTTCGACAACTAACATGAGTCTTAGCACTGCATGCGCTGAATACATTTATCTTTTTTCACTAAGTGTATAACTTCATAGAATTCTTTTGCATTTAGCAGCAGCGACTGTATAGCACTTGTGGGGAAGTTCCTCCAGCTGTATCAGTTACGGGAAGTATCTTCTATAACACTTATAGAGCCTTTAAAGTGTCTGTGCCATGTAAGTTGGGAAATGTAACTGAAAGGTTTTGAAAGCTTTAAGTTTTCATCTGGGGTCTCCATGAATTGAAATAAGGCTGAATCCATGTTTTCCGGGGCTCCTTAGGGCTACAGCCACTGTTAATCAAATGCTGCACATCGGGGTTTGGACGGCCCTGAGCGTGCTCAAGGTTTGCTCATCTCTAGTGAGGTGTAGCCTCACCGTTTAAGAAGTGCTCCTCTTTTACCATCTCTAGGTGTGGGCTAGGTCATTATTTTTTTTCATTGATGTTATACCAATATAATTTGCTACATGATAAATAATGGACTATTTTGTGTTTTAGATAATGGAAGCTTTTCGTCTGGCAAACGCAGCCTTGGCCATAGATATATTTAAAAACTTAAATGAAAAGAACAAGACAGAAAGTTTCATCTTCTCGCCATTCTGCATTTCATCCTCTTTGGCTTTAGCTTTTAAAGGAGCCAAAGGAAATACTGCCACTGAAATAGAAAAGGTAGGTAGAACATTAACTGTTGTACAGGTTGCTTTGGAGGACAAATTATGGACTTCATTAACTCATTATACTAGTGAGCTTTTGAATCACACAGAAGATCAAAGCCAGATGCCAAAAATGGTTGTTTTATTGTTTCTTTTAAAGGGTTCAGGCTAGGTTAATAAAAACCCGAACACTCACCTGGCTAATCCCCCGCTTACTGGGTTCCTGCTGATCTACACACAATGTTGCAACAAAGAATAGGTACAGAGTTTCTCCTTGCTTTAACAGCTTTTTATCAGTGTCAGCAATTTGGGACATTAATTACAACTGACCGATTCCCTTAGGGCTGTGTTCCCATGCAGTATTTTTGCTCAGTATTGTGGTCAATATTTTTCAACCAAAACCAGGAGTGGATTGAAAACACACATTGTTGAAATTTAGTGAATGGCCACCATTTAATGGCAAATAGCCATTGTTTTAAAATAATGGCAGTTATTTGCTGTGAAATCTGTATGTGTGAAGGCACCCTAAAGCAAATGGCTGATTAAAGCAATGGGGAGCGCGATTACTGAGCTGTGGGATGATGTGTTTTCACATCCATTTATGGTGTGTTTGATGGCCTTTTGCCATGAATTTCCTGCTATTTTCTAATGAATTGCACACTTACAGTAAATCAGCGACACAATTTTACTTAATTTGCAATAAAACAGGGCACAATTTTACTGTAATTCAAGATGCAGCTAACATGCCATATGTGAAAACAAAGTAAACTGGCACCAATCAATGATATCAGTGCTCGTTTACCATTTAACACAGACCACATAAGGCTGCATTCACACATCCGTAGATTTTGCGGACCTACGGACAGTGAATGCATGGAATGGATTGTTTCCCTGCCCATCATGATGTGTCAATATCACGCCGGCAGCAGGGAAATTCTTTGAATCTGTAATGAGTTTCCCTGCTGCCAGCATGATATTCACATGGGAAACGATCACTGGGAAACGTCAAGGGCATTTTGCATGGCGTATGTGATTGATTTCACTATTGAAAATAAAAATAATTTTTATTTATATGGCGCCAACAGATTCCACAGACTTTACAATTCTAGGGATACATACATAGACAAAAATAAGACATTACAGAGATACACATGTAAATATATGTGTGTGTGTATATATAATATATTCAAGCCATACATGAAGAGTGAGGGCCCTGCTTGCAAGAACTGTTTGCTGTTACTATGGCCCCCCCCATCTTTATAAATAGGGCAGTGCAGGTAGAGAACCAGTTTTAAAGCTTTAGGTATTGGAGGGGGTCTGACATTCGTAGGGTTTCTTAACACAGGCAGATTTATCTGACAGATTTTTGAAGTCAAAGACAGGAATGGATTTGAAAAGAGGAGAAATCTCAGTCTTTCCTGTTCTCTGTTTATAGTCTGTTTCTGGCTTTGGCTTTAAAAATCTATCATATAAATATCTTTGTGTAAAGGCAACCTTAGGTGATGCATTCCATAGAACTTGTGCAGCTGAGGTAAAGTCCTGAAGCCGAGAGTGAGAGGTGCAGGTATTGCTACTATACAAGGTATGGTATTTTATGCATATTCACTTACGCTTTACTAAATTCCAAATAATACCAGCTGTCATGAGAACATAGTGTATATATGAGAGGGTGGCAAAACCAACAAAATTAATTGCTGTAGGTATTTGTATAAATAGATACATCAGTAGTCTTTCAAAGGGTTGTGTGGGTTGTAGGGTGTTTAATAACCTCCCTGGGAACCTGTCCATAAAAAAGAGAGTTATTGTTTAAAGTCTTTCTCTGTTCCTTAATACAGTGGTACCTTGGTTTAAGAGTAACTTGGATTGAGAGAGGTTTTGCAAGAAGAGCTCACAGTTTTTCAAACTTATAACTTGGTATAAGAGCATTGCTTTGGTTTACGAGCTCCCTGTACTGAGTGGGAGGGAAAGTCAGGGAGGGACATGGTCTGCATAGTGCAGTCTACAGCACTGTATTCTGACCCGGGAAGGCTTCCTCACCTTCCAAATCATGGCAGATCTAATTCAGGCTGGTGCTTACACCAGGGGACAGGACTGTGGAGGTAATATCTCCATATCTGTAACCTCTCTCACCCCGGACAGAGAGTGCTGCATGCATGTGCCCACATCTGTCCTGCTCATTCCTTCCTGCTCCCTGCAGTCTCTATCAGCCCTTGTGTTTCCCATCCTCTCCATCCCTGCTATAATGTGCCTGCACTCACACTCAGCTGTACACACGGCTGCTATAATGTGCCTGCACTTACACTCAGCCATTCACACTGCTATATATAAAAGTTTCTGTCACTGTCCTCCTGCACGGCTCTGTGATTCTCACTTCTTGATTTGTCCATGCAGGACACTCCCCCCCCATCCCCTTGCTGTCATGTGATCACACAGACCTTTGGCAGCAGCCCTGCTTCTCTATTCTAGCCTTTTGTACTATATGACTGATTATATTTCAATGATTCCTTATGGGAAAATTTGTTTTGGTTGAAGAGTGATTTGGATTACAAGCACAGTCCTGAAACGAATTATTCTCGTAATTCAAGGCACCACTGTATTGGAATCCTATGGCACTGTGTTGTGACTAAGCTAAAATGAAAGATCATAAATAGAGAAGTTACTTAACATAGCCACATGTCCAATGTCTACCATGGCTCTAGAAGCTTTTGAAAAGCAAGTCACACTTTGACTTGCATATTGTCTTCTACATGTACTTTGTGGGAGCACAGATAACAGTTGCACATGGTAGATATATTAGCATCATGATTTTCTAGTTTCTGAAAAATCATATTGATATCTGATTAGTATTGGGGCATGTTTCCACATTTAGGCCATGTTCACACGTTGTAAGAGACATCCGTGCGCGACCACATCAGAATTTTCCACTGCAGACAATGGAGTGTGCGGCCGGAGCCGCATGCTCCATCGTGTGAACTGACAGGGTTTTCTGCGGCCGCTATTCATTGACTGACATGTCAGTTTCTTGCGACGCCGCTAGGGATCCCAGCCGGAGTGTATACTATATGTATGCACTCTGGCCAGGATTCCATAGCGAGCAGCACAGTGTAAGTTCAGTGTTAATCACAGCCGTTGTATAAACGGGCGTGATTAATACTGAACTTACGTTGTGTAAGCCTTACTGTACATCACCACATGCGGTAACCAATAGTCGTATAGCCAATAATCCTGGTAACAGCACATGACTTCTGAGGGAGAAATGGGAGTGTTGTTTTGGCCACATGCATTTCTCTACATGTAGAAACATTGGGGGCCATGTATAAAAAAAAGGCGTAAATGCCTTTTTTAGGTGCAGATGGGGCAAATCGGTGTAAAAATATTTGCAAATGATATTTTTTTGAATATTTTTTCGCATCTGCGCCACCTTCACCAGTGGGGTGGAGAGGGGACGTTATTGGGGGTGCGGCAGCACGCACAGTGGGTGCGGCCTCTGTGTGCATCGCATTTATCTTTTTTTCGTGAAAAAATGATACTGAAACCTAAGCCAGCTCTGAGCTGGCGTCGGTATCAAAATTTTCGCACGGACTGGCTCAGTGCGATCGGGATTTATATAGAGGCAATGTGCCTCTACATAAATCCCCTGAGCTGCTGAGCTGTGGGGACATTTGTAAGCCCAGCGTAAAAAACCCCGGACTTCATAAATGTCCCCCATTGTCTGAATCACAATTTTCAAGGTTTTTAACGGCTTAAAGTATAAATCAATGATTTAGGGTAAATTCACACAGGCGGATTCGCCGGGAGTATCACGCACAAAATCCACAGCTAATCCAATACAATAAGAATAATATGTGTATTTCAGATTAGCTGCGGATTTCGTGCGTGAGACTCCCGGCGGATCCGCCCGTGTGAATTTTCCCTTAGAGTCTGCATATTGTCTGAAGGAATTCTCACCACAGGATTGGTAGATTGGTAGGTAACAGCTCCAGGCATCACATGTAACACAGCCATACCAGACCTGACCAATACCGCCATTCTGTGACTGGATAACATCGCCATACCAGACCTGACCAATACCGCCATACTGTGACTGGATAACACCGCTATACCAGACCTGACCAATACCGCCATACTGTGACTGGATAACACTGCCATACCAGACCTGACCAATACCACCATGCGTCTCCCCCCCCCCCCCCCTCTCGAAAAGACACCAGATTTACTGGCAAGTCTGAATGGGAGGTGGAAGACTGGGAGACTAAAAAAATAACAAAAAAAGGTTTCTTTCCCCCTGCTCCCTGGTGCTGTCCCCCTGCAAGGTGCTGCCCTAGGAACCAGACCACGGGTGCCTAGTTATTTACACAGCCCTAGATATACTGTATGCTGCTATGTAACATCTAACAGAAGAATGGAAATAAACATGATAGAGTATAAATAGGTGAATAGTTGGCGTCCGACTACTGGTGACTGCAATCCTGAAAACAGAGGAAAATGGTCCCTTGAATGATAGGAGCAGAAGCATGCATGCACAGCCAGTGTGCCATTCTTTCTCTATGGGGGCTTCCAAAAATTGCCAAACTCATCCCTACTATGGCTCCCGTTAATGCTGATCAGATGGCAAAGTCCAGGCCATCAATTTAGATAAAATGGCAGAGCTCACCAAATGACCTAGGCTCTAAATATATAAACAAAGTAAGTAAACAAAACTGTGCATGTTCCCACATTGTCATCACCACATGCAGTTGAAACCATGCCCCTTTGCAAGCACCAATAGTTGCTCGATGTTACAAATCAATCCCAGCAATATTGCAAAGCTATTAGCGACAATATGGAGGTGTGGTTTTGGTTGCATACGTTGACTGCAATGTAAGAAAGTGGCCTTAAACGGCCAGTGATCGGTCGACAAACAAGCAAATGCTCATTTATCGGCTGAAATGATCTTTCGTTCAGCCGGTAAAATCATTGTTGTACATTGCCCTGTGGAATCCAACTGTGGGGGCTGTGCATCCAACAATAATGAAGTTTAAAGAGGCAAACTGCCACAAAAAGATGGTGTGGGAACATAGAGTAGCACCATAAAATTTTTTCTCTGTAAATGTGTCCTTATGTTCTCTGCCGTACTTTACAGGGTTTAGATGTAAGTCTATTAGATGTTGGAATATACATCATAATTACATGCAGAATTGCTAAAATAGGCATTTAAAAATATTAATTAACAGTTTCATATTGTAGGTCAATGTCAGAAGGTCAGAAGAGGTGTAGTCAATCAATATACGGCACCAAAACTAGTGTATGTACTGAGATAACATGGTTATTTTGATAAGTTTATTACTGTATGTTTTCCTTTATAGGTTCTTCACTTTGAAAATGTGAAAGATTATGATTTTGGATTTCAAACTTTAACTTCAGACATTAGCAGAATTAGTGCTGCATCTTCCTTGAAAATGGTAAAACATCTGTATGTGGACAAAAGCTTCAACTGCACTAAAGTAAGTATACATCATTTTAAAGAGGGTGTCTTTTCTTTTTTTATAGCAACCACTATCCTTATGCTTTAAAGGGGTTATCCAGCACTACAAAAACATGGCCACTTTCTTCCAGAGACAGCCCCACACTTGTCCCAGCTTGGGCGGGGTTTTGCTGCTCAGTTCTATTGAAGTGAACTGGAGACAAGAGTTGTGTTGTCTCTGAAAGAAAGTGGGCATGTTTTTGTAGCACTGGATAACCCCTTAAAGGGGATTTCCTATTAGTCAGAGCACAGTGTGTCGGTATTGGTCAGGTCTGGTGTGGCGGTGTTATCCAGTCACAATATGGCGGTATTGGTCAGTTCTGGTATGGAGGTGTTATCCAGTCACAGTATGGCGGTATTGGTCAGGTCTGGTATGGCGGTGTTATCCAGTCACAGTATGGCGGTATTGGTCAGGTCTGGTATGGCGGTGTTATCCATTCACAGTGTGGCCATATTGGTCAGGTCTGGTATGGAGGTGTTATCCAGTCACAGTGTGGCCATATTGGTCAGGTCTGGTATGGAGGTGTTATCCAGTCACAGTGTGGTGGTATTGGTCAGGTCTGGTATGGCGGTGTTATCAAGTCACAATATGGCGGTATTGGTCAGGTCTGGTATGGCGGTGTTATCCATTCACAGTATAGCAGTATTGGTCAGGTCTGGTATGGCGGTGTTATCCAGTCACTGTGTGGCGGTATTGGTCAGGTCTGGTATGGCAGTGTTATTTAGTCACAATGTGGCGGTATTGGTCAGGTCTGGTGTTGCGGTCTTATTTGGTATGGTATGACGGTGTTATCCAGTCACAGTATGGCGGTATTGGTCAGGTCTGGTATGGCAGTGTTATCCAGTCACAGTATGGTGGTATTGGTCAGGTCTAGTATGGCAGTGTTATCCAGTAACAGTATGGCGGTATTGGTCAGGTCTGGTATGGCAGTGTTATCCAGTCACAGTATGGTGGAACTGGTCAGGTCTGGTGTGGCAGTGTTATCCAGTCACAGTATGGCGGTATTGGTCAGGTCTGATATGACAGTGTTATCCAGTCACAGTATGGCAGTATTGGTCGGGTCTGGTATGGCAGTGTTATCCAGTCACAGTTTGGCAGTATTGGTCAGGTCTGGTGTGGCAGTGTTATCCAGTCACAGTATGGCAGTATTGGTCAGGTCTGGTGTGGCAGTATTATCCAGTCACAGTGTGGCGGTATTGGTTAGGCCTGGTATGGCGGTATTGGTCAGGCCTGGTATGGCAGTATTGGTCAGGTCTGGTATGGTGGTGTTAAATGTGACGTGTGGAGCTATTACCTACCAGTCCTGATGCTAATTGGTGAGTGAGGATGGGGCGTCCTCAGGTTTAGTGCTTAGGGCAGCAGCATCTGGTAATACTGCCCTGTATACATGTACTGTATAGATGGAGTAGGGGGCCCTGTATATACATGTACTGTATGGATGGAGTAGGGGGTCCTGTATATACATGTACTGTATAGATGGAGTAGGGGGTCCTGTATATACATGTACTGTATAGATGGAGTAGGGGGTCCTGTATATACATGTACTGTATAGATGGAGTAGGGGGTCCTGTATATACATGTACTGTATAGATGGAGTAGGGGGTCCTGTATATATGTACTGTATAGATGGAGTAGGGGGTCCTGTATATACATGTACTGTATAGATGGAGTAGGGGGTCCTGTATATACATGTACTGTATAGATGGAGTAGGGGGTCCTGTATATACATATACTGTATAGATGGAGTAGGGGGTCTACCAGTTATTACTGTGGATCTGTTGTGAGGCAGCTTCCCTAGCAACCACAACTCCCTGTGAAAATGAAAGCAGTAATCCTATTGGTTGCTAAGGCTCCAACTGCCGTTTTCTCTGGGCAGCTGCAGCTAATTATATCATCTGTGTGCAGTGTGGAGATTTTCCAATTCATCTCTATGGGGCGCCGCTCATCCTCCTCCACCTCCTCTCCTGTACATCTGGCGGGGACAGGACCTTCGCTAAAACCTTCCCGGGCACCCAATGTATCTGTGTGCCAAATTTGGGGTCAAACGGTTCAGGCGTTTGCAAGTCTATATGGGACAGAAAGACAGACAGACAGACTTTCATTTTTATGATATAGATAGATAAACAACTACCAATCAGCAGCCGGTGAGTTTACAGATTTTGCATTAAAAGCAGCTATGCGAAGGTTTTAAGCCAGAATTGGGCTTTTGGCTTACATCTGTCCCAATATGTTTATACGATAAAATAAAATCTACATACAAATACTCTTCTTTGTAGGAATTTATAAATTCAATAAAGAAACCATATCCATCAGAACTGGAACAAATTGACATCAAATCACAACCTGAAGAAGCCAAAAACCAGATAAATACCTCGATAAAAGATCTCACTAATGGTAAGTTTTCTCTTTCTAGCACTTTTCATATTGGCAGGAAAATTTTCACTCTTCAATAATGAGTTGTATTTTATTTAGCATCTATATTTGCAGTTGTATTCCAATAAAAAAAAACTGTAGGTGTGTTATCTGCAGCAGCACTTTATTCAAGATGAGTGCTTGTTTTAATGGGAATGCATAATCGGAAGTGATGTTATGTAAATCAGACATCTATTCTTCACTTATTTTTCAACTTTACTGTGTATACTGTTCAACTGTTCAAGGGATTTTGGTGGGTAAGGATAGTTTGAATGAATGTTCAGTTGCAATTCAGCTGACTTTTCACTAAAGTGTATAGGAACCTTAAGGCCTACCTGCTGTCCTGGACCTTTGACTTTGCCAATAAACAAGTCAAAAGTAATTGATCAGGGTCTGAGCGTTCAGACAATGACCAAAGTGCAGGAGGAGACGTCTACTGCTATGTGCCATTCTCTCTGTGAAAACAGTGCCCCATAGACTTAAAGAGGATGTACCATCAGTTACATCCTCTTTTATATGACCCACGGATAGAATGGCGCCGTCACAGGGAAGCCGGTGCTGTGATCCGTTTTTTGAACCGCGGCCCAGTTCCGGTGTACGGTGCCATTCTATCCACGGGTAACGGGCCGGGGCTGAAGCACAGGAGGCAGGTCGGCCCGCCCCCAGTGGGAGGAATCCCCTGCCCCTCACGTCTCCGTTCATTCTAACGGAGCCGCATCAAAGAGAGGAGGGAATTCCCTCCCATTGATGGCGGGCCAGCCTGCCTTCTGTTCTTCAGCCCCCGGCCCGATACCCGTGGATAGATCGCTGTACACGGGAACCGGGCCGTGGTCCTTTTTTTGAACAGTCTTCCCCGTTGCGGCGCTGTTCTATCCTTGGGTCATATAAAAGAGGATGTACTGATGGTACATCCTCCTTAAATTGGGAAGCCATAGAAAGAGAAAAGTGCAGCACAAATGGCATAACGTGTTCAATAAAGATATTTAGCTTTGCAAAACTGCTATAGAAAAAATACAGAGGGACGGACTCTACACATCCCCTAGGAAGGGCCATTATACATTGTAGGGTCTGGTCCTCTGGGGTCACCTTAATACGGTGGGATCAAATGATTTACTAAGGACCTCATTTTTTTCAATTGCAGTTTTGCACTTCTAAATACTGTATCTATATTACGTTCCTGTCATTGCATTTGCAGTCTGTGTCGCAGCCATTGCAGTGTGCACCTGCAAAGTGCGAATAGTAGTATGAGATTTTTTTATTTTTTTTGTCTGTGTTAAATTGTGCAGCTGTCTCAATCACATGACATGAGGCTGATAGAGAGTGTGTTAAGCGTGCACTTCTTCTGGATCATTCTCCTGATCGGTCGGGGTTTGCACACTTATGTCTCTATGAAACTATGAAATTTATTATATATCTCTATGAAATTTTGGAATGACAGTGCCAATTTAAGTAAGGGTGAAAAGCAACAAGAAAAACACAGAAAAGGCATTGTAGGAATACGCCTTATAGCTATGTTCTCACACAGTATTTTTGCTCAGTATTTTGGTGAGTATTTTTCAACTAAAACCAGGATTGAAAATACAGAAGAGCTATGTTTCCACACTGTTGAAATTTAGTGGAGGGACATAATTTTAAAATACCAGTAATTAGTTGCCATTAAATGCCGGCCATTTACTCAATTTCAACAGTGTATAAACATAGCCTTTCTTTGTTTTCAATCCACTCCTGGTTTGGGTTAAAAAATACTGACCAAAATACTGAGCAAAAATACTGTGTGTGAACATATGTGTGAAGTATATGTGTATATGTGGTGCCGCAATTGGTGCTACAGTACACGGCCAGTAATGATGGTTGTTGTGACACGAGTGCTAGTTCAGCATACAGGTGTGATGTTGGTACTTGCTTTACGTGTAGCCGGTTTGTACTGTTCTCCAAAATGGTCGGTGACCTGCCGGGCTGTGATGGGTCCCTTGGGCTCTTGTCACAGTAGTCCTAAAGGGCAATTGACCCACTCGGACTATCTGTACCACCATCCACAGAGAGGAGAGAAGTGACCCAAGGAGTGTGGCGGATATGTATAGGTGCTGGTGCAGATGGAAAGATGACCGAGTCCCAGTGATAAAAATAGAAGAGCTGTACTGTGCAGTCTCTGAATAATATAAGACACTTTAGCAGAAAATAGATAATCTTGATACAGACTTTAGTGCTTAACTGGGTCTGTGCTGCAGAGATACTTGAGAGATTTGAGAATAGCAGAGGTAGTTGTAGAGTGGTTCTCGGCGTGGGCTGGGTTTATCCACGACTCTCTCCCTCTGTAGTGTCTAGCACTGCATAGTGGAAATAGTGGATAGACTGGAGAAACTTAGGGTCCATTTACACAGAAAGATTATCTGACAGATTATCTGCCAAAGATTTGAAGCCAAAGCCAGAAACAGACTATAAACAGAGATCAGGTCATAAAGGAAAGCCTGAGATTTTTCCTCTTTTCAAATCTATTCCTGACTTTGTCTTCAAATCTTTGGCAGATAATCTGTCAGATAATCTTTCTGTGTAAATGGACCCTAAGTGTCTCTGGTTGCTTCATACACGTGTGTCTTGACTTGAATCACTAACACACTGTCTAGACTAGACTGTCCCTGCTGGCTTGGCTACAGCAGGTATATCTGCTCTGTGTGTCCTTCTCCCATGAGAATCTGGATAAGACTGACACTACACCTCCTCCCACCAAGTGACTACTTCCTACAGGAGTGGGTAAGAGACCCTGTGAGTGGTTGAAATGATTGTATGCAAAGAAGAGAGTAGAAAGGATAGGTCAGAAAAAGAAGTGTATCTACATTGGACAATAAAAGTACATATTATATAAGAAACAGTAACCCTTTGTTAGCTTCAGCTGTGCAATCCATAAGAGCATTAGAGATGAGCGAACCTCGAAAATGCTCGAGTCGATCCGAACCCGAAGTTTCGGCATTTGATTAGCAGTGGCTGCTGAACTTGGATAAAGCCCTAAGGCTATGTGGAAATCATGGATATAGTCATTGGCTGTATCCACGTTTTCCAGACAACCTTAGAGCTTTATCCAAGTTCAGCAGCCACCGCTAATCAAATGCCGAACGTTCGGGTTCGGATCGACTCGAACCTAAATGCTAAAGAGCATATACATAAAACACTGACATCTAGTGGCGAAATTGCAAAATACCTTCATCATCACTTAGCTTTGAGAAAAGAGCTTTTGCGACAGGTGTAAAACATGTGGTTGTACACCATATATATATTGCAGGAACATTCTACTAAATAAATAGGTAACACCTCTACAAGCTTATATTTGTTTAATTATACTAAAATGAAAATCATTCCTCTTTGAGGAAATTTTAGCAGTGCAGCAAGGTTTATAAACTCTCTGCTATACAGAAAATAAAACTTGTTGCTTGTTCACACATTGTACCAACAACGGCCGTTGCTGTGAAAATTGCATTGATTTTAATGTACAATGGCTGTAAATAATTGATATCAATTATTTGCATGGCCGTAGCGAACAACAGCTTTTGTTCAATATACTTTGTGAACAATGGCCGTTGTTTGCATTGACTTTAATGCAACACATTTCAAGATGAAAAGAATGGACGTTGTTTAAATTGAAAACAAACTCCGTTCTTTTAAAAAATGTGACACGGCCGGGTCACAGAACAGCCAGTGTCATAGGCAGTGTGAACCTGGCCTAAGGCTGTGTTCACACACCTGCAAATGGTGGCCATTTTTTAACAGACAAATGTCATTTAATGGCAGTTATTTAAAAAAAAAAACAGCCATTATTTGCCATTAAATGACATCCGTCCATTAAAATGGCCATCATTTTAACGGTGTGTGAACATAGCTTAAATCTAGACCACTGCTTCTAGTCAGAGCCTCAAGATCTCAGTCTCAAGATGCTATAAAAAAAACTTTTACTTTATTTTGTTATACACAACGCAGATTTTTTTTTCTATCTGCATATTTTATGTTAGTAGTCTGTCAAAGTTAATAGCTGAGTACATGTTTTAGCTCTAAGGCCATGTTCAGAGTTGTCAAACACAGCTGATGTTTTAGATGTTCACCTGGACGATACTGCAGTATCGGACAGACGAACATCACTTGATTTTAGTTGGAATGCAGGCACATTCGGGTGTACCCACACTCCAATTAGCCATAGACCACAATGTAAAGTACGTCCGGGAGCCGTATTTTACACTGTGAGCACAGGCTATCTTGTACGGTCACTGTTCACTGAATAGCGGATGCAGTAAATAGACCGGTCAGTTATTTTGAGAACAACAGCCGTAGTCTATACAGTGGGTATACACCACGGCCGTTGTTCCATACAATCTAATATAATGCCGCACTGTCACTAAACAGCAGCCGTTTATTGTAAAAATACATAGTGTGATCGTGGCTTAAAGCTTATTTGGTATTTTCTTCTTATATTTATACAGGTAATGTTAAGAATTTGTTGACCGAGGGTTTGATAAATGAAAACACTAATATGCTTCTGTTGGGAGCTGCATCCTACAAAGGAAGCTGGTTGTATAAATTCAATAAATCTGAAACAAAAGAGTGTGAGTTTCATGTAACCAAGGTATGGATATTATATCTATCTCAGTTAGAAAAAATGTTTCTGGTTTTAGTTTAATAAAGTTTATTTATTCTGTGATTGAAAAGTTATATAACTACTTTTACTTAGTGTTTCACACATTTTCAAGATATTAGTTTATTGTCAGAATATTCTTGTTTACATTTCGAGGCAGAAAAGCCATATACACCTAGTACTCCTCTCAGCTGAGAATTACATATAATTGTATGCAGCCTAGGTAATTGTAAATTAAGTACATCAGCGACAAGCTCTCTAATTGTAACACTATCATTCTGCAGTACAGGATGATTATCTTACAGAGCAATGCCTAAACTGGAAAGCATTGTAGCCACTTCTCATTTGAGAGCAAGCCATCGTACTCTTTAAAGGGGTTAGTGGTGCTGTCTCTGGAAGAAAGTGGCCATGTTTTTGTAGCGCTGGATAACCCCTTTAATGAAAAGTCTTGCTTAACCTGCCAGTTTTGGCAGGACCCGACACCCATTAAGTGTGTATGGATGACTCCTGATTCTCTCCAAAAAGGTTGTCATGGGAGAGGGGAATCATGCATGTTGGATTTTAACTGCTCTACACTTAAGCTTTCGGGGAGATAAGCTGCCACCAAAGCTGTCCAACAGGGGCTAACTCCTCCCCGTTCAGAACACATGAATACTAGGCCACAACATTCATGCAAATATGGACAGCATACAGATGGAATCTGTGTGCCCTTCACATTTTTCACAGACCTATTGGCTTATATAGGAGAGTCAGTTCTGCAAATATAACCCATATAAGTGCATGTTTTATTTCTATGTGGACAGGATGTTCTTAAAATATACGGAATCTGAAAAAAAATGTTGTGTGCATTGCTCCATAAAAATCAGTAGCTTCCATACTGTCCATAATCATGAATCCATAGTTACAAATAATATACAGATAGAAATATACGGTCATATGGTTATGGACACCTTTGCAAAACAAATGTTTAGTTTTTGCTTTGTGCTTATTATAGTCCAAAAACATTTTCTTTGTAGGTCTTTATTAAAAATGTTGCCTATTTTTTCATCTTTAACCTTTGTAGCTTGCTGGGTAATGTCTTTCCCTACAACCTTCATTTTGGGTGATATACTCTTTTTCTCCAGCTTTTGTAAATCGTCCTCCAAAATGTGTCTCCCTGCTGTGTGTAACACACTCCCAATTTCTGCTGCTATCTATAACACCGAGAGAGCAGTAAGTCCATATGATAGATTAATCTTATGGTAGGCAATTCTGAATCAAGATTATTTAGAAAGTTTTGCATTCAGGAAACAAATCAACAATTCAAAACATTCAATGTAAAGCTGTCCATAGCCATTGAGCTGTTTCACTTTAGGCCATTTTACTATTTTAAATTTTATATAATAGTAACTTTATGTCTATGATATATGTCAGATGCATACAATACTAATTCGCTGTACAAGATGATTGTATTTATAACATTTATTTTTTGTTGTAAAGGGGTTGTCCCAATATTACAATGCATCCCTTAACCGCAAGATTCCCACTGATATGAGATCAGAGGTCTGAAACTCCCCTACTTGAATGGAGTGGCAGTGAAGCTAGTACATTGCCACTCCATTCATTTGCCATGGAACTGCCAAAAATAGCTGAATGCTACTCAAAGTACGTGAACAGCCATGTCATTATTATAGTGAATAGAGAGCTGCATTCACGTGAGAGGATTGCTCTCATATTTAGTGAGGAGCTGCCCAGCAGTTGGACTCCCTGTAACCCCTTTAACAGTGTGCACTGTAGGAAAAGAAACAGACAAAATCTATAAAAAATATTATTGCATGTATAGATTAAGAACTGAGCTAGTTGGCTGCATTACAGGGACATAGCAGGAAGCTTGTCTTATAAGGTATAGTTATGAGTGGTCCCTACCACTGGAGGTATACTTTATAGTGAATCTATCCTGACCGCCTACTGAGTAGCAGCACTGTGGGATAAATATCAATAAAAGCATTAACAATCTACCTTTGTTGCCTGTGTTTTTATTTTCATAAAAAGCACCCTTATTCGGGCCATGAATAGTGTCAAGGAGGTGGGAACTATAAAACTATAAAAAACACAGGCAAAAAAGGTATGTTCTAAATTATTTTATTGATCTCCGTTCGCCAGCCACCAGCTTAGTAGGTGGGCAGATGATGACAGATTCACTTTTAGGCTATGTGCACACTGCGTATATGACCGGCTGTTCCGTGACCTGGCCGGGTCACGTAACGGCCGGTCTCTGCAAAGATCATTCGGCGGGTACTACAGTAACTGCCGAATGATCTTTCCGACCGCAGTGCTCTGATGCGGGCGTGTCAGTGCTCGCCTGCATCAGAACTCTCATAGCACACAATGAAGCAAGTGGCTGGAGTTGCTCGCTTCATTCTGTGAACTGACAGGTCTTTCTGCGGCCACAATTCAGGGCCGTACTTTTACGTAGTTTGAACATAGCCTAAAGGTGGAAACACTAGATGTCACTGTACTCCAGGTTGTTTCTATACACTTCTCCCTGGTAAGATGTGTAATACAGAATGCCCATGTTACTTACAAGCCTTATAGAGAGGCATTTTGTTAGGCTGGGTTCACACTATGTATATTTGAGGCTGTATTTGTGAGGCTGTATAGCAACCAAAACAAGGAGTGGATTGAAAACACAGAAAGGCTATGTTCACACACTGGTGAAATTGAGTGGATGGCCGTCATTTAATGGCAAATTTTTGCTGTTATTTTAAAACAATGGCTGTTATATTGAAATAATGGCAGTTATTTACTGTTATATGGCGGCCATCCACTCAATTTCAACATTGTGTGAACAGAGCCTTTCGGTGTTTTCAATCCACTCCTGGTTTTGGTTGCAATATGAGGACCACAATACTGACTGAAATATACATAGTGTGAACCCAGCTTTATAAAAGTGTATCTTACATTTCAGAAAAGTTTTCATTGGTGGATGTCTGGGTGCTGAGACCACCAGGGGGAGAAGCCTACGGCTAAGCACTGTTTCTCCCCACTGTTACATATTGACTTAGGATGGGCTCCATAGACTTTCTGTAGAGTCTGTCTTCAGTAAGCATGAGACAGCATGGAGACCCGCTGGTTCTAATCATGAGTGGTAGTCATCAAAGGTTTTCTGAAATAAGTTACACTTTAATGTGTTTTGTTAGTAATTCACACATACAAACATAAGCAAGTCATGTTTCTAAAACACTTACATAGTTTATTGTATGCTGAATAAGGTTGCCACCTAATAAATAAATGTGATTACTAAAAACAAAACTAAAGACATGTCCTTTCATTTAGACGGAAACTAAAAAAGTTGAAATGATGCAGCTAGATGCACGGCTCAGCATTAGAACTTTGAATGAACAGAATTTGATGATCCTGGATATCCCGTTTGCAGGCAAACAAATGAGCATGCTCATTATAATGCCAAAAAGTATTGAGGATGACTCGACTGGACTGGAAAAGGTAACAGCAATATGACAGTAAAGTCAATTAAACTCCATAAGCAAATTAACTTAGTATCGCAGGTTTTTATAGTGAGTTTGTTTCCTTGTTTACTAATTTTAAATCAGTGTTTTTAAATCTTCTAAACTGAAATGTTTTTACTAGATATCTAATAATGTGTAGAACAGGTACAACACTAGAAGGTTTGATATAGATGAATGATTCATAACAGACATAGATGATTTAATACTGAAGAACAAGGTCAATTATTTGTGTTTCAAGAGACCTTGCTCTCTACTGGCCATAGCTCCTCCAATCCTAACATTACCTGTGTCCTCTCATTCTGGGAGTCTTCACCTTGTAACCTCTGAACTCAAATAGAGCTGCCACAGCCAAATTATTACCGCAGCATGTAATGGATCTAAAGATGTCATCTCTCGGCAGTCAAGCAACATGGCTGCCACTAGGTATCCCAGGCCTGCCATCTATATGCCTCTATAGAGTCATGCCAGAGGCACAGCTGTATAGGTCAGAGGATTGCAAGTTAAATTCTCCTTAACAAAACTAATTAAAAAGTAAAAAAAAAAAGTTTAATGGGGTACTCCATTAATGGTATTGAAACTTGTAGCAACCCAAACTATAAAATGGTACATGTATGGAAAGTATTTAGAAAAATATATGAAAAGTATATAGAAAAATGTGAGATGTTATTTTGTTATTCTGCCTCACAAAACCCCCCACCCAGCTCCATCAATAAAAAAAAAGTTACAGGTCTTTGATTGTGGTAAACACCATTTCCTTAACCCGCCGTGGTCTGGTGAATACTTTACCTGTCCGTGCTCCGGCCTGCTTCTTTGACTTCTGGCTCCCTGATATCACGCTCAGCCAATCAGTGCCCTGTCCCGCTGCAGCCACTAATTCTGCAAAATAAAAACAAAAAAATTGTACTCACTGGATGCCAGCGCTACTCAAATAAAGTGGTCTCAAGACAGACTTAGAAATAAATAAAAGCGATTTACGGAATGCACATATGACGCGTTTTGTGAAAACTGGTTCCCTTCATCAGATAAAGTGCATCCACTGATTGGCTGAGTGGGACATGGGTTATGGAGTATAATACTTGAAACAATCTCAGTTTCTCACTGGTTGACATAGGAACACAAGGAGCAGACTCTATGTGCGCTGAACTTTTAGTTAAGACTTGGAGCTAAGGAAAGGGGGCTACCATAGGGCCTTGCCTATGTACATTAGTTACAGAACTCTGCTGGGGTGACCTGACTGAAGAGGACTTGGTAGAAAAATAACCCATACTCACGTTTAGGAGAAATGCCGCCTATAGCCAGTAGAGATCACGGAGTGCCAGGACTGGGAACACGGGCCGAGGGCCTATACACCTGGGGTACAACTAACTCCTCAAGATTACCCGGGTAGGCCAGAGAATTTATGCTTCATAGCATTTTGCTCCACTGCGGATAGTCCTGACTTCCTAAATAGCACAACTGAAATGGTCACCTCCAGGCATAGGCAAGGTTTGTCCCCTTTTAGGTAGTTGCCTCTTGTTAGGTTTTAGCACTGCATACTGCCTGTGACAGGAACAGAGACCTAAAAAGGACTCCTCACTAACACCTCCTCTGGACTAGACTACTTAGCAACAATCAAAAGTTTGCTATGGGGCCCAGCCATTTCTAGTTACACCCCTGCGCTTCACCCAGTGGGTCCTATATGAAAGAACCTTACTACAGGTAGGCAAGAACATAGTAGGGGCCACCTCCGCTCTGGGACACTGCACATTCTTAAGGGGTTAAATTATCACTACCAAAAATGTTATACTCACTACAGATGATTCCTTTTGATGTGATGTTATTTATAGTGTGCGTTATTCTTCCTGTTTTCAGTGCTTTGGCCTGGTGATTGGTTACAGTTTCTACCACCAGCACTGTTTTGTACACGGGTCGATTATCAGCAACAAAAGCTCCTAGAAATCCTCATACAGCCGATAATGGTTCTGTGTAAGGAGATTTCACGCTGCGAGTTTGCAGCGAAATCCGCTGCAAATTCTTGTACAGTGAAGTTTAATAGGGTTACATACCCACAGCGGAATTTCCATTCCGCTGCCAGTATGTAACCTGGCCCCTTTAACCCCTCCATAGCCCGTCGCCCGCAGCCCAGAGTATACATTACCTGCTCGGCGCCACGGCTGTGTGTGAGGCTCCCAACTACCATCGGTCCCCATCAGTCAATCAGTGCTACCCGTGCACTGATTGGCTGATGGGGACCGACAGGAGCCAGGAGCCTCACATGCAGCCGCAGCGCCGAGCAGGTAATGTATGCTCCGGGCCCCCGAGCTGCGGAAGGCGGGCTGCAAAGGCTTAATGGGGCCGGGTTACATACTCGCAGTAAAATAAAATTCTGCTGTGGGTATGAAACCCCATTGAGCATCACACTACATGTATTTGCAGCAGATTTCGTGTGAAGCTACCCTAAAAGTGACAGCAATCAGCCGAGAAATAGGAAAATGCCCACTCAACGGCTGATTGGTTCTTTTATGCAGTGGTCGTTATTGGCTGTACGTCTCTCTGTGTAAACACGAGATGTATGGTCAATAACAAAGAATGTTAATGGCTGCACGAACGATACGGCAATCATTTGTGCTGCCTTGCAGAGCAATAATTGCTGCAAATAAGCCCCAATCTTGGTGAACGGTGCTCATTTGACCCTGCTGACATAAGAACATTACAGTTTTACCCCCCCCCCCCCATCACTTATCTGCTCCTGTCTGAATTTCTGTACTTGGTATGGAGCTGATCAATTCCCTTCCAGGCAGTCTATTAGCTGTTTTTACAAAAAAACAGTCACAGTCAGAGTACTCTGTAGCAGTGCTCCCTTAAAAGTGTTAAGCAGAGTAATTTCATAGCGGTCATATCCAGATTGCTCCCATAAGGCAATGTTCACCATGATTATGTATTACATTCATCTCACTACAATAATAAAATATATATATATATATATATATATATATATATATATATATATATATATATACACACACACACGGTATACTTTTTTGAATACAGTTGTACTGAAAGGTGTAATTGAGTGTGTTTTTCAATACAGTTATGATATCTCAACATTCACATCAACTGTATGCCATAGGGACACTCTTTATGACATATATATGTCTATTTAGATCAGTGAGCATGTTAGACAAAAATGGGTGAGAGTTTTCTAGTGTATTTGCCAAATGTAATCCAAAGATGTGGTGTTTATCTAGCATTATTAGGATTAGCCAAACTATTTGTAAATCAGTGACAGCCACAGTAAACAATACAACAATCTGTATAATATGAGGACCTATCCAATCAAATTGGCCAAGAAGGAAGTTGGAAAGGAAATGTATTAAATGTATTAAAACAAATAGAACAGGCACATGCAACTTACTTAAAGGGAAACTAACAGCAGGTTAGAAGTATCTAACCTGCTATTATGAGGAAGAAGGTAGTTTCCTTACCTTACCTCATCACTGCAAAGTGCCAGATAAATATTCACTAGGCGGCATGGGATGGCCGTGGCGAATCGGTGCACTGAGGGCGGTACCCCTGCCCCCAGTGCACCAACCATCCTAATTAGCATATGTATTAAACTACAAACTTAACAAAAATGCATCTGAGGATATCAGGACATAACAGCAGGTTAGATGAAATAATAATAAAAAAAGCAGGAAGGCAGGGGGTGCAGTAACATAATCAAAGTATACTTACCTATCCTCGTACCCCATTGTGCCAATCCTGGGTCCAGCTGACAGCTACCAGCCTCCTGCAGCTTTTTCAGCTGGCAACATCGTGTACCCAGCTGATCCATTACCCGCTCAGCCAATCAGTGACTGGGATGGGACACCGTACCCAGATTCCATCCTAAAAGAAAAGTCGGTGGCCATCAGTGAGACCCATGAGTTGTGCTACGGAGGCACGAGGACTGGTAAGTATACAGTTCCATGTTTATTAAGTTCCTGCTCTACCCTGCCTGTCTGCCTTTTTTTAATCTTCATTTGACTTTTAAGTCTTTTGAATGTAGAAAATATCTAAATTTAAAGTGTACCTGTTATAACTTTCAAAATCTAAATCAACAGTAGATGTGATATAAATAAAGTTTGCAATATAGATTCATTATTATTTTTATTTTTTTTTTGTCGTTATCATGCTGTAAAACAAAGCTGAACTTACCAGAAATCCAGGTCCAGACTAAAGGCAGATTTTCTGACTTGTGCTGGTTGAAAAAACAGACTAAACACAGGAATTCCGGCCAGTACAGAGTGACACAGCTCAATGTGTCCATCAGTCACATGACTGTCTCCTCTCTGTGAGCACCCAGATGGCCTGGGATACACAGGACTTCCTGTTTTCTGACTCTTTGAGAAAAAACAGGAAGTGCCATGTTCTCCATGATAACAAAAAAAAAAAAAGTAAATTGCAATTTTGCTTTATATCACATCTACTGTTGATTTAGATTTTGAAAGTTATAACAATAGGTGCACTGTAAAAATATTTAAAATACATAATTTCAAAATATAGGTAAAATAAACCTGAGGAATATGACTTAAGATGTGATGTTAATTGTGTTTTGTTTTTGCTTTTTTAGCTGGAAAAGGAACTGACTTCTGAAAATTATGTCAAATTGACCAACCCAAGCATGATGGGCAACAGCAAAGTAAAGTTGAGTTTTCCAAAGTTCAAGATAGAAAGCAGTCATACCTTAAAGGACAATCTGAAGAGCCTGGGAATAAATGATGCATTCAATGAAGAGGTGGCAGATTTTTCTGTATTGTCAGAGAAAAAGGGTTTATCTGTGTCTGAAGCGATTTATAGAGCCAGCATAGATGTAGATGAGGAAGGCAGTGAGGCTGCAGATGTGATAAGAGAGAGAGTCTTGATGTCTAAAACAGAATGTAATGTTAATCACCCTTTCCTATTCACTGTAAAACACAACAAAACACAGGGTATTCTATTTTTTGGCAGGTTTACAGGCCCTCCAGTTTTATCTTAAGTAATCTATATAACATTGTGAGTTTAGTATTTCATCTATTCATTTACTATCCTGCATGTCCTGTATTCATGTAAGAATGCACATTGACATTTTTCTCATGTAATCTGGCTGTTCTTCAATAAACAACAACATATAAGATAAGAGTGGCCTTTTTCTTTTGTTTACAGTACTAAAGGTTAATGTGCAGGTCCCTGAACCTGGTTCAAACCCAATAACTAAAGGAAACACATGGATGATTTAGCTGCTACTGACACCTCATTTTTACTATTCAGCCTGTAGAGCAAATGCAAAAATACATTGCCTGATGACAGCTAAACCCAAAGGTCACAATAAGTATTTTCCAGTAGAGTTGGAATACTCCTATCACTGTTTCTGAGTAATTGTGGCTTTACCCTTTCATAGGCAAACATGATATTAAAAACTCCGTTTACAACCTATAGCAATGCCTCCATGTATAAACAGGAAATATAGAGAACTATAAAACTGTTCTATTTATATCGTAGACTAAACATAGGAGTAGCTGTGAAATTGGATGTTTTCTTACACTGTCTTAAAAAAAAAAAAATCTACAGACATATCAAAAGTTTTGATCAGTTTGGATCAGACTGAACGTGCTGCGCAGCTCCTGCTTTTCACAGCTGCAGTGGACACCATGTAAAAGAGAGGGGATTCCCGTTATAATGGATGGGAATCCCTGCTCTTTTAGGGTGCCTTCACACACACCTGATCTGCAGCAGATTTGATGGTGCAGATTTGATGCTGTGTTCAGTTATTTAAATCAAATCAGAAAATCCGCTAGGAAACGGTGTGTGTGAAGCTACCCTTACAGTAAGTTGTGGTGCAAGATGCACCCCTACTTACTGCTAGTCTTTACACTCTGTGGGCGAGGTGCTCTACACCCGACCCATGGAGTGTAAAAACCAATTAAAGACATTTACATTGTTCCTTCCAGAAGTTATTATTTTTGAGAACTGAGGTATTAACCCTTAGGGGACAACGCCATCTTTAATTTTCGCATTTTTGGCAATCGCTCCTCGCATTCTAAAATTCATTACCCCTTTATTTTTCCATCAAAAAAATCACAAGGGCTCGTTTTTTTTAAAACTAAATTTACTTTGTAATGACAACTTTTATTATATCATAAAATTAATGGCAAGATGGGGAAAAAATCTTTTGTGAAGTAAAATTTTTGGAGCAACGTGATTTACAGTAAGCTGACACATAATCTTCATTCCCTTGGTTGTTTGATATCTATTACAACTATATCAAATTTATATAGGTTTTATTGTATTTTTCAACCTGAAAAAACAAATTCCTAAAGTGGCATGTTCCATCCCTTCTCCATTTTATTTTTCAACCTTTGGAGCTACAGATATAGCCAGGGTTAACATGATCCCTGACGCAATAATCGTGCAAAAAAGCTATGTTACGTTAATTAGAAAGTTGAGTTAAATGTGTTTTTGTGATCAACAGGCTGCATCTGTATATGAGAGCTCATTTTTTGTGACATGATCTTTACTTTACATAGGTGCCACTTCGGTCTGGATTGGACTTTCTGATTGCTTTTTATTGATTTTTTTCCAACTTTATTTTTAGCAAATTTATTTTTAATCTACACCATTCACCGTATGCAATAATAATGTTATATCTTAAAAGTTTGGGCAATTACACTCGCAGCAATATAACATACAGTATGTTTATTAGTTTTTTCAGTTCAGGGAAGAAAAAGAGTGCTGCACCTCGCACCTATGGCTGATACTAGTACCTCTCGGCTGCATAAAAAACATCAGAATTCTGTATGTGAATTGATCAAGCCACACTGCCCCATGTACCTCGTGCAGGTATCTGATACACATGGGTCCCTACACTAAGTCCACACTGTGCCGGTCAGCGACCACCACCCCCGCAGGCGTGCACAGTCAGGGAAGGGAGGCCATGGAACGGCCCTGCAACCCCCATGCCACAGGACCAGACCCAAAAATGCCACACCAAAACCCAGCCAGCACCACCGGCGGAGGAAGCTGCCCCCAAACAGCACAAGTCTGGATAAGGTATTGCACTCACCATAGCTATCAAAGATAGAATGGGACAGACAGGAGGGATGAGTGGAGTTAGCGTAGGGACCCGTGTGGACCAGAGGACCTGCGCGGTGGTACACGGGGCAATATGGCTTGATCAATTCATATACAGACACTCTGGTGTTGATATTTAATATAGGCCTAGCGGCATTAGTATCAGCCATAGATGGGATGTGCAGCCGTTCCATTCTCTCCAGTTCGTATTAGTTTTTTCATTTACACTTTTTTATTTTGAAAATGGGGAAAGGGGGATAATTGAAACTTTTACTATGGGAGGATTTTTTTTTATTTAACACAACCCTATTGTTTTTTTTACATACATTTTTAATTTTATTTTTTTTAAAACAATCACAATTTTTCTCTTACACCAATAAAAACTGGAGATCATGGCACAAAAATGACACCTCAACCAGCCCTGTTGGGAAATTATAAAAGTGCTATGGCTCTTAGAAGACAACATTGCTTCAATTTGACCTGGACATCCGGGCACCAATGTCCTTCGGTTATAAAGGGGTTAAGCATTTATCCCAGAAAACCAATTGAAGCTATAAATTAACATATAAATTATGTGGTGGATCCTGACAGAATTCTATGTGGTGGATCCTGACCACTATCTGACATGGTTATAGGTTGTCTCCCTTTAGCAGAATTAAAGGAAAAGGAGGAAACGAGGATCCCAAGGTCCTATAGTGCCTCTAATTTGACAAAATAGAACGTAAAACTGTGCTGTTTTGTCTAACATTTTCTGTGGAATTCTGTGCAACATAGGGTCCTAACTGAACCAGTGACATAGATGTACATTAAATATATCCTATGCTTCCATCTAATGATAATATGATCCGTTTAATCTTTCCATACCAGCCTAAAGAACAAAGCTGACAAGTAAGCTTTAGAAAACAAAAAGTGTCAGCCTATTTTATATGCTCCTCTGTGTAAAATGCAATATTTAGATTTTCATTTATATTTGTATTCATTATTTTCAATAGAAAATCATGATTTAAACTATTAGTATAGAAAAAAATACTTTCCCTTTAAAAATTACTTTCCCAATTTAAGTAGGTCACATGAGAATTTGAGTAGCACACCAGATATATAAGCATTTTCCAGGCACATAACTCAACTGCATCTGGTCATTGTTTCAATGTAAAGGTAAAAGAACACCGCCAACATCTAAATGAATGAGTCTGTAATAAAAAACATGTGATGGAGAAAAAAGACGCAAACAAGTTATTTCAAGGCCTAGTTTTCTCAGGACAGCAGGAAACAGCACTAGATTGAACTAATTAGTTCACATATAGACCAAGGATTTAACCCCCATAAAGAACCATCTATTTTGAGCCTTAAAAAATGTATTTTAATCATGGCACTTACAAATCAATTATTGATCAGCTTTTATTATTTAAGTTGAAAAACCTAGCAAATTCCACTATGATTGACGTTCCACTATGCTCGTGGCGGCACGCATCTCTGCCTATCCCATAGACTTAATTCTATAGGCGGGCAAATTCCGCTGTCCGCTGAAAGAATTGACATGTCAGTTCTTGCTGCGGACTGCGGAAATGGCCCAGCCATAGATTGATGTCTATGGGACAGGCAGAGATGTGAGCGGGTACGAGCAATGGAATCCGCAGGAACTTCTCTGTGTGGATTCCGTAGTGGGCAGATTCTGCTAGAGGAATCCTATAAAAGTCAATGGGGGCTTAAATTCTGCTTGAATTCGCTTGCATTCTGCTCAAATTCTGCTTAAATTCTGCGAGAGCTGAATAGGTGAGGAATTTCAAGCAGAAAACTTTTCTCTACAATTCCTCGAGAATTCCCAGTGTACACATACCCTAATTCCTTCCCTATTCCTCAGTATGAACCCACCCTGAGGGTAGGTTCACACAACAGAATCCGCACAGATAAGTTCAGGTGGATTCCGTGGCTTGTACCCATTCGCCGGATCCATAGACACCACTCTATGGCCGGGCTGATTCTGCTGTCCGCCGAAAGAATAGACATGTCAGTTCTTTCGTCAGAAGGCGGAATCCGCCCAGCCATAGAATGGTGTCTATGGCACGGGTGGATAGGCACTCCGCCACGAACAGGTACGAGTGATGGAATCCGACGGAATTTATCCGCGTGGATTCTGTAGTGTGAACCTACCCAGAGAAGGAATTATGCTAGGAATTGCCATAATAGTGGGTTGCTGTTCTCTTGGTTTTCTAGCCATATTGCTGTGCAGAGAAAATCAGTTGAGGGGCTGCAGCAGTTAAAAAGGGGGGGGGGGACCCACCACTTTGTTTTAAATGGAACAGTGGGTCAACATGTGACCCATAGCTCTAGTCATTCTCTATGGAGCTGACGAAGATAACGAAGTACAGCACTCAGCTTTCTCCAGTGGCTCCATAGAGAGGGAATAGAGCTGAGGGTTATGTGCAAACCTTTGGGCTTTATTGAAAACAAAGTGGTCAGGGCCCTGCACTAGAGATTCCCGGGGGCCCAGAGGTTTGACCTCCATAATCTTTTGCTTGTCCTCTATCTTGTGTATAGGGGACAAGTAGTAATAATTAATTAATACTGACCCTTTTTTGGTGAATGGTGGTGACCGTACTTCCTAGCGACATCCTTACTTTAGTTAAAAAACCCTTCTAATTGTCTAAGAATAATTACAATTTTATGTATTATTACATATTGGATCAACCCTAATGTTTTCAAGAAATGAATCATCATTCAAATTCCAGTCGGTTCTAAATTTGGTGACATTTATTATGCAAGAGCTGACTCAGAGAAGAAGTCTGACTTTCGCAAGTAAAACAATGAAGCTGTATTATAGTACTACATGTCATAACTACTCCTCTAAAAAAGGAACATGTTATGGGAACTGTTTGGATTTCGATCAGCATTACTATAGATTATGTTTATTCTTGGCTTACAAAGTAATGTTACAACCGTCTCTGGAACAAGTTGTTTAGATGACAAGTGTTGAAATCCACCTACTTCTGTAGGCTTCCATACCTAAACATAAAAGAAGTATATATATGACTAGTAACACCAACAGATTGACCCTTTCATGTTGCTAATTTGTGTAACTGTGTATATATATATATATATATATATATATATATATATATGTACATACATACATCAGCTGACATGACAGAGAGGATGGAGCAAGCTCGAGAGCTGAGCCTGTGCTTCATACACAGCTGGTGTCGGCTGCTATCTGTCCATGGCATTTAAAATGCGTATGCCTTGGCCCTTCCCTTTTTTCAATAATATAATGGCACTAATCTCACAAAGTAAATAGTGCAAACAAAAAATTGCCAAATGCAAGATTTTTTTTTCAGTTCATAATTTACAAAAGTTGAAAATTTTCGAGCAGGCAAATGAGTGCTCGGAAATTTGCATCTCTTGGTGAAAAATGTGTGCGGCAGCAAAAAATATTATATTTGTGGCTAGTCATATAGGCAACTTTCATTTTATTATATGACTTTTTACTTTTTATGCAACCCTGCACAGGCACTGAGCAGTCTTTCAGTGCAATATTGTGTATATTTCTGCAGATTTTTCCTGTCATATGTGACTTTTTGTAAATTATGCTTCACAAAATCCTACATAGATCAGGCTCATAGTACATACACTGCAAATGATAAATTCTCTGAGACTCAAACCTTAGGGTGATATCTAACATTTCCAGTTAGATTGTGTACTCTCTCTACAGTCTGTGTCCCCCTCTGTTGGGCTCTGCTTTCTGAACTCACTCTCCCTTAGCCCTCCTGTCTCTATTCACTTGTATAAGTAGCACTTTTCAATGGCGAGGCATGTTTTGTCCAATATATTACAAAGTTGTAGTCCCATATACCTATGCGGCGAAGCAGTATGGGGTGTTGTTGGCTGGGGTAGCTCTGGCGGTGTTGTGGCTGCTAGGTGGGTGTGGGTCACTTGGGCACTTGTTATGGTAGCCTGGAGTGGCATGGGTACCCACCCCCAGTCAGACAGAGTTCAGTAGCTTAACCAGAATAATGTCCGTTTACTGAGATACTTTTTCAGTGCAATACAAAACAAGGCTTTTGTAATAGCAGGTGCAGACAAGAGGTAGAAAAGGTTGTAATAATAGGAGTGATAGTAGAGGAGCGTCTTGAGGGCCCTGTACAATTTAGCTGTGTACTCTGCCAGGATAGTGTAGTTGAGAGAAGAAGAAGAAACTTGTACATGTATCTGACCACTTAATGCCCTACAGTGTCAGGATACCCGTCCTATAAGGGTAGTACAAGGCCCCAGGTCCTTGCAATGGGTGAAGCAGACTTCCCGAAACCTTTAAGAAAAGCTGTGCGTTACAGCAGGATATGTAGGCATGTGGCAGCTTTGTTCTGCTGCGGTCAGTACTATACTCAGGTATATTGCCCTGTGTAGTGTTGAGTGTATCCTTGCCGTGGACAAGGTGATCCTCAGAGGACATCCTCTCCTCTTGAGGGGTCTGGCAGTGCATGCTAGCTGTGGTTACTCGCTTGGAACACAAGAACTCCTCCCACCAGGAACTAACCTCCCTTTTTTTAGTGGCAACTAAGTCTCCCTGTGATTGGTGGGGCTGTGTGTGCAAAACGAAGAAAGTAGGAGATAGGATACAAAAAGGAGGGAAACAGGCCTGCACCTGTGACTGGACATAAGAACAACATGTGAAAACATGGTAAGTAACTAAAAATACTGGATCATAGGTGGAGCTTCAGATTCATAGTCATTTGTTATTCTGGGTCTAAAAGGAAGAACAAATATAAGCACACAGAAGGTACACACAAAAAAAGATCAAGAAATGAGTTGAGCTATCTGATATAGACACTCTTTGGTGTCAGTGCGTATGAGGTGTGAATACAGTAAGTCTTATGTTGTAATACGTTTTTTCATCTTCTTCCTTTCTTCTTGTCTCAGGGTACAAACACACACCGTATACGCAGAAGATACGCAGCAGATCTGCTGCAGATTTGATGGTGCAGATTTGATGCTGTGTTCAGTTATTTAGATCTAATCTGCTGCGTATCTGCTGCATATCTGCTGCGTATCGCAGCAGGAAATACGCTGCGTATACGGTGTGTGTTTGTACCCTAATGGTGCGTTTACACAGGCAGATTTATCTGACAGATTTTTTAAGCCAAAGCCAGAAACAGACCATAAACAGGGAACGGGTCATAAAGGAACGACTGAGATTTCTCCTTTTTTCAAATCCATTCCTGGTTTTGTCTTCCAAAATCTGTCAGATAAATCTGCCTGTGTAAACGCACCATTAGGTAATTCATTTAACTTGCTAATTCTGCTGAATGCTGATGTCAATTATGTGATTAAAGGCCCTATTACACAGAACGATTACCGTCTGATAATGGTTCTGTGTAATAGAACACAACGATCAGCGCTGATGTCGGCTGATCAATGTAGTCGTTTGCCTTTCAACATGTTGAAAGGCAAACGACTCATATAGCAGCGAACTGCTGCCTCTGCTCCGTTGAACAGGAGTGGCGGCAGCAGACCGCTGCTAACTGCTATGGGCTTTCCGAACGATCCAGTGATCACCCGGGCAAGCCCCCCCCCCCCGTCGCGCGTAGTAGTGGCGGCAGCGAGTGGGGGGCGAGGAGCAAACGAGCAATAACAGCGCTCGTATGCTCCTCACAGTTGCCCCGTGTAATAGGGGCTTTATTGCCCTTGTGGGCTCTGTGGTGAGACAAGGCAGCAAGTCAAAGAAAAGCTATGCAAGCATAAATCTACAGTGAGATGTAAATATCTACCCATCCTATCATTTCCATAAGGAGGGCTATACTTTGGCTAAATTGCTATCGATCTGTGATCTATGTTTTATATTACTAACCAAATTAAATCCTTATCTGTATTGCATTTTGTGTATATCTAACAGCTGTACTGAATTAAGTCACTGTTTATTTGTTCAGTAGATGGGAAATTAAAAGATTAAGGGCATTTAAAGGGACTCTGTCACCTCCAACCCTTCCTGCTCAAAACCCTAAAGTCATCTGTGAGTATGTATATAAGTATGCCGAAAGGATGCTGATTTTAAATCTGTAATTTGCATCTTTCCACACCTTTGTATTTCACCCTTGTAAGCCTGAAAACTGGGCATGTTGATGCATAGAGAGGACTACTAAGCTCAAGAATATAATGGAGAGGACTACTTAGACACCTTCATTTGTGGCTTATAGCAAAGGAATACAAGAACATAGAAAGATAAAAACTGCACATATAGAATCAGCGTTGTTTACTCACCCTTTAAAAGGTGAGGAGGGGAAGACATTTTTTGTCACCAAAGGGTTAAAGGACAACTCCCGGGAAAAGCTTTTTCCCAGTAACTGAAACACGTTACAAAGTTATATAACTTTGTAATATGTTTCAATCACCTATCTGCCCCCCTTCCCTATCTTTTCCCCCCTCAACCCCCCACCAGGAAGTGAAGTAAACTCATTCATATCTAATGACTGTTGTCACCAGGCTGCTCTGTGGCAGCCATTTTGTGACAATGATGTCATCAAGAGGCAGGCTCTTATAAGCCCTGTTAGGCCAGCCTTCCTTGTCAGATGACTCAGCTTGCTTAGCTCTGATTGGCTGAGCAAGCTGTAAGCCAAGCAGTTACAGGGACCTCCCTCCTCCCCTCTCTCCCAGTGCTCAGTACAGTCAGTGAGTAAATGAATCCTGTTATCTCCTCTTTCCTCCGTGCAGATAAGCACTTCTCTCTTCCAGAGCTCAGGCAGTGAATGAGTCATTTGCTTTCTCCTCTCTCACTGCTGCCTGTCTCCCCTTCCTCTCTCCCTCAGCCCTGCAGCCTGAGCTAATAGCTGTCAGGTTTCACTGTGTGTGTGTGTGTGTGTGTGTTTGTTGGGGAAGGGTTGGGGTGGTTGGACACAACATCACAGTAGACAAAGTGCATCATGGGAAAGCCCAAACCAGGAAGTAAAGAAAAAATGAATACAGCAAATGGAGTTTCAGGGACCCAGAATCAGCGGGAAATTCAAATGGTGACAGACTCAGGAGGGATGGTAAGTGTGAAAACTATGTTCATGATTGATTTTTTTTTAATTAAGGGGGTTATCCTAAGATTAAAAGTTCTCCTGTATTCACTGGATAGGAGATAGCTAGTTGATAAGGCTTTAGTTTGGAGTATATTTAGCTATTTCCATGCCAATAAGGTTTTTCTTACTCTATGCAGAAATGTGGACAACCATAATTTTATATACAATTGTTTGCAATCTGTTTTCCCTGATAATCAGGGCTGATTCTAGGTTTTCTGCTGCCTAAGACGAAACCTGAAATGGTTTCCCCACTAGGCATCCCCTCTACAAACCTATTGAAAATCCTAATTAAGGAAGGTGTGTGTGCACAGGAAATCTGCAGCCTATAACAATACATGTGTACACACAATCCAGTTCACCTTCCATCCTTCACCATCAATCACCAGCACCACCAGCACCATCAATCACCAGCACCACCTTCCATCCTTGGTGAGGACAAGACAAGTGTGTATATTTATTGTTTCTCCATATAAAAAAATAAATAAAAGTACCTGACATATACAAGGTTCAAGGCGTTGTGACAACTCATGGTGATCTTATTCATGGTCATACTACCATTACACCTCGTGCTCCATTTAAAAGGGTAGTGATTACTTTTTCTGTCTGAAACATAAGAATACCTGCAAATGTTTCCAGTCCTAACTGCCTTGTATTCTGCGTCTGTGTCCAGCTATCATTTGTGGGTCAATGAAATCAGAGGTGTGTAGCAGACAGTATAATGTATGGCCACTCCAAAGAAGATGCCACGGCATTCTGTAAATCTGCCACCTGAGGATATAAACTCATTTGGCCTAATAGCAGGAATGGCCGTGCTAACAATGTCAAAAAGAAACAGATGCTCCATGGCATACAACAGCATTCGTTTTTGGCCTTCATTTATACATTTATATCCTTTACAACAGTATAAAACATATACATTAAAAGTACACAAAAACTTAGGGGGACATTTATTAAGTCCGGCGCTTTCTGCCCGGACTTAAAAATGTCCCTGCAGCTCAGATCCGAATATTAATTCACAAAACGGCCATTTGCGAATAAATTTATTCACATCTGGCCATTTTATCACAAAAATATGCTTTTTTTCATTGATAAATGTCCCCCTTAGTGTGAATAAAGCCTGACAGGAACGGTGTTTTTTTGTTCCCTGAGGGATTAGAGCAGCAGTACACATTCAATCTCTATGGGACTTCCAAACATAAGTGAGTTCTGCGTTTGGCAATGTTGATGTCTCGTAAAAAATAAAGGGTGTATCGATCAAGCATATGCCCCTTTATTCTTAAGGCACAAGGGGCCTGTGGGTGTGGTTTGTGTGGCTGTTGTACCCCACCAGTCAGCTAGTCATCTTGTAAAAACCTCTTTAACCCCTTCAAGACTGTGCAAATTTTTGTTTTTGCCCTTTTGTTTTTCCTCCTCGCATTTAAAAGGACGTAGCACTTCCATTTTTTCACCTACAGGCCCACATGAACCCTTATTTTTTTGCGCCACTAATTGTACTTTGCAATGACAGACTTAATTTTTCCATAAAATATGCTGCGAAACAGGTAGAAAAATATTTGCACGGTGGAATTAAAAATAAAACACTTTTTTAAAAAAAAAAATTGGGGGGGGGGGGGTTGTGTTTACACCATTTGTCCTATGGTAAAACAGACATGTTATCTATGTTCCTCAAGTCAGTCTGATTACAACGATATTTAACTTGTGTAACTTTTATTTTATTTGATGAAAAATTATAACCTTTTTAAAATTCTAAATGCTCCTTAAAATTGCTCTGTTCCCATGCTTATACCGCTTTTATCTTTCGGTCTATGGGGCTGGTTCAAGTGCCATTTTTTGCACCACGATCTGTACTTTCTATCGGTACCTTGATTACGTATATGCAACTTTTTGATCGCTTTTTATTACAATTTTTCTGGATTTGATGCGACCAAAAATGCACAATTTAGCATTTTGGCGGATTTTTGTGCTTATGCTGTTTACTGTGCAAGATCAGTAATGGTATAATTCAATCGTTTGGGTGATTTCACACGCGGCAATACCAAATATGTTTATTTATTTATTTTTATTTATAAAATGGGAAAAGGGGGGTGATTTAAATTTTTATTAGGGGAGGGGATTTTTTATTAATGAAAAAAAACTTTTATTTATTTAACACAGTAATTAGAAGTCCCCTGGGGGACTTCTATATACAAAGCATTGATCTTCCATTAAGATAAATGCTGCGTATATTACAGAGCACCGATCCATAAGATCGGCGCTCTGTTGATCTGGTCTGCTGCAGAACAGATCAGCAGAATACTGAGCCGGGATCAGCGTCATTCCGTTGATGAGGCCCAACCGGGTAAGTTAAACGGATCACCCCTCAGTGATCGCATCGCGGGGGGACGATTAGCCCACTAGACACCAGGGATTGGGGATAAATAGCTGTTTAGATGCAGCTGTCAGCCATGACAGCTGCATCTAAACGGCTCATTAGCGGGTGCGGCGATCAGACCACGCTTGCTAATAGCCGCGGTCCCGGACTATTAATAACACCCGGGATCGCAGTGGTTGAGAGCGGGGTCTCCGTGCGTCCCCGCTCTGAACACCCCTACCCGACCGAGGACGTACAATTACGTCCTTGGTCGGGAAGGGGTTGATATATATAGTGGTACCTTGGTTTAACAGTAACTTAGATTAAGAGCATTTTGCAAGAAAAACTCACCAAAATTATGACTTGGTTTAAGAGCTCCTTGTACTGGGTGGGAGGGGGAATGGGGGAGTGGCATGGCCTGCATGCACAGACCTCTGACAGCAGTCCTGCTTCTCTATTCTAGCCTACGCTAATGCTTTATGGGGATCTGCATCTCCATTCTGTATCTACAAATTGCTGCTGTTTTTTCAGGTTTATGCAATTTTGAATTGGAGTTGCAAATGCTTGTACAATCATGACCTTAAATGACTCCAAGTTGTAGATATTGATCTTGTTTAGGTAGGGCTCCAATTCCTATTGCATTCTGTTTGTTTTTATACTAATGCTCTAGTTAGTCAGCATTCAAAAGGTTTGTTATATTAGGATCATCCCTTTGTATACGTAGATGCAGTAGGGGACTCTGCTCTGTGGTGGTGCTTGAAGTGAATGTTGCAAGAGTGTAGAATCCCAGCACTCATCAGATCAAGTTTTGCTGTTTATTTAACAAACCATGTTCTACAAATGCCTTTTGTACAGCATGGGTTTCAGCCAGACAGCCTTCATCAACCATCTAACAGAGATAGGGCTAGAAAATAAACAGACAATACGGCAACAGAGCGATCATGAAGACTCAAAACGGCTGGGTGTACATGTAAACATATGAAAACAGTAATGGTTATCTTTTAATGCCACCACCCCTTCTTGGAAGAATCACCTGTTTCAGCATCTAGAACCATAGATGCCAAGATGGTCACATTTCCACTTAAAGAGTCCCCTGTTACGCCAGTCATTTAGGTACACAAGACCTTGACCAATCATAGGTTCGATCGACTTGGTGCTAAGCTCTCACCTCGCAGAAAAACACTGTCATTCCTTTTGGACAATTCCCATTTCTTAGATACCATAGGACAAATCACTGACGTTACAAAAGAGACCTAGTTGGTTACCATAGACGTTGTTAGCTTATACACGTCCATTGAACATGAGAATGACATTAATGCAGTGAGATTGGCAGGGCCAGCTCCAGGTTTTTGCGGGACCTTGGGCGACAGAGCCTCAGCAGGCCCCTCATTTACACACTATGCACAATAACGTAAGACACCACTAACATAGACAAACATGCATTATTGACACTGACACTGACACACTCAGACACTGACACACAGCAGTTACATCTCAGTCTTCTCCTTCTTCCTCTCTGTCGGGTGCTCTCCACACTGTAAGATAGAGGACCTTTAAGTCATGTCATCAGGTCCTTATCCCTTTTCTCTCTCTGTGCAGGTCCTGCTCCCTCTCCTGTGTCTTCTGATGTTCAGTTCTCACCCTGCACTACAGTGAGCAGGCTGAATATCAGAAAATCGGGCCCCTCTCCCTCTCTGGGCCCCTAGAGATGCTGTGGGCGCCGCCACTTGCTAAGGTAAGCCTTGTGCTGACGCCGGTCCTGAAGATTGGTGTGTGAGATGGTTGTTATTGATGTGTAATATGAGAACTGCTTAATGTTTGAGGGTAACTAATACTTGCAACAAGGCGCGGCCATGGGGTAAACGTGCCCCCTATGGCCTATTTTGAGCTGAATTTTGTGTTAAACCATACTGACTTTTGTAAATCCAACAAAATCTGGCGAAGGTTCATTGATTATATGTTGTGCATTTGGGAGAGGTCACATGAAACTTTTGACTCCTTTTTTGCCTTTCTGAATTCAATTTGGGAGTATGAACATTGTATTCTCTTCCATGAGATTGTCTTATATTTCTGAACATATTTCTGCGCTAAGATTGGCCGAATGATTCTTTCATTACACAATACATTTCAATATTAATTTGATTAGCCATCTAATTAGAATATAGAAAAAAACTAATACAAGTACTAGGCACAATGTACACACCCAAGAACTAATCTTTGTTATATAATATAAGCTTTAAGTCTGTACAGCCATTTTCACACATTTTTAATAATAAAACCAGATGTTTTTCCATTGAGCTCCATGTAACTCAATAACTGGAAAAAGATGGCTATTTTGGGCCTTCTTTTGTACCTCAAAATGGCCAAATAAGAAAATAAAAAAAAACCTTAAACTGGGAGGAAAAAACATGTGTAAACAGGTATAAACATGGCCTAGTACTGCAGCTTTTATTAAAAAATAAAATTATTTATTATTATTTAATAAAAATCCCCCAAACTATGATTAGGTGGGTGAAGAAAAAATACTTTAAAATAAGATGCCTTCCATCAGTGAGTTGTCTGATTGGCTCCAAATAAGAACAAGAAGTCCTGGAAGTGCTGATATAACCCCCCCATCTCTGATCTCATCAGATCAGAAGAATCTACTGAAGATCTGTGGTCAGAAATGTTTGGAACAGCCTTCCTGCAGAGTTCCTTCATAAACTGTGTGTAAGTGTATCCAGAAGAATTGAGGCTTCTACAATTGATGCTGTAACCCCTTCACGACCCATGATGTAACCTTATGTCTTTGCACCGCTAAGGGGTTCAGAGAGGGGTCACAGTGTAAATATCTTTTTTCCAGTTTCACAGCATATTTAATGGAAAATGAATTCTGTCATTGCAGAGTACAATTGGTGTCTCAAAAAATAAGGGATTATGTGGGTCTGTAGGTGAAAAAATGCAAGCCCTATAGCCTTTTAAGCACGAGGAGGAAAAAACAAAAGCACAAAAATGAAAATGAGTAGAGTTGATCGAACCTCGGAAAATCCTAGGTTTGAGCGAACTCAAACACTCCAGAACCTTCCTCATTATTTTGCTGATGTCTTCACGATCCGTGGGGAAGGAGGAGAGTGCCCGGGGACCGCCTGGAATTCTGGGATTCAGCCTATTACCTATTTCCAGGTGATCCCCGGGCACGCTCCTCCTCAGAAGACCTCAGCAATCTAATGCGGAAGGTTAGGGAATGTTCGAGTTTGATCGAACCTAGGATTTTCCGAGGTTCGATTAACTCTACTGCTGAGTGAGGTCCTGGAAGGGTGTGTGTGTGATAAAAATTGCCTTGACTGGAGAATGTCAGAGGCAGAAACACAAGCTAGGTTTCTACAACTATTCAGAAAATTGTATAATTTTACATTTAGAAAGCAAATGAACAATAAAATGAAAGTTGTGTTTGTACCCTTTTAACCTTTTACCAAAATGATACTAATGCATAATAAAATGTATCTTGCAGTTTTCATGTTAACACTACAAGATTTTTGGCAACAAAGTTAAAACCAATAACTTATTTTGCAAACATTTTCGCATATTAAATTTGCATCAAAAGCATATAAAAACAATATCAACAATAACAGTATTATCCATGAATGCAAGCATGGCTATGATCTTTGGTAAAATTCCAGAGGATTCTCAGTAGGGTATATTTATATAAATAATAGCCATCATTTGGAATATTTGGCTGTTTTCATATCTTGCGAAACAATAGTATTATGGTGAGTTCATAAATTCATAAATGTTTTTAAAACTCAATAGAAAAAAATGTAACAATATGTGGCCTTAACCTTAGTTCCAAGATAAGTCAAAGGGTACCTTTTAAAACAAATAAAATAAATATATATATATATATATATTGTGATATAAGTCACTGGGATCGCCTTTGCTGGGGTCAAAGGACACGTATCTGGTTCATCCAAATCAGGCCAACAGCATACATAGGTGCAATCTGACACATAGTCAGGTTTATTTAAAAGGTTGCAAGCAGAAAATAAAACAAAACAGCAACGAAAGAAAATCCTTGCCTGTCCGGCACTTACTATACATTCAGGTATCCTGACTATCAGCTGGAGAGCTGCTCCCTGCCAGCTTACCAAACACTTAAGCAACCTTTACTACTCACATCAATCTCTCACACAGACAGGCTTTCTGTGTCCCCAGCCAGAGAGAGCTATCTGCCCTCCTGGCTTCTCTTATATACCCGCCCTCTGAGCAGCTTCATTAATTACCCTGCAGGTGAGAGGCCTGGGCTGTTAGCTGACATAGGAGAGGAACCTAGGAGAAATATACCTCCCTTCCACAACCATTCCTGCATAGGTGTCACAATATATATATATATATATATATATATATATATATATATATATATAATGCTTGCCTTTCTTGCCTTTAGTGCATTTCTGAGCCAGTAGTTAGGCCTTTTTTTTTATATAAATGAATAGAGATGAGCGAATAGTGAAATATTTGATTCAATCTGATTCGATTAGCTCCCAAAGTTCGACTATTCGAATGAATATCGAATCCCATTATAGTCTATGGGAGAAAAATCCCTGGGACCTGGAAATCAAGATTCAACGAATTGAACGTCACCAAGTCCATAAAGACATCTTTAGAAAGTGATGGAAACACCTCTGGAATGCATCTGGGAAAGCAGGAAAGCAGTATTACTCCACTATCACAGGGAATGGTATTACCGGCATTAGCGATCTCCGGCAATAATACTGCTCCCTGTAATAGTTAATATTTAATTAATAAAGCTAATTTTCGCTCTAAGAAAGCTATTTTCCTTGTACAATAGCATAATTAAAGCGAATAAATGCTTGTTCAATTAAATATTCTGTTAATAAAAAAAATTAATATATAAAAAAATGTGTATATATATATATATATATATATATATATATATATTGATTTACAGTATATTTAATTGAAAAAGCATTTGTTTTAATTATGCTATTGCAAAAGAAAAATAGCTTTCTTAGAACGAAAATTTGCTTTATTATTAAATATTAAGTATTACATGGAGCTGTATTAATGTCTGGGATCGCTAATGCCGGTAATACAGCTCAATGTAATACTTTAGATTGAATTAAAACAGCAAATGTTTCTTCTAATTATGCTACTTTTTGATCACAATAGCAACATTAGAAGAAACATTTTGTTTTATATGTCTGCCCAGCTGATTGGCTGGGCGGACATATAAGGAGCCAGAGCTGGCACACTGAACCCATTGTGCTGGGCTCTGGCAAAGAGAGAAGACCTCGGAGGGTGAGTAGAAAGCTCTCCCCGCTCCCCTGCACGGCACCCATCCAACCAAGGAAGGGGGGTCACTTAACCCCTGCCTTGCTGGTATGGGTGCAGTCTGACATCAGTTTGGCCCCCAAGGGGTTAAGTTGGGACCCTTACTTAACCCCCTGGGGGCCATATTGTTCAGTATGGCACCCAAAGGGTTAAGGGGACTGCAATGCATCCTCCTGTAACCCCTTGGGTGCCACACTGTAAGCAGCGATCTGTAAAGATACATAATGTAAGGTGCACAACACCGCTCACAATGATGGGTGTTGTGCTCCTGTTTGTGTGTTTTTTTGTGTGTTCCTCCCTTTTTGTTTTTCAGATATTGGTATCCTGTGGATTACGGTGGCTTCGGTGGACTTCAGGGAACCCTATGCGTTTTTTTTTAAATAAATAAATAAATAATTTAAAAAAAATGCATAGAGTTCCCCCTATTTTCATAACCAGCCGGGATAAAAAACAAACAACAGCAGCCTAGTAACACCAGGGTGGGAAGTGCCATTTATTTTGGCCCTCCCCAGCCTAATATTACCAGCCTGCTGTTGCCCAGTCCAGAAGCACCAATTTTGATGCTCCAGGACCACTGGCACCTGGCTCTTCCCCATACCCCTGGTGGCATTGGGTACTGGGGCAATAATGGGGAGGGGGGGTTAGTGTTAGCCATTTTATACCTGCTAACACTAAGTCCTGACTTAGTAATGTATTCCGTCTATTAGACGTCTTCCACTACTAAGTCTATATAGTAAAAAAATAAAGACAAGACACAAGTGAATTTTTTTTAATTCAAATAAAACCACCCATTGTTGACCATCTTATATAAAACAAATCCCAACAACCGCTGGTCATCGACGTAGCTCACCGAATCCGCCGTAATCCGCAGGATACCAATATCTGAAAAACAAAAAGGGAGAAACACACAAAAAACACACAAACCGGAGCACAGCACCCATCATTGTGAGCGATGTTGTGCACCTTACAGTATGCAGCATCTTTACAGATCGCTGCTTACAGTGCGGCACCCAAGGGGTTAAAGGAAGATGCATTGCATCCCCCTAAACCCTTTAAGTGCCATACTAAACAATCTGACCCCCAGGGGGTTAAGTAAGGGTCCCGACTTAACCCCTTGGGGGCCAAACTCATGTCAGACTGCACCCATACCAGCAAGAAAGGGGTTAAGTGACCCCCCTTCCTTGCTGGAAAGGGTGCAGTGTAGGGGAGGGGGGAGAGCTTTCTACTCACCCTCCGAGGTCTTCTCTCTTCACCGGAGCCCTACACAATGAGTTCAGTGTGCAGACTCCGGCTCCTTATATGTACGCCCAGCCAATCAGCTGGGCAGACATATAAAACAAAATGTTTCTTCCAATGTTGCTATTGTGATAAAAAAAAATAGCATAATTAGAAGTAACATTTGCTGTTTTAATTAAATCTAAAGTATTACATTAAGCTGTATTACCAGCATTAGCAATCCCCGGCATTAATACAGCTCCATGCAAGACTTAATATTTAATTAATAAAGCAAATTTTCAGTCTAAGAAAGCTATTTTTTTTTTGCAATAGCATAATTAAAATGAATAAATGCTTTTTCAATTAAATATACTGTAAAAAAATAAATAAATATACATTTATTTATATATTTATTTTTTTATTAACAGTATATTTAATTGAAAAAGCATTTATTCATTTTAATTATGCTATTATACAAGGAAAATAGCTTTTTTAGAACGAAAATTAGCTTTATTAATTAAATATTAACTATTACAGGGAGCGGAATTATTGCCGGGGATTGCTAATGCCGCTAATACTGTTCCCTGTGATAGTGGATTAATACTGCTTTTCTGCTTTCCCAGGGAGCGTAAACTTTATTAAAACAGCTAAAAATTGTTTAGCTGTTTTAGTAAAGTTAATTTAGATTCGAATATTCGATCACATATTCGATCGAACTCGAATCTTTCGAACAGTGCAGTGTAGCTTTTCGATCGAATACTGTTCGCTCATCTCTATAAATGATGTTTGGCTTAGGAAGATTAATTTGTTAATGCAAACTAATAAAAAAACTAAGGTAATTAAAAACAACATACCAAAATTCCACCTCCGCTAGACACTTTATATAGATAGCAGGAAAGGTAGGTATGAAACAAATAAAATTGTACTGAATAGAGATGAGTAAACTTCATGTCGCATTTGATTACCAGTGGCTGCAGAAGTTTGATGCAGCCTTAAGGCTGCCTGGAATACATGGATACAGAGGCCTCCACTAGTCTTCCTGGGCTTCTTTTTTCAGGAGATAATGGTGCCTAGACAATGGATCAATGCAACAATCTATGTATTACTCATAAACATCCCCTAAAGGGACTATAAAAATGTGTAAAGAAATAAGAAACGTTTTTTAATATATAAAAAAAATCCATCCCATAAAAAGATTATGTTCCCCCAAGTCGAAATATTTGCCGTTATTTCAAAATGATGGTCGTTATTGTACAAATGACAGCCGTCTTTATAAAATACAGGCAATTATTTGGAATCAAATGGCCAAAAAAGACATTGTGTAAACCTAGCCTAAAAGTTTAAATCACCCCTCCTTTCCAATTTTTTCAATAAAAAAATGTAAACAAAAAAATTCTAAACATATTTGGTATTGCTACATCCGTAATCCCCAGACTAAAATATCACATTCCCCATTTTACATAGTAAACTGCGTAAGGCAAAAGACCACAAAAGCACAAAACTGAGTAATAAGAGAAAAGAAGAAAAGAAGTGTGGTACTAATAAAAACTACAGATCATGGCACAAAAAATTAGCCTTCACATAGCCCTGACATAGACATGTTCTAAGAGTCAGAATAGAGCAAATTTATAGGAAGATGGCGTAAAAACAACCTCCCCCCCAAAAAAAATCTATGTCATTATAAAGTACAATTGGTGTTGCAAAAAATAAGACCTCATTTCGGTCTGTAGATGAAAAAATTAAAGCCCAGATTGGGTGGAGTTTAAAAATCAGTTCAATTTAAGTAAATGGAGCTTAATTGCAAACCGCACCTGACCTGGAGACAAGAGTGGGGCAAAAGTGGCCATGTTTTTGTAGCGCTGGATAACCCCTTTAAGGACAGAGCCCTAAGGGGCGCGGCCTATTTAGACTACATAAAGTAGTATTATTAGTAAAATTGATCTTCCTATAGGCTTTGTTCACACAACAATTTTAATACAGAGGACGATGAAGGGTCGGTTAAAAAAAGTACTATGTACTATGTTTAAAAGTACTATGTGTGAACAATTTTAAAAAGCGACTGCTGTAAAAAAAATGTTAAAAATGAACAACACAAACATTAATTTGACGGCCACTGCAAACTGCACCCGTTATTTTATACATTGTGTGAACCAATAGCCATTGTTTACATAGACATCAATGGAAATCATTGAAGAATGAAAACAATGGCTGTTATTTTAAATTCAAATGGCGGACGTTTTTTACAGTGTGTGAACATGGCCATAGTGTGGTTTGTTCTGTAAAGTTCGGTAACAGGATGAAAGTAATATGTAAACCAGTTTTCTGGGAAAACTTCCCTTACTACCTCTACTTGCATTAAAACAGTTAAGCTAAAATGCACATGATAATAATAAATTACATTTCATCATTCACAAAGTGAAACAATACAGAATTTTTCCATGCAAACAAATTATGTATAATAAATGAAGTCACACATGTGTACCCTACTATGGTCCACCCTTATCCTAATTTGCATACAATGGGTATATTGCAACCTCCCAATATATATTTAGAGATGTTGCTACTGTTCCATAAAAAACATGTGCTCTGGAAATGCAGGGGTTACGACAGCATTGTAATTAGGTCAACAAACCCAAGAGTGGTACATACTATCCCCCCCAACACACACTCGCGCACAAAGGCTATGCTCACACAACGTTTTTTCAGCTCCATTTAAAATGACGTCCATCATTTTGAGTCTAAAATAACGGATGTCATTTAACGGTCTGGCCTCCCCTTAGTGCAATGACGCCTGCTGGTACATTATTCTAGTTTGGGTTACTAATTGGCCTTTGGGTGTGGCCTTATTGAAATATCCATTGAATTTAATAGTAAAAACGGATAAAGAACTGTGACAAAAGAAAAATTGTGTGAACTACTAATAAAAAACGTCCGTTGTTTGCAAAAGACGTCCAAAAATAATTGACATGATCCTTATTTTGACACAAAACATCCGTTATTCAATACATTAAGTACATTGGACGTCCGTCTTTCCATTGACTGCAATTTTTGCATTACAGTCAGTTAAATCACGACAAAAACATTATTTTAAATTGCAAAAGCGTCCGCCTTTTCTCAATTTTTGACTGTTAAGGCAAATTTCAAACAAGCATTAGGCTAGGGCTACACAGTGACTTTAGAAATGTATATCACAGTGTTAGGGTCATATTCACAGAAAGATTATGGTGCGAAAAATCGTCATATCAATTGAATTTAAACGATAATCTTTCCATGTGTATGCAGGCAATGATCAAACATTTAACGAAAGTTAGTATGTCATTGATCGCATCTTTTGTTATGAAAGATGGCTGGCATTTTTACATAATGTGAACCTAGCCTTGAACTACAATGTTGTAGATAATGATACTCAATGGTGTTGTGATGCAACATTGTAACATGACAGTTGTAAAATTTTATTTTAATGGATTTTTTTGGCTGCAAATCACATGCAACTTTGCCACCATTGACTTCAATGCAAGTCGCATGCAACCGTCACCTGTCTGTGATTTCATTTTTTTTTCTTTTATGAGGCTTCGTTCCCACTGAGCAAAACTAGCGGAATTCCGCCGCGGATTGCCGTTAGCCTCCTTCTCATAATGGGAGTCTATGGAAGGCGCGCGCTCCTGCTCTGTCCGCGCTGAAGAATGAACATGTTCATTCTTCAGCGCGGACAAAGCAGGAGCGCGCGTTGTCCGCCGCGGAATTCCGCTAGTTTTGCTGAATGGGAAAAGCCAAAAGCCAAAAGCTAACTGTGATAAAGTTGCATGATGACAAGTTGCAGACAAAACCAAACAAAAAAAGGTCCAACAGCAAGCACCAAGGAACAAAGTCCAAGAAGGTGTTAGGAACCGGACAGCAGGACAAGACAAGACAGTGAGCCCTAAGCTCAGCCCCACCCACTGTCCTCTACCTACTTGCCACAATCCGCTCTAAGATGGCGGCGAGCAACTGGGCGGCAGTCCCTGCACTGGCTAGGTGGGACACAAAGACAAGACAGACAGACAAAACACACTGAAGGATAGTCGACAGTCTGGGTCACAACAATCGGGCAGCACAGTACGAAATCACAATCCAATAAGCAGAGTCAAAAAACAAGCAATATGGTCAGGGGCCGGCGGCTAGCAAGGATGTTCAGAACACAAGGCAGAAGGGTCAGAGAAAAGACAGATAATAGCAGAACCACAAGCAGGCAGAGACAAGCTCAATAACCAGCAATAAGTGCACAGACTGAGGTTTGTTATATAGGAGACCAGGGCTCTGGTCCAGAATGTAATTGGACCAACCCCCTGATCTCCAAGCACAGACAGCTGAGAACAAAACAGATTCACTGGCAGGATAGCCTGTCAGTCACAGCAGAACCAAAACACAGATTAACCATGACAAGGCGAGACAGAATTCAGCAGGTGAATTTGGGTCTCCCAACAAAAGTGAGCATATAAACCAGTGTTCACACACTGCAAACAAAAACAAACAGAATACAAGAATTTCAGCACCTTCTCGGCCGCACAGCACGAGCCGAGGGGCGCATAATGCTCTGCAAAGATACCATCCTGACAGAAGGTTCTTTAAAAAATGAAGCTTTAATTATTAACACCTTGGTGGGTACATTAGATTGGAAACCCAAAGGGGGAGATTTATCAAAGGGTGTAAAATTTAGACTGGTGCAAACTGCCCACAGCAACCAATCACAGCTCAGCTTTAGGCAGTGCTGAAAGGAAAGCTGAGCTGTGATTGGTTGCTGTGGGCAGTTTGCACCAGTCTAAATTTTACACCCTTTGATAAATCTCCCCCAAAATGTTAAAGAAGCTCTGTCTAGTTTTTAAATGCTTGTGTTTTCCATGAAATGCTATCTGGATGACCACACAAGATGGAGAAAGCATACATCTGTCACTTCACAGGTAACCTAAAACCACAAAACCACACCTAGACTGTAAAAGAATGAATTCAACTTTAATGTTTTCTCCTCTCGATGTCTCATCTGTTTCTTATAGCAAACAATAGGATTGCACAAGTATATCTTTGGAATATCGCCAGGGGAGTGGCAAGGTGCTTATATACAGAGGTGCAGCAGCACAGCTCATAGCAGGAACCAGCAGACATCAGGAAGCAAGGTATCTGGCCTCTTCTGCCTCTTCCTTCATAAGTTATTGTCCATTCTGTCTGTTTGCTTTTAATCCTATTACTTCATTTGTCTAGGATAGCTGTTAGACTGGGGATTTCCCATGAAACCATTGAGCTTCCAACTGTGAAAACAATGATTGGCAGCAAAAGTATTATAGTATAGAAATATAATTGTGTAAAACTCCTAAATGGTAGGTTTTATCATCGCCATTATTGGTATCTCTGCTTAAAAGGGAATTTGTCATCATCAGAAAATGACCTATTGCTTACATCAAATTTTTATGTTGAGTATATTTGTAATGATTTTCTGATTATTCACTTTTTTTATCTTTATTTTAAAACGCTCCTGAAATCTTGTAATTTTCAGTCTGGTCACTTTTCTTTTTAGAAGTTTGTAATATAAAATATATAACTTGGTAGTCAATGGTAGCCAGAGGCCTTTTCATTAACTCTGTGCTGCCCAATTACCAATCTGATAATAGAGTCTCCAAGCAGAATCAGAAGATAAAATGCAGCAGCACCCACTAAGACGGCCACTAGAAGACTTTATTCGTCGTTCTTCACACCATCTGTGCAGGAACAAGGGACATATAGAGAGGTGCCCTCTCTGCCTGAATTGCTGATTTCTGTCACATTATACATCAGAAAAAATGATCAAAAAAACTCAGCTACACCAATTTAGTGCAGTTTAAAACAATAGGTCATGGTGCAAAAAAAAAAGAGCCCTCAAACAGCCCAATTGATAGAAAAATAGTGAACTTATAGGGGTCAGAATAGATCGTTTTTAAAGTAATAAAATAACACAAACTGAAGGTAAACTTGAGTGCGACGCACCACGCTCCCGGTCTCCGCTGATTCGATAGGAGGAGCACGTCCGGGCACTACAGGCGGCCAGTAGGTGAGGCGGACAGCAGCAGTGGGGCGATCTGCAGGGGCACCATAGTTTGGGGAACTTTCCCCGCGGCACACCCGACCATGTGTCACTGCACACTGGTTGAAAATCACTGATATAATCTGACAGAACTACTGGGGAGATTTATCAAAGGGTGGAAAATCTAGACTGGTGTAAACTGCCCACAGCAACCAATCACAGCTCAGCTGTCAGTTCTGGTGAAAAGAAAGAGAGCAGTGATTGGTTATTGCATCCACAAGGCCAAATTCATCTAAAGGTAAAGGGTTTGTCCCCGCTAATATCTATCACTATCCACAGGATAAGTGATAACTGTACTGTATGGTTGCTGTTTCATTAACTGAGCACTATTGCATTCAGCATGTAGCAGTGGATGAAGCAGGAGTCACACAAGCACACTACTGTTCCATTTACAAGAAAGGCTATGTTCACGTTTTTTCAGCAGGTTAAAAAAAACGTCCGTCATTCTGAATCTAAAATAATGGACATCATTTAGCTGTCTGGCCTCCCCTTAGTGCAATGACGGCTGTTTGTACATTATTCTAGTTTGGGTTACTAATTGGCCTTTGGGTGTGTGTTAATTGAAAAGTCCATTGAATTTAATAGTAAAAACGGAGAAAGAATGGTGATAAAAGAAAAACTGTGTGTGAACAACTAACAAAAAAACATCCGCTGTTTGCAAAAGATGTCCGAAAATAATTGTCATGATCATTATTTTGATGTCTGCGGTGAAAACGTCCGTTATTCAATACATTGTGTGCATTGGACATCCATATTTCCATTGACTTCAATGCATTGCACTGCAGTTTAAATTGTGGTAATAACAGACATTATTTTGAATTGCAAAATCGTCCGCCTTTTCTCTATTTCTGAGGTTGTGTGAACATAGCCAAACACTACTTTCCTTGATCAGTGGGTTTCTTGGCAGATAGATCCCCATTGATCGTACATTTATCATCTATCCTTAGGCTATGTGATAAAGGTTGTTAGTGGCCTAGTCCCTTTAGGGCATGATTAAAAGGGTATGATGGCATCAAGTAAAAAAAAAAATGCTGCAGAAGCATATAGCTTTGCTGTCTGCCTCAGTTCTGAGACCAATGGAAATCTATTTGTTTTGGGAGTCCTTGTTCTGGACCTGGTCACACCTCCTGGTTGAGCAGTTACTCAGTACTACAATTACCAGAATACATTGCTTTCCCTTAGTTCTCCATCACAGCCCTCTCACCCTGTTTACACCCATGTCACAGTCCTAGTGCCAGTTCACCTGTACAAACCTGTTGCAGAATTCTTCTAAATTCACTGCAGACTATTGCACAGTGAGGTTGCAGCATCTGCTGCATTTCTTCTGTCTGCTCTTTCTGTAACATAATTCAACACAAGATTTAATTGTAGCATTTTTGTTTTTTCTTTTTGTGTTTAAAAGGCCATAGCGCTTCCTTTTTTTCATCTGCAGACCCATATTATCCCTTCATTTTTGCTACACCAATTGTACTTTGCAATGACAGACCTAATTTGTCCAAACAATATGCTGTAAAACCAGATAAAAATTATTTGAGCAGCGAAACTGGTAAAAAAGCAATTATTTTCATTTGGGGGTGGGGGAGGGGGGTGGCTCGTGTTTATACCCTTTGCTTTTGTTCCTCAAGCCAGTATGATTATGATTTATATAACTATTGTTTTATTTGACTGCTTTTAAAAAACTAAAACATTTAAAAAAAACTAAATGTGTTTAAAATTGCTCTATTAGGGAATTTGCATGGGATATTTCAGTTCTTTTGGCAGATGGCGGGGTGCACGTGGGAAATCGTATTGAATAAATGGGACAGGCGGAACTTCTGGATTTGATGTGACCAAAAATCAGCAATTTAGCATTTTGCTATTTTTTGTGCTTACGTAGCTTACCGTTAAGATAAAGAATGTGATAATTTAATAGTGCAGGTGATTCCACATGCAGTGATAGCTAATATGTTTTTTTGTTGTTGTTGTTTATTTTTATTAATAAAATGGGTAAGGGGGGTGTTTTAACTTTTATTATGGGATGGGACTTATGGGATCGACGGGGACTTCTATATCGTCCCAGGCAATCGCTCTGAGCAGGGCCACATGGTTCAGAGGAGGGCCACGGTGTGACCCCTCTCTGAACCCCCCTAACGGTGCCATGGCATATGGGTACATGGTTGTCAAGGGGTTAACACACCTTATGCCATCTAAATATCCCAATAAAGATATATGTGTGTGCTGTATGCCAGGAAGCTTCTGCGGTGTTGTGGCAGCTCTGTATGTGTAGGGTCGCTTGGGCACTTTTCACAGTGACCAGGAGTGGTGTTGGAACCCACCCCTGGACAAAGTGCACCGCACTCGAGGTTTGGATATCCCAAGTGTGAACTGGTGCATAGGTGTGGGTGCAGAATGATAAACTGGAGTCCAAAAGCATAAACAGGATAACTGCGTTTACTTGTAGAAACTTCCATACAGAATAAACACACTTTGGTAACTGCAGGTGCATGTAGGAGGTAATAGTAATAAGAGTTGTGAAAACAGAGTAGAGTTGAGGAACGTCTTGAAAGCCCTGTTAAATGTAGCAGTGTACTCTGCCAGGATAGAGTAGTTGAGAAGGGAAAAAGATACTCGTACTCACCTATAGATACTGTAGGTCTGACTACCTTATATCCTTTAGTATCGGGATACCCGTCCTGCTAGGGTAGTATGAGGTCCCAGGTGGGCTGGGTTGAGCAGACTTTCCAAGACTTCTCAGAATAGCCATGTGTTGCAGTAGGATATGTAGGCTTAATTGCTGCTTTGCCCTACTGGGGTCAGTACTTAACTCCAGTTGACTGCTCTGTGTGTTGTAGAAGGTATCCTGGCCGTGGACAAGGTTTTCCTCAGAGGACAACCTCCCTCCTGAGGGGCTAGAACAGCATCCTAGCGGTAGTCACTTGCATGAGAAAGCTCTCTGTCTCTCTCCATTTCTACTGACTCAACTAAAAGACCATACTAACCAGGGTTACTTTAACTAGCCTGTGATTGGTGGGGTTGTGTGTGTGCAAGAGAGAAGATAGTAGATAGGCAGAAAAGTGAAGGAAAAAGGCCTGCACCTCTTATAGGAGAAAAACATAACATGTGACACAAAACAGTTAACCCAATGCTTCCTTCAGCTGTGCTCAATACAATACGTACATTGAATACAGCAGGGAGACCTAGTGGGGAAAACACACAACACACTTTTCCTTCATCCCCTTTGGGAGAACCTGAATGAGTTACTCAGGTGCATAAGAAACTTAGTGACACACTTGTGCTGGGGACACTATATATTAGCTTTTATGACAGGTGATGATGATGTAGGCTGTAGGGGCTGATCACAGATGGTGACATAACTCTGGGGTCCAGGCTAGAGCTCAAAGACAAGATCCAGCCAAACCTCCTGTAACTCCAAAGGATAATGCGTTGTCTTTGGAGATAGGAAAGAGTCAGGGAGCTAAAGTGAAGTGCCAAAGAGGCATGGCATTGAACTGACTGGGCCACACTTCTTTGGCAAATCACTGCAGTGAAAAACAGTTTGTTTCTTTTTTAGCACACTGTCGTTACAGACAGCTTAACCCTTAGAGGATCGGGTCAATTTAATTTTTTGCATTTTCGTTTTTTCCTCCTTGTGCTTAAAAGGCCATAGCACTTGCATTTTTTCACCTAGAAACCCACATGAGCCCTTATTTTTTGCGCCACTCATTGTACTTTGCAATGACAGGCTGAATTTTTTCATAAAGTATACTGCAAAACCAGAAAAAAATTCAATGTGTGGTGAAATTGGAAAAAAAACGCATTTCTTTTATTTGTTTTTTTTTTTTTTTTTCGTTTTTACGCCACTTGCCCTGGGGTAAAACTGACTTGTTATATATGTTCCTCAAGTCGTTACGATTACAACAATATGTAACATGTATAACTTATATTGTATCTGATGGCCTGTAAAAAATTCAAACCATTGTTAACAAATATATGTTCCTTAAAATCGCTCTATTCCCAGGCTTATAACGCTTTTATCCTTTGGTCTATGGGGCTGTGTGAGATGTTATTTTTTGCACCATGATGTGTTATTTCTATCGGTACCTTGATTGCGCATATGCGACTTTTTGAACGCTTTTTATTACAATTTGTCTGGATTTTTTTACGCTTACGCCATTTACTGTGCGAGATCAGGAATATGATAAGTCCACCCCTCCACCCCTCCTCCCCACCCTCTTCATCATTAGGAATAGCCTAGGCAGCATTTCTCCTAATCATCACTTTTCTGAATACTGCACATGTGCTGGATCGTAAAGGCACATGTTCAGTTTTCAGATGAGTAGAAGAAATGCTGTCTGGGGCGTTCCTAATTGTGAAGATGGCAGGGAGGAGGGACAGAGAGGCGGTGAAAGCCTATGGCATAGACACTCTAGGCCACACCAATTTGACACAGCGCTGCAAGTTTAAAAGGTGTTTTTTAAGACAATTATTGCATCACCTGCCGAACGGACCCCAGGACAGATCTTGGATTAAAATCAGCAATCCAAAGGTACAAGCGGTATGGGGAGAGGGGGGGGGGCAAATTGTGGGTAGAGAGATGCTTTAATAAAAGGTAATATGTGTATCTTTTCCCCAAGACCTATGTAAACCGTCAGCACTCTACTACGTAATCTCCAGATGACAGGTTCACTTCAAGGTACCCTGAGGGTACTTTCATCATGGAAGGTGCCGAAAGTAGGAGATCCTACCCCCCAAATCATTTTATATGCTTGGTGTTCCCATGGAAGGTGTTTCAGGGCTATTTTTAGTGTAATAATTCTTCTAAGCTTTAGCACAGGGCGGAATCCGTTCTAAAAGTTTTGTCATTCAAGGAAACACCTCAAATGAAACATCTTGATATACTTAGTTACTCAGTTAAAGCAATATTGTGAAGGATAATAGGTGTTAGCACAATTACACAATATGGCATATGGCCTTTCTTGTTTGTGGATAATTTTAGAAGGATTTAAAAAAAAAAAAAATCTGTAAGACACCCATAACAAAAATCTAGTGACTGCATATATACCCAACAAATGTACCCCCTCTTACTTGAATATTCACAGACTGTTGCATGTGAAACTAGAGTATGTAAGAGTTAACAAAGAGAGAGTATTACACATCAAGAACTCTTGGTACCCATTGGTATGCAGTCAATAGGTTATTCTTTTATGGCTATGTTCCCACATAGTATTTTCATCAGTATTTTAGTCAACTAAACCAACTAAAACCAGGATTGGGTTGAAAGTACAGAAACTGTGCAAATCTTTCCATTATAGTTTTTTCTGTCGGTTCCTGATTTTGGTTACAAATGCTGACAGAAATACTGGCCAAAATACTATGTGTATACATCAGGTGTTTTTTCATACGTTTAGCTTTCTATTCCCACTACTTCTTAAAATTTTTGCAATAGACACCAGTGGCGGGTGATGGACCCCAGTGACTCTGTCCTGTTTCATTGTTGAAGGGAAGGATAGTCTAGCTTGTTGCATTATTCTTCCTATCAAAAGGGATGGAACTGCAAATGGCAGATACAAACTGGGCCAGATGGTAGGGTGAGCAATAACTGAACCTGGCTTATAACAATGGCAGTTTGTCTATTTTGCACACAGGAATATGTTTGAAATTTTTTAGTTTGTAGTTATTATTATGAAGGAATACAAAATGAAGCCACATCATGTTTGTTTATGTATTAGAAGGTTATATCTACATATAGTAATGCCAAAAGGAAACAGTCACTGTAATTACAGATCAGTGATATGTAAATAGGCCGTGTAACATTCCAGCAGTAGTATATTACTATCATATTGCTCTTCATAAATCAGTTAAGCAGTGCGGAGCTTATTGACTTTATTACATATATGAAAAACATTTTTATTGTTTATCGTTCCAGTTAAAGGTTTCTAGTAGAGATGAGAGAATCAGATTAGTTTTTTTGGTACAAAGCAAAACTTATCTGCGCTCATCTTCCTCAGACTGTCCACTCCGTGCAGAGGGAGGATACCGCCTGGGGACTGCCTGGAAAACATGGATATAGCTATGGCTTATTTATCTGACTATAGTCTATCAGTAAAAGAACAGTTGCAGTCCTCCAAAATAGTGTAAAACGGTGGTTTATTCACCCTTGGCAAAGGCTTGACAAAGGTTAAGGACCCTATTACACCAACAGATATCTGACAGCCAAAGCCAGGAATGGATTTAAAAAGAGGAGAAATCCAGTCTTTTATTTATGACCTGTTCGCTGTTTATAGTCTGTACCTGGCTTTGGCTTCAACAATTTGTCAGATAGTCTGTCAGATATCTGTTGGTGTAATAGGGCCCTAGGGGGCCATTTACACAGAAAGATTATCTGACAGATTATCTGCCAAAGATTTGAAGCCAAAGCCAGGAATGGACTATAAACAGGGATCAGGTCATAAAGGAAAGCCTGAGATTTTTCCACTTTTCAAATCCATTTCTGGCTTTGGCTTCAAATCTTTGGCAGATAATCTGCCAGATAACCTTTCTGTGTAAACGCACCATAAAAGTGAGCTATAACATTGCTCTCTGTGATTCATGAGTAAATAATCCACCTGTCCAAATGTCTGAGGGCTTCCTCCTTTTGGATCGATCTATCTATCTATCTATCTATCTATCTATCTATCTATCTATCTATCTATCTATCTGTACATTTACAAACTGATTGGTTTCTTACCTTTAAACAAAAGCTAATTCTAGACACAGGGAAACAATGAAAACAGTTTTTATTAATATATTCATAGAAACAGAAGATATTAGTTATGTATAAGTGTAATTAACCTTACGTTTCATAACAGATTACAGCATGATGGGTAACAATACTTTTAACTTTACACAATCTTTGCAAAATAAAAAAATAACTATATAGTGAGGCCACGTGTAAATATGAGCAGTGAAATTCTACTTTAAATGTGCTTTGCTAAAGATAAAATTTCCCAAAAGATCAAATCCTGACCTTGATATGCGGCAGCCATTACCAATAAATGGCCATCTTTGTTAGCTAAAATGATGGCCATCCAGAGAAATAGATGTAATTTTCCTGTTGTGGAAACATAGCAAAAAGTTTTATTTAGACCATATAAGAGCTTAAATGCTGAACTAGAGCTTTGTATGGGAACAATATAGCTCCAGAACCTTTACCCTTTTGTCCTTTGTCTGTGTATTTATCCTCATAAAGAAACACCTTTTTATGGCTAGTGTAACGGAGACTGAGCCTATCATTCCCTGGGCCCATGGACTGCTATGCCTCACTATGCTGTGTGCTGGCCCTTTTGCAAAATCAGCAATGTGCACTGTGCTAGGACCCAGAAAACTATAGGCCCTGCCTTTTTGACACTATTCACGGTCAATATAAAGGAACAATTCTATAAGAATAACATCACAGACACGGGCAGCAATGGTTCTAAATGCATTTATTGATTCAAGTTGCACAGAACCGTAGGCTTACTTTTGTAGACTAATCTTACTGTTGAAATATGTATATAATAACTATGCTCAATGCCACCCTTACTTCCTCCACAGGTCTAGAAGTTGTTGGAGATGGATATATGTGCTGCAAACAACAAGTTTGCTGTTGATGTTCTAAACGCGATTTGTGGAAGTGATGTGGGTCAAAATATAGTTTTTGCTCCTCTGAGCATAATAACTGCACTTTCAATGGTATATTTAGGAGCTAGGGGCAACACTGCTGCACAGATGGGCAAGGTAAGTTAAAAAATGTTAAAATTACTTTATTATATGGTTTCTACTCTAAAAGCTCATAGAAACTCTTTAACAATGTATAATGCATAATGTGCATTCTAAAGCAAGGGTATGTTCACATAGGGGAGGAATATCAAGCAGAATCCGAGCTTAAATTTACACATGAAATTCCACCTCTAAAATATGTACAGAGCAATGGCCCATTGTGTTCAATGGGATTGCCACTCTGTTGTTCACACAGAGGCCGTGGACCCGCTTTCTGTCCAAAGAATTGACATGTCTTTGAGTGGATTCCGTTAGAGAAATCCCATAGAAGTCAATGGGAGCTTTGAATTTTCCGCTTTCTGCTCAAATTCCGCTCCAATTCCACCAGAGAAAACTTTCCTCTTTGATTCAGTGGTGTTCTCAAGCTCAATCCATCGTCCACCAAAAAAACTGACATGTCAATTCTTTAGGCAAACTGCGGATTGAACTTGAGAACATCACTGAAAAAATGGGACAGGCGGGACTTCAGGTGGAGTCTGCCGCGTGGCCTCTGCTTGAAATTTCCACGAATATTCCGTAGTGGAAAAACACCCTTAGGCTATGTTCACGCAACGTTAAGTTTAGTAATAATCACAACGGTTGTTGCCGATTTTCAACAACGCCCGTGATTACTACTGAACTTACATTGTGCTGCGGCTAAGGGAATCCCGGACGGAGTATATACACATAGGGGGACATGGATAAAAAGACAAAAACGCCTTTTTTGGGCACAGATGGGGCTGTTTGGCGTAAAAATATTTGCAAAGGGTATTTTTGCGAATATTTTTTTTTTTGCATCAGCCCCATCTGCGCCACCTTCGCCAGTGGGGCAGAGAGGGGGAGTTACAGGGGGTGAGGCAGCACGCAGAGGGGGCCCGGCCTCTGCGTGCACCACATTTATCAATTTTTCCAAGGAAAAATTATACTGAAACCTACGCCAGCTCTGAGCCTGTCCGTGCGATTGGGATTTATGTTAAGGCAATGCACCTCTACATAAATCCCCTAAGCTCCGGAGCTGCGGGGACATTTATAATCCTGGCGTAAAAACCGCCGGACTTCATAAATGTCCCTTATAGTATACACTGGCACTCTGGCACTCTGGTATACACAATCTGACCCCCCCCCCCCCCCAAACCACTTGTACCTTCAGATAGCTGCTTTTAATCCAAGATCTGTCCTGCGGTCCGTTCAGCAGGTGATGCCGTTATTGCCATAAAAATTTACTTTTAAAATTGCAGCCCTAAAGGTGTATCTGTGCCCTAACTTTGCACCACCCCCTCCGTCCCTCCTCCCCACCCTCTTCATCATTAGGAATGCCACTGGAACATTTACTTCTGTTTGAACATTTCACAGGTGTCTTAATGATCCAGCCCATGTGCTGTGGTAACACAGGTGGGGAATAATAGGCAATCTGCCTGAAGCATTTCTAATGATGATGGTGATGATGATGGTGATGATGATGATGGTGGTGCAAAGTTAGGGGACAGATATAGGGCACTGAGCTTTAATTTTAAAAGTAAATTTTTATGACAATAACTGCATCACCTGCCGAACGGACCGCAGGACAGATCTTGGAATAAAAGCAGCTATAGGAAGGTACAAGCGGTTTGGGGGGTCAGATTGTGGGTACAGAGTCGCTTTAATTACTTGCAAATTTCAAGATTCCTTCCAGAGCAACTCACAGAATTTCCCCAAGACAGATGCAAACTTTTTTTTAATCAACTTTCTTATTTACCCAGTAGACAATTTGGAGCAATAATAACAATTACTATTTGTAATCATTTCTGTTATTATTTCAGGTGCTACATTTTAGTGATATGAAGGAAGTCCATTCCAATTGCAAGAATCTTATGCGTGAACTAGTGAAAAATGAAGGCGATTACATACTGATGAATGTCAACAAGTTATTTGGGGAAAAGACTGTTCAGTTTCTTCCAGTAAGAAAGTCTTGATATAAATTTGATAATATTGTTTATTATGTTTGTATATGCTGTCACTGGCACACATATTGTAGCCATTGGCTGGTAGTGTGTCACATGGCTAGGAACCACCCTGCACCACATGGTTTTCCCGAATTACCACATTTACTCAGCAAGTACAGTAAAAGATATAAATATCATATACTTTTCACCTGCACTTGCTGCAAACCTGCAGTTATTTGCAGTAATAGACTAGGCTCACTATATGTAAAAATGCTGGCCATCTTTCATAACAATAGCCAAAAAAACGCAAAATACCATTGCGCAAAAAAAGTCTGTTATTTTTGTAACATTATTTGTACAATGACGGCTGTTATGGAAGACGGTCGTAATTTTTACATGTTGTGACCATAGCTACTCAGTGTTGCACTAGTCTGAAAATCAAAATCAAAATGTACAGTGAAATATACATGCAGATTTAGGCTAGGTTCACACTACGTAAGTTTCCGGCCGTAGCGCGCCCCATGAATAAGCGGCCGGAGATTTACGTAGTTTGCGTACAATGGAAAGTATATGATCTACAGCTGCACAGTTCACACTACGTAAGAACTTACGCCCGGATCATATGCGGCGTTGTAAAAAATGAACCAGACCATTGTTTCGGGACGGAAATGCTGTAACTTACGCCCGTAGTGTAACATGCGGTCCTGTATGGAGTGGTGATTTCTTCTTTTTGACACTTTGATTTGCCGATCCAAAAGGTTCTGTGGGGTGTCCGGGGCTAGCCGAAGATATCCAAGTAAAATACCGCTGTCAGATCGCTATGTACGTCGCTCGGGAAGCGTAATTTACCTTTTCTTTGCAGAGATTCCAATTTAATCCTATGTGTTTCATACCACACCAATTACCAATCCACCAATGCCGGCGATGGCCGATGCTGGACCCCTTTTGGCTGACAGTTTAGCTGTGGCTCCCGGTCACTGTTTGTGTAAACAGTGAGCACCAGGTCAGTAACAGTACATCCTGGTGCTGAAACTAGCATCCCACAAGGACGTTCTTTTACTGACTGGCGCAGCTAGGGGTTAATGATTATGATCATTAATGTTGGCTGTCATTATAAAAATACAACCAAAAATTTGTGGGAACATAGCCATGGAATGAGTAAAATTTGTGAATAAATTCTGCACCAAAGTCAACTAAATCTGCCTGCATGGTTCACTGCATATTTTGATGTGGATTTTTAGACAGGTGTATGGCTAGGAATTTATTCACACTAAAATAAAGTACAAAGACCTAATACTCAGGCAAATTAACAAATAACTGACTGAAAGAATAGCACAACATCCAAAGAAATGTTTGCCCATGGGGCATCCATATTTAATTTTATTGTGTATTGTTTATTGTGCAATCTAAATTCCTCTTGGACTTAGGGGGACATGTATTAAGGTGCGTATCGGCACTTTCCGCCGGGTCCGCCGGGGGGCAGGGTGAGGGTGTGGAGGGGGCGGGGCGGGGGGGCTCGGATTCAGAGTCCGCGCGATTTATCTTTTGCTCCGGCAAAAGATACGCCGAAAACCTACTCCACCTTTCAGGTGGCGTAGGTTTTCTGCCGTGCGCACCGCAGTACGCCTCTACATAAATCTCTGTAGCACCGGAGATGCGGGGACATTTTTAAGTCCGGCGTTAAAAAACGTCGGACTTAATAAATGTCCCCCTAAGTGTACATTGTATAGGATTACATTGGAAGAGGTACATGAGAAAGTGTCAGTAATTTTGAAGTTGTGCTAAATATTGGGAATGTGGTCCTTGTTTAGCGGGAAGGTGCCAGGTTATAAGGGGGCACTTCTTACAAGGAGATTACTATTGTTTGATGGCTGTTTGTATGATCAGTATATTGTCTGAAACAGCTGAAACTCTTTGCTACTGAACTGATGTGGGTGCGTAAGTTCAGTAGCATGGTGCTTTAAAGGGGTAACCTGGGCAAAACAGTGCAGGCATTGGATGTTGAAACATAATAAAGAATGCTTTAATTGCCAGTCCCCTGGCCCCAACAGTGCTACCACCCACTTCCAGACCCCCGATGGTACCCTTGAACTCTCCCTCTTGCAACATCATGACACAACTGATTGGATGCAGTCATTGAATGGCTGAGCAGGCAATGCAATAGCCGGGTCGGTAATACCCCGAACTCTGTGAGAGCAGAGGGGGGGAGGGCGTGTCCAGCAAGAGCCCGCTGATTTAGCGCTGTGGGGGCCAGCCTTTTGTCTTGAGTACCACTTTAACTGTTTTGAAGCTCACTGCATCATAATAAATTATTTTGCAGGGAGTTCTGTAAGAGTTAAGTCCGTTAGTCCGTGATATAAAGTCATCCTATTGACTGTATATTACGGATGTATGAATGCAGCCTAAGAAATCAAGCTGAACAAGGGTCCATTATAGCTGTTCGGCCATAATGCAGACACATGCTAGGGTAACTAGTCATCTTTACATTGAGGGAAGGAGGGGAGTTTGTAATATAAATAAGCTTGGGATTGGAGTGAAGGGGGTAACTCCTCCTCCCCCCCCCTCTTCTTTCCTTCTTCCTTTTACCTTGGTCTATTTAACAGTAGCAAATTCATGTTTTTAACTATGCTGTGATCAAGACCTTATGACCAAAACGCATCTGTCAGGAAAACACAGACAGAGACAGTATGAGACAGTTGGCCCTGAAGCTAGACCCACTCACTGTCCCTGCCTACTTACCATGGATGGCCCTAAACGACCGTGGACAACGACGGAGTCGGACCCTACTCTTAATATGTGTAACACAAAACGCAGACAGACGAACAAACACAATAAAGCAGAATGAACAAGCCAAGTCAGCAACAACGGGCAGCGAAGTACAAAATCAGTAAGTGAATAGTAAATAGTCGGGAGTCGGTGGTCGGGTGACGGGCAGAACAATAGCAATAGTAAGGGAGGTTAGGACAGGGAACGCAGGAATAGAAGACAAGGGGAGCTGGGACTAGTTTTACCTAATAGCCAGTGCTGAGAGGCTTCCTCAACTTTGTTTTATGCTGACCAAGAGCCCAGTCCGGATCCTCATTGGACCGGTGCTCTGATCTCCCAAGCTTCAGACAGGCAGAGGAATCTGTCAGTCAAAGAACACTGCTCAGCTGCAACAATCAAGGCCAGTAGTGAGCAGTGTAACCCTTGCACTGCCAGGAGGCTGAAATGAAAGCGGGTGTGTCAGACAAAAGGCAAAACAGGCCCAGTTCACACCAGGCTAAGTGCACATTCCTGACAGCATCTAGCGTGAACGTGTTTTTTTTACCACCCATTTTGTGATTTCATCTGGATTCTACAATAAACATCAGCCTTTTGTGGACTTTGTGCTGGAAAGTTTTCTTCTTTTCATCTGACAGTAGGTTACTGGATCTTCTGGAAATGTAGACTTTTCTGTCCATTTTAATACATGTTATTAAGCATACTGTTTCTTACTTACATCATATCTTTTGCCAGACGTTTCTTAATGACACTAAGAATTTATATGATGCTGGTTTGGATCAACTGGATTTTTTGAATGACCCAGAAACATCAAGGAAATACATTAATGACTGGATTACTCAGCAGACACGAGGTACGTTTCCCATTCTATTCATAGCACTTAGAGTTAGTCAAAATATATCACTCATAGCTCAAAGTTTTTATCAAATATAACATGCAGATCCAATATATTATTCATTTTTCCAAACCAGAACAAAATTCCAAATAAATTTTGAAGCGATACTGTGTCCACCAATTATTTGTTGACCACCTGGCCATTTAAAGTCTATGGACGTCTGCAGTTGGTTAACCTGTCCTCAGGTTGTGTGGTATTATATCTTGGCTCTATCTACTTCAATAGAGCTTTGCTGCAATACCACACACAAACTGAGCACAAGAGGGGTGCAGTTTCTGAAAAAAACATAACCTCTGTAAGAATGCAGCCAATTTGGGGTTTTGTGTTCTTGTTTATTGCTCCCCGCCTTCTAAGAGCCATAACTGGGTTTTTTTCCATTTGCAGAGCCATTCAAGGACATGTTTAATTTCAGAAAGATTAGTCAGCTATTTTGATGAAATGCTCTAAGACAGCCTAAGATGCAGTCACATGATTATCTCTAGCCTTATAAGTACTTTTATTATTATTATTATCTTGGAAGCATTCAGACTTCTATAGGTACTTTTTTGTGTTTTTTTTAATATGCTTAGATAACCACTTTTATTTCCTCTGTAATAGCAGGAGAATAGAATACTTGCTGCCAACTACAACTGAATGCTGGGGATCCTATTCTAAAAATAGTTTGGGGATCCTTGTAACAAAAATAAATAGTAAATGCCTTTAGGAATAACAGTTGGGGGAAATATTACCACCACACCACAACCACTACCATCACCACCATATTGTTACTGACCAAATCCAGTTTACTAAATAATTTAAAACACAGTGCCAGATAACAAGTAACAAATAATACCACCACATACTGACTAACACCACCACATACTGACCACTGCTACTGAATAATCCACTGTACACATATCAATATCACCTCATACAGTCATATAGAGGCAGCCCCAGCTCTACACAGGTTCTGTTCACTATATACATTACAGTGCATTTATATCAGGTGACTCGCAGGGGACGTCTTCTCTGATCGGAGTTCTTCCTTTTTCATCTTCTTCTGCCCTGGGTCATTATGAGAACTTCTCCGAGCCATGAATCCACAGAATTTGCCAGACATACATATTAGGCTCCTCACTCTGGCACCACCCTCATCTATATACACACTGCACATCTGTATTGGCCCCTTTACACCCTCGTTTAGTGGGTAGGTCGACTCTGTGACCCCCTTTTAGTATATTCCCCCTTTGTGTAGACCACTTTAGTACATGCATCCCTCTGTGCATGCCCTATTGTATACGCCCCCTATGTAATCCCCCTTATAGATGGCACCCCTTGTGTTGTCCTCCTTATAGATGACCCCCATGTTATCCCCCTTATAGATGCCTCCCCTGTTATTCCCCTTATAGATGTCCCCCATGATATCTCCCTTATAGATGACCCCCATGTAATCTCCCTAATAATGGCCCCCATGTAATCCCCCTTATAGATGCCCCCATGTTATCACCCTTATAGATGGCGCCATGTTATCCCCCTTATATATGGCCCCCCTATGTTGTCCCCCTTATAGACGCCCCCCATGTTTTCCTCCTTATAGATGGCCCCCATGTTATCCCCCTTATAGATGCCCCCTCCTGATATCCCCCTTATAGATGGCCCCCATGTAATACCCCTTACAATGGCCCCCATGTAATCCCACTTATAATGGCCCCCATGTAATCCCCCTTATAGATACCACCATGTTATCCCCCTTATAGATGGCCCCATGTTATTTCCCTTGTAGATGGCCCCATGTAATCCCCCTTAAAGATGGCCCCCATGTATCCCCCTTATAGATGCCCCCATGTTATCCCCCTTATGTTGCCCCCCATGTAATCCCCCTTATAGATGCCCCCATGTTATCCCCCTTATGTTGCCCCCCATGTTAGCCCCCTTATGTTGGCCCCTATGCTATCCCCCTTATGTTGCCCACCATGTTATTCCCCTTATAGATGGCCCACATGTTATCCCCCTTATGTTGCCCCCCATGTAATCCTCCTTATAGTTGCCCCCATGTTAGCCCCCTTATGTTGCCCCCCATGTTAGCCCCCTTATGCTGCCCCCATCTTTTCCCCCTTATGTTGCCCCCTATGTTATCACCTTTATGTTGCCCCGATGTTATCCCCTGATAGATGGCCCCCATGTTATCCCCCTTAAAGATGCCCCCATGTTAGCCCCCTTATGTTGCCCCCCCATGTTAGCCCCCCTTTGTGCAAAGCAGATAAAAATGTTACTTCCGGCATAGGGGGGGGGGGCGCTTGTTATAGACGCTCCCTGTGCCAGAAGTACTTCCCCGTCGCACACAGAGCTCACTGGTGTGTGTGCTGCCGCGGTCACAAGAGGGAGAGGGGCAGTGCGGTGGCGTCCTGGTCGCAGGGGAGACCGTTGCGACCGCTGTCACTATGCACTATGCCACTGCCCCACGCTGGATCATACTGTATACCGGTCACAGGGTTTGTAAATTATATATATATATATATATATATATATATATATGTATATATATATATATATATATATATATACAGTGGTACCTCGGTTTTCGAACATAATTGGTTCTGGAAGGCTGTTCCATAACCGAGCAGTTCGAAAACCGAGCTGTTAATTCCCATAGGGAACAATGTAAATGTGATTAATTGGTTTTTACACTCCGTGGGTCAGGTGCAGAGCACCCGGCCCACAGAGTGCAAAAACACTCCACACCCCCCGCAACAGTGAGAGGCGGGAGCGGGCGGCTATTTAAACTTGCCGCCGTGCTCCTGCTCCAATCAGCTGCGGGGGACACCCTGTAAAGAAGTGGGGAATCCCATCATAATGATGGGATTCCCCACTTCTTTACAGGGTGTCCCCGGCAGCTGAGAGGAGCAGGAGCACGGCGGCAAGTTTAAATAGCCGCCCACTCCTGCCTCTCACTGCGGGGACAGGCTGTAAAGAAGCCGGCTCCCAGCGCTGTCGTCCTGTCTCTCCCCACCAGCCCCTCCGCCCCCCCCGCCGGCCCGGAGCGCTGTACACCCCTATAGACTGCGGCGCGCCCGCAGCCCCGCTCACCAGCTTCTTGCTTCGCTGCTCCCCGCCGCCTCTGCAGAGTAAGAGAGAGTCTGCAGAGGCGGCGGGGAGCAGCGGGAGCAAGAAGCTGGTGAGCGGGGCTGCGGGCGCGCCGCAGTCTATAGGGGTGTACAGCGCTCCGGGCCGGCGGGGGGGGCGGAGGGGCTGGTGGGGAGAGACAGGAGGACAGCGCTGGGAGCCGGCTTCTTTACAGCCTGTCCCCGCAGTGAGAGGCAGGAGCGGGCGGCTATTTAAACTTGCCGCCGTGCTCCTGCTCCTCTCAGCTGCCGGGGACACCCTGTAAAGAAGTGGGGAATCCCATCATTATGATGGGATTCCCCACTTCTTTACAGGGTGTCCCCCGCAGCTGATTGGAGCAGGAGCACGGCGGCAAGTTTAAATAGCCGCCCACTCCTGCCTCTCAGTGTTCCGAACACCTCTAACTGTCAGCTGAACATCAGTTCAGCTGACAGTTATCCCCCTGGTTTTGTTCGGATACCGAGCAATGTTCGGATACCGAGCAAAACTTCAGGGGGAAATTTAGTTCGAAAACCGAATTGTTCGAACTCCGAGGTGTTCGGAAACCAAGGTTTTACTGTATATTATATATTGACTACAATGTGCAGTATTTCATCCATAGTAATGGGTGCTTTATCAGTGCAGGCATGTCTACCATCACAATTTTTTTTAAATAAACATATATGTTGCAGTGAAATGATAGAATTCAGGGATTTGATGAAATCTCTAGTGATTTGATCAAATCCCAGGAAATGATGAAATGGCCAAGCCCTTCCATCATTTCCTTGAAAAAAGTCAGTGATTTGATCAAATCCCAGGAAATGATGAAATGGCCAAGCCCTTCCATCATTTCCCTGAAAAAAGTCAGTGATTTGATCAAATCACTGACCCATTTCAGGGAAATGATGGAATAAACAAGTCAGGAGTCATCCGCCTCTATATTTATTAAGTAACGCGACAATAGTCTTTGAAACGAAAATTATTTAATTCAAACTAATTAACAAAGAAAACGGGTAGCTGATAATTTTAGGCAGCAGGAGGCATCATCACACAGCACACGGGACCGAAGGCGGACAGTGGAGCAGAGGTGGGAGCAAGAGGCGGGAGCAGAAGGCATCATCACACAGCACACGGGAAAGGAGGCGGACAATGGAGCAGAGTCGGGAGCAAGAGGCATCATCACACAGCACACAGGACCAAAGGCGGACAGGGGAGCAGAGCTGTGAGCAGGAGGCATCATCACACAGCACACGGGACCAAAGGTGGACAGGGGAGCAGAGCTAAGAGCAAGAGGCATCATCACACAGCACACAGGACCAGAGGCGGACAGGGAAACAGAGTCGGGAGCAGAAGGCATCATCACACAGCACACAAGACCGGAGGCGGACAGGGGAGCATAGCCAGGAGCAGGAGGCAGCATCACACAGCACATTGGAACAGAGGCGGACAGGGGAGCAGTGCCAGGAGCAGGGGGAATCATCACAGCACATGGGACCGGAGGCGGACAGGGAAGCAGAGCTGGAAGCAGGAGGCATCATCACTCAGCACACAGGACCAAAGGCAGACAGGGAAGCAGAACCGTGAGCAGGAGGCATCATCAAACAGCATACAGGACCGGAGGCGGACAGGGGAGATGAGTGGGGAGTAGGAGGCATTATCACACAGCACATGGGACCGGAGGTGGACAGGGGAGCAGAGCCGGGAGCAGGAGGCAGCATTACACAGCACACAGGATCAGAGGCAGACGGGGGGGCAAAGCCGGGAGCAGGAGGCAGCATTACACAGCACACGGGACCGGAGGCGGACAGGGAAGCAGACCCGGGAGCAGGAGACATCATCATACGGCATACGGGACCGGAAGCGGACAGGGAAGCAGAGCAGGAGGCATCATTACACAGCACACGGGACTGGAGAAGGACAGGTGAGCAGAGTCGGGAGCAGGAGGCAGCATCAGCAGCATCACATAGCAAGCGGGGAGCAGGAGGCATGTTGCAGAGGAAATGATAGAATTCAATTCCATCATTTACCTGAAAGATACTTTCTTCAGGGAAATGATGGAACAGCTCGGCCATTTCACCGTTTCCTGGGATTTATTCAAATCCCTGATTCTATTATTTCACACACACACATATATATATATATTCAATAAATTGTATACATTTTTTTTTTGGATAATCAAAATAAGAGCTGTTGTTTTGAGTACCAAATAATGGCTGTTTCTTAATATACTTTTACATCCGTCATTGCAATGATGGCTGTTGGTACATTATTAGATAAGTTTATGTTGAATGATGGCCGCTTTCAACACCCTTTTGGGTATGGTTATTATTTAAGGTCCATTTAATTTTGTTGAAAAGACAGACAAAATTTTTTTTTAATTTGATGGTCGTCTCGAACAACAGCCATTATTCTATGCATTGTGTGAACTAACGGCCATTGTTTCCATAAACTTTAATGGAAATCATTAAAGATTGAAAAATTTTTTACTAAAAAAGACAGTGTGTGAACATGGCCTTTAGGTTATTATTGTGTGTGAAAACCTAAATATTCACACTACGTTTGAAATACAGAAAAGGCCTCACTTTTTTTTATTTAACCCCTAGACGACCCAGGGCGTAAATGTACATCCTGGCGCCACTAGGGGAGTTCAGAGGGGGGCTGCGCAATGACCCCGCTCTGAACCACCATGACCACCGGGACCGCGGCAATTAGCAGGCAAGGTCTAATCACTGTGCCCGCTAATAAGGCATTTAAATGCAACTGGCAAAGCTGGCAGTTGCATTTAAAAGGCTTCTTTAACGCAGACCTGGTGGTGTTTTGGGGTGATCTCCCCTCTATATCTCAGCCAGGGGTCTGCACAGTAATGGCGCTGATCCCGGCTTAGCAATCTATTGTTCTTGGCTGCAGCAGCCGAGAGCAATAAATCGCCTATCTCATTGATCTATGCAGTATATATATACTGCATAGATCTCAAAGAGATACCAATGTAGTTATACTAGAAGTCCCCCAGGGGGACTTCTAGTTAGTTTATTAAAAAAAACAGTTTATTAATACTAAAAAATCCCCTCCCCTAATAAAAATCTGAATCACCCCCCCTTTTTATTTTTAGAAATAAAAATAAATAAAAAAACATATTTGGTATTGTCGTGTATGCGTAATTGCCCAAACTATAAAACTATCACATTCCTGATCTCAGACGGTAAATGGCGAATGCGCAAGAAAATTCCAAAGTGCAAATTTGCACATTTTTTGTTGCATCAAATCCAGAAAAATTGTAATAAAGTGATCAAAAATTTGCATATGCGCAAGTAAGGTATCGATAGAAAGTACACATCATGGCGCAAAAAAATCACACCTCAGACAGCCCCATAGAACAAAAAATAAAAGCGTTATAAGCATAGTCATAGAGCAATTTTTTAAGGAGCATTTATTTTTTTAACAAAAGGTTTTAATTTTTTTTAAAGCTCTCAAATAAAAAAAAAGTCATGCATGTTACATATCGGACATAATTAAACTAAAGGCAAATTATTCCACCTGAACTAGAATAATGTACCAACAGCTATTATTGCACAGGTGGCCAAACAGCGAAATGATGGACGTTATTATTTCTTTTCGAAAACTGAGAGTGTGTCCACTGCTGGCCAATTTCTAATTGGCTTTAATGGAGCACATTATTATATTGAAAGTCCAGCAGTATTTTAACCTCAAAATTACAGTCATATTTGTCTTCTATTTTACTCGGTGATCATAACCTGAATTTGAGCCTATTCCAATTTACCATCATTACTAACGGATTTAAATATTTATTTTACAGGGAAAATTCAACAACTGTTACCTGATCGGTCAATTTCCACCGACACAGCATTAGTGCTTGCAAATACATTATATTTTGCTGCAAACTGGACAAAACCATTTAATCAAATGAAGACATACAAGGCTCCCTTTACAAGAATGTCGGTATGTCTTATTTATACTTCATGCTGTCTAATAAAGGCTACATTCACATGTTCCATAGCCATGGATCTGTAGCTACGGAGAGCCTACGGAAAGTGCATCCATAGGATGTCCATAATGCATGGACCTATTCTATACAGAATAGTGTATTTTATACAGGAATAGGGATCACAGCCTCATATCACATACAGAATGTGTGGATCAGGCAATTTAAACTGAATGGGTCCATAGTGCTGCTTGTAATTGTGAGTCTGCAATTGTGGGCGCACTCAGAGTCCGCGCTATTCATCATTAGATTAGCAAAAAAATAAGCAGAAAACCTACTCCAGCTCTGAGCTGGGGTAGGTTTCCTGCCGCGCACACCGGCACCCGTGGGATTTATGTAGAGGCAGTCCGCCTCTACATTAATCTCCGTACCATCGGAGCTGCGGGGGCCTTTTTAAGTCCGGCACAGAAAACGTCGGAGTTAATAAATGTCCCCCTTAGTGTAAATTAAGGCTAAGGCTGGGTTCACACTAGCATTTTTCTTATTTACTAATGGATCCGTCCATATTAATTGAACGGAGGAGCATAAACTGATAAGCAGAAAGATGCAAACTGGTTCCAAAATGTTCATTTTTTTTAATGGTCCATTTGCATTTTGGCTTTGTGAACGGAAATAGCTTCTGTTTAGTTCTGTCCTCATTGGCTATAATTAGACATGAGCAAACCTGGAGCATGCTCAAGTTGATCCGAACCCGAACTTTCGGCATTTGATTAGCGGTGGCTGCTTAAGTTGGATAAAGCCCTAAGGCTATGTGGAAAACATGGATATAGTCATTGGCTGTATCCATGTTTTCCAGACAACCTTAGAGCTTTATCCAAGTTCAGCAGCCCCAGCTAATCAAATACCGAACGTTTGGGTTCGGATCGACTCGAACCCGAACCCGGTTCGCTCATGTCTAGCTATAATATAATGTTCTGTTTCAAAAAGGTGCATGCAGGATTTTTTTTTTCCGTAAAAAAAAAAACAGAACAACGACGGACTACATGAACATGGAGCACAACTATGACAAACAGAGCACAATAAAAATACATAGAAATGAATGGGGTATTGGACAGAAACATCAAAATCCATTATTGTTGTTTTAGGCTGGGTTCACACTACGTACATTATATTTCAGTCAGTATTGTGGTCCTCATATTGCAACCAAAACCAGGAGTGGATTAAAAACACAGAAAGGATCTGTTCACACAATGTTGAAATTGAGTGGATGGCCACCATAATAGTAAATAACTCCCATTATTTCAATATAACAGCCGTTGTTTTAAAATAACAGAAAATATTTGCCATTAAATGGCGGCCATCCACTCAATTTCAACATTGTGTGAACAGATCCTTTCTGTGTTTTTAATCCACTCCTGGTTTTAGTTTCAATATGAGGACCACAATACTGACTGAAATATACATAGTGTGAACCCAGCCTAACAAAAAAACAGCTAAACGGAACTGTGGCAGAGACTTTTTTAAAAATTGCGCAGTTAATAAATTTTGCTAAAAAAAGAATTCTGGCGCACTTTTGATCTAATTAACAACAAAAAATCTAATTCAAAAAGTCGCATCTAATTTGAATAGTCTTGTCTAAAAAAAGCTTCATAAATTCATATTAGATTTATTTTGAGCGCAAACTAGATAAATTAGACTAAAAATAGGCGCAATTAGTTTGATAAATGTCCCCTATTGTGTGTATATACCCATTTTTATGTTCGGACAAGTACGTGCCCCATTCATTGTAATGGATTAAATATAGTCAGCTAGTAACTATGTTGGGGTTATTTACTGAGCAAAGATGAGTTTTGTTTTAGACTGAAAAGCTTGGTTTATAGCACATTTTAGTCCGAGACAAAACTTTAATGCATTCAGTAAATTACCCAAATGTAGACACTGGCTTACTATGTTTGAAACATTGAAACACTGTACATGCCCACATCTGTCCAAGCATGGATACATCAGCCGGATATTCTGTAATTTTTCCAATGTATCAGTAGCTCAGATGGGCAAAATGTGGTGTGACCAAATCCATGGAAAGTGGAAAAGAAAAAAGAAAAGTGCAATCAAAAATTATTGCTGTAACAGAGATGGGTTAAAATTCCACTCTTGTTGGAACTGAAACTATTATATCCTGTTTAGAGATGAGCGAACCGGGTTCGGGTTCGAGTTCATCCGAACCCGAACTTTCGGCATTTGATTAGCGGTGGCTGCTGAACTTGGATAAAGCCCTAAGGCTATGTGGAAATCATGGATATAGTCATTGGCTGTATCCATGTTTTCCAGACAACCTTAGAGCTTTATCCAAGTTCAGCAGCCCCAGCTAATCAAATGACAAACGTTCGGGTTCGGATGGACTCAAACCCGAACCCGGTTTGCTCATCTCTAATCCTGTTGGGTCCAGGACCACTATTTTCACTGCTGCTAGAATTTATCCAGCAGTCATGACTAGAGATGAGAAAATTTACAGTAATAACAAAGCAAAGCACTTTATTATCTCTGCAATCCTCTCATTATCCAGTTGCCTTATAGCTCACTGCCGCTCCTCTCCAGGTACTCGGAAAAGTGGAATCCTGTGCTGGTAAACTGGGAGAAGTTTCCCAGGACTGGATCCAGCTTTTCCCAGCAGGAGCGGCAGTGAGTTAAATGGAGGCAGGCTGATTTCAGAGATAACGAAACGCTTCACTTCATTATTACTGTAAATTTGTTCATCTCTATTCATGACCCACAACCCTGGTTACAGCATAGGTCATCAATCACTGATCAACTAGGTTCTGACACCCAACACCCCTCACTGTTCAGCTGTTTTGCATGCAAACTACACAGTGATAGGTACCAGGTAGGATTTATAGTTCATGAATGAAACAAATGGAAAGGAATATGGCACAATGAAGTGTTTCATTAATTCTGCATTTTATAGAAGAGTAATCAGTTTTTTTTTGTTTGTTTTGTTTTCTATGTTTTTCAGAATAAACAAGTAATGGTAAATATGATGCGTACCACCAGTTACTTCAATGTAAAATACATTGAGAACCCTGGCATAAAAGTGCTGGAGCTTCCATATGGTGTATCACAAGATTTCAGTATGATCATAGTTCTTCCCGATAATAATGCTGTGTTTAAACAGGTATGTCTCAGAATAGAGAAAAAATTAATAATTTTAATAATACATAAAAGATTATTTACCTATGAATGCTTATTCAGTTAACTTTACTTATTAACCCCTTCATGACCAAAGGTAATTGATACACGGATGTCCAGGTCACATTGAGGCACTTTTTTTTTTTTTTTGGGGGGGGGGGGGGGGGGGGGTGGTCAGGCACCAGTGGCCAGTTGTTGGCTGGAAGTCAATGGAAGTTTATGAAATGCCTTACATACTTGCCTTTTTTTTTGGTATGGCATGGTGTCTAAAAATGCCTTAGCTTATGTGTATGGTTTTTCTTAGGGCCAAAAAGGTACAGTGTGGCCCCCAAGGGGTTAAATTAACCCCTTGTGGCCCAGACTGTGCTTCATTGGGGGAGTTACACTTACCCTCCGGTGTCTTGCATTGTTTTTCCAGTGATCAGCCAATCACCGGCTAAGGTGGGAAACTGCGGCAGCCACTGATTGGCTGAGCTAAAGCTGCAGGAGTCTCCAGTTTTGATTGGCTGATTGGACATTTCAGGAGCCAGACTCCTGCACACATTAAGCCCAGTGTGCTGAGTCTGGTAATGAAAGAAGACATTTGATGGTGAGTATAAATCCCCTCTGCCCCGTGCACTGCACCCATGCCAGCAAGGAATAGGGTAACTTAACCATCTTCACTGCTGGCACGGGTGCAGTACGAGATCAGGGGGTTAAGTCGGGGTGCAATGCATCTCTCCCAAAGAGCTCAAAGGAATTTCTTTAAAGAACACCATAGCTTATGTGTATGTCATTTTTGGTGGCCTTTTTTTTGTGGCCAAAAATTGAAAGCCTGGCCCCTAGGGGCTAAGTTCAGCCCATGTTCCAGACTGTGCTCCTTTGGGGGGAAGGGGTTAATTTATCCTACCAGTGTCTGGCTGTCATTCTTCCAACAAACAGTCAATCAGAGGTGGGACACCGCTGCAGCCACTGATTGGCTTAGTTGAAACTGCTGGGGTATTTGCACATCCAATCAGCAGCTGCAGTGATATCCCACCTCAGCTGCTCATTGGCTAAGCGAACATTTCAGGAGCCAGAGCCCAGCACACATCAGGCTGTTAAGTATGAAACCCCCCACAATGCACCCATCCCAGCAAGGAATGGGGTCAGTTAACCCCCTTCGTTGCTGGCATGAGTGCAGTGTGTCTCTCAGCAGGTCAACAAGTTGTGGGGGTGACACTCCTGTACTGGATGGTGGCCGGCTGGAATTATTAGGCTAGAGAGGGCCTAAATAAATAGTCCTTCTTACCCTGGTACTACTAGGCTGCTGCTGTTTTGTTTTTTTTACCTGGATAGTTATGGAAATGGGGGAAACACTACATGCTTTTTGTTTAAAATTAATTATTTTTAAAAAAATCTTTAAGTCCGCTCCCTGTATTTGCAGATAGGTGTCAACTGTAAGACTGGGTTCACACTACGTTTTTGCAATCCGTTTTTGCAAAAACATGGAAAACAGATTAAAAAAACGGATGCAATTGTTTGCAATTGACTTTATAAAAAAAAAAGGATCAAAACGAATCAGTTTTTTTTAACAGACACAAAAATGGGGTCGACTATGTTTTTGTGTATGTTTAAAAAACTGATCCATTTTGATCCAGTTCTTTTTATAATTGAAGGCAATGGAAAAACAGATCAAAATGAATGCACACAATTGCATCAGTTTTTCACCCGTTTTTTGCAAAAACGGATTGCAAAAACGTAGAGTGAACCCAGTCTAACAAACAGCTGACTCTCACTGCATATAGCATGGGTTCAGCCACAGCCCATGCAATATGCAAAGACCACCAGGCCAAGTTATATGATTTTAACCGCTTATTTTTTTTCCAGGTAAAACAAAGCTTTTCACTTGAAGAATTAAACATATGGATGAGGAACTTAGAAATGCAGAATGTAGCTGTGTATATGCCAAAGTTCAGGATAGAGAAAAGCTTCTCCATGAAAAACATTCTTTCATCTTTGGGAATTTCTGATGTGTTCAGTCACACTAAGGCAAATTTCTCTGGGATGACAAAGCAGAGTGATATGTTTGTATATGATGTTTATCACCAGACTTTCCTAGAGATTAATGAAAAGGGAACTGAGGCCGCCAGTGCTACAGCATCTGTCATGTCCGTTCGCAGTTTTCCTGGTGAAGAAGTAAAAGCAGATCACCCCTTCTACTATTTCATAAAACACAGGGAGTCCAACTGTATACTGCTTAGTGGAATAGTGTATGATCCATAGCAAAGGAAGTATGTCTCTGATTTTAACACTTGTAAAACACAGCCAAGTCTCAGAAATATATTCTGTACTGTATATAATTTATTCATTTTCTACTTAATCGCTGGAATAAAATACTACCATTACATAGTAATTCAACTCTTTTTTTCATTTTTTAACATAAAAAAACATAGGTTTCCCCCTGGTGCACCTTTGGGCAGAATATTACACTTAAAGGTCCATACTTCTATTATTGTTGTTAAGTAAAATAGCATTTTGTTGTCGGTTTGGCTAATACGAGAATGGACCTATAGCTGTAATATGCTGCCCTTAGGGTCCAGTTACACAGAAAGATTATTTTACAGATTATCTGCTAAAGATTTGAAGCCAAAGCCAGGAATGGACTTGAAAAAAGGAGAAATCTCAGGCTTTCCTTTATGACCTGATCTCTGTTTATACTCTGTTTCTGGTTTTGGCTTCAAATTTTTGGCAGATAATCTGTCAGATAATCTTTCTGTGTAAATGGACCCTTAGATAAAGTAATGTGTTCCCCAGACTCATAATAAAGCAAAGCGCCAGGAATCAAATCTCCAAATAAGCTGTCAGCAGATTACAGGCTATTGCCTACAGTCTGCTGGTGGTAGAGCAGACATAGGAAGTTGTACAGCAGCTTGTAACTAATGGTTTGCTAGGAGTTCTCTAAATGCTGCATTGCACGGCCTGAGCTGAGCGACAATCTCCTAATCATGCCGACCCCATGTTAATTGGCCATCAGCAAAACATCTATTACATAGGGAGTAGGGATGGTCCAAACCGAGTTCGGTTCGGGTTCGTACGAACCCGAACCCTCGGTAATGATTCCCGCTGTCTGCCCGCTCCGTGAAGCGGGCGGATCCAGCGGGAGGACCGCCTGGAAAACTGGGATACAGCCATAGCCATAGGCAGCCGCCCCCTCACTAGCACATCCCCCACCCCCGGACCACAACGTGTACCCCCGTAACCCCCCCCCCCGTGCTCACCTGTCCTGCCACAGCCATCCCATTGCACCCCTAACGCTCACCGCTGTCCCCCGCCGCTCTCCTGTGTCGTCAGTCAGCAGCTCTCATCTCCTTACTGCTTCCTCCCTGGCCCTGCAGCCGCTCACCTGTCCTGCCACAGCTGTCCCGTCCCGCCGCCAACAATCACCGATGTCCCCTCATTGCGGCCCCCGGGCAGGACGATGACAGCTGCTGACTGACGGCGCAGGAACGCTGCTGGGGAACAGCGGTGAGCGTTGGCGGCGGGACAGGACGGCTGCGGCAGGACAGATGAGCTGCTGCAGGGCTGCTGTCCGCTGCCCCCTGCAGGGGCGCAGAATACTAGTTCCGCCTCATGGCAGAAGTGGCCCTGCTCCCGATATTCGACTATTCGATCGAATATCAAATCCTATTATAGTCTATGGGAGAAAAATCCTTGGGACTTGGAAATCAAGATTCGACCACTGGGAGGTCACCAAATGCCCAATGAAACCTCAGGAAATGATGCCAACACCTCTGAATGCATATGGGGCAGCAGAAGAAGCATGGCAGGGTACATGAACGTAAAGTAGACGTGTACCTTTTGTTGAAATACAATTGTTTGCAGAGTTATATATTGCCCAGCCAGTGATGTGAATTGCACATATGAATATATTGCATATATATATCAACTTTCAGTATTTTGGCACTATCACAGCTTATCAACTATAGACTCCAAACACAATATAACCGCTTTGTATAATGAAAAAAATACTGGCGTGGGGATTACTTTAAACGGCAATAGAGTCTCTCTCCCCATGCTGTTTAGCCAAACAGCAGTCCTTTTATTTTTTTGACGCAATGGAAAAGCCACCAGAGGAAATGATCCTTGGGGACCACCAAAGAAGAATCGGTAAAAAGCGACATACTGACCCGGCCCTATCCTGGATTCATCTGGATCTGTGATAACTCCCTTGTGAATGACATGTTTTCAGTCGAACTATAACTCTTAGAATACTACAATTATGAAGCTTTAATGAAGGGTATTTTGGGAGTTGTAGCTTCAGACAGAACAAACCTTTAATAATGGATTGTTGTGCAGAAGCTTCTGGTGGCCGTAATCTTTTACAACCATCAGCCCTAAAGGTCCAGCACTATATGTCTCTACAGTGGCAGCAAATATGTACTACAACTCCCAGCATATCCTGAGGGATACAGACTATCAGTAAATGCTGGGAGTTGTAGTGCCTGCAGCTGTTGTACCTGGAGGATTCTTGGTGTATTGTTTACTGGAGGCTTTGTGGGAGATCAGAATACAGAGTTATGTAGGGGCTCAGTGTGTGGAAGTGACCCCAGAACAGCACTAAGATATATATTATCACCATACTGTACCTCTCAACATACCATCACACTGTTACTGACCAAATCATCCATCACCATACTACTACCCCCTTCATCCTCCTGCACCTCCATCATCATACTACTACCTCTCTCATCCTCCTGCACCTCCTCCATCATCATACTACTACCTCCTTCATCCTCCATCATCATACTACTACCTCTCTCATCCTCCTGCACCTCCTCCATCATCATACTACTACTCCTTTATCCTCCTGCACCTCCATCATCATACTATTACCACCTTTATCATCCTCCTGCACCTCCATCATCATAGTACTACCCCTCTCATCCTCCGGCTCCTTCATCATCATACTACTACCTCCTTCATCATCCTCCTGCACCTCCAAGATCATACTACTACCCATTCATCTTTCTGCCCCTCCATCATCATACTACGCCCTTTATCATCATACTACTACCCCCTTCATCCTCCTGCCCCTCCATCATATTACTACCCATCCATCATCCTCCTACCCCATCATACTACTACCCCCTTCATCCTCCTGCCCCACCATCATATTACTACCCCTCCATCATCCTCCTACCCCATCATACTACTACCCCCTTCATCCTCCTGCCCCTCCATCATCATAGTAGTACTCCCTCATTCTCCTTCCCTTCCATCATCATAGTAGTACCCCCTCATCCTCCTGCCCTTCCATCATCATAGAAGTACCCCTCTCATCCTCCTGCTTCTCCATCATATTACTACCCATCCATCATCCTCCTACCCCATCATACTACTACCCTCTTCATCCTCCTGCCCCTCCATCATCATAGTAGTACCCCCTCACCCTCCTGCCCTTCCATCATCATAGTAGTACCCCCTCATCCTTTTGCCCTTCCATCATCATAGTAGTACCCCCCTCATCCTTTTGCCCCTCATCAGCATACCAGTACCTCCCTCATCATTCTCCAGCCACTCCATCTGTATTTAAAACAACAAACAGATATACTTACCTCACCTGTAAGGTTCCTCTTGTGCCCCAGCGACTCCTCTCCCCACTCTGCTTGAGAACGAACGCCAGAGGGGGCGGGGCTTTCCATGGCGGGGGCGGAGCTTCCCGGGACTACCCAGGACATGGTTTTTCCTCCGGGGCCGTCTCCTTAGAGTCGGGAAGACCCGGCAAAACCATGTATTTATCCTGCTGCAGCTGGGGCCCACTGAGGACAGGCAGCATCATCCCATGGCTGTCTGGGGGCCCCAGCTGCTGGACAGGCAGTGGGAGTGGGGGAGGGGCCCACCGGAGGATTCTCCGGTCCTCCGGTGGCCCAGTCCGACACTGCTGGGATACATGGGAGCAGTTGTCCCACCCGTCACTTTGACTGCTCCACTAAAGCTGGACCTGGATCAGCTGTGGAAACAGCTGATGCATTTAAAGGGGTAGTGCGGCGCTCAGAAATTATTCACAGAATAACACACATTACAAAGTTATACAACTTTGTAATGTATGTTATGTCTGTGAATGGCCCCCTTCCCCGTGTCCCACCACCCCCACCCGTGTACCTGGAAGTGTGGTGCGCTATACATACCTGTCACGTGCCGACACCAGTCTTCTATCTTCATTCAGCGACGTCTTCTTCAGGCGGACAGCGAACAGCTCCAGCTGTTCCGAATGCCGTCCGCCCTCTGCAGTGTCATCCGATGCTCAGCCGCGATTGGCTGAGCATAACTGTGCTCAACCAATCGCGGCTGAGCAGCTAATGACACGGCCGGTTCATCAGCCGCTCAGCCGCAATTGGCTGAGCATAACTGTGCTCAGCCAATCGCGGCTGAGCACAGTTGTGACGCGGCGGAGGGGGGGCAGGCGGCAGCGACTCGGCCGTCCGTCCGAAGATGACGTTTGGCACAAGATGGCGGACGGCCCTCGACACGGATCAGGTAATGTATAATGCACCACACTTTTGGGTACACGGGTGGGGGTGGGGGGACACGGGGAACGGGGCGATTCACAGACATAACATACATTACAAAGTTGTATAACTTTGTAATGTGTGTTATTCTGTGAATAATTTCTGAGCGCCGCACTACCCCTTTAATAAAAGTAACAATAACCTACAGTTACTGTCTAAAGCTACCGGTTCACTTCACCAAGGCCAGGCAGCTCGGTGACACTTATCTGTCCTTTAAAATGACAAATAGTATCTTCTCACAAGGCCTATGAGTTGAGCCCTTAAAAAATTAGCTTGAGGCCCATGAGGTCAGCCCTTCGAAAAATTAGCTTGAGGCCCATGAGGTTAGCCCTCGAAAAATTAGCTTGAGGCCTATGAGGTTAGCCCTCAAAAAATTAGCTTGAAGCCTATGAGGTAAGCCCTCGAAAAATTAGCTTGTGGCCTATAAGGTTAGCCCTCCAAAAATTAGCTTGAGGCCCATGAGGTGAGCCCTCCAAAAATTGTATAGAGGCCTATGAACTTTAGCCCATGAAGTGAGCCCTCAAAAAAATTGTATAGAGGCCTATGAACTTAGGCCCATGAGGTGAGCTCTTAAAAAAAATTGTATAGAGGCCTATGAAGTGAGTCCTCAAAAAAATTGTATAGAGGCCTATAAAGTGAGCCTTCAGAAAATTGTATAGAGGCATATGAAATTAGACCCACGTGGTGAGCCCTTAAATTTTTTTATATAGAGTCCTATAAAGTGAGCCTTCAAAAAAATTGTATAGAGGTGTATGAAATTAGGCCCACGAGGTGAGCCCTTAAAAAAATTGTGAACATGGCCCTTCAGGTGAGCCTTGTTAATTTTTTTTTTAAATGGCTCATTTTTATGGCAGTGGAGGCGGAGGAGGAAATGACCTAGAGCTGGAACATGCAACTTCACTTCTTGAGGCTTTTAACTGGTGGAGAAGCAAAGTTTGGGTCTATCCACTAGACGTTCATTTTGATGAACGTCAGCCGGTCAGCACTGTCAGTTGACAGATGGCTGCGCTTATCTGTGATGATGTCCCTAATCAGGGCCGATTCTGGGGTTTCTGCCGCCTGAGGTTTGCCTCAGGCGGCCGACCCGAGTGATGGCCAGCATCCCCCCCGCAACCCCTTCCCCCCCCCGCAGCCAGCCGCTCACCTGTCCCACGCCGCAGCCGGCCAGCGCTCTCCGCTGTCTCCTCATCCCGTCAGGTCCCGCGATGTCACCCTGCAGCTGTCACGGACCTCCAGGCTGTGGTGAGTGAGTGGGGTGATCGGGTCACGCAGGGCGGCCCCGTGCGACCCAATCACCCCAGCGCGTCCCCCACCGTCCCCGGGCACTCACCACAGCCTGGAGGTCCGTGACAGCTGCAGGGTGACATCGCGGGACCTGACGGGATGTGGAGAGTGCGGGCGACGGGACAGGTGAGCGGCCGCTGTCATTTTTGTTAAGTGATACTGTCAGGAACTCACCTGACCTGGCTCCTGCGGCGTCTTCCCCGGCCTCTGCTCCGGCGGCCGGCTCGAGAACGCGCCGGAGCTCCGCCCGCCGGAGCGGAGTGACGTCACGGAGACCCGACGGCGTCCCTAGTAACCGGGGACGCCGCGGTCTCACGTGACAGTCAGTCAGCCGGCCGGCCGGCACAGCTGATGCGGCTTCGTGCAGGCTGAGTGGCAGATCGCTCTGCCACTTGGTCTGCAGCACCGCAGCTGCAGTGATTGCTGGATCAGGAGACCGGACCAATCAGTGTCTGGTCCGGGCTCCTGGTCCAGTATAAAGTTAAGTGAAAGCCAGCTGGTAATTGCTGGCTATTAGTTATTCTGATCCCAGCTCCCCTTGTCCTTCTCCTGCGTATCCCGTCCTAATCCCTTCTGCCTGACTGCTCGTGTTCTGACCTCCGCCTGACCTCCGACTATTCCTTGTGTTCCGACTTTGTACTGCGTTGCCTGTGTGGTTTGACCCGGCTTGTTCTACTATTCTTTATTGTGTTTGTCTGTCCGTGCTGTTCTGTGTTTCACTTACGCAGCGTAGGGAACGCCTTCGTGGTTGTCCGGGACCGTTTAGGGTCGGCCGAGGCAATTAGGCAGGGTCAGTGGTGGGTTCAGATTCAGGGCCCACTGTCTCTGTCCTGTCTGTTCTTGCCCATCCTGACAGATACTTAACAAAAATGACAGCAGGGGGGACATAATGCCGCCCCCTGCCGGACCGCAAAATCTGCCGCCTGAGGCGGAAGGCTCATTCCGCCTCATGGCAGAAGTGGGCCTGCCCCTAATGGAAGGTGGGAATATCTCCATCATATTCTGCAGCAGTTCTCTCTGATACTCCAGTAGTCTGGTGGTCCTCTCCTCTACTGGAATGAATGAGGAGACATTATCCAGTCCAGTATTGCGAAAACCTAGTATTTTTTTTTGCTCCCCATTATGTGGACAACACGTTTGTCCCTTGCAAAGCAGCCCAACATAAATTCAGCCATGTGTGCCAGGCTGTGAATTGGCATCACATCGCTGCCCCCACCAGAAGTATCGCTCAACATTTCCTCCTCCTCTCCCTCCTCTTCGCCCCATCCTCGCTGGACCAATGGGACGCACACAACTGCACCTCTAGCCTCGCTGACAGTGTGGCTAACAGCCTCCTCCTCCTTTTCTTCCTCCAGGAATCGACCTTGAGAAGCTGACAGTAGTGTAGTGTGACTGTCTAGCTCCGTCACATCTCCTCCTATCCCGGCCTCCGGTGCGTGCAAGGCATTCTCCCTGATGGCAATGAGGGATTCTTTAACGACGCATAGGAGTGGGATGGTTACGCTCACTATGGCATCATCGCAGTTGACCCTCTTGGTGGACTCCTCTAATACCCTTAAGGGTGCCTTCACACATACCGTATCACTATGTATTCATCACACAAAACTCGCATGAAACTCGCACGAAAGTAGCTTCGTTTTTGAGGTGTTAAACTCTCCTATGAAAATCATGTGAAAATCAAAACTCGCATGTAAAAATCGCACCAAACATGCATCAAAATAGCACCAAACACGCACCAAAATCGCACCAAACATGCAGCGAGAATACACATACACATCACTGTGGATTTATGTGCGAGAAACTCGCAGCGATACGGTACGTGTGAAGGCACCCTAAAACTTCCATGGTTGGCAAACTGAGGGAGCTGAGTTGAAGGCACTCATGGGTTTTGTAGCTGGTATTCCATGAGAGCTCTCTGTTGCTCACACACCCTGGACAACATATGATATGTGGAATTCCAGCGAGTGGTGACATCACACAACAGCCAGTGTTCTGGCAAATGTAGGTGTTTTTGAAGCTTTTTAAGGCTAGCAGCCGCCACAGTGGACTTCCGAAAGTGGGTGCACAGGCGCCACACTTTCACCAGTAGCTCTGGCAGGTCAGGGTAGGTCTTTAAAAAGCGCTGCACCACCAAATTAAAAACGTGAGCCAGGCATGGAACGTGTTGAAGTTCCCCAAGCTCCAGAGCTGCCACCAAGTTACGGCCATTATCACATACGACCATGCCTGGTCCCAGCTGCAGCGGCGACAGCCAAATTTCTGCCTGCTGCAAGATGGCATCCTTAACCTCTGGGGCACTGTGCTTCTTATCACCCAGGCTAATAAGCTTGAGCACGGCCTGCTGAAGTCTCCCGACACCAGTGCTGCTGGCACTTTTTCCAGCTGACCCATGAGGGAGAGGAGGAGAGGGAGGGGTTGTCAGAGCCCGTGCTAGCAATCTTAGGTGGGGGGAGGAGGGAGACTGTCCCTGCCTGAGACCCGGTACCCGCCACCCGCCACCACAACATTCATCCAGTGTGCCGTGAGTGATATATAGCGTCCCTGGCCGCAAGCACTTGTCCACACGTTGGTGGTCAAATGGATCGTCGTGCTAACCGCGTAACTCAGTGTCCGCCCGATGTTATGGGACACGTGCTGATGCAAGGCGGGGACGGCACACCTGGAAATGTAGTGGTCAGGACTGTAGCTCTAGCAGAGAGAACAGGGCAAGAGTCAGCAGTGGCAACACCGGGTGCAGGTTCTCCTGCGTTTGCTCTTTCCCACTGAGCCCACTGCTTTGCTTCCAGGTGACGCCGCATGGCCGACATAGTCAAGTTGCTCTTCTCCAAGCCTCTACTCAGTTTGGAGTGACATAGCGTGCACACCACGCTCAGCTTGTCATCCACGCAAACATTAAAAAACCTCCACACCAAAGAACTGTGTGACCTCAAGGGGGGAGCTTGACATGACTGGCCGCTTTGGGGGAAAGCTTCGGCCCTGGGGACTCTGGCCTGCCTCCGCTGACTCGTCTGTCCTCTACCTCTGGACAGCCATCTGCCTCTTTGTGCCTTTTTTGGTGCGGTGTGGGCCTCCACACCTCCACTACTTTCCCCACTGGACATCACCCCTTGCCAGGTCGGGTCGCTCGCTTCATCGTCCAGCCCCTCCTCCTCTATCTCCTCACTCTGCTTCTCCTCTTGCACACTGGGCATGTCAACTGTTTGGCTTGAAGGCTATTGGGTCTCCTCATCGTCACTCCTCATGACTTGAGGTTGCTGGTCCAGATTTTGTGCATCGGTACAGATAAAATCCTCATGTAGCTCCTGGGATTCATCAAGTATTTCAACACTGTCCAATTGGGGAAAAGGCACCAAAAAGAGCTCCTCGGAGTGGGCAAGGGTGGGATGACTATGGACTAATTGTGCAGGTTTGGAGACATGAGTGTCAGACTCTTGGTTAGCCTCGAGACTGGAGTGAGTGGATAAATGACTGGAAGCACTCTCCGCCATCCATAGTAACACTTGGTCATGCTGATCGGGCCTCGACAGTTGTGTACCCTGCCCCATGCCCAACTGTCCTATAAAGCCAGGGATGGTCAATGCGTGCGATACTGGAAGTCCCTCTTAAGCACGCGCTGTATCCCAATCACTTCACCGCGGCTTGAAACCCCAGCAGCATTTCCGCGTCCCTGTCCTCTTCGCTTTTTCCTACGCATTGTGTAGTCGTTTAACTTTTTTCAATAGTATACAATTTAGCTGTACCAGATAGTTTTTAATTTATCCCACACACTGTATACAGCCGTATACCAGATATAGAATTGTTCTTACAACAAAAGAAAAAAAGGGTTGATCGGCGCCTTAAGTGGACGCAGACTTCGCAAATCTCTAGAGTCGAGATAACAGCTATATTATCACAACAGCTTGTAAATGTCTGTTTTTATATAGTTTCAGCCCTAACAAGAGCTTTTGAGGGTCCCTTCCTACCTAACTTCACCTAAAACCTTCCTCTCCCTGCTTTACAGACTGTCCCTCTCTAGTTCCAACCAGCAAGTGACACGAATCTGAAATCATTATTCTTTCTATTCAGGAGGTCACATGGTTTAGCCAGCCAATCACAGTTAGAGTTTTGTTTTTAAGTCCTGCCTACTCCTAGTGCCTGTCCCTACCCCCTGCATTTTTATTGGCTGGAAAAAAGCGCCAGGGTATGTGGGAGGGCGAATTGAATTTTTACTGCATTTTAGCACAAATATTCGATCGCGGCCGAATACCTCAAATAGCGTACTATTCGATCGTATACCTGTTCGATCGAATAGTATTCGCTCATCTCTAGAGAAGAACTGTGGGCAGGATAAGTAAGAGGGGAATAGCCAGTGGCTATAGAGACAGGGTTGGCAGCTGCTATGGGGCCCGTGGGGAAGGGGGGCCCAGGGATGCACTGGGAAGATAAGAGCCATCCTGTGTCCTTCTGCTTAACCTCTATGTGCTGCTGTGTGTAAGTGACCCAAAGTTCATTTACATGCTGCAATTCAAAAAAGGATTAAAAGCAGAAGAGAATAAGATCTCTGCTTCATTGCTCTAATAACTTCTCACCTTTGTCCTTCAGACCACCTACAAAGGTCAGGGGTTATCATTGCACTAGCCATCTCCTTCTCTTCTGTTATAACCCTTTTTTGTGCTACAGCATGAGAGTGAGGTTTGTGTCATTTACAGACTGCAGTACATAAGGGGTTAAGCAGAAGGTAGTCTGCTCTCATACCTATGTATTTAACCATAACAGCTCCTAATAGGCCCTTATAGTTAAATACAGTGGACTGACAGAGCAAGTAGCCATTGGCTTGGCTCTCTTTTCTGCCAGCCCCTGTTCTGACTGCCTCTGGCCCCACAAGAGATTAATTTTTTGGCCTCATCACCAAGGATATATATATATATATATATATATATATATATATATATATATATATATATATATATATATATCAGTGCTTTGTACTGTGCGTGTGTGTGGTGGTGGGGCGCATACATTTTTTTGCTATGGGGCACCATGAATCCTTGAATCCTAGCTATGCCCCTGGCAATAATTAAGGATAGCTTGAAATGACGACAACTCCTGTTAAGAATCTTGAGTCATTTTGGTGGATGATGTTAGTTCCTGCTAACATTTTCCATCGAGGACATATTTTTAATTAATAAAGATCTGTGAATGTGTCCCCTGGCCACATACATGGTCACAGCCAAGCAGTAGAAGTCGCTTCTCCAATCAACATCAGCCAGTTTCTGAACTCCACAACAAGAAGAAACCCAAAAATTACTATACAGTCTCCTTTCTACATAGCAGAGCAATCATGTGCATCTTCACAGGGCTTCCTGGTCCAGCCCCTGTACTACTGTTGCGGATGGTACTCAATGCGTATGAAGAACCATTATGACGCTATGTCAAGGTAGAACTCGTTTATTTTAAGCGTTACAGAAGGTTATATAGCAGAAAAAAGTCAGAACAAAGAGGGGAGTTATATAGATAAGATGCCAGGCTATTATTTGCCATGGACAGGTTCCTTATTTGCATAGCTCATGGATTACGTAGTCATACAAAGACTTTCTCCTTTAGGTGTTGTCAAGGATATAGGGGCCATCTTTAACAATAGAATAAACAGAATTGTCTTTATTTCCACAACACTACAAAGCCCATAAAAGTGTTATATGAGGGCAAACCTCACCTCCAAAATTACACACCACAACTCCTCCAACTGCTGTGCACTAATTCCAGCTCTCACTTCTGCAGCCAGTAGTTTCCTTCCTGCCCAAGTATATTACAGGTCCTCTGCCAGAGTCAGTCTCCTAGGGCAATGATGTGGGGAGAGAAAAAGGGAACAGGCAAGAGGAGGCACCTTGTGTGATACTGTGGACAATAGGGGTGAACGAGATAACATAGTACGACCAGGCTCACCTTTCAGCCCCTTGTGGTACAAACAGATCTAAAGATGGTGGCAGTGTTGTCCAGGAAGATGAGGCTGCAGCTAGCTTGGGAGTACTTAAACGGGATGCTCCCTATAAGGGGCCCGTTGGATAAATAGGAATAAAAAAATAAAAAAAAGGTGGTTGAAATAGCCGTACTCACTAAGTGGCCAGCGCTGCCAAGCATAACCCCAGGACCAAATTGTAAGTAAATAAAAGGCATTTATTGGGTAATGCACATATAACGCGTTTCAAGAGTGCTACGCTCTCTTCATCAGATAAGGTGCATAATACAGACAGTCGTAACAAAGATTTAAATACAGAGAGAAAAGGGCGCCAGTCCTGCCCCCCAATGAGGAGGTGTAAACAAAACAATAACATGATAGACGTTTGGCAGGACACTATTGTAGTAAGCATGTGAATAACAATGTATATCTCATTCACTGATACTAGTTAACAAGAGATGATTGTAACCATAAACTGTCTCACTGGCGTCTATACCTGCTGTGTCTTTTAAAGAAATGAAATAAAAGAACACTTTTTTTATCATGCTACAGAAGTGGTAAGTGCCGCAACTTTGTCTTATTCGTGATATTGGATGTATGGAACTTATCTATTTTAAGCTGAGCACACCACATGTAGATGTAGCACGGCCCCACGATAAGAAAATAGTTTCCACCGCCTGCTCAACACATGAGAGGGTCTCCGAGAGTGAAAAAGCTATAGTGCCGGATTGTGTCTTTGTATGAGATTTGTTATGCACTGTGTGTGTGTGTGTGTGTGTGTGTGAGGAGGGGTGTGTGGCCAGACACTGACATCATCTTTGTGAAGTAAATCTGATCTCCAGAACATTCTACTATTTATTTCTATGGGTCTGTTTTTTTTCTCCCACCAGGCCTGGCTGTCATTGTGGTGCACCCCTGGGGCGCTTGACCGGTCACTGCCTCCACTTCTGTGGTGGTTGGTCAAAATATAGCTTAGCCGGTTACTGTACTGTCGTGACGCCAGTGCCAGTTGGGCACACAGGTATGGAGGCACATCTGCTTTTATTTTACGGTGGCTGGCTTTACCCTTTCCCCAGTGGTCGGTGACCTGCTAGGCTGTGAGGGGGTCCCTTGGGTACTTATCAAGGTGGTCCGGAGTGAAGCTGTGACCCACCTGGACTATCGGTACCGCCACCCAGAGAAAGGGGAGATCACCCAAGGATGCATGAGTGACAATATAGGTGCTGGAACAATTATCACCTGTTACCATAAGTAAAAACTTCTTTACTGTATAAATATTTGATACAGCAGCAAATAATAGACTTCTGACTAGACACAGTCTGCGTTAAGAGCTTTTGAAGCAGGAGAGCTGACTTGACTATGCATTGAGAAGTAGAGTGAGCTCAGAGTAGTAGAGAGGAGTTTGTGCTGAGAGTTCAGAGTAGTAGAGAGAAGTTTGTGCTGAGAGTCTCAACCCAGGGTAGAACTGTGCCCTGCCGGAACTGAAAGGGGTTATCCAGCGCTACAAAAAAATGGCCACTTTTCCCCCTACTGTTGCCTCCAGTTCAGGTGTGGTTTGCAATTAAGCTCCATTTACTTCAATGGAACTGAGTTTCAAAACCCCACCCAAACTGGAGACAAGAGAAGGGGAAAAGTGGCCATGTTTTTGAAGCACTGGATAACCCCTTGAAGACTTGAGAATAGAAGACTACTTGTGCCCATGTTTCGACCTTTGTTGTCACTGTACCACCTGTTGCCCTACACATGTCGGCGTGAACATCTGCAGTACCAGCTGGATTATCTTTACTGCTGCTGAATTCGAATGTGGGCACATCCGTGCGCGCCTGCATCTTCACGCTCCATTGTGTGCACTGACATGTTTTCTGCGGCCGCTATTCACTTTCAAAACAACATCTTTTAGCTGCGGTTTTCAGTGTTATATTCTAGATCTGATAAAAAGACAAAGGAGCATTTATCAATTCTTTTGCTAGGAAACTAGTGTAAAAAAAAGTCACAAATATTTGTGAAATGCTGAATTTTTGCACAATGCTGTCAAATTTTACACAAAACACAAGAAAAGTCACAAATTTTTGTGCAACACAAATTTTAACTAAAAAAAACATTCTTAACCCCCCCTCTCCCAACATTTGGCTTAGGATTGATAAAGCCAATATTTCTAGGTAATCTATATAAATAACAGATAAGAAAATAGAAAGGACATATTGCAACATTTCAAGCTTAGTACATTTTGTCATAAACGTGGCTGAGAATGCAACTACCGTCTAACAGGACAAGCAATAAGACATGTGCTTCTGACTATTCCTATTAAAAGTGATTCAGCTGACGCATTGCACATTGGTCTACTATCTGTGCGAGATCCGGTTTACGCTAGATCTAATAGTGCTGACAGAATTAAATATTCATTTGGATTATGTAACCTAACGCCCTAAATTGACATAATTATTAACAATGTGCTGTTAAGATTTCATGTTCTAGTCCCAGTGAAACTTTCAATGTTTTCATTTTTTTTATAAAGGGCATAAATGATTATTATTGTCTTAAACCTAAAAAAGCTTACTTTAAATAATCATTATGATTTATTGTCTTGCTCTGTTGTAGACAAGTCAGGTTAGCAGGAAAATTACATTTTACAGGTACATGGTAGGATTACATAAACATGTAGTTGTAACGCCTGGAGTAGTGGATCCACTGGACCGGCACCAGCGATGTCACAAACCTCACCAGGGAGCGGAGTCTAAGGGGCCGCTGGTTTTCACCAGAGCCCGCCGCAAGGCGGGATGGACTTGCTGCGGCAGGCGACCCCCAGGTCGCTACCCCTGGCTTGGTTGCTGGTGTCGGCAGGCGAGGCGTGGCAGGAGATGGCACAGGCAATGGTCTGCAGGTGAGAGCGCACGTGACAGGCTGGACACGGGAACAGGTGGAGTGAAAGGGAAACAGGAACCAGGAACAGGGACTTGGGACCAGGTAACGGACAGGACTCAGGAACAGGGACTTGGGACCAGGTAACGGACAGGACACAGGAACAACAGGGAGCTGGGCCAAACGCTATGGGAAGCATGTAGAGGCTCCAACACTAAGGACAGGGCATGCTGGGATTTATAGGGGAGTGATTGGGTGCAACTACCAATTAGGAGCGCACTGCCCCTTTAAATCTGAGACAGCCGGCGCGCGCGCGCCCTAGGAGGCGGGGACGCGTGCGCCGGCCGGCACAGCGGGAGACAGGAGCGTGGAGAGGTGAGGCGCCCCCCGGGGCCGAGGTGACAGCAGCGCCGGGTCCCCGACTATGGACACCGGCTGCTGCATAGGGCAGGTAGCGGTCGCGGCGGCGGCCCGGAACGCGGGACGCCGCCGCGGCCGTAACAGTACCCCCCCCCTTTGGCCTCCCCCTCTTTCTTGCCTGCAAATGGCACAGGAAGCCACAAAGTCTTTGACATCTTGGGATAGGCTGGGCCACCAGTAGTGGCGAGAGATCCGTTGGCCGGTCTTACGGACTCCCGGGTGCCCGGCCTCCAACGAGGAATGTCCCCAGTTCAAAATACCTCTTCGAAGCGCAGGGTGAACATGAGTCTTTCCGGGGGGTACTCTCTGAAGAGTGGAGGTGACGACTGGTACTAGGCGATCAGGCGGTATAACGTGGCAAGGGACCTTCTGTAAGTTCTTCCGGTGGTGAGAGGACACGACCTTAGTCTTGGGTACGGGGAGAGGGTACACCTCGGCAGAGAAGGCATCCGCCGAGTCTTGGTCTTCTGCCGGTAGGCCGGATAGAGGCTTGGCCGGGACAGGAAATGACAAAATACACTTGGTCTGAGGTGACTTGAGACACTGGTGGGAACAGTCCTGACCCCAACTGAGAATCTCCCCGGTTCTCCAGTCCAGCTGAGGGGCATGTTCTTGTAGCCACGGGAGTCCCAGGAGGACCGCGGGGGAAGAATGGGGCAGAACGTAGAAGGATATCTCTTCTTGATGTGAAGGACCCACCTGGAGGACTAAAGATGCGGTCTGGTAGTACACACGGTCGGTAAGAATTTCGCCCGTGACCGAGGAGATAGTCAGGGGCCTGGCTAGTCGGGTCACGGGTAGCCGCCATCTTTGGACCAATGTTGCCGCAATAAAACTGCCTGCTGAGCCAGAATCGAGGAAGGCAGTAGTCTGATGATTTTGTCCTGAGGGAGTCCGGATGGAAACAGGCATAGACAGACTTGGAATGGTGGCATTCGCACCTAGGGACACCTGTCCCACCGGACCTAGGTGCGAGCGTCCTCCGGATGTTTGGGGACGTAGGGAACATCCCAGCCGGAAGTGATCGGAACCACCGCAATAGAGACAGAGATTCTGCTCCAGGCGCCGGATTCTTTCATCAGGCGTCAGGTGAGCCCGTTCCACCTGCATAGGAATCTCAGGAGAGGGCTGGGACATCGAAAGGTCAGGATTCTGGAAAACCGGCGCCAGCTGGGGGTGGCGACGGGAATGGGTTAGTAAATGTTCATGCCGAACCTCCTCCTCCCTCTCCGAAAAACGAGTATCAACTCGGGTGGCCAGTAGGATGAGTTCGTTCAGGGAGGTTGGCAGGTCTCGGGCAGCGAGCACGTCTCTCACTCGACTAGACAGGCCCTTCTTGAAGGTGGCCAACAGGGCGGCCTCGTTCCAGTCCAATTCAGCTGCCAGGGTGCGGAACTGGATGGCGTAGTCACCGACAGAGGAGCTGCCTTGAGAGAGGTTGAGGAGAGCAGTCTCGGCCGAAGAAGCACGGGCAGGTTCCTCAAAGACGGAGCGAAACTCGAATAGGAAGGCCCGGAGATTGGCAGCAACAGGATCATCACGGTCCCACAGTGGCGTGGCCCAGGCCAGGGCTCTACCCTCTAATAGGCTGATGATGAAAGCCACTTTAGAGCGCTCGGTGGAAAACTGACTACTCAAAAGTTCAATGTGCATGGTGCACTGAGTCAGGAATCCTCTGCACAACTTAGAGTCCCCAGAGTACTTGCTTGGGAGAGCCAGTCGGAGTGAAGAAGCAGCGTCAGGAGATGGTGTGCGCTGGGCAGTAGTCTGCTGCTGTAAGGCGGCAGTGAGTTGCTGGATCTGCTGTGACTGTTTCTGGATTTGTTGAGCCTGTTGCGCGACCACTCTGGCGACGTCACGGAGATCTGGCACCTCGCCGGGATCCATGGTTGGAGCCTACTGTAACGCCTGGAGTAGTGGATCCACTGGACCGGCACCAGCGATGTCACAAACCTCACCAGGGAGCGGAGTCTAAGGGGCCGCTGGTTTTCACCAGAGCCCGCCGCAAGGCGGGATGGACTTGCTGCGGCAGGCGACCCCCAGGTCGCTACCCCTGGCTTGGTTGCTGGTGTCGGCAGGCGAGGCGTGGCAGGAGATGGCACAGGCAATGGTCTGCAGGTGAGAGCGCACGTGACAGGCTGGACACGGGAACAGGTGGAGTGAAAGGGAAACAGGAACCAGGAACAGGGACTTGGGACCAGGTAACGGACAGGACTCAGGAACAGGGACTTGGGACCAGGTAACGGACAGGACACAGGAACAACAGGGAGCTGGGCCAAACGCTATGGGAAGCATGTAGAGGCTCCAACACTAAGGACAGGGCATGCTGGGATTTATAGGGGAGTGATTGGGTGCAACTACCAATTAGGAGCGCACTGCCCCTTTAAATCTGAGACAGCCGGCGCGCGCGCGCCCTAGGAGGCGGGGACGCGCGCGCCGGCCGGCACAGCGGGAGACAGGAGCGTGGAGAGGTGAGGCGCCCCCCGGGGCCGAGGTGACAGCAGCGCCGGGTCCCCGACTATGGACACCGGCTGCTGCATAGGGCAGGTAGCGGTCGCGGCGGCGGCCCGGAACGCGGGACGCCGCCGCGGCCGTAACAGTAGTACACAGTACAACTATCCTTCTGGTGTGAAACAATGGACAATCTGATCTGTCTGAAAAGGTTCTATGACCCAAAAATGTATCACCTGTTTTTTGGATTTTTCAGTGCCCACAAATTTTAAAAATTGCGGAATCCATTATTTATATCCTAAGTCAAATTGGTAACTAACATTAAACATGAATGAAGAGAGAACTGAATAGGCGGCAATCACCAGATACACATGAATGAGAAGCAAAATGAGGGGGGGGGGCGAGGGGGGCTGTGGCCCCTGGGCCCACACTGGCAGGGGCCCACTGAGGTCCCAGACGGTTAATGCTGTTTGCAGAAGCTATTGCTTTTGCAGACAGCCTTAACACATCTGTAGGGGCCCCCAGACGGCATCAGCGCCTGGCAGTTGCGGGCCCCCTGCTCCTGGGGGCCCCACTCAGTCACCTGATGCTGCCCCTGGCCTGGGATGTTCTGCTTTCTTCTCTCTTCCTGTTTCCTCACATGTTGCACAGCACACTGTAGCTCCTCCCCCTCAGCTACACACTGCTCTGCATAGTGCTGTGTGTGAGGAGGGGAGGAGGAGCAGCCATGTGAGGAGAGGAGCCGAGGGATCCTGCAACTGGATGGCTGCCAGGGATTGTGAAGAGGAGCAGCAGCAGCTGACTGACAGTAAGTGACCATCATCATCATCATCTGTGTGTTAGTCAGGCTGCTGCTGTGTGCTGTAAGTTATAGAGGGCAGACTGAGTGAGGGGTAGTACAGAGCGCCCTCCTCCTGATGCTGGAGCCTGGGCATCTCTGTACAGGCAGCAGCTTTGCTCAACTGGTTTAAGTTTATTCGTTTCTGCCAATAACTTTGCCCCCTCCCCTGTGCAGAGCTCAGTGCAGCATGGTTGTTACTTTTATTCATCTACGCCCCTGACACGAATGGTTGTTTATTGTGCAGAATCACCAATCAGTATACACGTAAGAGACAACAGAGAGCAGGGGTGCTCCACAGGCAACAGCCGTTTCACTCTACTCCCACGTCTTCAGGCCCAATGGAACATCAAACATGCATCATGTAATCCCAATCACCTAAAGAAGCATTCAGTTTTTATCATGCCCCCAGAAGTAAACTTGTGTGCTTATTAAACCGGGTTGTTTTCTCTCCCATGGCACAGTCTTATCGCAGGAGCACAATCATTGCCATGGAAGCCGATCGGCACTGAGGACAGGAATGCCAGAGGGCCCTTGAGCAATTTTACCAACCCAGGTCTCGAAGAAGAAAGAAGAAGAACCTAGAAGAAACCTCACAGTGTAGACTGGCAGTGATTGGCTTGTAGAAGAAAGAAAGAATCTTCTAGCTCATCTTGACTTAGGACTTAGCAAACTTAGAGAAATTCAGAGAATTTACAATTGAATAGTTGTCTGGATAGTTTAATCTGTCAGATACAATCCACATTTCAAACTGCTTGCACTGCTCAATAGCTGTTAGATCAAGGAGACACATGGTCAGAGCTGTCTATCCCATTGGGCAGTGTAGGCGGCAGCCTGGGGGCCCATGTCTCACAGGGGGCCCCTCAGCCCCAGATTGACACCAATCCCGCAAATGCCCTGTGTTCTGTGCCCAGGTAGCTGCCGCCAGTGCCGTCTTTCCCATTAGGCAGAATAGGCGGATGCCTGGGGGCCCATGACTCATAGGGGGCTCCTCTGCCCTGGAGATGCCACCTGCATATTCAGTAGTGTACCATGTAAAGTGCTTACAGAAGCAACGACTACCTGCTCCTGTACACTAGAGAGGTGCACATCTTCTTCTGCGGGCCATGCCCGATGACATCATTTCATCACACGCCTCCTATAGGAAAAGACCTACACACTCAGAGGGCCAGTCAACATTGAAACAAAGGGCAGGTGAGTGGGATGCTTTTTATTTCGATGGGGAGGGAGGGGTTAGCTGCAATTCAATGGGCCCAGGGGGGAGGGGGGCTAGTTGCATCAAGGCAAGGACAGGGGGGGTAATTATAATACTAACGGCATCCTGGAGGGGGAGGGGATGTTGTTAAGACATGGTACTGTACATTTCATATATCTGTCTGTGCTTCTATGATGTATAGAAATTCCTTTATTATCCAGTGCAAAGTGTGAGAGAGGCTTTCTTCTAATCTCTTACAACCTGTAACACCTCATCCCCTCCCATCCCTAACCCTGCTTGGGACTCAGTTTGCAGCTGATTGTCAGTCATGCTGATTCAGATAAAAGTGTTTCTCTACATTCTGGAAGCATGACTTGATATATGTTTGGAATGTGAATTGCAGCTAACAGATTTCCTTTAACTGTCCCCATTTTGAAAAGTTTGTTAAGCCGATGGAAAATATGTTCTATAATTAAGAACAGGGTGTACTAAATGGATAAGACAGTAGATAAATTGTATTGACTTGTGTAGACATACCCATACAGTGCCAAACCCTCTCAGGCACCAGGGTCAGTAGGAGTGGCTAAAGGCTTTAAATATTACTTACACCTCTGAATCCAAAACTCCTGCTACACATTTACTTATCTAAGAGAAGGCATGTAAGTATAACACATAACATTTATCATAATTCTCTTTACTTGGTTTGATTTGTAGAATAGTAATTGATTTCTGGGGCCATGTAGCTGTTTTATTTATGTTTTACTTAGTTGTTAATTTTGCCTTTCTTTGTGCTTTTCCATTCTTGCTTTAATTTTTTTTAGCTTGAACCTAATATTTTCATCACTGAATCACTTTAATATTAACCCCTTAAGGTCAAAGCCAATTTTCGTTTTTGCGCTTTTGCTTATTCCATTTTAAGTTTAAAAGTTAACAGCGCTTGCATTTTTTCACCTATAGACGTATATGAGCGCTTATTTTTTGCGAAACCAATTGTACTTTGTAATGACAGGCATTATTTTTCCATAACATATGCTGCGAAACCGGAAAAAAATCATTTGCGCTGTCAAATTGAAAAAAAAACTAATTTGTTTTGATTTCGGGGAGTTTTGCATTTACACCGTTCGTCCCATGGTAAAACTGACTTGTTATGCATGTTCCTCAAGTCGTTACGATTACTATGATATATAACATCTATAACTTATATTGTATCGGATGGCCTGTAAAAAATTCAAACCGTTGTTAACAAATATACGTTCCTTAAAATCGCTCCATTCCCAGGCTTATAGCGCTTTTATCCTTTGGTCTATGGGGCTGTGTGAGGTGTCATTTTTTGCGCCATGATGCGTTCTTTCTATCGGTACCTTGATTGCGCATATACGACTTTTTGATCACTTTTTATTACATTTTTTCTGGATTTGATGCGACCAAAAATGCGCAATTTTGCACTTTGGAATTTTTTTGCGCTGACGCCGTTTACTTTGCGAGATCAGGAATGTAATTAATTAATAGTTGGGGCGATTACGTGTGCGGCGATACTAAATATGTTTATTTATTTGTTTATTTATTAATTTATATTTATAAAATGGGAAAAGGGGGGTGATTTGGACTTTTATTAGGGGAGGGGATTTTTTATTAATAAAAACACTTTTTTACTTTTTTTTTTTACATGGACTAGAAGCCCCCCTGGGGGGCTTGTATATACATAGCACTGATCTCTCATAGAGATCAATGCTGTGTATATACACAGCAAAGATCCATCAGATCGGTCATAGATTGCTATGGCCTGCTGCAGGCCATAGCAATCTATTGCCGAGCCGGGATCAGCGTCATTCCGACGCTGAGGCCCGGCACGGGCAGAAGAACGGATCTCCCCCCGCGATCGCATCGCGGGGGGGAGATCCGACCCACTAGACACCAGGGATAGTGTGCATAAAGCACTTCAATGCAGCTGTCAGGTTTGACAGCTGCATTGAAGTGCTTAATTAGCCGGCGCGGCAACGGGACCCGCGCCGGCTAACAGAGGCACTGCCCGGCTGCACGTGTCAGCCGGGATCAGCGCCGTTCAGAGCGGGGTCCCGGCGGGACCCCGCTCTGAACACCCCCCGCGGCACCATGACATATCAGATACTTCATGGGTCGCTAAGGGGTTAAATTAGAAAATGTTTTTGTTTTTTTTTATCCAAACATATTTTATTGAGAAAGGTCATACAAAAGTAAGAGTCCATTTACACAAAGATACACAAAGATTATCTGACAGGTTATCTGCCAAAGATTTGAAGCCAAAGCCAGAAACAAACTATAAACAGGGAACAGGTCATAAAGGAAAGCCTGAGATTCCTCCTCTTTTCAAGTCCATTCCTGGCTTTGGCTTCAAATCTTTGGCAGATGATCTGTCAGATAATCTTTCTGTGTAAATAGGCCCTTAGTCATTATTCAAATAGGAACGCGCAGGTCCCAACTGAAATATACAATTAGAAAATCCAGAAAAAGCAACCTTATTTTAGATTTTGGTGCTAGTTTAAAATGTTATGACAGGATTTTGAGAGTCACAGGGAAAAATTAAATTCTGTTTATTATAAGTAAAGGTGATCAAAGATAATTGAAAATATATTTCACAACCCATAACTAATAAGAAGTAACATAAAAAATAAATAAAATATAACACAGAACCTTGCAGTTAACATTATAGTGTGATAGCTATTCGAAATTAAGAGGATAAAGAAATGTTGGCAGGCTCTCAACACATTGGGGGGGGGTTACGAAACATACGCCAGAGGCGTACGCCAGAGAGAAGGTGCAGATTCACCCCTTTTCACTGGCGTACACCTCCCGTACGCCCCGCTCGCCAGATGGGTGGGCTGGCGGAGCTTGCAGGGGCGTGATGAGGCGGGGAGGAGGCGCGGCCGCTGAGGGGGCGGGGCATATGCGGCGATGATGTCATGGATGGGTGGGGCTAAGTGGCTAGGGGTGGAGCGATGTGGCACATAGGCTGCGAGGCCCCGCCCACATATACCAATCCACAGGTGATAAAAATGACTTTTTACCAGAACAAGCACCATGAGGTGTGATATAAAATAAGTAATGAAAGCTGTAACATTTACCCTTTACACCTGTGGAGAGCAGTCAAAATGCAAATAGGGGGTGACAGTGTCACTTTAATTTCAGCCTCCATAGAGAGCAAACCTTTATTTAATTTTGACACTAAGCCCCTAGGAAACCGTTCCATGTTCACATAGCTTTCTAGCCATGAGGAATCTCTATAAGAAGGGAACACGTTTATAAACTTCTGACATTAACTCTTGAATATCTCAGATTGTGAAAGTCTAGCGTTACCAAAAGGAGCTTTTTCAAGTAAAAGTTCTTATTTTGTATTACCTGATCGAATGTGCGGATAGATAGGTAGGTGTAGTTTGTAGAATTTACATTAAATCACAGTAAACATTTTCTAAGTAAAACAAATTATAAAATGTTTACTGTGATTTGATGTAAATTCTACCATTAAATGCAAAGTACCTAACAGAACCCTGATGAATATAATAACCTTTACATCAGTATGATCATTTAGATTCTAAAACATTGTAGTGATATAGCAAATGAGGAAGGTTATACCATTTCAGTTCATTCAGATTAAGTAATTGAAGTATTATGAATCTCATGGTTCCATTGTGTGTAATAATTATGGAATTACTACACTGATCTTACTTTGTTGTAAAGTGTAACTTAATTATGTAACAGTGTACACTATGTACAATATAATGTTTCATTTCATTCATTCATCTTTGCATAATCTGGCAGAGCTTACTACAAGTACTATAGATGGATACATATGACTGTGTTTAGATATTGGGGGAAGTTATTAATGTTTTTTTGCCTATTTTTGGGTGACTAATTGAATATTTCACCATTTTTGGTCTAAGTTCTATTTATGAACCAGTATTCGACAGGCGAATATTTTTTAGATGCAACTTTTTTTTTAATCTGCCCATTTTGAGTATTCACCAAAACGTTTGCATAATCCAGGATTAGTGCCCAATTTATCTTTTGCAACTTTTTAAGTGCAGGTGCAGGCCTACGTCTGGTCAGTACCAGGTGAATATGCTTGTGCAATTTTTTTGTCACTTTTTACTTAGATACATTCACTATGGCAGTGCTATATTTTGACCCCTTAACGACCGCGGGCGTATATTTACGCCCTGCGGTCGGTAAGGACGTTCAGAGCGGGGCCGCGTGGCGGCCGCGCTCTGAACCGCGGCAGTACCGGGTGCCGCTTGTAGCCTGGGACCGCAGGTATTAGCGGGTAATTAGCGGGTATTAACAGTAATCGGATGCAGCTGTCAAAGTTGACAGCTGCATCCGATTACCGTTTGCAGCGTCATCCCTGGTGTCTAGTGGGGAGATCGCTCCATCTCCGTTTCTGAAGCCGGCCGGGGACCGCTCCAAGATGGCGCCGTCCCCGGCTCGGCACTCGTTTACTTCCGGCTGCAGCAGCCGGAAGTAAACAAGTGCCTATCTCATGGATCTCTGCAGCAGATCAAAGCACTTATACTAGAAGTCCCCTTCTAGTATAAGTGTAAAAGTAAAAAAAAAAGTGTCATTATTAATAAAAAGCCCCCTCCCCTAATAAAAGTCTGAATCACCCCCCTTTTCCCAGCTTATTAATAAAAGTAAATAAATAAATAAATAAACAAACAAACATGTTTGGTATCGCCGCGTGCATAATCGCCCGAACTATTAATTAATCACATTCCTGATCTCGTACGGTAAACTGCTTAAGTGCTAAAAAATCCCAAAGTGCAAAATTGCGCATTTTTGGTCGCATTAAATCCAGAAAAATGTTAATAAAAAGCGATCACAAAGTTGTATATGCGCAATCAAGGTACCGATAGAAAGAACATGTCATGGCGCAAAAAATTACACCTGACACAGCCCCATAGACCAAATTATAAAAGCGCTATAAGCCTGGGAATAGAGCGATTTTAAGGAACGTATATTTGTAAACAATGGTTTTAATTTTTTACAGGCCATCAGATACAAGAAAAGTTATACATGTTACATATCGTTTTAATCGTAACAACTTGTGGAACATATATAACAAGTCAGTTTTACCCCAAGGCGAACGGTGTAAAAACACATATCCACTAAAAACACAAAATGTGTTTATTTTTTCAATTTCACCACACATTGAATTTTTTCCTGCTTTTGCAGTGTACTTTATGCCAAAATTCAGCCTGTCATTGCAAAGTACAATTAGTGGCACAAAAAATAAGAGCTTATGTGGGTTTCTAGGTGAAAAAATGCAACTGCTATGGCCTTTTATGCACAAGGAGGAAAAAACAAAATCGCAAAAATCAAAATTGCCCCGATCCTTAAAGGGTTAATAAATCAGTCACAAGATATAGAAATAAAATATACACCAATCCTCATTAGAAGAGTCACACAAATTAGACTCCTTAGTAAATGTCCCTCTTTGTTTTTTTATGCATTTTAATCCAAGTTCGCACACTGTATTTGTTTTTTAACCAATGGCTATCATTTCTTCATTTCATGGCAATGAATGAGACAACGGTCATAGTGTTAACACACTGTATACACTACGGCCGTTGTTCACTGCCGCCACAGAAAATAATTGACAAGTCTATTTTCTACAGCCAAAATTCAGTGAATAGCAGACATAGAAAATAAGCTGTGCTCACAATGTAAAGTATGGCCCCTGGCCGTACTTTACACTGTTGTCAATGGTCAATTGGATGCGGACACACGTAAATGTGCCTGCATTCTAATTAAAATGAAATTATGTTCATCTGGCTGATACTGAAAATGTAAGACAGCTGATGTTTTTACGGAATGTGAGCATGGCCTTTACATGATTTTGATGAAATTGTAGCACAAATTGTGTTACTTTACTGAAATTTGCACCATTAGTTCATGCAATAGCCCCATCTTTGCCATGGTTTTGGCACGGCAAAACTGCATCAAAGATGCATCAAAGATGCAGTTTGTAGACAAAGCCTAAGATAGATACTTTTTTAGTTTTTTTAGGTATACAATCTTTCATTGCCGGCATAAATGCCTATTACATCTTCTCATCAAATACGTGCAGCTACATATTTACACTTTATCTGACCCTGTAAGACACAGCCAGTTTAGCCTTCAGGAAGAAACCCCATTACTCAGACGTGCCATTTTACGTGGCAATAATTCTTAAATGCTATTGCATTTTATTTTGGCAGTGAATTCTGATCAATCTATTTTGTGTACACAAAATTTGGATACGTTTTCTAAGTTTAAACACAAACAAACAGAGCAGTTGTTTTTTTATTTTATTTTCTTGAAGGTTATTATGCTTATAAGTTATATAGTCCATTATTCTTTCATTCTTTGTTCATGTATTACTAAGGTTCCACTCACATCATATATTCATGGTACTGTACATCTGTAGTGTATGTGTCAAGATACTGGCAAAAAGGTATGCTGGTCAATTGATTTTAATAGTAGAGAACCAGTTGACCAGTGATGTAGGCTACTGTGCTTTTTTAGTCTTGTGGAAAAAAACATTTATGTATTCGGGGAACAGGCTAAACATGACCACTTGTGGACTAAGTTTAGTCAATTTGCTGCCACAGGTATGCAGCAGGATATCTTTTGCAAGTATAGCATCATATACTGTAGACATACAGAAAAAGATGTAATGTGAATTGGAATTTCCAAAGTAATTACCTTATCTAATTAACAATTGTATCAATGCCATCTCTTTTTGTTTTAGATAACATCATGTCCATTCTCGAGGCTGTTGTTGCCGCAAATAATAATTTTACAGTGGAGCTAGCAAAGAAAATAGACAGTGATGAAAATGCTGTGATGTTCCCACTTAGCATGTTAACAGCTCTGGCACTGATTTGTCTTAGAGCCAAAGGTGAAACTGAAGCCCAAATAAAGAAGGTGAGAATTTATGTTTTACAGATGCTAACATGAGTTTGTACAGTAAAGATAATTTCCTATTTGGCTATTTAGGTACTAAAGCCATGCATGCCAATTAAATATACCCAATTTATTCTATTTAAATTGAAAAAGAATATATCTACTATGAAAATGTTAGCTTTATATTTATGTACTAATATTTAGGAATATTATAACTATATAAAATTGTAAATGAGCAGCAGGAGACCAGAAATAGCTGAAACAGTTGCAGGGGACCGAGGATGGTGAGTATAATTTATTTTTTACTTTTACACAAGCTCCAGCAACAACTTAAATACTTATTTATACCAGAATACCCTTTTAAAGCAACCATTTTTGCTGCCAATACTGTAGGAGCATGGTAAAACGGTTGAAGGGGTTGTCTCATGAAGTTATCATTATACTAAGTATAGGGGTACCTAACTGGTCACAGGGGTCTGACTTCTGGGATCACCTGTGATCTCAAGAATGAGGACCTAACTCCATTCTTAATAGCAGCTTTATGCCTAATAGGGCTCCGTGCTTCAATCTTAGGGCCCTATTACACGGGACAATTATTGTGTGGAAAATCATTATATAATTCGAATTTAAACGATAAGCGTCCTGTGTAATTGCAGGCAACGATCAAAAAATCGTTTGTGTGTCGTTGATCATTGATCTTTAGATCTGACCCTAAAATCATTAATTGTTCACTAATCGTTCCACATTTGTTTATTAACGTTCAGCGTAATAGCACATTTTCTGAGCAGCTGATGATGTGACCGCGCACAGTTATGCTCAGCCAATCGCGGCTGAGCTTTGGATGACGTTGCAGAGGGCGGCCGGCACTCGGGAAGATCTGCCAGCCGCCCGAAGAAGACGTCACTGCTGAGGATCGGAGACCGTGGTCGGCACGTGACAGGTATGTATAGCGCACCACACTTCCGGGTACACGGGTGGGGGTGGTGGGACACGGGGAAGGGGGCCATTCACAGACATAACATACATTACAAAGTTGTATAACTTTGTAATGTGTGTTATTCTGTGAATAATTTTTTAGCGCCGGACAACCCCTTTAATAGGAGCTGCCAGAGATAGCTAAGGAGTATACTCCAGCAGTTTCTATAGAAAATAAATGGGCTGGCGGTGCACACGCTGAACTGCTGCACTATTCTCTGAAAAGACTTGGGGGCCTCTTCTGGTGCTCATGAGAGGTCCCAGTGGTTGGACCTCCAGTAATTAGTTATTTATTCCCTATCCTGAGGATAGGCTATAACTGGTACAATTTACTGGTACAATACTGGATTTACTGGTACAATTCCTTTAAGGTTAGGGTGGTATTACACAGGCCGATGGGGGCCCGATAATGCCTCTAAACGAGCGCCGATCTGCTAGATCGGCGCTTGTTTACTGGGCCTATCACACAGGCCGATAATCGGTTAACAAGGGCTGCAGGGACATTGTTACCGATGTCCTTGCAGCCTTTGTTTAAACTGAATACATACCTATCCAGGTTGCAGGGCTCCTCTTCCTCCCGGGTCCCGCGCTCCAGCTTCACAGCGGCTCGTCTCCGCTGACAGTCCGCTCAGCCAATCACTGGCCGCAGCGGTCCCGCCTGTGATTGGCCGAACGGCCTGTCAGCTGAGAGAGGCCACCGTGAAGCCGGAGTGCGTGGGACCCAGTGAGAAGCTCAGAGGAAGAGGAGCCCTGCAACCTGGATAGGTATGTATTCCTCTTTGCATTTCGTCAGCCACACACCGCTATTACTCGTAGCAGTGTGCGGTCGGCGCCCGACGATTATAGGTCAGAACCTATATCAACGATCAGTCGATGACAACGATCATCGGCTGATTGTTGCCTTGATGACACGGAACGATAATCGTCCAGATAGGGCCGATTCGGCCAATTATCGTTCCATGTAATAGTAGCCTTAGCCTTTTTCCACTTTTTCACAAAATTATCCAGGGGTAGGAAGTAGAAGGACAATAAAAGGAAACAATACTCACCCCTCATCCCTAGTCCAGTACTACCACCTCTCAAGTGATCCCAGGGATACTGCAGCCAATGACTGGCCAAAGTGATCATGTGCACTTGCAAGTGCTGAATGTATGGGCCCATCACTGGAATAATTCAGCTTGGGACTCCAGAGTGGTAGTGGTGCTGAACCAATGGTGAGTGAAAGGGTAATATAATGTAAGTTTTTGGTGTTTTGGAGTGGATCATTTTCTCTCTTTCTCACTCTAAATGCATTGGAAACTAGACAGGAGACAACCAGTTTTAACATTATGCCACCATTTTCATCTATAAGAGAATGGTTAAGGTAACACCGACAAATTCCAACAAGGTCAGGCCTGAAAGGTTAGCCAATAATATGGGCCCGGGTAGAGTATTAAGGTTTTTTTTTTATTTGAAGGCGTGAGATCTGAAAAATAAACCTGCTTTTTGTGTTTTGGAGGTTAGGCTAATTTCCCCAGCACCCCAAATTATTGTTACATAGCCAGTCTCTACATACAGAGAATACCACCATTGCATTTACAAGTCTATATGACAGGAGTATAGGACATGTCATATGTATGTAAACCTTTTTAAATTCATACGTTATGAGTACATTTTGTGTAGCTTTTTTTTTCACTTGACCCCAAAGTATTAACCGTAAGTTAAAGTAAAGCATTGTAAAAAAAAAAGTGGTAGTGAGCATCTTTAGGCTATGTTCACAGTCAGCAAAATAACTCAAAAATAAAGTTGCACTTTTGAGGTAAAAAAAATGGCTGTATTTTCATAGTGATAATGCACTTCATTGAAGTCAATGGGAAATTAGCCAGCAGTGCACACACTGTATAGAATAATGGCTGTAATTGGTTACGACCGGCAAAATATTGAACATGCTTATTATTCACCATCTGCTTTTTACCTGTTCACGCATTGTTTTATTTTCACTCCAAATTATGACCATATTTTGGTATTTTATTATTTTATTGTGTGTAATCATACCCCCAAATTTAAATGAGTTATCCAGCACTACAGAAACATGGCCACTTTCCCACCTCTCTTGTCTCCAGTTCAGGTGTGATTTGCAATTAAGCTCCATTTACTTCAATGAAACTGAGTTCCAAATCCCACCCAATCTGGTGACAAGAGAGGGGGAAAAGTGGCCATGTTTTTGTAGTGCTGGATAACCCCTTTAAAGGGAACCTGTCACCCCCCGTGCCGGGGTGACAGGCTCCCGACCACCCGTTAGAGCCCCCTATACTACCTAATCCCGCGGGGTCCCGCTTCTGGAGGTGGTAGGGTGATGGAGATCTCAGCCGCTGCAGCCCGGCGTGCGCGCTGAGAGATGAGTCCAACACCCATAGAGAATGACAGGAGAGTCAACCGGCGGGATTAGGTGAGTATAGGGGGCTCTAACAGGGGGATGGGAGCCTGTCACCCCGGCACGGGGGGTGACAGGTTCCCTTTAAAAAGAATAAGAGCTAATAAACAGATAAAACTCTGTGGAATATGCAAATGTAAGATAGTCTATCGGGAACATCATTAGCAATTCAAGCTCTTTTGAATTTAGTCATCAATGTAAGTAGGGAACAGAATATCTGGATATACAAACTACTCTTTTTAGTGTTAATGCAAACAGCAATAAACTGGAACTAACTGGTACAGGAGCCTTAATCAGCTTGAAGTGTTAAGCATCTAGTGTTAACAGCTTATTATCAACTAGTGTGAGGAAACTTCTGGACATACCCTTACCAATGTAATAGATGCCATACTTTGACTATACAAAAGAAAACAAGCCTGGGCAGAAATAAAGAACCTGCATTATGTATACATACCCCCTCCCACACACACACAAGGTCAGAATGTAAACCTGGTGCCCAATATATGTGGCCCCTCTTGCAATTCCCCTCACTATATACAGTACACATGTACAAATACTAAAAAAGGGTACCTTCACACGTACCGAATCCGCAGCGGATTTCACGCTGGGAGTTTGCAGATCCTGGTAGTGTGAAGCTGCCTGTTTTTGACCCGGGCCCTTTAACCCCCGACACCGCGGCTGTGTGAAGCTCCCGGCTCCCCTCGCTTCTTATCAGCCAATCAGTGCACGACAGCACTGATTGGCTGATGGGGAGCGAGGGGAGCCGGGAGCTTTACTGCAGCTGCGGCGCCGAGCAGGTAATGTATGTACAATGTCCCTTTGGGGTTGTGCTGTCATATGCTGAGGGGTTGTGTTGCTGGTGTAGTGCAACCTTAGGGCTCACCTTCTGAAACCTTCCTGTCACGGTGGGGTCCGAGGGTGCTGGGGCCCTTGTCTTCTTCAGCATACACACAGGGACATATAATTTTTAATAAAAGTCTTCACACAATAGCGGTGAAAGTATATTAAGTCTTTATTTGAAGGATAACTATGTACAATCCAATACAGGGGCATCAGATGACGGTAAACTGTTGGCTTGATCAGAGTCCTTTGCTTTAGGGGGAGGGTTACCTTGGTTATTATAGCTTAGACTTGGTGGATAAATAGGGTTTCAAGTAGACAGACCTGTTCCAGAGACTTTGCGGTTTTCCAGCCTTTATAAGGTACGTGTGAATAGGTACTTGAAGTTACTGAAGAGACTTGACGCTCTTAATGCTCACTATCATGTAGGAGGAAGACGCATGGAGACACAGACTTGGAAGCCAGGAAGATGTGGACGGTGAATGGGAGACCCTCTATCACTTCACCAATCCGACAGTAGGCACTAATAAATACAGAGGATGTCCTGCTGAGACTTTTAAGACACGTATTAGTCCTTGGCTGACTGGAAACAGATTAGGGGATTGAAGATGGAGTCTGACAGGATTACTGAGGTGACGTAGGGAGGTTAGATGTGACTCTGGCAATGCCAGACTACCAACTGTCACTGACAAGACCGCACAGCCCTTCTGGGTAAAAGGTGGGCGGAGCTAGCTTTCCCCTGGCCAATCACTAGAGTGTGATAGGTTGCAGGGGTGGAGCACTGATCAAGCTCAACACTTGCCTCACATAACATATTGAATAAATATTTGACAGAAAACACTATCTCCATAAGAGAGTTAGGAAAAAGCAGCAAATACACAGGTCCCAATACAGACTGTCTAAGGTTGCCAATAAGAACAATACACCTCTAGGGAAACCATTGTTTGCATTTACTGTAGGGGTACTTTGTCTACTTGCAGGGTACCTTTTTGGAAGCATGACTGGTCTGAAATGGTTTTTAATTTACAGTGGAACAGATTTATCAAAGGGTGTAAAATACAAAGTGGTGGTAAACTGCCCACAGCAACCAATCACAGCTCACCTTTCATTTCACCAGAGCTGAAAGTTGTGCTGTGCTTGGTTGCTGTGGGCAGTTTAACGATATGTAACATGTAGAGATGAGCGAACCTCGAGCATGCTCGAGTCGATCCGAACCCGAACTTTCGGCATTTGATTAGCGGTGGCTGCTGAACTTGGATAAAGCCCTAAGGCTATATTGAAATTATGGATATAGTCATTGGCTGTATCCATGTTTTCCAGACAACCTTAGTGCTTTATCCAAGTTCAAAAGCCCCAGCTAATCAAATACCGAATGTTTGGGTTCGGATCGACTCGAACCCGAACCCGGTTCGCTTATCTCTAGTAACATGTATTACTTTTCTTTTATCTGATGGCTTGTAAAAAATTCAAACCATTGTTAACAAATATATGTTCCTTAAAATCGCTCTATTCCCAGGCTTATAGCGCTTTTATCCTTTGGTCTATGGGGCTGTGTGAGGTGTAGTGTGAGGTGTAATTTTTTGCGCCATGATGAGTTCTTTCTATTGGTACCTTGATTGCGCATATACAACTTTTTCATCGCCTTTTATTACAATTTTTCTGGATTTAATGCGACCAAAAATGTGCAACTTTGAACTTTGGGATTTTTTTGCGCTTACGCTGTTTACTGTGAGAGATCAGTAATGGAATAAATTAATACTTCGGGCGATTACGCACGTGGCGATAGCAAACATGTTTATTTATTTATTTATAACATGGGAAAAAGGGGGTGATTCAAACTTTTATTAGGGGAGGGGGCTTTTTCTTAATAATAACTAGAGATGAGCGAACCTCGAGCATGCTCGAGTCCATCCGAACCCGAACTTACGGCATTTGATTAGCGGTGGCTGCTGAAGTTGGATAAAGCCCTAAAGCTACGTGGAAAACATGGATATAGTCATTGGCTTTATCCAAGTTCAGCAGCCACCGCTAATCAAATGCCAAACGATTGGGTTCGGATGGACTCAAACCCGAACGTTCGGCATTTGATTAATAACACATTTTTTTTTTTTTTCTTTACACATATACTAGAAGCCCCCTGGGGGACTTCTAGTATATGCACACTGATCTCTCATAGAGATCTATGCTGTATAGGATATACAGCAAAGATCGATGAGATCAGTGTTCTATTGCTTTTGGCTGCTGCAGCCAAAAGCAATAGAATGCTGAGCCAGGATCAGCACCTTTACAGCGCAGACCCCAGCCGGCACCAGACGCGGAGACGCGGATCAGAGCTGGGTCGCCGCGCGGGAAGGGGTTAAATGAGTGTACGCAAGAACTGCCACTTAGGGGTGATGGATGAGTCACTGTTGTCATGAATCGACATAGTTATAGTTATAGGATCAGAAGACACAGAACTTGTGAGAGAAGCAGAGGTTTTTTTGTGAACATCTCAGAACCTATAGACAGACTGCAGGAAATGGGACAGGGTTATCATAACAGGTTTCTTTAGTTTACACAGAGACCCTATCTCCTCTCATCTTATGGGTCCAGAAGTTGCCTGTATTTTTCTAAACTGCTATACTTTGCACAGGCACGGTCAATGAGCAGGCAGGCTCAATGAGCAGAGCGCCGGTAACACTGATCAATGCTATGCCTATGGCATAGCAATGATCAGTGTTAAAAAAGAAAGTTATGCATGTACAAGTCCCCCAAAGGGACTTAGAATGCAAAAAAAAAAAAAAAAAAGTTAAAATGACCATCCCCCTTCTTTAAGTCTTTGGTTGTCATAGTAAGCATGAACACTTAGAGAGGAGGGTATTTAAATTTTGGCTGTCTGTCTATTGGTCTATAGCATTATTATATCCTATTATTATATAGTGTCACAAGATAGAGCAAATGGAACTTAATACTTCATAAAGATAGAGATCAGCTGCGGAATGTAAACATATGCTGCCACATCCGTTTCCTTGAAATGCTAAGTGCCAGCCTGACAGGCCCAATTCCAAATGAAACTGGATTTCCAAAAACGAACAGGGTTTAACTTTATCACACCCATACCCACATCACAAAGGCACACCAACTTTTGAGCAAGGTTAGTTGGCATTATATTGTATCTAAGTGATCACACATTTAACACATTTTTACTCAACATTAAAGATAGAGAATAAAAGTAGGAAGAATAAATAAGCAGTATATGGAGCAAGTGCAAATCCTTTATAAATTCATAAAATTTTAGGGAGCCAATAGAAAGGACAAGGCCTTCAAAGTTCCCGTTAACATAAAAGCACCTTATTTATAGTCTTCTAAGAAGTCATACAGGGCATTTATTTTATGGCACCGTTACATGCACGTTATATTATAAGATGCAAATGTCATTACATGTCATTACAGCATAGAGCCATGGCCTCCATAGTAAATGCAAAATTTTCCATAGTTTTTAAGAGGTTGCATCTGAATTTAGGTAATTTTGATGCTAAAAATAGGACCACATTCTTTGTTACTCTTGTCAAATGTGACAAATGCACAAACAAAACTGATAAATGGATATATGAACAATTCATAAAAACTACTTATGTAATAAAGTAGTGAACAGATGACAGTGAAAAAGGCAAAATTATTAGTGCTTGAAAAAGCGTTATATTGTAATCCGTATTCTTCTTCTTTCAGCTATTGTGCGATTATTACAGCCGTAACCACTTTACACACAGACTCCATTCAAACTGCATTTCGAACTCCTTGGCGGTGACAGGTGTGCTATCTATTTTTGGTTTCAATCAGACTTGTTATTTTTAAGAAATTTATGTTTAAAGGTACAAACCCACACACCGTATACACAGCAGATACGCAGCAAAAACGCAGCAGATTTGAAACAGATTTGGTGGTGCAGATTTGATGCTGTGTCCAGTTATTTAGATCTAATCTGCTGCGTATTTGTTGCGTGTTTGTTGCGTGTTTGTTGCGTGTTTGCTGCGTATCGCAGCAGTAAATAAGCTGCGTATACGGTGTGTGGGTTTATACCCTAAAGATCCCTAATTTCCCAGGAAATAATGGCCCATAGGAAATAATGGCCACATAGAATAGTCCCACATAAACAAATCTTTAAGGCAGCCTCCACACAACCACGGGTCCCGTATACTCCAATATGTATAATACAATAAGTAAGGAGGAAATAAATTGTTATCTCACCAATCAGTAGATCCACTCGATCCGATATGAACCTTCATGCTCTGAGGATCCAGAACACAAAATACTCACGAATGCCTTCTTGACATGTATTTAATTTTTATTTTTCAAGTTCACATTACATGCTGCAGCTCACAGCTGATGTATCCATCCGACACGGACGCCCAGGTACGTCCTCACCGCGGACGTTTCAGAGGACATAGACTCCTCCTTCCTCATGCGCAGGGACGCAAGGGGCTGGACAACGTTATATGGATACTGCAATTAACTCTAACATGACCTGCACAAAGCATAATGGCCTATGGTGAATACAACACAAGTAATCCAAATAACATATACAATCCTAGGAGTGGGACACTGGATCTAAATATGCAAATGAAAATCCTAAAAATGCTCTAAAGCTACAGACCTCATTGAGTCCATTCGGACTCAATGGGCCACATGTATCATCCTGCGAACTGATGATTTTTGGCGGAAAGTGCCAATTTGCGTATTTTTTTATACGCAAATGGCCGATCTGCGAATAAAATATTTGCAAACCGGCACTTTCCGCCGAGTACGCCAGGGGGGCGGAAAGGGGGCATGTAGTGGGCGGAACGGAGGGCGCGCGATTTACCATCCGTTTTGCCCAAATATACGCCGAAAACCTACTCCAGTCCTCAGCTGGCGTAGGTTTTCGGCGGTGCGCACCGGATTTATGTAGAGGCATTCCGCCTCTACATAAATCTCCGTTGCGCCGGAGCTTCGGGGGCATTTTTAAGTCCGGCGTAAAAAACGCCGGATTTAATAAATGCCCCCCAATGTGTCTAATCTTGAAATCCAAAAGGTCTCACAGCGGAGTAATTGCTTACGATTCTCCTCCTTGTCGGCACAGACTTCTACCTGCTCCACAACTTGCCACCTTAAATCACAGACATTGTGGCGTGATTCGCAAAAATGCCTGGCTACCGCAGTCTCACCAAAAGTCTTAGCATCTCCTCTTGTAATCCTCTCTGTTTCCAGATTCATACTGAATTTGCGGATCGCGGCTTTGTGCTCGTTCAGACGCAGCTTCATAGAACGGCTGGTCTGACCCACATAGCCGTACCCGCAAGGACACTTAAGAAGGTAGACCAGGTTTTTGTCATTACAGGTGAAAAACCCTTTAATCGGGTACTTGGTACCTTTACTGGGATGACAAATGGAGTCACCCTTTATGATAGCACTGCAGGGCTGACATGACATGCACCCAAAGGTGCCTTTCCGGCGGCTGGCTAAAAAAGTCTGCCTACTCACTTTTCTCCTAGCTATGTCTCCTCTCACAAGTTTGTTCCCAATAGATTTATTTTTCTTGTAACAAAACAAAGGTCTCTCTCTAAATATACTACCGTATTTCGGATCACATTGTAGCAACTTCCAATGCTTCAAAACGCATCTTTTAATAATCTGAGAGTGTCTATCATAAGTGCTACTAAACAGCAATCTGTCACAGGTTTTATCCACTTTTACTTTTTTCCTCCTCACTTCTCTCCTATCCAATCTACCAACCTCCCTGTCCGTGGAATTCACCTCCCTCTCATTGTATCCTCTCTCGATGAATTTAGTTTAAATTTTTTCAGCATTTTTATGATACTCTATCGCAGTACTGGCAATTCTCTTAGCACGCATAAACTGAGATTTAGGCAGACTCTTAAACACATGGGGGGCATGCTGGCTCTCACGGTGCAATAAATTATTCCTATCAGTGGGTTAGGAAAATAATGTAGTTTCTAACATATTATTGCCTTTGCGAACTTCCACATCTAGAAAATGAATGCATTTACTGTCATACTCCAAAGTAAACTTAATGGAATCATGACAGCTGTTTAACGTCTCCGCAAATTTGAGCAAAGATGTTTCATCTGACGTCCATAGCAAGCATACGTCGTCCACGTAGCACACCCACGTGGACGACGCGGGCAAGCAAGGGACGACAAATTTGTCTTCAAAAGAATGCATAAAAATATTGGCTAAACTGGAGGCTACAGACGAGCCCATAGAAACACCATGGGTCTGTAAATAAAAATCGGTATCAAACCTGAAATAATTGCGGCTGAGCACCAGGTCCAGTAAACCCATCAAAAAGTTGATCATGCTATTGCTAAGTTTGCAATCCTTATTAAGCTGTTCCCTAATACACAGCATGCCCTCCTCTTGGGGAATATTAGTGTACAAACTTTGCACATCAAGTGTGCAAAGAAAGGACACGTTAGTCGTATCAATACGTTCAATCACGTCCAAAAAATGGCCAGTATCAACCAGGCATCTATCGAGCCTACGTACAATGCCTTGCAGAAAGGAATCCACGTAGATCGACAAGGACTGCAGCAGCGACCCAGACCCAGACACAATATGTCGGCCGGGTGGGCTGCTGCAGTCCTTGTGGATCTTAGGAAGGAGATATAGAATCGGCACCCGGGGAGTCTCAACACGCAATGCATCAGCTGTTTTCTCTTGTATGATACCATTAACAACTGCATCATTGACAAATGTATCTACTTCATTTTTAAACCGAACTGTGGGATCACACGGCAGCCTACGGTATGTGTTCACATCCACCAATTGGCATTGGGCTTCATTGACATAGGAGGTGCGGTTCTGAACAACCGCACCTCCTTTGTCCGCTTTTTTTTTTATCACAATAGAAGTATTCCTCTGCAATGCATCTAAGGCCTCTGCTTTAGCTTTACTCAAATTCACATATCCATGGTTTGCATGAGTCCAAGATTCTCGTACATCATGCAACACCATGCGCTCAAATGAATTCAATTACTCATTATCAACCATAGGATCAAAAGAACTTCTTTGCAATAAAGCACCTGGAATCACGTCAAGAGGAGAGGAGCGAGCCCGCTCTGTCCTCTTGACATCATAGAAATAGATCTTAAGGCGTAGCTGTCTACAGAATTTATAGAAATCAACTTGGAATCAAATTCCGAAATATCCTTTCTTGGTACAAACCCTAGACCCTTATTCAGCAGTTTCAATTCAGTTATATTAAGTGGCCTATCTGAAATGTTCACCACCAAGTTCTTTTCATTTGAAAAACACATTGTCTCTACTTCTTTTTCTTTTCTTTTGTGATACGTTTGTCCTTTCCTTTTGTTGACACGGTTCTTTGCCCTCTTGATTCCTCCGATTGTATACTGACCTCCGACTCGTCTGTAGTCTTTTCTCTCTCCGGTGTTTTTCCTAAAAAACGTGTCGATTTTTTCTTTGCTCTAAATTTATTTTTACTTGAGACTTCAGAAGCGTAATCTGTGGAGTCCCCTGAACGATCACTTCTCAGTTGTCTTTCACGTCTTCCTTGTCTTCTCTCTTCCGCCCACGTATACACGCGATTAAGCAAATAATCACGTGTATCACGCTCGAATTTGGAGATCTTCCCTTGCAAGATGGTAGTGCGCAATTTGTCAATGGAACAGTTTAATTCGTCATGTATCTTTTGACATTCGTCAATTGTCTTAGATTGTTTAATCTTATCTTCAATTTCTTTTATTTCCACACCTGATTTTTCAATAGCTATTTGTAGCCGTTGTACAGTCAAAAACATCAGGTCTAGCGAATGCTGATTATTTAAGGCATACCATTTTTGGTGATATACCACATCACCGTGAAGCAATATTGGGAACAATTTGCAGCGCAATCCTCTAGGGATCCTCTGTACCTTCAGGTATTCGGTAAGTGTGGAGGCATGCAACACAAGGCTCAACACAATGGCCACACTGTAAACACTAACAGCCAATCACAGCATTAGTGATGAGCGAGTACTAAAATGCTCGGGTGCTCGTTACTCGAGACGAGTATTTCCCGATACTCGAGTGCTCGTTTTGAGTAACGAACCCCATTGAAGTCAATGGGAGACTAGAGTATTTTTGCAGGAGACTCAAGTTCGGTACAGGAAAGGTCGTGTGAAAACCTGTCAACCTCAGAAATTGATGGAAACACAATGGAAATGGACAGGAAACAGCAGGGGTAGCATGTATGCATGCCTCTTAGGCTTCCTAATGGCACCATTATGCCTAATTCTGTGCAACAGCCTGGTTAAAACAGAGGGACAGCAATGCATTCTGGAACCTGTAGTACTGAGTACATCTGATCAACCAGGAAATACAGAAACAAAAAACCACAAACCAAATTTTTTTTTGGTAGTTTCAAAACTGGGATAGATAGGTAATAAATAATGCTATATGCTTCTGCAGAAGTTTCATTTTTTTCTTGCCTCGATCCGAAGTTCCCCTTTAAGAAAAAATAAGAAAATATTAAATTAAGAAAAAAGTACAATATATCTATACATGGTGTCTTAGTAAGGGGGAGTGTGGTACATCATAGTGCAAATGTTTGGGGGGGGGGGGGAGCATACATCCTTCTAAACTATCAAAGTGGTAAAAGTTAACTCAAACTGTGCAATCAAACAATAACCAATGAAAAGTGAGATAAGTGCAGAAATTTAAACTTTTACAATGTGAACTATGAACTGAAAACAGTCACCCAACAATAGTGACATCCCATTCCCTAGTTGACTAATGTGACAATTCTAAGTGCTAACTGGTTTAAGTGCTAACAAACAAGCATGAACACAGCTAGATAGATTTCTCTCTCATACTGTGCAAACTTACAATATGTATATTTCCCAACAAATTAAACTGAAGCGTAACCATCATTTCCAAATTTCTGACATGTCACCAAACTTGTTAGGGTCCAAGTGCTGACCCTAACCCTACAGCAGGACCACCAGCCCCAAAATCAAAAAAAAGAGTACACTAAGCACTTCTTAGGGGTCTGTATGCAGGGCCATTTTAATACATTGGCTGGCCCGGTGCACAAACCTCAAGAGTGGGCCCCCCCTCTTCCCTTTCAGCACCAACCCCCCCCCCCCCCCCCCCCCGCACGTTATCAGAATCGGTGCTCCACACACAGTATAATGCCCTGAATGTGCCCCTACACTGTGTTATACATAAGGTATAACACTATTTCCACCATACAGTGATTACATATTACATGAAAACTGCACTGAACAGAACTATAAGATATCACCAATGATACCATTACATAATACTGCCACACCATGACCACTATCACTACAGACCCTATAACAGAAAGAAGTTACATCCAGTGACTCTTCTCCGATCTGTCACTTTTTCTTTTTTTTCTCCATCCAGCATGGGCCACCTTGATATCTCTCCCGACTGTAAATCCTCTCTCCAGAATCTGCCAGAGAAACATTTTAGGCTCCAACACATACAGTAGTTAGGTCCCCTGTACCCCTATATAGTAGTTACCTCCCTCTGTACCCCTATATAGTAGTTTTACCCCTCTGTACCCCTTGTAGGGATCTTCCCGGGGGATGGTGTGTTTGGACACAGTTCACAGCAGACTTGGCTTTGTAAAATAACAGCTTGGCGTTTATTTGCAGCATAAACAGTCCAGCAAACATAAATACAGCAACACCGTGCTTTTAAGAACACAAAAAAAAGGTCTTGCCCGTCTGGGCGCTTACTAACAGGCAGGTTACCTATCTGATTCTTCAATAGGCGGTATCGCAGGGTATGAATAGGCCCCAGCAGCGGCAGTATTCCTTGCTCCCAGGAGAACCAGCATGCAGGCTGTTCACCCCTGGCTGAGAGCCCCCATCTGCACACTGTGTGAGTTTTTACCTTCTCAGGCTGATTAGGGTCAGAGCTCACCTGATCCCAACACCTGAACTGGATCGAGGGGAGGGAATGGCAATTCCCACTACCAAAACCTACCTGCCATTCCATGTAAATCCAGGCCCGGCAACAGTAAATAATAGCTCAGCACAGGGGCGTAACTAGAAATGGCTGGGCCCCATAGCGAACTTTTGAATGGGCCCCCCCCCCCTCCAAACACGCCAATAATATTAATAGTATTAATTATATACTTGCATCCAGCCAGGACAGCTGTGTGTGTGTGTGCGCATTGTATACAGCCAGGACATCGGTGTGTGTGTGTGTGTGTGTGTCAGTCACTCTTGTGGCCACAGAAAGTGTTTTCCCTGCGGTCAAAAGTGGCCACTTTGTCCTTGTGGTGCCTGCGCTCCAGTGACATCACTGAAGCATCGGCGCCAGAACAAGGGGAGTGCGGCCTCTTGTGATCGCAGGGAAAACCCTTCCTGCGGCCACAAGAGTGAAGAGAAGAGGAGACGCCCGGACCCAGGTGAGTATAAGTGTTTGTTTTATTGTGTTATATACTATATGGAAGGGGGAGCACACAGGGGTCTATATCCAAGTGGGGGAGCACACAGGGGGTCTATATCCAAGTGGGGGAGCACACAGGGGGCTAAATACCACTGAGGGAGCACACAGGGGGGCTATATACTAGTGGGGGAGCACACAGGGCGTTTATACATAACTTTGCTTGGGGCCCCAGAAATGCCAAGCCTGCCCCCGGGTATATACAGCCAGGACAGGAGAGGGAGTATATACAGCCAGGACAGGAGAGGGGGGGGGTATATACAGCCAGGACAGGAGAGGGAGTATATACAGCCAGGACAGGAGAGGTGGTATATACAGCCAGGACAGGAGAGGGGGTATATACAGCCAGGACAGGAGAGGGGGGTATATACAGCCAGGACAGGAGAGGGGGGTATATACAGCCAGGACAGGAGAGGGGGTGGGGTATATACAGCCAGGACAGGAGAGGGAGTATATACAGCCAGGACAGGAGAGGGGGGGGTATATACAGCCAGGACAGGAGAGGGAGTATATACAGCCAGGACAGGAGAGGGAGTATATACAGCCAGGACAGGAGAGGGGGTATATACAGCCAGGACAGGAGAGGGGGTATATACAGCCAGGACAGGAGAGGGGGTATATACAGCCAGGACAGGAGAGGGGGGGGGGTATATACAGCCAGGACAGGAGAGGGGGTGTATACAGCCAGGACAGGAGAGGGGGTGTATACAGCCAGGACAGGAGAGGGAGTATATACAGCCAGGACAGGAGAGGGGGTATATACAGCCAGGACAGGAGAGGGGGTATATACAGCCAGGATAGGAGACGGGGGGTATATACAGCCAGGACAGGAGAGGCGGGGTATATACAGCCAGGACAGGAGAGGGGGTGGGGTATATACAGCCAGGACAGGAGAGGGAGTATATACAGCCAGGACAGGAGAGGGGGTATATACAGCCAGGACAGGAGAGGGGGTATATACAGCCAGGACAGGAGAGGGGGTATATACAGCCAGGACAGGAGAGGGGGTATATACAGCCAGGACAGGAGAGGGGGGGTATATACAGCCAGGACAGGAGAGGGGGGGTATATACAGCCAGGACAGGAGAGGGGGGGGGTATATACAGCCAGGACAGGAGAGGGGGTATATACAGCCAGGACAGGAGAGGGGGTATATACAGCCAGGACAGGAGAGGGGGGGGTATATACAGCCAGGACAGGAGAGGGGGTGTATACAGCCAGGACAGGAGAGGGAGTATATACAGCCAGGACAGGAGAGGGGGTATATACAGCCAGGACAGGAGAGGGGGTATATACAGCCAGGACAGGAGAGGGGGGGTATATACAGCCAGGACAGGAGAGGGGGGGGGGGGGTATATACAGCCAGGACAGGAGAGGGGGTATATACAGCCAGGACAGGAGAGGGGGTATATACAGCCAGGGCAGGAGAGGGGGGGGGGGTATATACAGCCAGGACAGGAGAGGGGGTGTATACAGCCAGGACAGGAGAGGGGGGGGGGGTATATACAGCCAGGACAGGAGAGGGGGTATATACAGCCAGGACAGGAGAGGGGGTATATACAGCCAGGACAGGAGAGGGGGAGGGGGTATATACAGCCAGGACAGGAGAGGGGGTATATACAGCCAGGACAGGAGAGGGGGGGTATATACAGCCAGGACCTGTGTGTGTTTCCTTCCCCTCCTGTCTGTCCCGACACAACACTGCAGCTCTGGTCACAGATCACAGGAAGGAGATTATGCTGATCAGGCTGCACAGAGCTCCGTAGCCGGGATACTCGCGTCCCTGCTGGTCTCTCCCATCCCCCGAGCTGACTGATGCCTGAGAGAAGAGGAGGTCGGGTCCTTAGAGGAAGAAGACTCCTCACTGCTTCCCGGCTACTGACACACAGTTAGTAGGGATCACTGTGTGTCAGCTGTTACATACAAATGGTAGCAGCAGGGATCCGTGCAGGGGCATAGCCGAGCACTGGGGCCCACGGAGGGTATGTTGTTGCACTGCAGGGGGGCACCTACCTACCTACACCTGCTGTGGGGGCGAGTGAGGAGACAGCACCAGCGCTGGAGGAAGTCCCTGCTCTGCTCACCCAGCAGTAACATAGGAGCCGGGAGACAGGAAGTGTGAAGTTCGGAACAGATCACACTATTCTCCCAGTTAGCTGGTGTCAGGACAAAGGTCCTGAACAGCTTACCGGGAACATCACAGCCTGGTTGGGCCCCCTGATGTGCCGGGCCCCGTAGCAGCGGCTACGGCTGCTACTGCGGTAGTTACGCCACTGCAGCGGCTACGGCTGCTACTGCGGTAGTTACGCCACTGGCTCAGCAGCATAACACTGCTGAGCACAGATGCCTCCTGGACTTACCATCTCACACTATGAAGTAACCTAGGTGAGATGTACACCCCCTCGAACACTTCACCTGTGACATGTCCACACCCTATATAGTAGTTACACCCCTCTGTACCCCTATATAGTAGTTACACCCTTCTGTGCCCCTATATAGTAGTTACACCCTTCTGTGCCCCTATAGTTTTAATGTGTTCCTTAATAATTAGATATGCTCTGTGCCCCAGTATAGTAGTAAGGTCCCTTTATAATATAGGACACTCTGTGAAGCCCCAATGTAGTATAGACCCCTGTGTGCTGCCCTCAGTTGTATATACCCCTTGTGTGCTGCCCTCAGTAGTATATACCCCTTGTGTGCTGCCCTCAGTAGTATATAGAGTCCCCTGTGCTTCCCCCCGTAGTATATAGCCCCCTATGCACTTTCCCCCAGAAGTATATAGTCTCCCTGTTTGCTCTCCCCCTGTAGTATATAGCCCCCAGTGCTCCACCCCAGTAGTATATAGCCACCCTGTGCTTCCCCCCCCAGTGGTATATAGCCCTCCTGTGCTCCCCCCCAGTGGTATATAGCCCCCCCATGTGCTCCCCTCCTCCCCCCAGTGGTATATAGCCCCTCTGTGCTCCACCCAAGTGGTATATAGCCCCCTTGTGCTCCCCTCCTCCCCCCAGTGGTATATAGCCCCCCTGTGCTCCACCCCAGTGGTATATAGCCCCCCTGTGCTCCCCTCCTCCAGTGGTATATAGCCCCCCCTCTGTAGTATATAGCCCCCTGCCCCCCCCATGGTATATGGCCCCTTTTGCTTCCCCCCTATGCTCTCCCCATAATGTATAGCCCCCCTGTGTTCCCCCTCCCATATAGTATATAACATTAAAAAAAAATCACTTATACTCACCTGGGTCCCCGTGTTCCTCTTCACTTTGCATCTTCTGGCCGGACCACTGCGTTCACTAGAGGCCGCTCTCCCTTTCTCCTGGCGGCGACGTAAAGACGTCACTCGGCGCCGACGCTAGAAGGGGAGTGCGGCCTCTAGTGACCGGTGCGGTCACAAGAGTGACTGACAGGGAGAGAGCCAATGGCTCTCTCCCGGTCAGTGCTGCGGCTGCACGGTATCTATGAGCGCTCGTTTTACACCAGTGGGCCCGATGCACGTGCACAATTGGCCCTATGGTTAAAGCGGCTGTTTTTTTGTATTGCCTGTATTCCCTGCCTACTGGAACCCTAAATTCTACACTGACACTCTCCCTGAGAAGCAGCAGCTCTGTCCCTAATCTCTCACAGCATGCGTCTGAAGCGAGTACTGCCGGCTACGCATTTTATATGGCAGGGTCATCTGATCTGGCCAACCAATCGCTGCTATCGACATGTATTTGTCCCACGTGATCGCAGGATGTACCAAAGAGTCTCCTGCATGTTTATTGGCTAATAAATAGCGCCCAAACTTACAGGAAACAGATGATGAGATTTTCTCAAGTATCGTGAGATGCTCGTCCGAGTAACAAGTACCATCGAGTACCCTGATACTCGATCACTACACAGCACATATGCAACTAGATGAAATATAGCAGCCAATAGAAATTCTGTCTTGTCAGTCAATACCTGACAACATCCACACAGTCACTGCAGAGCTGAGCCAGTGATGTCGCAGAGCTGATACCTGCATGACACAGCAGACCTGAGCCAGTCATGTAGCAGAGCCTATACCGGCATGACACAGCAGAGCTGAGCTAGTATTGTAGCAGGGCCGTTACAAACATGACACAGCAGAGCTAGTATTGTAGCAGTACCGATAACCGCACGACACAGCAGAGCTGAGCTAGTATTGTAGCAGGGCTGATACACACATGACACAGCAGAGCTGAGCCAGTATTGTAGCAGTGCCGATAACCGCACAACACAGCAGAGCTGGTCCAGTCACGCAGCAGAGCCGATACCCGCACAACACAGCAGAGCTGAGCCAGTGATTTAGAAGTGCTGATACCCACATGACACAGCAGAGCTGAGCCAGTGATGTAGCAGAGCCGATATCCGCATGACACAGCAGAGCTGAGCCAGTGATGTAGCAGAGCCGATATCCGCATGACACAGCAGAGCTGAGCCAGTGATGTAGCAGAGCCAATACCCGCATGATACAGCAGAGCTGTGTCAGTGAAGTAGCAGAGTTTAGTCAGTAAAGTAGCAGAGGTGAGTCAGTGAAGTAGAAGAGGTGAGTCAGTGATGTAGCAGAGCCGATACCCGCATGATACAGCAGAGCTGAGTCAGTGATTTAGCAGATCTATGTCAGTGAAGTAGCAGAGCTGAGTCAGTGATGTAACAGAGCCTATACCCGCATGATAAAGCAGAGCTGAGTTAGTAGCAGAGTTGAGTCAGTGAAGTAGCAGAGCTGAGTCAGTGAAGTAGCAGAGTTGAGTCAGTGAAGTAGCAGAGTTGAGTCAATGAAGTAGCAGAGTTGAGTCAGTGAAGTAGCAGAGTTGAGTTATTGAAGTAGCAGAGGTGAGTCAGTGATGTAGCAGAGGAGAGTCAGTGATGTACCAACACCTGTCATTGCACTAAGGGGAAGCCAGACAGCTAAATGACGTCTGTTATTTTAGACTCAAAATGACGGATGCCATTTTAAATGGAGACGATACTTATATACAAATACTTATATACAAATAGCCATATTTGTATATAAGTATCTAACCTGCTCAAATCTCTGCTGACATTCATGAAGAGGGGCAGGCCAGCTGGTGGGCAGAGTTCAAAATGCATAGTTAGAATAGAAGATAAACCGCTAATATCACAGAAACAAAACTTACCTTCATTCTCAGCACCCCGTGCACATGAGGGAGATATGAGATGGTTAGATGTTTCTAGATGGCCATCCCCATTACTTCTTCTCTACAGCTGTCGCGGATGCAGTGTCCCTGATATCGGGCGTGGGTCTGGCCGCAGTCAGGTCCCTTTATATGGCCCCTTACCTACCCACACTCCTTCTCTGCCACCTCTTTGCTGGCGTGCATGTGTTCCTATTTTAAGTCACTCTTCTCTTGGCTTCCTTGTTGGAACTTTTGCATGCTTACCCTAAGTACTGTGGTCTCAGCCTGTTTTCCTGCTTGTGAACTCTGCTTGTATTTCCTGCTGTGTTCCTGTCTGCTGACCTACTTATCTTTAGATCGTCCAGGGAGCCCATGGGAGATAGCGGCAGTCCGCCCCTGTGTTACATGGAGTGACAGCTAGCAGACCGTCATTAGTCATTATCGTTCAAAAATTTTCAACACGTTGAAAGACAAGGATCAGCCGACATTGTGCATGTTCGCTGATTATTGCCTTTTAATAGTAGCTATTGCACCAAGCGATTATTGGCCACAATGGACGATAATCGCTTGGTGTAATAGGGCCTTAAGTCTACAGTATGTAGGCTGATCCCGCAGTTATGTCTTACTCCACTTAACCCAGAGAAAGATGCAACAAAGACATATATGTTTGGCAGTAAATTTACCACATATTGCACTTTAAGACAGAAAATCTTTGCTTGGTGTAGATTTTCTTGGTTTAGTTTTTTCTTTAAATCAATTGGTGTCAGAAAGTATACAGAAGGTACAGAGAAGCTTTGCCTTAGTCATCTGTGGTGTGTCTTAGCTTTCAATGATAGCTGGGGCCCCCCAAAACTGTTTGCACTGGAGCCATGTTCCGGTGCTGACGGTTAACTCTATAAATGCACAACCGCAGCATCTATAAGGCTGCAGAGCGAGAATTCTCCCGCTGTTCACCAATGGGATTTTATAATGTGATCGCAGAGTCCTGACTGCCTATGGAGGCCGATGGGGAGAGAGGGAAGGCTGACGGGGAGAGAGAAAGGGTGTCCTGGCTGCTTACAGTGGCCACAGGGACAGAGGGGAGGAGTATCCTGGCTGTTTACAGAGGCCAAAGGTAGAAAAGGGAGGGGTGTCCTGACTGCTTACAGAGGCTGACAGGGAGAGAGGGGAGGATTGGCAGAGTGCACTGTCGCAGTTTGTGCCCTCTCCCCCCTCTTCCCTGTCACTGGCAGCTGATACTAGTGATACTAGAATGGTGTATAGATCCTGATACCAGAGATGTAAAAGAATGATGTATACAGCTGATACCAATGATGTAATATAATGGTGTATAGATCCTGATACCAGTCATGTAATATAATGGTGTATAGAGCTGATACCAGTGATGTAATAAAATAGTGTATAGAGCTGACACCAGAGATGTAATAGAATGGTGTATACAGCTGATACCAGTGATGTAATAAAATGGTGTATAGAGCTGACACCAGAGATGTAATAGAATGGTGTATACAGCTGATACCAGTGATGTAATAAAATGGTGTATAGAGCTGACACCAGAGATGTAATAGAATGGTGTGTAGATCCTGATACTGTACTTATGTTATACTTTATTCAGTTCCAAGAATAGTTTTAGGGTTGGGCAAAACTTCTGTTATGTAGGAATGTACAAATAAAAGTTCATATTAAACACATGATAAAAGACATGACTATGAGCTCTTTCACCGTTATTTATGTATAAATGTATGCTGTACATGTTCCTGCTTCAATTAGCATTTTCTATACTTTGCTGAAGACCATAAAAGATTATATACTTACATAGTTTATACGGTTGAAAAAAGACACACATCCACCAAGTTCAACCAAGAAGGGGATGGGTGCAGAGAAGGTGGATATACAAGAAGGGGATGGATACAGGGAATGGGGGTGAATGATGAGAAGTTCTATACATATGCATTTATGTTATTTCGGACTAAGAACTTGTCTAGGCCGCTTTTGAAGCCCTCTACTGTTTTTTTGTGCAAAATTGGGTGGGTTTCACTGTATGTAGCTATCTGTTATCAGTTAATTTGAAGAAAAAATCTCCAGAGTACCCCTTTAAAATCCAATTTATAAAGGGACTATTGGCCATGCCCAAAAAACTTTCAATAGCACAAATATTTCAATAGCACAATAGCACAAATATTCCCACCAGAAGAATAAAAGGAGTACCAGCCATGATGGCCTCTTCCAATGGATAGGAGGTAACAGGCTCATATTGGAAAACCTCTAAAATGTGCCTAGATCTTTATCTTGGTATCTTTATCATAACAAGATCATTTTTACAGAAAAAAAGGTTTATTCTAGACTATTTCCTAAGTCCGTTTAATAGTCCAAGAGTCCAAATTCTGCAATAAACATTGTCATTGAGGAAAATGTTTATTTCTGCAAAACATACATAAACACATTAATATTTAATAACTAAAATGATAAATGGCTTGTTTTTCAGGTACTTCAGTTTGAAAGCTGTACAGATATACATTCTGGATTAAAGCAATTGCTGTCTTCACTAACTAAATCGGAGGAGTATATCGTTAATATCAACAACATGATCTTTGTTGAAGAAACTGTTAAAATATCTGAAGTAAGATACCATATAGATATTTCTTTATATATATATATATATATATATATATATACACACACACACACACACACATAATATTGTCTAGTACAATTATAGCCATCATAATGAAAAGCTAAAAAATCCCACTAAATGGGATTCTGCCAATCACCATTGGTATCTAGCAGTGGTATCCTGCAGTAGATGCACAGTACAATGGGAGAAGATGCTGCTGTATTAAGCCATGCAGGTGCACTACAGCAGCGTCCTTTCCCGCTGTACTTCACATGCGCCGTGTAGTAAAGAAGTCATCACACCAGCCCCCAGGTGGCGTCACAGGACAACAGTGCTTTCAATCACGCCCATAGTGACTACATGGAGAAGCCACACGCGTAGATGACTACATGCCCAGAATTTACATGCAGTGCAGGAGATTATAAAAGTAAGATAGCGGATTATATACAGATTGGATGCAGGCTACAAGGGTATGTTTGGGAAGCATGCTGGGTGATGTACCAGTACGTTTCCTTAGTGTTAGGTTCATTTGTGGCGTGATTGGTTCCCTTTAATAAAGTGTTGTATTGCCCCTCAAAAGTTATACAAATCACCAATATACACTTATTACGGGAAATGCTTTTGTTCCCTGCACTTACTACTGCATCAAGGCTTCACTTCCTTGATAACATGACTGTGCGGGCTGTTGGAGAGGATGATGGCAGAGGGATGCTCAGTGTCCCCCCAGTGCCCTGTGTCCCTCAGTGTCCCTCTGTCATCATCCTCTCCAGCAGCCACAGCCTGCACAGCTCTGGGAGTCGGGTCGTGACATCACCATTTTTTTTTTTTTAAACAATATTTTATTAGTGGCTTATGTAATATTTGAAAATTCATTACATATTCAAAAAGAAAGTTGCTCACAGACAACAAAGGATTGTATGTTTACAATATCATACAGATACAATGAGCCTTTGTAATAACCTTAAAAGACATATTATCATATACAATACAACGTAGTCTTACCAAAAACATAGGTAGAAAAACAGTAACCTATAATATCACCTTAAAACATGGTATAGATGTCAGATATTCAAATATGCTACCAATAGAATGGAGAGAATTGTCTTTAACAGAGAAAGAGAAAAGCTTAAAATATTTGGAGTGCTCCCAGAGTTCCCTTTTGGGCGGCCATGCAATACCAATCAGTGTCCTTAAATTGATTAATGACAGAGTCTCTCTCTTCTATAGTAAAATCATGAATTAGAAATTGTGTCCATTTGGACATAAATGTTTTTGTTGATTTTTCTTTGGTGCGCAATACATCCAAAAGTTCCCAATGAAAGATCTCCTTCAGAGCGGAGATTACCTCAGAAATGTCTGGTAGAGTATCCAGTATCCAGTGTCTTAATAAACATTTCAGGGAAACTAATAGAGTTAAATGAATTCCTTTAGAAGTAAGTAATTTAGGAGAGGGAGTAGTAGAGTCTATATCAATAAAATGAAAAAGATAACTAAGAGGGAGAAGTGGTATGGCATGGCCCCAAGTGGACAAAAGATAGAGCCGCACAGAGTCCCAAAATTTCTGCACTCGCGTGCAGGCCCAGGCACAATGAAACAAGTCTGCTTTAGGAAGTGAACATTTCGGGCAACTGTTTATGTGAGAAGTGTGGGAGTTGGAAAAAGGAATATTAAAGGCATATATAGCCTTGTGTATAAAACGGAAATGTATTTCACGTAGAACCACATTAGGAGTGGCAGAATGCACTAGTTGAGACCCTTTCAATATTTGTTGGGTCAGATCCTCTGAAAAAATTACGGAGGACCATTTAAAAAAAAAAATTTGTCTAGATAAATTCTTTTGAGAGCGTGATCTAAGTTCTCCTTATGTATGTTATAAAGAATTATGAACCAGTGGTGTTGGGAATAGATAATCAAATTCTATATCACTTTCTGCTTCTGCTATGTCCCGTACTCTGGAAGTAAGAAATTCAGTTATAGAATCGTATTGAGGTAAATTAAATGAAGACAATTTAAATCGTGTTCTGACGATATCCCATGATAAGAAAGTGTTGGAATTAGTATCCAGCAAATCCCCAACAAAAGAAACATGTGCACTCTGCCACTCTGAGTAATCCAATTTGTCTGAGTCAGGTGGGTAAAGTGGTGAATGCCACAGAGGAAATCTTTTCGATAGGCAAATGGGTAAACCATATAATTTTCGTATTGCCATGTGGCAATGGTGTCTTTAAAGATAACACTTCTCTTAATTTCTGGGGGTAGTTCTGGTAATTTGGCATGTAGCAGGGTGGGTAAAGGCCAAGGTGCTGCTAAAGCTTTCTCAATTAAAATATTGGAGAAATATGACGTGTCCATAATCCAATCTTTAGCATGGCGAAAGAGAGCGGCTAAATTATATAATCTAATATCTGGGCATTGAGCGCCACCTTTAGAAGTAGGGAGACAGAGAGTGGAATAGGCAATACGAGGTCTCTTTGATTGCCAAATAAATTTAGTGAAATATGATTGGAGTAGGGAAACGTCAGAATGTTTGAGTAAAAGGGGTATTGTTTGCATTGGATATAACAGTTTTCCAAAACATATCATTTTGATTAAGTGGGTACGGCCTAGAATTGACAATGGTAGAGATTCCCATCTCTGGAGATCTTGTTTTTTTTTCTCTTAATTATAGGGCGATAGTTCAGGGAATATAGTGAGGAGGGAGTTCTGCCAATCTGGATTCCAAGATAAGTAATATAGGATTTAGCAATGGAGACCCCCGCAGGACCCGAAGTAGACCTCTTATGTGAAATTAGGTAAAGAAGTTGACTTTTATGTATATTGATTCTATACCCAGAGAAGGAACCAAAAAATTTTAAGGCATCTAATACTGCCGGAACATGTAGATCTGGGTTATCTAAATATATTAAAGTATCATCAGCAAAGCATGTAACTTTGATGACTTGGGAACCAACCCGTATGCCTGAGACAAAGTCAGAAGAAATAAGATATCTAGCAAGAGGCTCCATCGCCAAATTGAACAATAGAGGGGATAGGGGGCAACCCTGTCTGGTACCTTTTTGTAAGGGAAAGCTATCTGAAAGGAAACCCGGGGTATGAATTCTAGCTTTCGGAGATGTGTATATTGTGGAAATAAAATCTTTGAATTGACCTGTGATACCAAATTTTGTTAAGGTCATGTCCAGCCACTCCCAGCTGATATTATCAAAAGCCTTTTCGGCGTCAATTGCCAACAGACCTGGAGAGTGGCTGGAACGACCCCCAGATTGGACACCAGACTGGGCCGCTAGTACCGTTCTTATATTAGTGACACCAGAACGTCCTTTTATAAAGCCAACTTGATGGCTGCCTATTAGTGATGGTAGGATGTCTGCAAATCTATTGGCCATAATCTTTGCCAACAATTTTAGGTCTACATTTATTAAAGAGATTGGCCTGTACGAATTAGGAGATGTTGGATCCTTCCCCTGTTTATGTAGTATTTTGATATATGCAGTATCACCCGAGGGGAGCATGTGATGGTCAGTCAGAATAGTTTGGAAAGTAGAAAGAAGAGTGGGGGAGATGACAGAAGACATAGATTTATAAAAGTCCGCACTATAGCCATCAGGGCCTGGAGCTTTATTATTTTTAAGTGTAGAGATAGTGGCAGTAATTTCCTCCAATGTGACTGGGGCGTTGAGAGAATCAAGAGAAGGGGTATCAAGAGAAGGTAGGCTTAATGACTCTAGAAAGTTCTTACCAGCAGCTAGATCAAGCCTATCTTTGGAATATAGTGAGTGGTAAAATTGTTGTAAAAGTTGTGATATGACTTTAGGATCTTTTTGTATATTACCCGCTGTATCTTTGAGAGCAGGGATATGCGTAGTAGGTCTACATCCTTTAGCAAGGTTAACATTTTCCCTGATTTATTACCATAGCGGAATAAACGGGATATGTATTGATCTCTATATATAGCATTGAGTTTTTCCTGTGCAATTTCGAAAGCTTGTCTAGCTGCTGTCCATTTAGATTTATTGTCATCTGTAGGGGAAGACAGGAAAAGAGTGTATGTAGAGCGCAGATCTTGGGAAAGTTGAAGATAGTTTTTACGTGCTTCACGTTTCTGGGCAGCCACATAAGAAATTATTTGGCCCCTTAGAACTGCTTTTGCAGTCTCCCAGAAAAGTATTGGGGATTGTGTATGTTCAGCATTGTTAGAATAGAAGTCTGACCACCATTTTTTTAATAGTTTGATCAATGATTCATCATTAGCTAAATGAGAAGGAAATCTCCAAATAATATCGGATCCCTTCTGAAAAATATCTCTTAATTGTAAACTACCAGGGGAGTGATCCGAAATTACTATATCATGAGTCTTCTACTCTGCCAAGAGAGTCCGGTGACACTAAACAGTAGTCTATTCTTGACCAGGCCGTTTGGGAGTGAAAGTAAAAAGAGTATTCTCTACCATCTGGGTGTAGATGACGCCAAGAATCAGATAGGGAGGTAGAATTAAGGAAGTTGGATAAAATATTATCTGATGAAGTATATACAGTAGGGGTCTTAGTTCTTTTTCTATCTTCAGTTGTATTAAGAACAGTATTTAGGTCTCCACCAACTATTTTAAGATTATTGTCATCTTGCAGAATTAGGTTTTCCATTTTTTTTAAAAAAATAAGGTCTCTGAGTGTTGGGACCATAAACGTTATATATGCTATATTTGCCCGCTGGAGTGTCAATAAGAAGACATATCCTGCCTTCATCATCTTGATATTGAGATAATACCGTACAGGCTAAATTTTTATGTGTAAGAATAACTACCCCGCCTTTACGGTTAATAGCTGGTGAACCATAAACTGCACCCACCCAAAAACGTTTGAGTCTGAAATAATCCGATTCAGTTAAATGTGTTTCTTGCAATAATACTATATCGACCCTAAGTCTCTTAAGGTGTTTCAGTATAGCAGTCCTCTTAGATGGGGAACGTAGTCCCTTAACATTCCAAGTGATTAATTTCATACAATATTAATAGAAGAGGAGGTGTTAAGAAGAGACCCTGGAAGCACAATAACATAGTGGGTAACCCTTTCAGGCAGAAAAAGAGGATAGCATGTAGCATTTTCAGACAAACTAAAGGTGATATACCTAAGAATAAAACAGTTAACAATATAAACTAAGCGAATAAAGTGAGATGTGGACTTCACTTTTTTGTCCAATGTTCGGAGCATTCGCAAACTCTCCATTAAGGAGAAGAAATAAAGAGAAAGAAATAATTGGTGGAGAGGTCACATCAACCTCGGCTCCACTAAATGAGTATATATTAAAATTAAAGTCATACACATCCCTACCCTCCTGAGAAATGTGTGAGTTGTCACAGGGAAGCAAATAAATAAAATAAAATAAAAGGAAGAGCCAGTATATAATTAGTTACTATTGATTAGTACTTAAAGAAGTTGTACTTAAACCTAAAACCATACAAGGTGGAATTATACATATACATACATATACATATACACATATACATATACATATACATATATATACATACATAAATACATACTTACACACACACACACACACCACCAAATGCATTACTACCTAGACTAAAGAAAATAATAATGTAGTAACAAGGTGTCCCTAATATAGTATTTAGTCAACATATATAGGACTAAATAGAGAAAAAATACTCAGTTTTAATGAGCAGCATAGCGTCCAACAGAATAGAGATGGCGTTCATAATCATTCCATTTTTTCTACCGTGTCAGTAGGACCATCCAAACGTCGTCTCTTGTGCTTGTCTTGAATAGGTGGAGTGAGACCCTTTACATCTTTAAGGGAAGAAATGGCTTCCTCAGGAGAACTGTAAAGAGAGGCTGAACCATTCGATTTGAAAACTTTCAGTATGGCAGGATAAAGAAGAGCAAATCGTATTTGATTTTTTACAAATGTCGAGCAAATGTGTACAAAAGCTTTACGTTTTTGAACCACTGCTGCGGAGTAGTCATTGAACAGGAGGATTTTGTGGCCACGAATTGCAACATCAACTGTAGATTTTTTAAAGCTTTGTAAAATGTTGTTTTTATCATTATAATTCAGATACTTGACAATCACTTGTCTGGGTTTCTGTTCCTTTTGATTTGCATCTTGCTTTTGTTTCGCTGGTGCGGGTCCCACACGGTGCGCTCTTTCCACAGTAATGTGACCGGGGATACCCAAGGCTTGGGGAATTTCTAGAGAACATATAGCATGTAATTGCATGGCTGGAATGGATTCAGGTAAACCTATAATACGTAAATTGTTGCGCCTAGAGCGGTTCTCTAGATCATCAGTCTTTGTTTGCAATGAAGCTGTGACATTCATATTCTGTTGTAGTTTTATTTTTGTAGAATGTATTTCATCTTCTAACAAGCTGACTCTCTCCTGAAGTTCAGTAATCTGTGAGGTATGTGTTGCTATATCTCCCTGTATGGTTGCTGGGGAGGAAACTATAGTGGCCTCAAGAGAGGATTTTATGTCATTTAATATCATCTTGGACACTTGAATTGCCAGTGCCTTGCAAGACATATTTAGTCCTGGTATTATGGTGTCACAGAGGTCCGGCACTGGGGTTTGTGAGGTATGTGTTTCCTCTGTGTGTGCCTCAGCAGCAGCACCTCGTGTCGGCGCCATCTTAGGAGTCCCTGTGACAGAGCTGTGAGGTAAATGAAGGAGGGCTTATGGGGAGGTGTATAACTGATTCCCCGCTTAATGAAGTGGTGCCTCCGACTCCTCAGCACTTAGAGAAGTCAGAGATGTGGTCCGGCAGGGCCGGAAATGTCAGGAGTCAGAGCGGGGAGCGATATTATGAGCGGAGGGTGGAGGAGCTCACTCACACTGCTGCCATCCCATACGCGCCGGAACCGGAAGTCGACATCACCATTTTATCCAGGAAGTGAAGCCTTGATGCAGTAGTAAGTGCAGGGAAAAAACACTTTATAAGCATTTCCTGTAAAAAGTGTATATTGAGGATTTGTATAACTTTTGGGGGATAGTACAACACTTTAATAAAAAAAAATTTGCTGCACTTCTTATTTAAGTATTGAACATGATCTGAGGGATCTACACTTACTGAGGAAAATCTCCAATCCCTGCTGTTTAATCATTTAGAGGTTGCAGTGCATAGTGATGATCAAAGAGCTCTGAGTAGTAAACATGGCAGCCCAGGGGCTTACTGAATCCCTCAACATCTGCCCTGTTGCTTCTATCATTACGAGCTACTAAAAATATATTTATTGCCCAATAAACTACAATAAATTAGATAAAAAATAAATCATTACAGCTTCTAGTGGTCAGACAACCAGGTGAAAATAAAACAAAAAAAAAAAAAGAAAGTAAAGTTTTATTAGTATGTTAATTAGGTGGTTTGGCACCCTATGACCGGTACTACAGCCCTGGGGCCACCAATGCAACGGCCTGCTCCTCTTCATGAATATTTATCTGGCACCCTGCAGTGACGTCACTGCAGAGTGCGGCCTGAATATTCATCAAGAGGCTCTGATGCATCGGTGCACCTAGGGCTCTATTACCCCCCCCCCCTCCCCCAGGGCAACAAACCACGTGATTAACATATTAGCATTCCACTCCAGTACATTGAACTGCCTTATAAACATATTAAACTGAGGATTTTATCAAAATGGCGCTGAGGATGAAGAAACCTGCTTTTAGTTTCCCTTTAACAGTATATAGATACTGGTAGACTGAGTTTTATTTTTCATATACTTATCAGTAATTATAGAATGTTATTTTATTTCTAGACATTCCTAAATGTTTCTAAAATATGGTACGACTTAAAGCCAGAAAAAATCGACTTTAAAAATCACCCTAGAGATGCATTGGAGTATATAGTTAATTGGCTGAAAGGAAAGACTAAAGGTAAGACATATACTTTACAGTGTGCTGCTATATGTGTATACTTTACATAGCTGTGACACTGTGGGGCGGGCGCCTCTGTGACACTGTCCCCGGGAAACAAAAGATCTTTTTTCAAAGATGATGCAAAGCACAATGAAGATAAAAGTACTGATCAAATGCTTGCTTAGTAAGTATCCTGTAACTGTCAGCTTTATACCTGCATATGTGTGCAGTTACCCTTTCAAGCATCACTGATCCCCAGAATAGATTCCTGTGATGCTGTCAGTTTAAGGCTATGTTCACACTACGATGGCAACAACGGCCCTACTTTTGGCGTGGTGGAACAATGCCTTACTTTCAATGGGATCCCGGCCGGGATCACATACGGGGCCGCAAATAACTGACGGAACGGAATGGCCGGTCTCATACGACATGTGAACATAGCCTAAGTCGGTAGACTTTTGATCCAGCCAGAGCTTTCAGTTTTAGCCATAATGCAGAAACAGAGATGTCCCGGTATTAAGCTTGTGATAAATTGGTCTCATAGTGTCACTGTCATTTAAAAAAAAAAAAAAAAACTTTTGAAATGACACAGCTTTGCACTTTACTCCCATGTTCACTGTGATCTCTATCCATTATAAGACTGCAACGAGCCGAGGAGTAAGGCACATAACCATACACCTCTCCCAGCTCATTCTAATAATCGGTGAGGAACTCATGTCAATATTATTAAATGGCAGGGACTAGAGATGATATACAGTGATAAAGAATATTACTGTAATAATAACTTCATTATCTTAACAGTTGGTTTATCAGCCTGCTGCCATTTAACTCTGTGCCGATCCTTGCCAATCCTCCCCGGGTACCTGGAAAAGCTGGATCTAGTCTTGGGAAACTTCTCCCAGTTTCACAGGACTGTATCCAGATTAAGATGCAGCCGGCTGATAAGCCAACTTGCAAGCTAACAAAGCGAGCCGTTTTGTTATTACTGTGTATTCGCTCATCTCTAAAAGGGACAATTTGACACTCTAAACACATACGCAGCTGTACAGCATGCACAATACACACAGATCTCTGCAACACACACACACATTCCAACTTCACATACACAAAGCTATGTTGCATCAACATACACACACACAGCTCTGATACATACATAGCTGTGTGATACATACATACATATACACACACACAGACAACCCACTTGCACACCTTATTTTAATACAAACAGGTCCCTGTCATACTTTAGTACCTAGTTAATTAGTGCTGTAACTCCTTATCCCATGCTACTGCTGATGTCATGGAAGGCTCTGCATAGTTAGAAATCTAACACCATACTGTACATCTGTGGATATAAATATTAGCCCAGATGTATTATGCTGCCTAAAACCCACACTGTCTGTTTTTTTCCCACAGCAACTAAATCACAGCTTAGATTTCATTTACAGTACCTGCGATTGGTTGCTGTGGGGGGAGAAAATAGACACCAGGGTGGTTTTCAGGCAGCATGGTAAATCTAGGCCAATATTTATATTCACAGAAGTACAGTATGGAGTGAGATCACTGTCTTTGGTGAGCAGATACCTGTTAGTACATCCTCTATGCACTAAATTACAAAGTAGTGTAAACTAGTGATGCATAGGCCACATACCTTAAACATGCATAGGCTATGTTCACACTTTAAAAAAAAAAAAGGAGAAAAGACGGACGCTTAAAAAAAAGCATTTTTACTGAAATATAATTGAAGTCCATATTGTATAAGGCAGTGCTTCCCAACCTTTTCCACCTCGGGGCACCCCTTGGAGAAAAAAATTAGCTCGGGGCACCCCTACTAAATAATGTTCTACAAAATAAGAAAACTGTCATACATGGACTCACAGGTGACGCCTTCTTTGATCTGGGGCGTCACTTTCCCTTTTCCTCTCCATCCAGTCCAGTCCTCCATGATGATTTCTTTCAGATAAGTTTCATCTTTTCAGAGACAACCTGTGAGACAAACAATTTAGGCTCCGCACATTTCTAGTAACTTCCTTCCCTTTCTCCCCCCTGTAGGCTCCCATAGTAACTGCGCTGTTTGGTGTTATGTGCAGCAAAGCGAGTAGGAATGTGGGATGCCCCCTGTATGTAGGATCCCCTGCTGTGCCCCCTGTATGTAGGATCCCCTGCTGTACCCCCATGAGCTAATAATGCCCCCAGAGGTGCCCCCATGAATTAATAATGCCCCCAGAGGTGCCCCCATGAGCTAATAATGCCCCCAGAGGTGCCCACATGAACTAATAATGCCCCCAGAGGTGGCCCCCATGAACTAATAATGACCCCAGAGGTGCCCCCATGAGCTAATAATGCCCCCTGCTGTGCCCCCATGAGCTAATAATGCCCCCTTCTGTGCCCCCATGAGCTAATGCCCCCAGAGGTGGCCCCCATGAGCTAATAATGCCCCCAGAGGTGCCCCCATGAGCTAATAATGCCCCCAAAGGTGCCCCCATGAACTAATAATGCCCCCAGAGGTGCCCCCATGAACTAATAATGCCCCCAGAGGTGCCCTAATGAGTTAATAATGCCCCTAGAGGTGCCCCCTATGAACAAATAATGCCACCAGAGATACCCCTATGAACTAACAATGCCCCCAGAGGTGCCCCCATGAGCTAATAATGCCCCCAGAGGTGCCCCCCATGAACTAATAATGCCCCCAGAGGTGCCCCCCATGAACTAATAATGCCCCCAGAGGTGCCCCCATGAACTAATAATGCCCCCGTGAACTAATAATGCCCCCTGAGGTGCCCCCCATGAACTAATAATGCCCCCGAGGTGCCCCCCATGAACTAATAATGCCCCCAGAGGTGCCCCCATGAGCTAATAATGCCCCCATGAACTAATAATGCCCCCAGAGGTGCCACATGAACTAATAATGCCCCCAGAGGTTCTCCCTATGAACTAATAATGCCCCCAGAGGTGCCCCCATGAGCTAATAATGCCCCCAGAGGTGCCCCTAAAAAAAACAAACATCCTACTCACCTATCCCATGCTGTGTGGCTGCAGGCAGCAGCTCTCCTCCTCTTCTGGCTCCATCTTGCGAGCCGCAGGGGGAGGTCACGTCCTGGAGTCCCATAGGCTGCTGGTACGAAGTGCTGGCAGCCTATGGGAGGGAATGCAGGAGCAGGACGCTGACAGGTCCTGCTCCTGCATTCTGCTCGCTTTAATGTTCAGCCCGCTCACTGTGCGGGCAGAACATCAAAGCGATCTGTGCATCCCGAGAAGCTGCGCGGCCGTAGCTTCAAGGGATGCTTAAAGAGACAGTGCACATTTCCCTCCGGGATCCCGCGGCACCCCGGTTGGGAAACGCTGGTATAAGGGATGTTGTTTGTGCAGCCGTGAAAATAATGTTCATGCCAATTATTCACTGACATTATTTTCCAAACAACTGATGTTATTTTTAGTTGTTCACACGCATATTTCTTTTTAACTATCTTTACTATTAAATTCAATGGACTTTTAAAACAGGATCACACCCCAAAGGGCCTGAACTAGAATAATGTACCAACAGCCATAAAATGAATATGAATTTTACATCTTTTCTCTTTTTAGGAACCTTTCAAAACATTCCTGAAGATTCTGTCAATAATGATACAAAGCTTTTTGTTGTTAACACAGCATATTTATTGGCCAACTGGTCACAGACCTTTCCTCATTTTAAAACTAAACAGGATTTTTTTACTCTGAGCACTGTAAGTAGTATAATATATGATATGTATATACAGCAATCTGTTTATAGCAGATAAATCTTTGGTTATATTACTGTATATAGTCTGCAGTTAGAAAGCTTGTTTGTACATTTCCAGATAACACCCTTCTCGACAATCTTTTAAGGCAATTAAGTCATAATACTGTGTTGCCCCAAAAATAAGACAGTGTTTTATTTTTGCTCCCAAAGATGTGATATGTCTTATTTTCAGGGGATGTCTTATTTTTCCATGAATAATTCACACGTATTGTTGAACACAAAAATGAACATTTATTATATACTGTATAGTACTTGTCATCACAAACCAGTATAACCAGACATATACCTGGTGGCTGTGGGGTCTTTTGTACAGAGAAGCTATCCTGTAAATTCTCCACTATGCCTTATTTTAGAAGGATGTCACTTTCCGCTTTCTCTCAGGTGATTACGTCCCTGTATCAGGCCTCAAAGGTAGTGACTTAGGTGTTTTTTCCTATCAGTTTACTGTCCAGTAGTCCCATTCCCCTACAGCAACTAATGTATAGTCACTTATTTTAAGTTATAGCTTGGAAAATAAATCGTAACTAATAAAGAAGTATCACAGGTTTTTTGCCTCACCAACAGTATTCCAGTAGTGTCCTCTGTGTCATCCCAGTTCAGCTGCATCCATATATTTCATGACTGCAGTAGGGTCATGTGTTTACTACTCAAACCACAAAAGATTATCGCCTATTAGATCCCTCTTGGTATTTCTCATTTAACTCTACAATTTTGCTGACCAATGTGAGACTTGTGATGTCAGCAAATGTTTCAGTAAATGTGTTTAAGAAAAAGTCTCCAAAACTCCAATATACTTTCTGTGACCAATTTTTTTTTTATTGCCATTCAAAAAACATTCCTTGGCATGTGAAAACACACAATGTACAGCCAACTAGAAGACCCAGCTCTGATAGACTGTAACCATGTACTGTACCTGTGTGCCCATCACATGACAGGAACACCAAATATAATGTTGTTTGCACTCACTGACTGCAAGCAGGGATCTTCAATGAGAATATGATATATAAAGTAAACAGAAAAATTGTGTAGGTTTTACAACAAATAAATATAACATATATTTTTTGAAGTTGTCATGTAAGTAGGCATGTCCATGTAAGGGTGAGTAAACAAGAGGCTGGTTTATACAGAGATCTTCTGTGCACTCACTTATTCATAATGCACAACAATGGATCAGATTGATAAAACAGGTTAGGGCAATGTTCCCCCTGCAGGAACAGGTCATCATTTACCAGCAAAAGGCAGCTGTCTATTGATAATGACAGCCACAAATAATGATCATGATTATCAATAGATGGCCACTGTTTGTCATTAAACAATGTCCCCTTCCTATAGTGGGAACCTGGCCTTACCATATTTTCTTGTTGTTTTACCATATTTTCAGCTGTTTATTTCTATTCTTTTAGAATGAAACAGTATATTTGCAGATGATGCGTGTAACAGGTTATTTTAATGTCCGTAAAATAAAGGATGAAATGTTAAGTATCATCGAGCTTCCTTATGGAAAAAAGAAAACTCTGAGTATGTATGTCATACTACCAGATACATACAATGGTATAAAAAAGGTAAGTGTTTAAGCATTCGAGCTGTGTGATGATGATAATGATGATGAGTTACTGAAATATGTAATGATACATTAATATTAAATTACTGGGTAAGACTCCCTAATATTGCACCAAATTTATTGATTTTAATTACATTATCCAAGTATATCTCATAACTGAGATAAAATAAAGTAAACAATAGTGAACCTATCATCTTTTTTTTTTTAATTTTCTGCTTTTAAGCCAAGAAAACTGTATCTTTGCTAAAATGCAAATAAGGGACAAGTACCCACAGGGCATGCCCAATTGCTGCAAGTGTCCAGGACTCACTATTGCAGCTTTCTGTTTCTCCTGCACTAAAGCCTCTATTCCACGGGCCAACTGTGAGGAGCAAACGAGCGCTGTCAGTGCTAGGTAGCTGAGGGGTGCAGAACAGGTGTGTGTAGTGCAGGTGTACCATACTCACCTGATCTGGGCGTCCGGAGCGAAGATCTGCAGTCCGCGGCGTCCTCTTCTCTTTGTCGGGTCACTTCTGGGTTCGGTCGTCCAGCGTCGGAAATCTTCGGAAACACTCGGGTCCTCGGGTTCGGCGGGCCTCGGCAATCTCCTGCAGCGTCGCTCTACTGCCCCCTAGCGGCTGATCAGTGAATATCATTCACTGATCAGTTGCTTTGGGTTAAGGGTTCAAACCCACTTGGCGGATCTGCAGCGAGTCTCCATGCTGCGTTTTTGCAGCGAGACTCGCTGCAGATCCCAGCCCTATACTTTCATTAGCAGAAAAACTCGCAGCAGGGATGTACATCCCTGCTGCGATTTTGTCTGCAGCCCTCCCCATTAACCCCCTAGCTGCCAGACATTATACATTACCGGGTCCCCGTTCCTGCTTGCTTCGGGGCTCCCGGTGTCTTCACGGCCCGCCCGGCCAATCAGAACGGCAGAACGTGCCGGGAGCCGCCGAAGCAAGCAGGAGCGGGGACCTGGTAATGTATATCCTGCCCGCCCCCCCTGCAGCCCTGATCGCCCCCGGCCGCATGATCGCCCCCCGCACCCCCCGGCCGCACGATCGCCCCCCGCACCCCCCCCGGCCGCATGATCGCCCCCCGCAACCCCCAGCCACACGATCGCCCCCCGCAGCCCCCTGCAGCCGGGGGCGTTGGGGGGGTTCCGGCCGGGGGCTGCGGGGGGCGATCAGGCGGCCGGGGGCGATCGGGGCTGCAGGGGGCTGCGGGGGCGATCGTGCGGCCGGGGGGTGCGGGGTGCGATCATGCGGCCGGGGGGTGCGGGGGGCGATCATGCGGCCAGGGGTGAGGGGGGCAATCATGCGGTGGGGGGCTGGGGGCGATCAGGGCTGCAGGGGGGGCGGGCAGGATGTACATTACCAGGTCCCCGCTCCTGCTTGCTTCGGCGGCTCCCGTCACGTTCTGCCCGGCCAATCAGTGCGCTGCCCTGCCGCAGCACACTGATTAGCCGGGCGGGCCGTGAAGACACCGGGAGCCCCGAAGCAAGCAGGAACGGGGACCCGGTAATTTATTATGTCTGGCGGCTAGGGGGTTAATGGGGAGGGCTGCAGACAAAATCTTTCTCTGCTAATGAGTTTCTCTGCTAATGAAAGTATAGGGCTGGGATCTGCAGCGAGTCTCGCTGCAAAAACGCAGCAAGGACACTCGCTGCAGATCTGGCAAGTGGGTTTGTACCCTAAAAAGATTTATTTTTTTTTTCTATTTTTTTTTCTTTTTTTGCGCCCTAACGCCGCTGCGCCCAACATCGCACGTAAGTGCGCCGCTGATCAGCAACTTCTCCTTTTGGCGTAGGGGCGTTTTTTCCCCCCTATATCCTACCGCCACTGTCTAATAATAAGTGCCGCACATAAGTGCGGCATTTATCAGCTGTTCCTTTCTTGGCGTAGGGATATTTTTTCTTACTGTCAAAAAAACACGTAAAAAACACTACACTACACCACACTACATAATATAAAGTTTTACACTACACCACTACACATTTACATACGCCATATACCAATCCCCGTATAAAGATGGCTCCCAGGGTGTTTTCGGTGTCAGAGGCATACGTTATTATTGCCTCCGACACCGAAACAGCCAGTGAGGATGAATGGGGGGATTCTTCTTTCCTCCATTCATCCTCATCTTCCTCATCATCCAGTGACGTGTCTGGGGGTAGCGTAGCGTACGCTGCCCCCCAGACACGTCTTTTCCGCCAGTACCGTCCCAATAAGAGATGACGGTATGGCGTGAAATTCTACAAACTCTGTGAGAGTACCTCAGGGTACTCTTACAGATTTAGGGTACGTGCACACTGCGGAATGGCGAAGGATAACCCTTTGTGCATTCCGCAGCTGGCACCCACCGGCGGACTGATGCAGGCGTGCGTCTCCATCCGTGTCATAGACTCCATTCTATGCACAGGCGGATTCCGTTGTCCGTCCAAAGAATGAACACGTTCATTCTTTTGACAGAGGGCGGAATCCACCCCTGCATAGAATGGAGTGTGACACGAGAGGAGACGCGCGCCTCCATCAGTCCGCCGGTGGGTGCCAGCTGCGGAATGCACAAAGGGTTATCCTTCGCCATTCCGCAGTGTGCATGTACCCTTAGAGTATATGAAGGAAGGGACACCCGAATCCAGCCCCCAGATGTCCCTCCCCATCCTCGGAGTTAGTGGGGAGATGATTCGGGAACTGATCTTCCCACTGCTGGATAAAGGTAACCACCTGTACGGGGATAACTTTTATACCAGCACCCCCTCTTCTGGTCCCTCGCTGCCCGAGCTACTGTAGCTTGCCGCACAATCCGAAAATATCAGAAGTAGTAATAAAGCCCTAATATTTAGCAGCCATGGAGCGTACCCAGCGCTTCTGGATATGAAGGACCCCGTATCGCACCAGGACAACATTTTCCAGGTGACGTCCCCCACACTGGAAAACAGGAGACCCCAGAAGAAGTGCAGAGTGTGGCGTAACAGGGGGATCAGGAAGGACACCATTTTCCAGTGTGCCACCTGCCCTGATCACCCCGGCCTCTGTATACTGGATCGCTCCAAGGCGCACCACACGTCATTGGGGTTCTACATTTTCTAAATACAGTCCCTTATTCCTATTTCAGGGGTCACGTTGATGCAGGGATTATTCTGATTGCCAATATGGAGTCGGGAAGGAATTTTTCCCCTGTGATGAGGCTACTGTCGTCTGCCTCACAAGGGTTTTTTTGCATTCCTCTGGATCAACACAGGTTGAATTTGATGGACGCCTGTCATTTTCAACCTTATAAACTAATAATTGGCCTAACACCCCCAAATAAATTAGAATTGTCCCTTTTCCCCAGCTAAATAGGTATGGCCGCCATTCCCATTAGAGGATGCCATGATGCAATTACAAAGCGTCTGTGCGGCCAGGACAGTAGAAACCCCCCACAAAAGACCGCATTCTGGAAACTACACCCTATAAGGAATCTAACGAGGGGGCAGCGGGGATATGGCCCCCTGGTGACGGGCACATTTGTGGCATGAAAATGAAAAAATTGTATTTTTTTTTTCACGGCACATGTTCCACATATGTGCCCGTCACCAGTGGGGTCCATATGCTCACTGCACCCTTTGTTAGATTCCTTATGGGGTGTAGTTTCCAGAATGGGGTCCCTTGTGGGGGGTTTCTACTGTCCTGGCAGCACAGGAGCTTTTTAATTGCAACATGGCCTCCATCCTCCATTCCCGCCTCTAAATGGTGCTCTATTCCTTTGGTGGCTTGCCCTGTGCCCATATGGCACATTATATCCACATGTGGGGTATTTTTGTACTCAGGGGAAATTACCCTACACGTTTTGTTTTCACTTTCTTTTTTAACCCCTTGTGGAAAAGGAAAAAATCAAGGCTAGACCAACATTTAGTGTAAAAAATGTTTAATTTTTACACTAAATCACTGATCTTGTCTTGATTTTTTTTATTTTCACAAGGGGTTAAAAGATAAAATAACACTAAATGTGTAGAGCAATTTCCCCAGAGTACAGAAATACCCCACAAGCGCCATGTAAGTGCAGGGTAAGCCTCCAAAGGGAAGGAGCGCCATTTGGTTTTTGGAGGCTGCATTTGGCTGGAATGGATTTCGAGGGCCTTGTTGCATTTAAAAGGCCTCTGTGTTGCCAAGACAGTTGAACCCCCCACAAGTGACCCCATTATGGAAACTACACCCCTCAGGGAATGCAGCAAGGGGTGTAGTGAGCATATGGACCCCACTGGTGATGGGCACAAATGTGGAACAATATGGCTTGAAAATGAAATATTACATTTTTTACACTATAATGTTGGTTTAGCCTTAAATTTTTCATTTTCACAAGAGGTTAAAAGTGAAAAAAACACACAAAATGTGTAGAGCAATTCCCCTTGAGTCCGTAAATACCCCACATGTGGGCGCAGAGCAAGCCTCCAAAGGGAAGGAGCGCCATTTGGATTTTGGAGGCTGGATGTGGCCAGAATGGATGATGAACGCCATGTCGCATTAACAGAGCCCTCGTGCTGCCAAAACACTGGAAACCTCCCACAAGTGACCCCATTCTGGAAACTACACCCCTCAAGGAATCTAACAAGGGGTGCAGTGAGGATATGGACCCCTTGATGATGGGCACATTTGTGCCATGAAAGTGAAAAAATGAAAATTTTCCCTTTCACGTCACATTGTTTCACATTTGTGCCCGTCACCAGTGGGGTCCATATGCTTACTGAACCCCTTGTTAGATTCCTTGAGGGGTGTAGTTTCCAGAATGGGGTCACTTGTGGGGGGTTTCCAGTGTTTTGGCAGCACGAGGGCTCTGTAAATGCGACATGACCCTTGAAATCCATTCCAGTAAAATCCAGCTTGCAAAGGCCAATTGGCGCTCCTTCCCTTTGGAGGCTCGTCCTGCGCCCGCTTGGCACTTTATGTCCACATGTGGGGTATTTCTGTACTCGGGAGAAACTGCGCTACACGTTTGGTGTTTTTTTTTTTCTTTTATCCCCTTGTAAAAATGAAAAATGAAGGCTAGAACAACATTTTAGTGTCAAAAATAGAATTTTTCCTTTTTTACACCACATTGTTCTGAAAATCTGTGAAACACCTGTGGGGTCCAAATGCTCACCGCACCCCTTGTTACATTCCTTGAGGGGTGCAGTTTTCTAAATGGTGTCCCTTTAGGGGTGTTTTTTATGTTTTGGCACCCCAGAGCCTCTGCCAACCTGAAGTGGTACAGTCAAAAATGACCAAATATAACGGAGGCGTTGAAATTCACTAGGCGCTCCCTTATATCTGAGGCTTGTGGTTGCGTCAAATAGCGCAATAGGGCCACATATGGGGTATTTCTATAAACTGCAGAAACGGAGCAATCAATATTGGGGTGCATTTCTCTGCTAATAGGTTTATCATTATGAAAGATATTTGATTACAATAAAATTTCTGCACAGAAAATAAAAATTTTCAAATTTCTTACACACTTAGCTTTTATTTCTGTGACTCCCCTAAAGGGTTAAAAAACTTTCTGGATGTGCTTTTGCAGAGTTTGGGGGGTGCAGTTTCTGAAATGGGGTGCTTTGTGGGGCTTTCTAACATACAGGCCCCTCAAATACACTTGGGAACCTGAACAGGTCCCTAAAAATATCAGATTTTGAAATTTTACTGAAAATTTGGAAAATTGCTGCTTATGTTTTAAGCTTCCTATTGTCTAAAAAAAATGAAATATAGTTTAATAAAATCTACCAACATAAAGTAGACATGTTGCTAATGCTATTTAATATATAATTTATGTGGCATAACCATTTTCTGTATAAGCAGAAAGGTTTCAAAGTTGAAAAAATGCATTTTTTCACAATTTTTCACATTATTTTGGTGTTTCTCATAAAGATTAGTTATGAGTATCAACTCTATTTTACCAGAAATGTGAATTACCATATGTCACGAGAAAACAATCTCAGAATCGGCCGGATAGGTAAAAGCATCCCGAAGTTATTAATGAATAAAGTGACACAGGTCATATTCATAAAATTTGTCTCTGTCCGTAAGGGGTTAAAACACAAACGACTGCAACAATCAGTTGACATGAACGATGTCGGCTGATCGTTGCTTTCTATTCTACGGGCCGATTGTCGGCGGCAACGGAATAGGGCCTTTACTAGCTTTTTAGTTGATGTACAGCACTGAAGGAAGATATGCTAATTATGGGTGACTTCAACAAAGTGCCATGTAATTTGGAATATTCCTAATGTACACGCATGAAAAAGTAGGACATTCTTAGTTATTTACTGTAAATAGGTATCTTTAACCTCTTCCTGATCTATGACAGTCATTTACATATGGGTAAGGGAGCTTATATTGATTATAATTTAAACAGTTACCACCTGGCATTGTGACTGCAGAGCGTGGAGCCATTGGCATTTTGCAGGTGTATCATTGCTTTGGTACACCCCCAAGGGTTTTTGTATCTATTACTGTTCTCTCTGAAGGTGTAGGTGTGTTGAAACTAATTACAATTGTTCTGCTGTGGCATCAAAATTTTTGACCAGCAATTAACAATTGTTTTATTGTTGATGTTCTCTTTTGTTAACACTGACAATTATTATGATTACTCAAAAGCAAGCCAACAATAAAAATAAGTGGACTATGTAAATGGACATTTAAGTTATTAATGTATCCTCCCCTAGAGGCATTGGAGAGAATATCTCAACATGTGGAGTCCTATGGAGCCTGTATTGCAGAGCATGAAAGATAGAAAGCTCTGTACTTCAAAGCCAGACTGCTTGTTATTAAACAAACTTTTTATATTTCAGATTAAAGAAAACATCACATATGAACGGCTCAATGACTGGACCAACCCATACAATATGAATAGAACATTTATAGAGGTTTATCTCCCTCATTTTAAGATAGAGAGTAACTATTCCATGAGAAATGCCCTACATCGTATGGGAATGACTGATGTTTTCAGCAATACCAAGTCAAACATGTCTGGAAATGGCCAAGAAAATTTGTACATGCCAGACATAATTAATTTTGTAACTTTGGAGGCAGCTGAGGACGGTACTGAAGAAATAATAGATGATGATGATCGTCTTGGATTTCTCACCTTAAGACTTCCACAAATGACCTTCAAAGCAGATCATCCATTCATCTTCATTGTGCGGGATATTTTGAACAAATGTTTTATCTTTTGTGGAGTGTTTCAAAAGCCATGATAAAAGAAAAACAACCAAAAAGATGATGAAAGACAAAACATTGCAAATAACCATTGAGATTGTGTTAGCTTTTTAATAGTTCAGACGATACAAGAATTTTTATACGTCACCACAATTGTAAATGAAGTGGGTTGTCCATCCACCTTTTGTGAGTCGCCCTCACCCTAATGTACTACAGTTGTCAATCACAAAAGCAGCAAGCTAGTACTCACTTGCTTCCAATGTCCAGGCCTCAGTAGGGCTTAGTATACAGGGAAGCATGAAAAGCCTCCAGACCAATGAGGCAATATAATATATACATAGAAAAATAGAATTCAACTCCCAGACAAACTACAATCTTCAATGCTCTGTTGATCAGTTCTAAAAAGCCATTATGTTACTCTCACATTGTGAACAAATACAAGTGCCCTTAGTCATGACCAAGAATGCTTGAGTGCATCGAAAACATTGTATAGTATATTTTGGGGCGCCATTGTGGTTAATTAACTCTGCCAGGCAGAGACCAAGGTGAATATTGAGTGTCCCTTGGAACTATTGTATATAAAATATGGGGCTACATCTATGAAATAAAAATGAATGTCTGTCTGTCCGTCTGTCTTCTATAGACTTAAGAACGCTTGAACCGTTTGACCCCAAATTTGGCACACAAATATATTGGGAAGGTTAGAGCGAAGGTCCCGTCCTTGCCAGATGTACAGGAGGGGGGGGGGGATGGGGAAGACCACCCCATAAAAATGAATGGGAGAATCTCCACACTGCACTTACAGGTGACATAATTAGCACTGCAGCTCCCCAGCAGTAATGACAGTTGGGAAGGTATACTGAAGGGGGCTGGAATCTGATTGATTGCTAGGGGCAGCTGTCTCGAAACAGATCTACAGAAATAAATGGTAGACCACCTTTGTACACTACAGGTATACAGGACCACATAACTATACAGTACATGTATACACGACCTCCACCAACTCTACACTACAGGTATACAGGACCACCCCAACCATAAGGAACCGGTATACAGGATCCCCAAACTATGCACTACAGCTATACAGGACCCTCAAACTATATAGTACAGGACAGCCAACAACTATACAGTACAGGTATACAGTATTTCCACCAACCAAATTTAATTAACACACTGACACTTAATACCCAGGCAGCCCCGGGTAAATGTTTTAGTATTTCTATATATGCCCAAGAGCATTCACCATAACCCCTGTCAACTGCTAAAAGTGCAATATACAATAGCTGCAGCAATACAATAAAATACTAATTCAATAAACAATACAATACGATTAGCATAATCCAACTGCTGGGGCCTAGTTGCTACAGTTGTTGACCTAAGATGAGCAAGCACCAAAATAACTGAATGTTCGATTTGAGTAATGAGCCCCACTGAAATAAATTGGAGAATCTAGTATTTAACCAGGTGCTCCTCACTCATCACAGCAGATGGTACCTGGTTAAACTGATGGCCGTCATTTAATTGATGAGTTGGCCGGGTTGCAGCTTCAGGGCCGGTGTGAGCTTCCGGCACAGACAGTGTGTATCACACAGGCTGGAAGCTCATAGCTGCAGCCCTGTGGTGCATGAATTTCTCTCCTGCTCAGTGGCGCCGCAATGACGTCACATGTGCGCTGCCAAGCAGGAGAGAAGTTTGGGCACAGCGGGGCTGCAGCTGTGAGCTTTTGGCCTGTGAGATACGAGCTGTCTGTGCCGGAACCTCACCCCTGCCCTGAAGCTGCAATGGGGGGACCTGCCCAGCCTGCAGGTGAATGCATAGAATGGCCTCTAATTACAAGCATGCAGCGGTACACATGTGGGGGTATGTATCTGATTGGTCTAATGGGATATAAAAAGAGAGAGCTCAGTACTTGTGACATCACCCTTGATAAAGCAATACGAGAAACACGCGTTGGGTGAGTGGTGCGGTGGTTACCACTTATGTGCTAGGGACACATGAGTGGTAATGTATACTGAGTTTTTATGTGATTCATTTACCTTCATTCACTGTGAGTCATATTACTTGTCCTATTTGTGCCCAGTGCCCAGTACACATGTTTGTAAGTTATCTATTGATTTGTATTTATTTTCTTGTGTATCATGTAACGTAATTCACTCCTATCCACCCTATTGTTAGGGATTTGTATAGGCTCCAGCTCCCATTATATGTTTTATAATGATGTAGATTTTTTTTAAGTATATTTAATAAAGAACAATAATTTTCTTACAATTGGTCTTGCATTTTGTTGGATGGGGGGTTCTTTTTAACATCTTTCCCCTCATACTATATTTTTGGGGGTTTGCTTAAAGTGACACTGTCACCCCCTTTTTACATTCTGACATCTCTACACAGGTGTAAAGGGTTAATTTAGCGGTTTTCATACCTTATTTTATATCATACGTCATGGTGCTTGTTCAAGTAAAAAGTCATCTTTTATCAACTGCAGATTGTGTTAAGTGGGCTGGCCTAGAGGGGGTGGGGCCTAGACCTTTAGGCCAGCCTGTTCCAATGGGCGGCGAGGGGGCAGGGCCAACGGTGGCATTGTGGGTGGGGATAAGTGGTGCTAATGCTGCGAGTTGATATATCTGCAGTTGATAAAAGATCACTTTTTACTTGAACAAGCACCATGATGTATGATATAAAATAAGGTATGAAAACAGCTAAATTTACCCTTTACACCTGTATAGAGATGTCAGAATGCAAAAAGGAGGTGACAGTTTTACTTTAAGTATTTAACGTGCATATTGACCTTGCATATTAGAGCCTTTTATAGGATTAATGAGGTGGTGTGAAGACTAATCAAAGGTCAATACATGGGCACAGGTCTTCTCTTCTTCTTCTTCCAAGTATTCTACCTCATCCTCCAACATCCCATCAGAGCACAGTACTACTTGGGTTGGGACTCTCACAACATCCTCCTCTCTGCAAATCTGCTTCTCTGTATTACTCAGTACACTACTCAGTCGGCACAACTGTATCCTACACTGCATTCCTACTACAGACTTGGTTGCTGTATTGTCAAGTATTTGTCTGGAACTATTGTAAAGTGTAATATCAAGTGCTTTATCAAGAGAAACATTGTGATCGTGTAACCTTGCCTCAAGAAAGGATCTTCTTAGTAAAACGAGCTTATTTAAGTTAAAGAGACTCTGTGATCTTTCGCTTTCCACCGACACAGTGTACCACACAATCTTGGGACACTTCCGCTTTCTGTGGGTGGCGGTTTTGATAGTCCAGGAGGGTCACTACACCACTCTGGCCATCCTGGATCACACCAACCCAAGGGACCCAGTAGCTTGACACTGACCACAAAGGAAAAGGGTACAACTGGCCTGGGTACTCGCCTGGGTACAAGTGACAGGCTGCTCCTCTGATATAACATCACCCTGGGGGTACACCACATCCCTGCCCCCCATATTTTTCCTCCCCTTTCTCCCCCAGCTGCTCCCCCTGCCTTCCCAGCTCCCCCCCCCCAGTTTTCCTCCGGCCCCTGCCACTCCTAGCTGCTTCCCATGTCACCCCAGCTTCTCCCCCTCCCCCTGTCACCCCAGCTGCTCTCTCTGTCACCCCAGATGCTCCCCCTGTTCCTGTAAGTCAAGCTGCTCCCACTGTCCCTGTCAACTCAGCTACTCATCCTTCCTCTCCCCTTGCCCCCCCAGATTCTCCCCCTGCACCCCCCCCCCCAGATTCTCCCCTTTGCCACCCCTAGCTGCTCCCCATCACCCCAGCTGCTCCCCCTGTCCCTGTTTCCCCAGCTGCTTCCCCTGCAGATGAGTTGGGGTCGGAGAAGTCTTCATGATGGCTGCGCCAGATGGAGAAGAAAGCAAAAAGTGAGCAACGGCAATTGGAGAAGACTTCACCTGTGAGTCATTAGTAACTGCACTGTAATCGCTTCTATAATGTGCAGAGCCTGTGTACCATTGGGGTCTAAATGGGTCAGTGTATTGTTTGCGGTAGTGTACTGACACAGCGCACTACAGTACACTAGTGCAAACTTTTAAACTAGAACCCAACTACAACAGCTGCAGGTACTACAACTCCCAACATACCCTGAGGGCTGCAGACTATAAATGCAGTAAATGTCAGTAAATGCTGGGAGTTGTAGTGCCTGCAGCTGTTGTAGTTGGGTCCTAGGTGCATTATACACTGGATGCTTTGTGGCATATATGAATACATAGATCTGTGGGGACTGACCCCAGAACAGCACTAATAGGGGATAGAACAAAAACATCTACCCCTATCCCCTATTTGTGCTGTTCTAGGGTCACTTCCCTACACTGAGCCCCCACAGATCTATGTATTCTTATATGCCACAAAGCATCCAGTGTATAATGCACCTAGGACCCAACTACAAAAGACTCAGGCACTACAACTCCCAGCATGTACTGACAGTCTGAAGCCCTCAGGATATGCTGGGAGTTGTAGTACAGTAGTACAAGCCTCTGATAACTGCCGCTATAGACAGATGTATTGCTGGACCTTCAGAGCTGATGGTTGTGATCCACAGATTGCAGCCACCAGGAGACTCTGCACACATTGATTTATTATAGGGTTGTCCTCTCAGAAACTACAACAGCTGCAGGCACTACAACTCCCAGCATGTACTGACAGTCTGCAGCCCTCAGGATATGCTAGGAGTTGTAGTACAGTAGTACAATCCTCTGATAACTGCTGCTGTAGACAGATGTATTGCTGGACCTTCAGGGCTGATGGTTGTCACCCACAAATTGCAGCCACCAGGAGACTCTGCACACAGTGATTTATTAAAGGGTTGTCCTCTCAGAGACTACAACTCCCAGCATACCCTGAGAGCTGTATAAATGTAGCGTGTTCTGAGAGTTTTACTTTGACTGAAAATGTTATTTACAAGAGATTTGTCACAGATACAGATGAATCCAGGAAAGGACCAAGTTAGCATGTCGTGTCTCACTGGTTCTATATTAATGGGCCCCAAGGATCAATTCCTCTGGTGGGCTCCAGATACTCCAGTCCGACACTGTTCACGTCTGCACAGGATCAGTGTCCTCTCGAGATAACATGATGTCGAACACTTACAACCCTTACAATTGGACTACTAACTTCAAGCTTACCTCTACATATTTAATAGGTTACTGAAAAAGTCAATAAACTGTCCCCTCACATTCTCTTGGAGGTTTAGCCCATCAATAATTTACACCTGTCACTCACAAAACTTATAAAGGGTCGATGAACACGCAACCAGCTCACTCCACATCTGTTCCTCTTGAGAAAGCCATGGCAGAGTGGTGAAATGTCAGGGTGGTAGTGGGGGTGGTAGTTTTTAGGCAGGGACCTTTGTGACTACACAAGTAAAATATACCTATACAAGTTGAATAGCAAGTGGGTCAGATAGCAGCTAAGTGTCAGTGACTATGCTCTGGGGATGCCGGCTCCTGCAGGGCTCTGCAATGTATGAAGTATCTGTATCAAGTATATACAATATCTGTAAGGGGATACTCTCAATACAATATTATAATACTGACACCTAGTGACCAGACTTGGTTGCTACAGTGAGAATTCATTGATAGGCTGCATTCACACAACTTTCTCCTCTCCTTTTAAAATAGCGTTCATTTCGCTGTTTGGCTGTTGGTACATTATTCTAGTTTGGGTTTACTAATTAGCCTTTGGGTATATCTTTAATTGAAAAGCCAAATAATTTAATAATAAAAATGGTGAAAAGGTAGTGAAAAAATGAAAAACTGTGTGTGAACAACTAAAAAATGACGTCTGCTGATTGCAAAAGACGTCAGAAAATTATTGTCAGTCATGATCATTATTTTGATGTCCGCTCAGACGTCTGTCAGTTTATAAATTGTGTGCATTGGATGTCCGTCATCACGGCAATAGCGGACGTCCAATGCACACAATACTCGAGACAATGGCATCTTCCTCTTTCTGCATGTTTGGCAGCTTTTTCTCAGCCAATCATCATGCAGGAGAGTCTTTGGGAGCTCGTAGCATCACGTGGGAACTCTACATGTCTATAGCAGTGATTGGCTGGCAAGATCAGATGACCTGGGCAAATAAGAAGGATGCTCGCTTGAAACGCAGGGTGGATAAGAGTAGGGAGAGAGTTGCTGTCTGTCAGGGAGAGTGTTGGTCAGGGAATTAGTGTGTGGTTAGGCAGGAATCCGACACCCAACAGTCCTTCAAAGAGCTTAACATTTTCAAAACATTTTTTTTTTTTTTTGCTACACTTGGCTGCTGGCTTGGACTTGTAGTGCAGCTGTCAGTAGTCAATTTGTCCTGTTGCTGACATTCTCTTGGCTGGCTGGGATCTGTAGCTCAGCTATACCTATCCTCACTGTGCTGTGTCCCGCGCATGGTGCCTTTAAAAAAAAGCACCAGTTACACACATTCTCTACTTGACTACTCCCAAAACTGCTGTCAATAGTCAATTTGTCCAGTTGCTGACACTCTTTTGGCTGGATGGGAGCTGTACTTCAGCTATAGCTATCCTCACTGCTCTGTGCTTTCCACACCCTGACAGCCATCAATCACATGGAGGCCTGCTGGTTGTGCAGTAAGGAGAGAGCCGAGAAAGAGGGGGAGACAGGGATCAGCAAAATGCAGCTACTGCATCAGTGTGTTCAAGCTTTGACCCCTGATAGACATCAATCAACTCAGGAGATTACTGGCCAGACAGTGAACAGAAGTTGGAGCGAGGAAGGAGGTACAGGAACATGGGGAAGAGGGCCGGGAGCCCATAATTTGGCGTAATGTTGCAATTAGCCAGCACCAGAGGCGTCCATGCATGCTGCCCCTGCTGTTTCCTGTCCATTTACGTGTTGTTTCCATCATTTTCTGAGGTTTTCAGGTTTTCAGGCAACCTTCCCTGTGCAGAGCTTTGGTCCCCTGCAAAAGTGTTCGAGTTTCCCATTGACTACAATGGTGTTCGTTCGTTACTGGAAACAAGCACCCGAGCATTTTTTAGTCCTCGCTCATCTCTAGTCATAAAGACTTAGGGTGACCATTGTTACTTGCACCTTACAGTTGGAAAAGCGCTGCCCTAGTCGACCTAAGAACCTAATTTACATATTGCTATTAATGTGGTCTTCTCAAAAATGACACAATAGAGACAAAAATTAAAGGTAACAGTGTGATCAGTGTCACAAACTCTATCATCAAACACTATCAGGTTACTAAAGGTGAAAAAATACAGAATATTTAGTCCTCTAGACCACAAACAGTCCCAACCTTTAAGTATAACTATTTTAATTGAACTAAAATATTAATATCAAAATAATAATATCATGTGCTTAGTAAGATATATATAAATAAATGAAAATACAGATACCGCAATACACTGAACTAATACATTTTGCAACACACTGAATTAATGCTATTTGCAACATACTGGCCAGTACCCAGCGGCACTTTATTGACTTTTTTATTCATTTAGTCTTTTCAATCCCGTACTCATAAGGTATTTTATATGATGTTTTAGAATTAAGATTTTCATTTATTTATCTATATGTTACTAAGCACATGTTATTGTTATCTTTATATTAATATTTTAGTTCAATTAAAATAGTTATACTTAACCCTTAGACAACCCAGGGCGTATAGTTACGCCATGGAAGTCTGTCCCCAGACGACCTAGGGCGTAACTGTATGCCCTGGGTGTTTCTCCAGCTATGAAGCGTGCTCCGGAGCGGAGCGTGCTTCATAGCAGGTGGGGGCCGGCTGCAATCAGCAGCCGGGACCTCACCGGTAATGACACGCTGCAGCGATCGCGCTGCCGCGTGTCATTAACTCCTTAAACGCCGCGATCGCGGCGTTTAAGTGTAAGTGACAGGGGGAGTCCCCTGTCACTTACCGATCGGGACCCCCGCAGTATGACTGCAGGGGTCCCGATCGGTAAAACGGACTGCCGGAGGTCTCTCACCTGCCTCCGTGCGGTCCGATCGGCGCTCTGCTGCACTGAGCCTGCACAGGCAGGCTCAATGAGCAGATCGCCAATAACACTGATCAATGCTATGCCTATGGCATAGCTATGATCAGTGTAAAAATCAAAGTACTGGATGTAAAAGTCCCCCAAAGGGACTTCAAATGTAAAAGTCCCCCAAAGGGACTTCAAATGTGTAAAAAAAAAAAGTTAAAAACACTAACACACTACCCCAAAACCCCTCCCCCAATAAAAGTTGAAATCACCCCCTTTCCCATTATATAAATAAAACATATAAAAATAAATAAACAAATAAACATATAATATACCGTAGCGTGCGTAATTGTCCAATCTATTAAAATATAACAAGCGTCATTGCGAACGGTGAACGGCGAACACGAAAAGAGGGAAAAAAGTGCGCGGATTACCGATTTTATGTTACATTATATATAAAAAAAATTTATAAAAAGTGATCAAAACGTCCGATCTTCACAAATATGGTATTAATAAAAACTAGAGATCATGGCGGAAAAAATGACACCCCATACAGCCCTGTAGGTGAAAAAATAAAATTGTTATAAGCGTCACAATAGGCCCATTTTATTTATAATTAATTGCCAAAAAAAAGGATTTCATTTAAAAAAAAATATAACATTAGAGAATCTGTGTAAACCTGCATATGGTTGTGTTCGGACTGACCTATAGAATAATTGTATCATAATGCTTTTACCATATAGTGCATTACGTAGACACAGGAACCCCCCAAACGTTACCATATTGCATTCTTTTTTATGATTTCACCTATTTATATCTTCATAAATAATATATTTGTTATTCCATCATACATGTTATGGTAAAATAAATGACGCCATTACATAGTACAACTATTCCTGTAACAAACAAGCACTTACATGGCTTGTAGATAGAAAACTGAAAGTGCTAGAGCTCTTAGAAGGGGAGGAGGGAAAAACGAAAACACTAAGATCAAAATTTGCGCGGTCCACTGGGTCATTTTGGGCCTGGTCCTCAAAGGGTTAAAGGTTGGGACTGTTTCTGGTCTAGAGGACTAAATATTCTGTATTTTTTCACTATTGATCTCCCGCCTGTTTCTAGGTAAGTCATTTTTTAGTTACACCTCGACCCAATTAGTGTAACGCCCGGAGTAGTGGATCCACTGGACCGGCACCAGCGATGACACAAACCTCACCAGGGAGCGGAGTCTAAGGGGCCGCTGGTTTTCACCAGAGCCCGCCGCAAGGCGGGATGGACTTGCTGCGGCAGGCGACCCCCAGGTCGCTACCCCTGGCTTGGTTGCTGGTGTCGGCAGGCGAGGCGTGGCAGGAGATGGCACAGGCAATAGTCTGCAGATGAGAGAGCACGTGACAGGCAGGACACGGGAACAGGTGGAGTGACAGGGGAACAGGAACCAGGAACAGGGACTTGGGACCAGGTAACGGACAGGACTCAGGAACAGGGACTTGGGACCAGGTAACGGACAGGACACAGGAACAACAGGGAGCTGGGCCAAACGCTATGGGAAGCATGTAGAGGCTCCAACACAGGGAACAGGGCAAGCTGGGATTTATAGGGGAGTGATTAGGTGCAACTACCAATTAGGAGCGCACTGCCCCTTTAAATCTGAGACAGCCGGCGCGCGCGCGCCCTAGGAGGCGGGGACGCGCGCGCCGGCCGGCACAGCGGGAGACAGGAGCGTGGAGAGGTGAGGCGCCCCCCGGGGCCGAGGTGATAGCAGCGCCGGGTCCCCGACTATGGACACCGGCTGCTGCATGGGGCAGGAAGCGGTCGCGGCGGCGGCCCGGAACGCGGGACGCCGCCGCGGCTGTGACAGTACCCCCCCCCTTTGGCCTCCCCCTCTTTCTTGCCTGCAGATGGCACAGGAAGCCACAAAGTCTTTGACATCTTGAAACAAACTGGACCACCAGTAGTGGCGAGAGATCCGTTGGCCGGTCTTACGGACTCCAGGGTGCCCGGCCTCCAACGAGGAATGACCCCACTTCAAAATACCTCTTCGAAGCGCAGGGTGAACATGAGTCTTTCCGGGGGGTACTCTCCGAAGCGAGGAGGTGACGACTGGTGCTAGGCGATCAGGCGGTAAAACATGGCAAGGGACTGTGGGTCTGTGGACGAGGACCTTCTGTAAGTTCTCCCGGTGGTGAGAGGACCCGACCTTAGTCTTGGGTACGGAGAGAGGGTACACCTCGGCAGAGAAGGCATCCGCCGAGTCTTGGTCTTCTGCCGGTAGGTCGGATAGAGGCTTGGCTGGGACAGGAAACGACATAGTACACTTGGTCTGAGGTGACCTAAGACACTGGTTGGAACAGTCCTGACCCCAACTGAGAATCTTCCCGGTTCTCCAGTCCAGTTGAGGGGCATGTTCTTGCAGCCACGGGAGTCCCAGGAGGACCGCGGGGGAAGAATGGGGCAGGACGTAGAAGGATATCTCTTCTTGATGTAAAGGACCCACCTGGAGGACTAAAGGTGCGGTCTGGTAGTACACACGGTCGGTAAGAATTTCGCCTGTGACCGAGGAGATAGTCAGGGGCCTGGCTAGTCGGGTCACGGGTAGCTGCCATCTTTGGACCAATGTTGCCGCAATAAAACTGCCTGCTGACCCAGAATCGAGGAAGGCAGTAGTCTGATGATTTCGTCCTGAGAGAGTCCGGATGGAAACTGGCATAGACAGACTTGGAATGGTGGCATTCACACCTAGGGACACCTGTCCCACCGGACCTAGGTGCGAGCATTTTCCGGATGTTTGGGGACGTAGGGGACATCCCAGCCGGAAGTGATCGGAACCACCGCAATAGAGACAGAGATTCTGCTCCAGGCGCCGGATTCTTTCATCAGGCGTCAGGTGAGCCCGTTCCACCTGCATAGGAATCTCAGGAGAGGGTTGGGACATCGAAAGGTCAGGATTCTGGAAAACCGGCGCCAGCTGGGGATGGCGACGGGAACGGGTTAGTAAATGTTCATGCCGAACCTCCTCCTCCCTCTCCGAAAAACGAGTATCAACTCGGGTGGCCAGTAGAATGAGTTCGTTCAGGGAGGTAGGCAGGTCTCGGGCCGCGAGCACGTCTCTCACACGACTAGACAGGCCCTTCTTGAAGGTGGCCAATAGGGCGGCCTCGTTCCAGTCCAATTCGGCTGCCAGGGTGCGGAACTGGATGGCGTAGTCACCTACAGAGGAGCTGCCTTGAGAGAGGTTGAGGAGAGCAGTCTCGGCTGAAGAAGCACGGGCAGGTTCCTCAAAGATGGAGCGAAACTCGAATAGGAAGGCCCGGAGATTGGCAGCAACTGGATCATCACGGTCCCACAGTGGCGTGGCCCAGGCCAGGGCTCTACCTTCTAATAGGCTGATGATGAAAGCCACTTTAGAGCGCTCGGTGGAAAACTGACTACTCAAAAGTTCAATGTGCATGGTGCACTGAGTCAAGAATCCTCTGCACAACTTAGAGTCCCCAGAGTACTTGCTTGGGAGGGCCAGTCGGAGTGAAGAAGAAGCGTCAGGAGGTGGTGTGCGCTGGGCAGTAGTCTGCTGCTGTAAGGCGGCAGTGAGTTGCTGGATCTGCTGTGACTGTTTCTGGATTTGTTGCGCCTGCTGAGTGACCACTCTGGCGACGTCACGGAGATCGGGCACCTTGCCGGGATCCATGGTTGGAGCCTACTGTAACGCCCGGAGTAGTGGATCCACTGGACCGGCACCAGCGATGACACAAACCTCACCAGGGAGCGGAGTCTAAGGGGCCGCTGGTTTTCACCAGAGCCCGCCGCAAGGCGGGATGGACTTGCTGCGGCAGGCGACCCCCAGGTCGCTACCCCTGGCTTGGTTGCTGGTGTCGGCAGGCGAGGCGTGGCAGGAGATGGCACAGGCAATAGTCTGCAGATGAGAGAGCACGTGACAGGCAGGACACGGGAACAGGTGGAGTGACAGGGGAACAGGAACCAGGAACAGGGACTTGGGACCAGGTAACGGACAGGACTCAGGAACAGGGACTTGGGACCAGGTAACAGACAGGACACAGGAACAACAGGGAGCTGGGCCAAACGCTATGGGAAGCATGTAGAGGCTCCAACACAGGGAACAGGGCAAGCTGGGATTTATAGGGGAGTGATTAGGTGCAACTACCAATTAGGAGCGCACTGCCCCTTTAAATCTGAGACAGCCGGCGCGCGCGCGCCCTAGGAGGCGGGGACGCGCGCGCCGGCCGGCACAGCGGGAGACAGGAGCGTGGAGAGGTGAGGCGCCCCCCGGGGCCGAGGTGATAGCAGCGCCGGGTCCCCGACTATGGACACCGGCTGCTGCATGGGGCAGGAAGCGGTCGCGGCGGCGGCCCGGAACGCGGGACGCCGCCGCGGCTGTGACAATTAGTTACTGAGACTGTGAGCTGCACCTATATACTCCTTTTCCACAGGTTACTAAAGGTGTCCTGCTGATTCCCTGTAAGTGGCAATTACTCTTTAAATTCCCAAATAATGGCTTTAGGCTTTTAGCATGTCTGCAGCTGAACATGGATTGAAACAAACCTACAAAAATTACTCAAGAATAGGGGATAAAGCCAGCATTTGTAGAGCGTTGACATGTCATCAAAAAGCTTAATGCTTTGCTTTTTAATTCTGTTTTAACTGGCATAAAAGTACAGTCAGTGGGTGTGGTATAAATGACTATACCTTGTGCAACGTGCACTTCCTCATTCATCTGGATTCTACATTCAAGATTTCAAAGGAAGAGCAGGTAAATATAATTTTCTGTGTCTTTTGTTGTAATTACATTCTCTTGCTTAATACAGACAAAAAGATAACCAAAAAAAGTGTTTTTATTTCTGATTATACTGATACATGCTTATTAGTTACTTTAAATTGCTTATGAAGCATTAAAGTTATTTTAAATTGTAAGCTCTTATGAGCAGGGACAACATTGCCTTTGTCTCGTTGTTTACATGTTTAAGTGACTTCTTATTTTACTTGTTATCCCTCTGTTGTAAAGCTTTTAGGCTATGTTCACAAGATGTTGTTTTGATAATTCCGGTTGTAAATAATGATCATTATTTACAGCAGTAATTGCCAATAGACAGCCGTCTTTTGGCGTGAAAATAATGTCCATTCAAAAAGATTGTTGCAAAACGACATTGTGTGAACCTAAACAATATGAGCATACTATAAATAAAGATTATTATTATTTATTTTTATTACTCCTGTTTAGAGATGGTCCGAACAGAGTTCAGTTTGGGTTCGTACGAATGTTAGTGAGGAAGGATGTTCTTATGCTGCGTTTACACTGAACGATAAATCGCCCGATCGTACGATTAACGATGTCGGAGTAACGATTTTTTTTTTTCATAACGATCAGCGTTTAGACGGTACGATATATCGTACGGAAATTAATTTTGCAATCGCTTAAGCCTATCTCACACATTGGTTAAATCAGCGAACGACTGTTTACACGGAACGATCTGCGAATTTTTTGCTAACGACAATTTTAAACATGTTGTAAGATCAAAATGAACGATTTCTCGCTCGTCGTTTGAGCGTTTACTCACCCAGGCCAGTATTGTTTAAAAGAGACAAGTTGAGGAGAAGGCAGTACTTGATTGCACCCAGGCCAGTATTGTTGAGAAGAGACAAGTTGAGGAGCAGGAGGAGGCAGCACTTGATTGCACCCAGGCCAGTATTGTTGAGAACAGACAAGTTGAGGAGCAGGAGGAGGCAGCACTTGATTGCACCCAGGCCAGTATTGTTGAGAACAGACAAGCTGAGGAGTAGGAGGAGGCAGCACTTGATTACACCCAGGCCAGTATTGCTGAGAACAGACAAGTTGAGGAGCAGGAGGAAGCAGCACTTGATTGCACCCAGGCCACTATTATTGAGAACAGACAAGTTGAGGAGGAGGAGGATGAGGCAGCACTTGATTGCACCCAGGCCAGTATTGTTGATAACAGACAAGTTGAGGAGCAGGAGGAGGCAGCACTTGATTGCACCCAGGCCAGTTTTGTTGAGAACAGACAAGTTGAGGAGCAGGAGGAGGCAGCACTTGATTGCACCCAGGCCAGGTTTTGTGGGGCGCTGACTTAGCGTCACACTCTATGGAGGGCTTCAATAAGTTTTCCTGCTATAGGTTACTTCACCTATAACAGCTTATGAGAAACAAACTATGAGAAACTATTCAGGGGTGACTGGAAAACTATATACAGGGATGACATAGTTACTGGAGAAACTATATTCAGGAGGGGCCTGGCTATTGGAGAAAATATAAACAGGGCAACCTGGTTACTAGAAAAACTATAAACAGGTGAGAACTGGTAACTGGGGAAATATTATATAGGGGACACCTGGATACTTTGTAAACTAAATATTTAGGGGCACATGTCTACTGGAGAAACTACCTACAGTGGAACCTAGCTACTGGGGAAACTATATACAGGGGGACCTGGCTACTGTAAAAACTATATACAGGGGGGAAATGGCTACTGGGTAAACTGCCTACATGGGACCTGGCTACTTTGGAAACTATATAAAGGAGGGACCTGGCTACTGAAGTAGCTATAACCATGGGGCACATTGGTATTGGGAAAACTACCTATAAGGGTCCTAGTTACGGGGAAAAGTATGTGCAGGGCTACCTGGCTACTGGAGAAATTACCTACATGGGAACTGGCTACTTGAGAAAGTATATAATTATAGGAGGGACATGGCTACTGGGGAAACTAAATACCAGGAATACAGCAAAATAAATAAATAAATAAATAAATTACAGATTAAATCAATGAGACCCTTAGCCCAGCACTTCAATGATGGTGTGGTTTGCTCCTTTTAGCACCATATGTGTCGCTATCAGAATGGCAATATGCCAAAAAACACAGCGAGTAGTGATAACTAAGTGTGTATTTGGCTTCAACTCCATACCATAAACACATGGTATTAAGCAAACTTGTGGAGACAGGTAACATTAATATATGTGCACCAAGTAGCAATAGCACCTTCCAAAATAAACGTATAATTACTAAGTGGAGGCTAAAACAGTCATGGACAACTAAACACAAATGAAAAAGCAATAACTGCCAATGGTTGTTGGGTTTTTTACATATATAGAGGGAAGATCTGGACAATGGGGAAACCATATACAGGGGAGATCTGGCTACTGGGTAAATTATGTAGGGGTGATCCTAAATACTGGAAAAATACCTACAGGAAGACTTGGCTAATGGGGTAAACTACATATAGGGGCAACCTAGTCCTAGAGGGGACCTAATCGGGAAAATACCTATAGACAAGACATGATAATAATGTAATATTTTATCACTGAATGCTGAGGCCTTTTTATTGTTTATGTAGGGTTTTAACCTGTTTTGTACTTGCACACTTTCCTTTTGACAGCAGTTGTGCTCAGATACTGCAGCTTTACTCCACTGGGACACAGATGCAAAATCATTACTGCTGCAGGAACAATTAAAGTGTGTGCATGTGAATATTATAATCATTTCAGGTGACAAAGTGTGTAACACAATGAATTTGAGAGGGTTATGTGCGTAATTTAATGATTTTAAGGAAACACAATGTATATTATAATGAATTTCAGGATGTAGAGTATATATTTAGGGCTATATTTACAACTTGCTGCCCTAGGCACAAAGCGTAACTACACCCCATTAAAGAAACTTTTAGGCTACATTTTCACATGCCCCTGAAAACACGCCCCCTTGTTTTCTCCGTTGACCATGGGATGTTGCCAGTAATCCATTTAAGAACATAATGAGGCATGGTTCCAGATATATGTTTTTGCATGTGTTTTACACTCACTAATAACTGTTATAATTTGTTTCTAACTATTCTGGTGACACTATGTCAATGTTAAGCAGAAGATCAACAAGAACAATGTCGCTTAACCCCTTAACGACCATGGGCATACATTTACGCCCCCACTGACTTTGCCTTACTCAGGTTCATGAGCTGAGCTAGCTCCATAGCCGGTGAGGACCGGCTGCTATCTGCAGGCAGGCCCTCACCCTCAATGGCGGGCCTCCGCGATCGCGCAGCCGCCTGCCATTAACCCCTTAAACGCTGTGATCGTGCAGCGGCGTTTAAGAATAAGTGACCTGAGCATCTCTGGTCACTTAGCGATTGGGACCCCCGCATCGTGTCTGCGGGGGTCCCAATCGCACTGCCTGACTGCTGGAGGTCTAATCCTTACCTTCATGCAGTCCAATCTTCTGGTAAAGTCTGCCACAGGCAGACTCTATCAGAAGGTCGCCGATAACACTGATCCCTGCTATGCTATGGCATAGCAGTGATCAGTGTGAGACATCTAATGTATTAATGTTAAAGTCCCCTATGGAGACTTAAAAAGTGTAAAAAAAAAAAAAAATTGATAAAAGTTTTAAAAAATGCCCCAAATCCCCTCCCCAATAAAAGTCAAAATCACCCCCCTTCTCATTTTATACATAAAACACATACAAAAATTAAAGTTAATTAACATACAATATACCGTAGCGTGTGTAATCGTCCAATCTATTAAAATAAAACAATATTATTCCCGCACAATGAACGGCGTGAACAAAAAGCGGTAAAAAAAACCGCATTTTATGACATTTTATGTATAAAAAGCGATCAATACGTCTGATTTAGAAAAAAATGTTACTAATAAAAACTAGATATCATGGCGCCAAAAATGATTCCCCATATGACCCCATAGGTGAAAAAAAAATGCGCTATAACAATTACAATAGGACCATTTTAAATATGCCTATTTGCAAAAAAGTTTTACTGCTAATAAAAATGGTAAAACGTTAGAAAACCTAGTAAATATGCATATCACTGTGTTCAGACCGACCTATAGAATAAAGGAAAATTGCCAGTTTTACTGTAAAGTGCATTACGTAAACATGAAAGCCCCCCAAAATTTGAGGAATCGCATTTTTTGACCCAAGTTCAGCTCATGAATGATATTTTGGGGGTTTCGTCATTTATTTTATGGCAGATTGAAAGATGCCATCACAAAGTGCACCTGCCCCTGAAAAAAAACCAAGCCCTCTTAGGTGGAAAAATAAAAGCGTTATGGGTCTTAGAAGGCGAGGAGGATAAAACGAAAACGCATAAGTGACAATTGGCCCGGTCCTAAAGGCCATTTCATCCCTGGTCCTTAAGGGGTTAATATCAATTATAAAGCCATAACTATAATTGTTAGAGGCATTGCTGATAAATGTAAATACAACTCAGTGACATCTACACTGAGACCATGTCTTCACATTTGTATTCGGAATGCATTCTGCATGCAGCCACCCACCCTGAAGATGGAGGTCTGCCCAAGGTATAACTCCTGCTGCTTAGCCCAGGGTCCACTTCTTCCTCTTCAAGACTCATCCTCCTGATTCTCTGAGGAGACTGAAGAAGCAGGTGCAATGTGCAGAGTCCATTTAAATCTGGGGTTTGTATTAGAGGGGGTCTGTATTACACCGGGGGTCTGTAATATATTGTGGGTATGTGTCTGGAGTCTGCCTTACATTTGGGGTCTGTCTGGGGCCTGTACTACACGGGGATCTATCTGGGACTACATTACAGTGGGTGTCTACATATAAGGTCTGTCCCACATTAGGGATCTATATCACATAGGGTTCCATGTGGGGTATATATTACATTGAAAGTCAGCGTCAGCCTTTACAGGATTTAATTTTAATGTTCTTTTTCATGACCCCAGGAACAATAAAGTTTTATATTTAGGTCTGTATTGTCTACCAATAAATGAGTAATCATGCCTCATTTTTTATGTAGCATTTTTAGGCACTTTCACTCCACCCATAAAAAAGCTTAACTTCAATATACAGGTGATGTGTTTGTGAAAAGTGAGACACTGATGTATGGTTAGAACATGTTTTATGACACACCTGTTCTGGATAAGCTTGTTTTCTAATGTACTGCTGAAAAGTCTTAAAGGTAAACTATATCAGGGAAGACTAAAGGAACTAAATCTGTATATTATTATTATAAAGGGTGAAATAATAATCAGGGCATAAGTGTTTTTAGTAGAAAACTGAACACAAGAATAAGGGGCCACAATCTGAGGGTACTAAGGGGAAAGATCAGGGGCAACATGAGAAAATATTACTTTACTAAAACAGTAGTAGATGATTGGAGCAAACTTCCAGCAGATGTGGTAAGGAGTAAAACTCGTCATTTGAAATAAGAAAGGTCAACCCATGGCCATAAATATGTAACGTGAAATCAAATAGTTTTAAGAAGAAAAGGGGGTGGAAACATCCAAAAAAGAGCAAGATGAAAAAGAAAAACATACCATCACGGCCCAATGGAACAAAGAGACAGGACAAGTGGGCCCGAAGCCTATCATCCCCCACTCAGTTCCTGCCTACTTGCAGAGCAGGTCCTTAATAACTATCCACAACTGGGCATCAGTCTCTGCTCTGAAATGAGTGCAAAAACAGACAAGACACGTACAGACAAAATAACAAGTAAAAGACACAGAATAGAATAATCAAATGGTCCAAGGTCAATACCAAAGAAGTATAGTGTAACACTACACTATCCTATAACAGTGTCAGAACCTGAAACATTCTAGGTGCTAAAAGGCTAAATAATAATATACAGTACATGGGTATGTCCACATGATGTTTTTTTCTTTCCGTTTTTTTTAAATGACTTCCGTCATTTTGAGTTCAAATTGCGCCAATCATTTAGCGTTTTGGGCATCTGTCATTACAATGATGGCTGTTGGTACATTATTCTAGTTAAGGCCCTTTTGGACGTGGTTCTTTTTTAAAGGTCCGTTGAAATTAATAGTAAAAACAGTAACAGGACAGTGAAAAAAAAATGTATACAACTAAAAAACAAATCTAAAAACAACTAAAAATAACGTTTGTTGTTTGCAAAAACATCCGTGAATAATTGTCATGAACACTAATTTGAAGTCATTGCAAACAACATCCATTATTGAACATACTTTGTGCATTGGGTGTCTGTCATTCCATTGACTTCAATGCATTCCACTGACGTTTATTAAAATGTGGTAATAATGAACGTTATTTAAAAAAAAAAAAAAGTCGACTTAGTGTGAACATTGCCCATATAATATCCCTATATAATAACACACACTATTAATATACAAATAATAATTATACCTTATATATGTCGTTTGTTTAGGACACCATGGAAAACATCAGCAAAATTATCAATCAATTTTCATTTGACCTTTCCAAAGAGCTAGGGAGCTCAGAGAGAGATAAAAACATTGCTGTATCACCACTAAGTACATCTGCAGTCCTATCATTGGTGCTGCTTGGATCAAGAGGAGCCACAGCCACTCAAATCAAAAAGGTAAGGTAATCACTGGATTTTAGGCTATTTGTGCAGATAAAATATTTGACATATTTGCTACTTATATAATAGAGAGGTAACTTAAATCCGCAAGGCATAAAGAATATTACAAAGCAGAATACGTTTCACCTTTGCTGTACTTAGAAGAAGGGTTTTTGTTTTCTTCTCTAACCTCACTTTGCTTTACAGGGACCCTTTAAGCTTGCCCCACAATTCCTAGTCTGTATAATTTATTTATGGGGCTATGATTTACACTCTTAGGCTATGTTCACACTACGTAAAAGTATGTCCGTTGTTGCCATCGGCAACAACGGCCATACTTTGTGAGGTGTGAACATAGCCTTGTCTTCTGTGGGATCCCGGCCGGAGCGTATACACATCGTGTCATTTCACACTGTGGGAGGTTCTGATGCGGGCATGCGCTGATGCGCCCGCATCAGAACCCTACGGCCGAAAGATCATCCGGCCGGTACTGCAGTACCAGCCCGGATGATCCGTGTAGAGACCTGCCGTTCTCTTCACATTGTGTGAACATAGCCTTAGGGTGAGTTTATCAAACATGGTGTAAACAAGTGAAACTGGCCTAGTTGCCCCTAGCAACCATTTAGATTCCACCTTTTATTTTCCAAAGAGTCTGTGAGGAATGAAAAGTGGAATCTGTGCAATATTACAACACTGTTGCCTTGCTACATTATACCACTTTGTACTTTGTACCACTTTTGAACCTTTGTATCCCTGACATACCTATAGAAGACTGAATAAGCAGCCACTAGACACCTTCACTTACTTCCAAGCCAACAACTGGTTCCTCTGCAGGCAAATTCGGGTTTATTTTAAGAGGCCTGTATTAGGTCAAATTCTTTTTTACATAATGGTGAAGGATAATGCTTGTTGCCTCCTACACACTCTTTCTCCTTCCTTGTAAAGTATAATATTGATTTAAAAAAAATACTCATTGCCTCAATTTCAGGTTCTTCACTTGCCTGAAACCCCAACATCCCTTCAAGAGGAGAGAAGAGGGTTTGGAAAACTATGTGGAAAAAGAATGAAGAAGGAGGAGGTATTGTATGCATACATAGATAGAAGGGTTTCCACTACTTGCCTAATACTGAGTTACAAATAAATGTAATCTCTTACCTACAATATATTTTCTACAAGGAATTCAGATATGAAAGTTAGCCCTCATGCCTCTAGTTTTCTTAAAGTGTCACTGTCATTATAACTTTCAAAATCTAAATCAAGAGTAGATGTGATATAAAGCAAGTCTGCAATATACAGTCATTATTTTTGTTGTTGTTATCATGCTGTAAAACATGGGTCTCCAAACTGCGGCCCTCCAGCTGTTGCAAAACTACATTTCCCATCATGTCTGGACAGCCAAATCCAAAGCTTTAGCTGTCCAGGCATGATGGGAGTTGTAGTTTCGCAACAGCTGGAGGGCCGCAGTTTGGAGACCCATGCTGTAAAACAAAGCTGTACTTACCAGAAATCCAGGTCCAGTCTCCTGAAGGCAGATTTCTGACTGCTGGTGCTGGTTGTAAAAAACAGACTAAACACAGGAATTCCAGCCAGTACAGAGAGTCACGGCTCAATGTGTCGATCAGTCACATGACTGCCTTCTCTCTCTCTCTCTCTCTCTCTCTCTCTCTCTATATATATATATATATATATATATATATATATATATATTTGGAAAGTATTTTATGATGTACTGTATATATATATATATATATATATATATTTGGAAAGTATTTTATGATGTACTGTATATATATATATATATATATATATATATATATACAGTACATCATAAAATACTTTCCAAATGGCAATGGTATAAATCCTGCAACATTAATGTATAATAATGTAAATAGGCAGAATACAAAATGACAAATACATAGTGGCAATATGCCCTTGGTATAATACAAAAAGGTTTTCCAACACAGCATAGATACAGTAAATGTCAACCAAACCCACCGATTTGGGCAAGACCGACTGACCATCTAATGGTATAGCCACCTCCAAAGAGCCTACTGAAAATGTATGGCGCAATCAGGTAAGATGGCTGAGACTAATTGGCTAACAGCTACTGTTGATTTAGATTTTGAAAGTTATAACAGCAGGTACACTTAAAGGCTAAAATAGGCTGTGTCATTAAAGGGGTATTCCCACCAAGACCTAAAAAAATGAAATGCCTCCAAACCTTGTTGGTCTTCCTCACCAAGTCCCCCCAATTTTGAGCCATCTCCCATCTTTCTAGCTGCTGCCGTTCCCGACTTACAAGTTTCTCTAAAAGATTGTCTATATCCAAGTAAACTACATTTTCCATCATGCAATGCTTATGCCTGATGATGGTGATGATGAGGATGTAGCAGCAGAGTTGAGATGATGGTGGTAATATAGCAGAGCTGAGATGTTGATGGCTATGTAGCAGAGCTGAGATAGTGATGGGGATATAGCAGAGCTGAGATAGTGATGGGGATGTAGCAGAGCTGAGATAGTGATGGGGATATAGCAGAGCTGAAATGGTCATAAACATATAGCAGAGCTGAAATGGTAATGGGGATAAAGCAGAGCTGAGATGGTGATGGGGATATAGCAGAGCTGAGATAGTGATTGGGATGTAGCAGAGCTGAGATAGTGATGCAGATATAGCAGAGCTGAAATAGTGATGGGCATATAGCAGAGCTGAAATGGTGATGGGGATATAGCAGAGCTGAAATGGTGATGGGATGTAGCAGAGCTGAGATAGTGATTGGGATGTAGCAGAGCTGAGATAGTGATGGGGATGTAGCAGAGCTGAGATAGTGATGCAGATATAGCAGAGCTGAAATGGTGATGGGCATATAGCAGAGCTGAAATGGTGATGGGGATATAGCAGAGCTGAAATGGTGATGGGCATATAGCAGAGCTGAAATGGTGATAGGGATATAGCAGAGCTGAAATGGTGATGGGATGTAGCAGAGCTGAGATAGTGATGGGATATAGCAGAGCTGAAATGGTGATGGGGATATAGCTGAGCTGAAGTGATGATGGGATGTAGCAGAGCTGAGATAGTGATGGGGATATAGCAGAGCTGAAATGGTGATGGGGATAAAGCAGAACTGAAATGGTGATGGGATGTAGCAGAGCTGAGATAGTGAAGGGGATATATCAGAGCTGAAATGATGATGGGAATATAGCAGAGCTGAGATAGTGATGGGGATGTAGAAGAGCTGAGATAGTGAAAATGATGTAGCAGAGGAGCATGGCGAGTGTCCAGGGGTGAAGGGGCTGTCGGTATCCAGGGGTGAGGGGGCTTCCGGCAGCCAGGGGTGAGGGGGCTGCCGGCATCCAGGGGTGAGGGGGCTGCTGGCATCCAGGGGTGAGGGGGCAGCGGGTGTCCAGGGTTGAGGGGGCTGCGGGTGTCCAGGGGTGAGGGGGCTGCCAGCGTCCAGGGGTGAGGGGGCTGTGGGTGTCCAGGGGTGAGGGGGCTGCGGGCGTCCAGGGGTGAGGGGGCTGCGGGTGTCCAGCGTTGAGGGGGCTGCGGGCGTCCAGGGTTGAGGGGGCTGTAAGCGTACAGGGGTGAGGGGGCTGCCGGCGTCCAGGGGTGAGGGGGCTGCCGGCGTACAGAGGTGAGGGGGCTGCAGGTGTCCAGGGGTGAGGGGGCTGCGTGCAACCAGGGTTGAGGGGGCTGAGGGCGTCAAGGGGTGAGGGGGCTGCCAGCGTCCAGGGGTGAGGGGGCTGCCGGCGTACAGAGGTGAGGGGGCTGCAGGCGTCCAGGGGTGACGGGGCTGCGTGCCATCTGGGGGGAGGGAAGTCACACAGTTGACACAGGAATGATGCGGGCGGCAACCGGGTGAGCTGGGGGGGAATCGCACAGAGCCTGTGGGAGATACACAGTGCGGGTGAGGACGGCGGGGGCAGCGTGGCGGGAGGTCATGCCAGGCGCCACCGGCTGGGTGTGGGGGGAGATACATGATGCGGGTGAGCTCTGTGGAGGGCGCCGTTACATAGTCAGGGCTGCACTCGTGGTAGGCTGCAGGCGGCTACCAGGAGACCGGGGGGCCACTGGGTGAGGGGAGGCACAGACTCAAACAGTGCCGTGGGTGGCCACTGGGTGAGGTGGGGGTGGGGGGACACAGACTGTGGGTACGCTCCGGGTGGGGGAATTGGTGGGGGTGAATGCAATTAGATAACAGCAAAATTGTGCATAATTCATAATAACTTGATATTGGAAAGATGGAAAGCTGCGGGTATTAATGCAAAAATAATTTTGGGGGAATACCCCTTTAAGGAGGTATATGTACAGTATATATATATGTATATATATATATATACACTAAGACCCTTATTGTGAAAATACATGTTATTCTGTCAATACTATCCATTTCAAAAATATATATGTATCTCCAGTTTTTCACTTGGTTAACAAAATACATACGAAGTCTACAGTCATCACCTTCAGTATTTTAGTGGAAAAAGATACTTGGCATTTGGCGAAGGGATATAGTAAATGAATACACAAATTTTCTACAGTTTGTCTTCTTTCTGATCTACTTTCCATTAATCATATACTTTTGTTAATGTGTTAATTACTGTGATTTTTGTTCACAGATAACATTTAATGCACGTTTAATTAGCATTAATTGGCGCTCTTTTGGTGTGAATTGCGTAATTCACAATAAAATCTCAATGTTTTTGCATCAATTCCATCCAAATTGTGGCCAAAATATTGCAATTTTACTGCAAAATGTGCTAACTTGTGGCAAAATAGCACTAATTAATGCTAATTAGACACGCATTGAATGCTATGTGTGAACATATTCTCACTTCTTTAAATGTTTTACTATCTTCAGCAGTCTGCAAGTTGCTGGTTTTATTTTTAATTTAATCTTTGTTTTAATAATAATAACAATTGCACTGACCTGAAATGTTTCATTTTTCTCACCAAACACTGGAAACAACCAGGTTGATGATGTTCATAACCACTTCCATGAATTGTTATCCCAGTTAAAATCCCCCCAAAGTGGCTCAGTGCTTACCATAGCCAATGCGGCATTTACTCAACTGAATTTCCCATTATCAGAGGTAAGTTTTAATTGCAAAACTGAATGTATTGTTTCTTAACCCCTTAGCAACCATGCCAATGTGGGCCTTATTGCCAAAACAACTTTCTTTTTTTTTCATCTATTTCATAATTTCACTGCACTCTATTTAATTTTTTCGTCAACATAACTATATGAGGGATTGCTTTTTGCGGATCAAGTTGGACATTTTATTTGCACCATTTTGGGGTTTATATAACATATTAAATACATTTTAATTTTTTGGTGAAAATAAGAAAAAAATGCTATTTTGTATATCCTCTCACTATGTGGTAAACATAGAGCAATACCAAATTTTTCTAGTCTGGCACAAAAGAAACACTTTCATAATAAAAATGTATATATTAAAAAAAAAGATAAATGGGTCACCATATTCCAAGATCCGTAATATTTTTATTTTTATCTTGATCTTTGTGAGGAAAAACTTGCAGGGTTTTCTTGTATCACTTTGAAGACTTTTTAATTTTTTTTTTTTAGGTGGTAGATTAACAAAATTTCATTATTATTGCATTGTTTTAAAAAATTTTGTGCAACATTTACCATTATACCACTTACCATTATAGCAATAATAAATATCTATAGGTTTTAAATTTCTTTTATGTTTTATAGGAAAACTATTAATTTTAAAGAGTCACTGTCGTTTTTTTTTTTTTTTTTTGCAGAAATCAATAGTCCAGGCGATTTTAAGAAACTTTGTATTTGGGTTTATTAGCCAAATATGCCATTATCTGCATTTAAAAAGCCTTTTCCCAGGCCCCCCCCCCCTCCCTCCTCTTTTCCACCCACTGCAAAAAATGAGAAATTGTGACTTGTTGCATCAGACGTACCCAGTCTGGTCTATAGAGAGGGGAGGGGGGAGGAGGAAGGAGGGAGTTAGCCAACAGCAGAAAGCAGATAACAGAGGATTACAGGCACAGAGCTGGGTGACAGCTGTAATCAGAGCTCAGAGAGGTCAGTGCTGACTGTAAGAGGAGATAAAGGGTGAGGTATTTGTAGATGAACTCTTTGTTGTCCTGTTTTGGTCTTTTATTTAGCTCTCTCCATAAGAGAACAATGAAGACAGGGGGGAGAGCTTCAAACTGCTTTTTCATGATAAAAATGCATTTTTTTTTGGCTAATAAACCCAATTACAAAGTTTCTTAAAATCGCCTGGACTATTGATTTCTGCAAAAAAAAAAAAAAACATTCACGACAGTGACACTTTAAGGGAAATGTATGTGTTCTTAGTTGGATGATGTTTCTTAGTATTTTAATAAACAAGGAGACTCTGATCTGCTATCTTGTGGTCTTTCACAAAATACACTACATTGCTTCTGCATTACAAGTGTATACTGCCACATACATGGCAGGCCTAAGAGCCTTCAGAAGGCCCCTAGCATCAGTGGAAACCCAATAGCACATTAACTGGGTGACAGAGACCCACAAATTCCTAACATCCACTGGTCATGTAAGAGAATAAATTGCCAGGATCAGAGATTTCTCTAGTCCTGGCAGTTAGCGAGGGAGTCTGGATGTAAAAAGGCAGCAGCCTAGCCTAAGGCCCCTTAGTGACCACTCTGTAAAAACACGTCTGGGTGATATTGTTGATGCCAACATCTCCATTTGATCATTATAATATTATGGTTCCAGTTATATACACTTGTTTTATGGCTATTATGAATTAATGGGAGAGAGGGATTTATCAGTAGTATCATGAAGTTGCATAAATTTACAAGTTAGTAAAATAAAAATTGCCACGTTTATTTTGCGCAACTCACAAGGCATTTGAGACAAATTTCTTTACATTACCATTAGTATATTCTTTAATAGGTAACTGTCAGCTGCAATTCACATTTCAAACAGCTGACACTGTTAAGGATGTTAGGTCAAGGAGACACAAGGTGCCTTTTATGTATATGATTGTGCTTCTATAATGTAGAAAATGCTTTCATTCTCTAGTACAAATAGTCAAATAGGCTCTCAAGCTCCTGAAGTGCAGCAAGCTGTTACACCTCCTTACTTCCCCTCCTATTGCTGACTCTGTTGGGTACTTTCAGGTGTCAATCAGATGGGGAGGGGTTAGCATTCTCAGACCAATCAAAACTTTTGACACGTCTCTGTAACATGTCAAAAGTTTTTCGATAGGTACACTTTAAGTATGCTACTTGAGATATCTACAGTATATAACACACATAGTGGTAGCTCGCTGTCCGAAGGCTTCCTAATTTGAACTGTTCAGTATTTAAATGGAAATTTACTTGGAAATATTGTTTTCAAACTTTGCTCAGTATTCGAAGATTTTTGAGAGCGTGGATTGTGGGTTGTACATTTTGAGTTTAGCACTGGTCACATACAGTACAGCACAATATAAGATTGCTATAGTGCATATACCACAGAGTACAGTAGCAGTCCATGTCAAGGTTCCTGATACTTGTGGGTTCCTAACTAAAAAATGGCGTACCCCACACGGTGACCACCAGTGCAACAACAACAGTGCCAGAGGGGAAAAGTGACCAAGATGCACTGCAGCCCCAATGTTGCTGGACATAGATCCCCTAGGCTGTGGGCCACACCACCCAATGACACCACACCGCCTTTTTCTAGTTAGGGATCCACAAATATCAGGAACCTTGAGGTGGTTTGTGGGCTTATTCACTTTGATCAAAATGTGACCGTCTTGTAGTGATTAAACTGGGCACTTTTCAATGTAACTGCAGTACATAAAGTACTGCAGTTAATCCCTAGTAGGTTCTTAAATACGTTTACATTATTTACTATGGGAAAACTGCTCAGTCCTCAAACTGCCTTCCGGAACCAATTAAGTTCAAGAGCAGAGGACCCACTGTGTATAGACTCATTTCTATTTTATCTCTTTAGGACTATCTCAAGTCTGCTGAGACACTTTATCAGGCAAAGCTTGAAGCAGTTGATTTTCAAGATGATAAAACAAGGCAAGACATAAACTCGTGGGTGGAAAAGCAAACAGAAGGTATGGGTCATGCTTAGAATGCAAGCTTCAATTTGCTTAGAAGTTTCTACAAAAATCCGAATTTCATATTGTATTGTAAAATACCATTAAACCTTACCTCTGAATTGATTCATTAGATGTAATGATCCCCCTCTCTCTGTCAGCCCACTAAGATCCTGCACTGCAGTTGTTGGTGTCAATGGATTCCAGAGGCAAGACCTTATAGGTTGCCTGCCAGAATAACACAGGTAGACTATACTCAGAAATACTGAGAATTCCAAAGCATTGGATAAGTGCTCACATGATCATAGCCTATAGTCCCCTAGTGGGACAGTAAAGGGAAATTAGGCTCAACTCAAATTTGTAGAATTAAAAATCTCCTGACAGTTTTCATATTCCTTTTATTATAGTTAATAAAAGAATTTAATTATTAAAAATATGTACCATATAATTGCACCAAAATAGCCACAATCCTTCTTACAAACAAACAAACAAAAAAAAAAAGCATTGATACTAAATGTTGATAGAATTTTTTATATGTTATGGGCTTTGTAATGTAACATTTTTTCCCCCACAAAATATGTTTTTAATCAACAAACGTAATCTAAGGTTAATATATGCTAACTCTGTGCATGGCATTACAAAACATGCAAAAACAATATGGGCATTGCATTTTTGATTATTTGAACCTATAATGGTGATAACTTAAACTACAACTTGCTCTGCAAAAAAAAAAAAAGAGCCCATCATACAACTTTGTTGCTAGCTTATATGTGCTGTAACTAGTATCAACAAAAACTGTTCTATACTATACATAATGTATTTTTTACAGGAAAAATTAAAGATTTATTTCCAGAAGATTCACTGGACACATCAGCTTCACTGGTATTAGTAAATGCTGTTTATTTTAAGGGTCAGTGGAAGAAAAAATTTAAAGAAGAAAATACAAGAAATGCTCCATTTTTCCTAACAAAGGTAATTGATCACCTCCATATAATCCTATATATACACTTGGTCATGGAAACCAAATCTGACAATTTATATATATATATATATATATATATATATATATATATATATATATATGCTCCAAATCCTTGTAGAAACAGCGGAATTCCCCTTGTGACGCACAGTCCTCAATTAGGTTGGCTAACACCCAATACGTAATCCAGGAAAAAGAAGGTTTGGGAAGACAGCGTCTTTTAAGTGAAAAAAAGTTTCTTTATTTTGCCATATGCACACACAAAAAAAGTTACGACGTTTCGGCTCTTCTAGTACATCCTGAGCCTTCCTCAAGTATAGTGCTACTACAATCCTACACCATATTTAAATACATATGAACCAATCACCAGGTCGTGACAATAAAATCATTAGCCAATCACTAGATTCCATAGGCGGGGACAAAATCACAGGTTATTTTATATCCATTATACCCAGGTATACATCTTTATTTATACATTAGCTTTTTTCCAAAGCCTATTATCATTCCTACCCCCTCCTAAAGACACACGATCTCCTACTGATCCACGAGGGACTCCTCCGCACGGACAGACACATCGCCTCCTCGCCACCGCTTGTAAACAACGGAACTGCGGCTGCGCACACTCCAGATCCACATTGGCGAACACGTCGTCCTGGTGACTCGACACTATCCATATGATTGGTGCATTGTCCATTAATACGTCAGCATATGCAAACCACACTCGCTTCACTTGGCGTTTGGCGTGGCCATGGTTACCAAGACGCGGTTTGTGCCGATGCACTCGTTCTAGCCATACAACAAGAAAAAAGGAAGCCGACTCCACGGCTACTACGGCTCTCGTATATAGTTCACAACCACAGCTGTGGCTTCTTCAGCACCGGCACTCCGCTCACCTCCAAAGCTGCAATGTCCTCCAAAGATCTCATACAGGACCACAGTATCACCAGTGTCACCGGTATTATTGATGTTTTCCTCCATCATTAGGGCACCACATCATATAGATACATTGTCCTTCTTCAATACTGTCTTGTTCTTTATTTAGTCATATTTCCCATGCATTATCTGGATGGTATATCATCTTTGTCAAAAGATGTGTCTGTAGAACATATAACATGCTCGCCAGTGGTCCGGTCCGTGCGCTCGCCCCGCTCCCGATGTCCCCGCAAACGGTGCGTGGCACTGCAACAAGTCCCCGTACAGAACGGAGTCCCCCATCCACCAGATTTGACCGTGTATCACTTAGGTGTGGCCCACGCCTAAAAGAAGAATAAAAATAATATATTAAAACCAATAAAAGAGATGTATTTACAAATAGAAAAGCAGCAAAAAATAAAAACGTGAGTAGGAAAATCACAGGAAAACACCCAGGTTGTATTCTAAATTCATGCCACGAGGCCAAATACAACCCAGGGTGTGAATCCAACGCATTTCTTTTTGTTTTAGTAACTTTTCTCTATCTCCTCCTCTCCGTAATACTGGCACACTGTCTATTACTCTAAATCTAAATTGACTGACAGTATGACCACATTCCACAAAATGTTTAGCCACAGGATGTTCCACTTTTTTCAGTCTTATCGTACTCTTGTGGTTGTTCATACGAGTCTTGACCTCAGTGGTCGTCTCCCCAATATATGTCAAACCACATGGGCACAATATCTGATAAATTACATACTTAGACTCACAGGTATACCTCTGTCTAATCTGATATTTTTTGCCCGTATGGGGATGTTGAAAAGACTCTCCCTTTAACATGTTATTGCAATTGCTACAATGTAGACATGGGAAATTCCCATTTTTAACACGTGTTAATACTCTCTGGGGTTCCTTCTTATTTGTCCCTACATCTGAGTGAACCAGGATATCTCTGATGTTCCTGCCTTTTTTGTAAGCCATCATTGGAGCTTGCGAAAACTCAGGTATTTTGTCACCCAACCCCCTCTTCAGCATCGGCCATTCACTTCTCAGGATTGCTGCTATTTTCCCACTATATGGGCTATATGTTGACACAAAGGGAATACGCCCTACTCCCCTGTCTCTCACTCTGGGGACCAGGGCGTCCTCCCTCATCACTGTGTCCAGTCTTTCTCTATGTTTGTTTAGTAATTGTCCAGGGTAGCCCCGCCTGTGAAATTTTTTACACATAGTGTCTACGTTTTTTTCTAAGTTCTCACTCTCACTTGTAATTCGGCGCACCCTAAGCAATTGGCTCCACGGGAGCGATCTCAGCATTGATTTAGGGTGATTACTATCATAGCAGGTCAGATTGTTACGGTCCGTATTTTTCACATAGAGATCAGTTTGTAACTTACCATCCCTTAGGTACACTAGGGTGTCCAAAAATTGTAGTTCCACCTTAGATGAAACCATGGTGAATTTTAGCTCCTCATGCAAGTTGTTAATATACACAAAAAATTCATTTAATGGTTCTACTGGGCCCACCCACACCACAAACACATCATCAATATAGCGCCACCAGCACCGGATGTGATCCATAAAGGGCGAAACAAAAATATGCTGCTCCTCGAGGGCGGCCATGTACAAGTTGGCATAGGCTGGGGCCACATTGGACCCCATGGCCGTACCTCGGCGCTGCAGAAAAAATGTGTCCTCAAATAAAAAATAGTTCTTCCGGAGGACAAACTCTAGCAGCTGCAGCACAAAAGAAACGCCCCCCGGATCACATCCAGTGCTGGTGAGCGCCATACCTACGGCCTCCAATCCCCTCTCATGTACGATGGACGTATATAAGGAACATACGTCAAAAGAAACCAACGTCACGTCCGATATGTCCGATATGTCCAAACCAGCCAGTTTTGTTAAAAAATCTGTAGTGTCCTTAACATACGACCGCATACTCAATACTAGGTCGTGAAGGACTCTATCAAGAAAAATAGATACATTATTGAATATCGAACCACACCCCGATATGATGGGCCTACCGGGCGGATCTACTAGACTTTTATGTATCTTGGGCAATACATATATTACAGGGGTTCGTGGGTTATCCATTATCAGGAAGTCTGCTAGTTTTTTATCTATGACCTTGCTTTCTCTTGCTCTCTATCTCTATCTCTATGTGAAAAATACGGACCGTAACAATCTGACCTGCTATGATAGTAATCACCCTAAATCAATGCTGAGATCGCTCCCGTGGAGCCAATTGCTTAGGGTGCGCCGAATTACAAGTGAGAGTGAGAACTTAGAAAAAAACGTAGACACTATGTGTAAAAAATTTCACAGGCGGGGCTACCCTGGACAATTACTAAACAAACATAGAGAAAGACTGGACACAGTGATGAGGGAGGACGCCCTGGTCCCCAGAGTGAGAGACAGGGGAGTAGGGCGTATTCCCTTTGTGTCAACATATAGCCCATATAGTGGGAAAATAGCAGCAATCCTGAGAAGTGAATGGCCGATGCTGAAGAGGGGGTTGGGTGACAAAATACCTGAGTTTTCGCAAGCTCCAATGATGGCTTACAAAAAAGGCAGGAACATCAGAGATATCCTGGTTCACTCAGATGTAGGGACAAATAAGAAGGAACCCCAGAGAGTATTAACACGTGTTAAAAATGGGAATTTCCCATGTCTACATTGTAGCAATTGCAATAACATGTTAAAGGGAGAGTCTTTTCAACATCCCCATACGGGCAAAAAATATCAGATTAGACAGAGGTATACCTGTGAGTCTAAGTATGTAATTTATCAGATATTGTGCCCATGTGGTTTGACATATATTGGGGAGACGACCACTGAGGTCAAGACTCGTATGAACAACCACAAGAGTACGATAAGACTGAAAAAAGTGGAACATCCTGTGGCTAAACATTTTGTGGAATGTGGTCATACTGTCAGTCAATTTAGATTTAGAGTAATAGACAGTGTGCCAGTATTACGGAGAGGAGGAGATAGAGAAAAGTTACTAAAACAAAAAGAAATGCGTTGGATTCACACCCTGGGTTGTATTTGGCCTCGTGGCATGAATTTAGAATACAACCTGGGTGTTTTCCTGTGATTTTCCTACTCACGTTTTTATTTTTTGCTGCTTTTCTATTTGTAAATACATCTCTTTTATTGGTTTTAATATATTATTTTTATTCTTCTTTTAGGCGTGGGCCACACCTAAGTGATACACGGTCAAATCTGGTGGATGGGGGACTCCGTTCTGTACGGGGACTTGTTGCAGTGCCACGCACCGTTTGCGGGGACATCGGGAGCGGGGCGAGCGCACGGACCGGACCACTGGCGAGCATGTTATATGTTCTACAGACACATCTTTTGACAAAGATGATATACCATCCAGATAATGCATGGGAAATATGACTAAATAAAGAACAAGACAGTATTGAAGAAGGACAATGTATCTATATGATGTGGTGCCCTAATGATGGAGGAAAACATCAATAATACCGGTGACACTGGTGATACTGTGGTCCTGTATGAGATCTTTGGAGGACATTGCAGCTTTGGAGGTGAGCGGAGTGCCGGTGCTGAAGAAGCCACAGCTGTGGTTGTGAACTATATACGAGAGCCGTAGTAGCCGTGGAGTCGGCTTCCTTTTTTCTTGTTGTATGGCTAGAACGAGTGCATCGGCACAAACCGCGTCTTGGTAACCATGGCCACGCCAAACGCCAAGTGAAGCGAGTGTGGTTTGCATATGCTGACGTATTAATGGACAATGCACCAATCATATGGATAGTGTCGAGTCACCAGGACGACGTGTTCGCCAATGTGGATCTGGAGTGTGCGCAGCCGCAGTTCCGTTGTTTACAAGCGGTGGCGAGGAGGCGATGTGTCTGTCCGTGCGGAGGAGTCCCTCGTGGATCAGTAGGAGATCGTGTGTCTTTAGGAGGGGGTAGGAATGATAATAGGCTTTGGAAAAAAGCTAATGTATAAATAAAGATGTATACCTGGGTATAATGGATATAAAATAACCTGTGATTTTGTCCCCGCCTATGGAATCTAGTGATTGGCTAATGATTTTATTGTCACGACCTGGTGATTGGTTCATATGTATTTAAATATGGTGTAGGATTGTAGTAGCACTATACTTGAGGAAGGCTCAGGATGTACTAGAAGAGCCGAAACGTCGTAACTTTTTTTGTGTGTGCATATGGCAAAATAAAGAAACTTTTTTTCACTTAAAAGACGCTGTCTTCCCAAACCTTCTTTTTCCTGGATTATATATATATATATATATATATATATATATATATATATATTTGATAAGTCAGGATCAGCTGACTAATTTATGTGTTAGCTAAAATCTTCAACCTCTCCCTTTCTTTCTCATCACCCCACTACTGAAAAAAAAACTTCTCTAGACCCATCCTGTACAGCCGCTATTGACCTCTCACTAATCTCCTTTTAATTCCTAAACTCTGGGAATGTCTGGTCTGCTCTCACCTAACCTGCTATCTCTCTGAAATCTCTCTTCTGACCTCCTTCCGTCTGGTTTTCGCACTCTTCACAAATCTTAAGGCGACCTACCAACTTCCTACTTATTCTCCCGTATCTTTCTGTGGCATTGACAAGTTGGCAAGTTTGTTTATCAGTACCATCTTTACCCGGCCATATACTTCCTCCCGTGATATCACCCCCACAAAAAACATAACTAGTTTTCTCTCTACAATCCCCTACAAAATGTCTTCCCTATTTTTAAAACAGTCTAAATAAAACTGAGCTTCTTGTATTTCCTCCCTTTGCTAACCACGCTTCATCTGACATTTCCATCTCTGTTCGTGGTGCAATCATAACCCCTACACAGCAAACTCGCTGTTTGACTGTGATCTGTCTTTTATTCCCCACGTTCAATCCCTTTCACATTATTGCCACCTGCATCTTAAAAACATCTCTAAAATCCATCCCTTCCTTGCTGTTGAAACTCTGATTGCTCTGGTTCATTCAAGCCTTGACTAATGCAATTCTTTATTAATTGGCTTTCCCTTCTGTAAACTCTCCCCTCTTAAGTCTATTTTTGCATTTTAGTTTTTTCCTCCTTGTGTTCAAAAGGCCATAGCGCTTTAATTTTTTCACCTACAGACCCACTTGAGCCTTCATTTTTTGCGCCACTAATTGTACTTTGCAATGACAGACTTAACCTCTTAAGGACATAGGACGTACCGGTACGTCCTATGTCCTCACTTGCACTTCAAAGCGGGGCCGCACGGCGGCCCCGCTTTGAAGTGCCGCGATCCCGGGTGCCGCGTGTAGCCCGGGACCGCCGCTATTAGCGGGCACGGTCTGATCGCCGTGCCCGCTAATTAGCTAATCGGAGGCAGCTGTCAAAGTTGACAGCTGCCTCCGATTACCGGAGGCAACGTTTCCCTGGTGTCTAGTGGGGGAGATCGCTCCTCCGGGACCTTGTCCCGGAGGAGCGATCTCCGTTACTGATGCCGGCCGGGGACGCGTCCAAGATGGCGCCGTCCTCGGCTCGGCACTCGTTTGTTTCCGGCTGCAGCAGCCGAAAGCAAACGAGTGCCGATCTCATGGATCTCTGCAGCATATCTATGCTGCAGAGATCTCAATGAGAGATCCAAGTGTATATACTAGAAGTCCCCCAGGGGGGCTTCTAGTATATGTGTAAAAAAAAAAAAAAAAGTGTTGTTAATAGTAAAAAGCCCCCTCCCCTAATAAAAGTCTGAATCACCCCCCTTTTCCCAGGTTTTAAATAAAAGTAAACAAATAAATAAATAAATAAACATGTTTGCTATCGCCGCGTGCGTAATCGCCCGAACTATTAATTAATCACATTCCTGATCTCGTACGGTAAACGGCGTCAGCGCAAAAAAATCCCAAAGTGCAAAATTGCGCATTTTTGGTCGCATCAAATCCAGAAAAAATTTAATAAAAAGCGATCAAAAAGACGTATATGGGCAATCAAGGTACCGATAGAAAGATCACATCATGGCGCAAAAAATGACACCTCGCACAGCCCCATAGACCAAAGGATAAAAGCGCTATAAGCCTGGGAATGGAGCGATTTTAAGGAACGTATATTGGTTAACAACGGTTTGAATTTTTTACAGGCCATCAGATACAATATAAGTTATACATGTTATATATCGTTTTAATCGTAACGACTTGAGGAACATGCATAACAAGTCAGTTTTACCCCAGGGCGAATGGCGTAAAAACACAGTTCCCCCAAATAAAAGAAATGCGTTTTTTTTTTCAATTTCACCACACTTTGAATTTTTTTCTGGTTTCGCAGTGTACTTTATGCAAAAATTCAGCCTGTAATTGCAAAGTACAATTAGTGACACAAAAAATAAGGGGTCATGTGGGTTTCTAGGTGGAAAAATGCAAGTGCTATAACCTTTTAAACACAAGGAGGAAAAACCGAAAACGTAAAAACGAAAATGGGCCATGTCCTTAAAGGGTTAAAGCGTAACTGTCATGTTTTTTTTTTATTGCAGAAATCAGTAGTATAAGCGATTGTAAGAAACTCTGTAATAGGTTTCATCAGCCAAAAAAGCCTCCTTCTGTACTCAAGAAGCAATCTCCCAGCCTCCCCCCCTGACTTCTTATCTGTGCATTATCAGGCAAACACGTCTTCATTACAGAGAAGCCAGTGAAGACGGGCTCTGCTGTCTCCATTGTAAGCCTATGAAGGGGGAGGGGTCGAGGGAGATGAGGGAGCAGGAAGAGGTGACATGAAGGTCAGCTGTTTGTAGACTGTCTGGGCACCTAAAACGCAGGATTCTGGGGTCAGAAAGGTCAGTGCCTATCTATGAACTTACTGAGAGAAGATTGCAGGGTGTTGCGCTGTGCAGAAATCCTCCGTGCTCAGTCACTCCTAACAGCCCCTCCCCTCTCCATAGCCACATAATGGAGACAGAAATCCTGCTTCATTTGATGTGAGGGGGGAGGCTGGGAGATTGCTTTTTCACTACAGAAGGAAACTCTTTTAGTACATAAAACCTATTACAGAATTTCTTAAAATCGCTTGTACTGTAGATATTTAATGTTTTCAGAAAAATGGCCCTGAAATGACAGTTACGCTTTACGTTTCCCACACAATATTCTGTGAAACCAGGAAAAAAAACATTGTGCAGTGAATTTGAAAAAAAAAAAAGGAATTTGTTTTCATTTTGGGGGGCTTTGTTTTTACGCCATTTGCCCTACGATAAAACTGACATGTTATGCATGTTCCTCAAGTCAGTATGATTACAATGATATGTAACTTGTATCACTTTTATTTTATCTGACAGCTTTTACAAAATTAAAACCTTTTAAAAAAAACTAAATGTGTTTAAAATTGCTCTATTCCCAGCCTTATAATGTTTTTATCCTTTGGTCTATGGGGCTGTGTGAGGTGTTATTTTTTTTGCCATGATCTGTTCTTTCTATCAGTACCTTAGATGCGTATATGACTTTTTAGTCACTTTTTATTACACTTTTTCTGGATTTGATGTAACAAAATCCATCAATTTTGCACTTTGGTGGGTTTTTGCTCTTACGCCATTTGCCGTGCGAGATCAGGGATGTGATCAGTTAATAGTTTGGGCGATTACGCACGCGATAATACCAAGTATGTTTGTTTATTTATTTATTTTTGTTTATAAAATGGGAAAAGGGGGTGATTCAGACTTTTATTAGGGGAGGGGATTTTTTATTAATGAACACATTTTTTTTTTTTACTGTATACAGTATACTTAATACAGCAATGATCGATCAGATCATTGCTGTATTACTCTGGTCTGCAGCAGACCAGAGTAATCAAATGCCGAGCCGGGATCAGCGACGCAGAGTCCCGGCTCGGTAAGCAGAAGGGATCTTCCCTCCACGATTGCATTACGGGGGGGGGGGGAAATCCCCCACTAGACACCAGCAAAAGGGGGCCAGTAATACTTTTAAATGCAGCTGTCAGTTTTGACAGCTGCATTTAAAAGTATAATTAGCGGGCGTGGCGATCAGACCGTGCCCATTAATAGCCACGATCCCAGGCTACACATGGCACCCCGGATTGCGGCGGTTAAGAGGGTGGCCCCTCTCTGAACGCCCTCTCCCGCATCAGGACGTACAGTTACGCCCTGATGCAGGAAGGGGTTAATGCAGCAGCCAGACTCATCTCTCTTTCCCGCCGCTACAGAGATGCTCCTCCCCCAGGCTTATCAGGTTCCCTTACACATATCCCATGGCCCAGGTGCTGTATGCAGATGTTGAGGCAGCTGGTGGGCTTCTGGTGTTTGGGGTTGATTTTAGCACGGTTGCCAGGAGTGGCAGTACCCACCCCCGGACACACAAACACTGGTCCTTTGGTAGAACAGTAGTGAGGTGTGAGGGTGCAAGTGCAGGTGCGCTACAAAAAAGATGACAGAGTTTAGCTCTTAACCCTTTGAGGACTAAGCCCAAAATAACCCAGTGGACTGCCCCAATTTTTATTTTTGTGCTTTCATTTTTTCCTCCTCCTCTTCTAAGAGCTCTAGCACTTTCATTTTTCTATCTACAGGGCCATGTAAGAACTTGTTTTTTCTGTGAATAGGTGTGCTATGTAATGTTGTCTTTCATTCTACCATAACATGTATGACAGAACCCCCAAAATATTATTTATGAAAATATAAATTGGTGAAATTGGAAAAAAGAATGCAATATGGTAATTTTTGTGGGGTTCCTGTGTCTACGTTATGCACTATATGATAAAAGCGACATTATACCATTATTCTATAGGTCAGTCTGAACACAACCATATGCAGGTTTACACAGATTCTTTAATGTTATATTTTTTTTTTTTATGAAATCCTTTTTTTTTTTTGCAATTAATAAATAATAAAATGGGCCTGTTGTGACTCTTATAACGGTTTTAGTTTATCACCTACAGGTCTGTATGGGGAGTAATTTTTTGAGCCATGATCTCTATTTTTTATTAATACCATATTTATGTAGATCAGACGTTGTGATCACTTTTTATAAATTTTTTAAAATATATAATGTAACAAAAAAATAATGGCTTTTTTCCCCCTCTTTTCATTTACGCCGTACGGGATGGCGATTGTTATATTTTAATAGAGCGGACAATTACACACATTACGGTATATAATATGTTTATTTATTTAATTATTTTATATGTTTTATTTATATTATGGGATAGGGGGGTGATTTTGTTTTTATTGGGGGAGGGGCTTTGATGTATTTTTTAAACTTTTTTTTTTTCTTTTTTACACATTTTAAGTCCCCCTGGGGAACTTTTACATTTAATCATTAGATTGCAAACACTGATCATTGTTATAGCACCTTATACACCCAGGACGTAAATGTACCTCTGGGGTCGCCTGGTGACATGCGGCCAGGACGTACATTTAAATCCATTTAAATGGGGTTAACCAACAGTGGATACTTTACTTAGAAAACTTTGGTGCAATACAAAAACACACAGTAGGTAACTGCTAACAGGTGCTTAGTGCAAAAGTAATACAAGCCATGAGGTAGACTACATGCAGATAAAGCTATCTTTACTATTTCATTCAATGGACCTTCAATAAAGAATCAAAAGGGGCTGAACTAGAATAATGTACCCACAGCCGTCATTGTAATGACGGGTGCCTAAAGTGCGAAATTACAGACGTCTTTTTGAGAAAACAGGAATGGGCAGTAAAAACATCATGTGAACACAGCCATGGTCAAACATTAACGTGTTATAAATAAGTTGCATCATTTTTTACTTGTTTAGTTTTTTCCTATATTTACCATCTTTGTAACAAATGTCTTAATTTTTTTTAGGATTCAGAAATATCAGTTCCAATGATGAGCCAAAGAGAAAAATTTAACTTCGGCATAATAGAGGAAATTGATGCCCAAATTATTGAACTGCCCTATGGAACTGGAGATCTATGCATGTTCATAGTTCTCCCTAATGAAATTGATGGCCTACAAAAGGTGAGAAAGTTTTATAATAGATGTCTTTATTTTTATGTAATTTTGTGTTATTTGCTGCTATTTTATTATATACAATAACACACACATACACACAGACACTTATATGTGTGTATAATTTATTATGACATTTTACCTACACATATTTCCTTGAAACATTTCTTAATGTCTTAGTTTACATTTGAATCTCATGTTACATAAAGATTTCATTTATGCTAGGGCCTTTCTAAATAGTCCATGAGCTGATCCGCATATGCCTAATTCTTGGCCTAATTTAGTTAAATTGGTTGACCACTTTATAGTAAAATAGGTCAGTGTACAGTATTAGTAACTGTGCTCACTGCACTTACTGACAGCAGCTCCCTGTGTACTTCATAGAGCTAAAATAAGGCTCCCCTCCTCTAGCTCTGTGGTGAGTATGTCCATAAAATGGCTGACCTGGAGGAGCATGTGACCATGCTCCGCCCCCAGTGTCACCACTGAGCCTGTATATGACTATGGAGGACACTGGGGGTGGGGCATGGCCACATGCTTCTCCAGGTCAGCCATCTTATGGACAGACTCACCAAAGAGCAGGACAGCACAGCAAATAATTGCAGCGAGTACCCTTACTAATACTGTACAATGAACTAAGTGGACAACCCCCTTTGTTTCGACAGGAAAAGTCAGATGTTGTCTTAACTTCCTCTCCCTTACACTCTCATATTTAAGCACTACCTTTTAATGTAATGTAACACAGAATTTTACATATATTTTTGCCTCAGGTTGAAGAGCAGATCACAAGTGAATCCTTAATGGAGTGGACAAACTCAAAATTTCTGACATCAACAAAATTACACGTACAAATACCACGTTTCAAGATAGAGCTGAGCTACAATTTAGCCCAATACTTAACAAACATGGGAATGGTGGATGCCTTCAGCCAACAAAAGGCAAATTTATCTGGGATTTCCAACATAGGCCTATATGTGTCCCAGGTGGTTCATAAATGCTTTATTGATGTTAATGAAGAAGGAACTGAAGCCGCTGCTGCAACAGGTGCAGTCATTATTCCAAAGTCTCTTCTGCAACCTAATACATTCATAGTGAACCACCCATTTTTGTGCTTTATTAAACACATTGCAACAGACACAATTATTTTTCATGTAAAGGTTTATTCTCCATGAATGTACACATATGCACACATTTACATGATAAATATGGTACGAGGTAGGGGTGTATGGGTTCTTTCTTTTTTATGTTTATAGTGAGCCCAGAACAATATAAAATAATTCAGCTATTTGAAATATCCCTTTAAATTTGCTCCCAAAGTAGCACTATGGCACTTCTTTGTTTTTATGCATATAGGGAGACATTTATGAAATCTCTGCCACCAGTGTATGCCAGGGAGAAGGCACAGATTCACCCCCTCTCCCTGGCGTACACCAACCATATCCCTCAATCACCCGATGGGCAGAAAGGCCTCCTTCCATTCCAGATTTACCATGATTTACACCTGGCGTCAATCATGGCAGAAATCTACACCTTTTCAGAAGCAGGTGTATATTTCTGCGCCTGCCGTATGGCAGGCACAGGTTAGGCCGGTTTCACCAATAGGCGTGCGCATCTTATTGAACCCAGTGGGGTAATTGGAGGCAGGACCTAATTTAAGACCGGCATACAAATACGCCGATCTTCATAAATGTCTCCCATAATGTACAGTATCAGTGTAGCTCAGTTACGTCTATAGATTTTGAAAACTGCAGCTGTAATCCCTATGTCTTTTTTTTATACACTTTTATACATTGCTTTATTTAACATATCGTACTTTGCAATATATCTTCATTAAAATAAATGTACTATATAACTCTTTAATTCAATACTATTACACGTTATACCAATGTTCGTTGCTCCTCTGCTCTGATCAAGTGCTACCATCGACACAATGATATATAGCCTGCCCCCCTCTTCCCAAAGCTGGATGTCAGTAGCGTTGTGTGCGGAAGTCTATGCAGAACGACGTCTGTATCAATAGCACTGTGCTGTAGCACTGGATCCATGTTGCTCCTTATTGTTGCCACTCAATTGAAGTTGATGTATAAACAAAAAAGTATTGATGTTCTATAACAAGGTAATATAACTTTAGTAAAGCAGTGTATTAACCTAAAATTGTTCTGAGTGCCCCTTTAAGGTATGTTCATTTTTAATCGTATTGTTATTTTATGTAAATGACTTTAATACATGTAATCTTGGAAATCGCAAACAGATTTATTTCAATAAAGGTGAAAATAGGGTTATTTTGTGTTTCACTCTAATGGTTGCTTTTAAACTATGACCGTGTTGCAACTTCAGCCTACAATATGTATGTGAAAAAAAAACAAAACAATAAAGATAAAGATGAGTGAAATGCACAAATGGCTTACAGATTCAATTTCTGCACAGATTTACACACCACATTGCTAAGAGACAAATACAGCTATTCATGGATGTCAAGAGGGAAAGGGCCTTTCTATAGCTCATTTTTAAAGGGTTCTGTGAGCAGTTTTGTGCTAGCAGCCCTAAGTAGGCACTGGCAGGGGTACCACAGTACCTGCAGTGTGGTGCGCAGATTCCATTGTACTATCAGGTGTGCAAAGCACAAAAAGAAATATCAGTATACTTACTGCACTTACTGACAGCAGACTCCCCACCTCCAGACTGTGTCATCCTGGTCTATATGCTGAATGGCTGAGCATGGAGGAGCATGTGACCATGGCCCTCTCTCTGTGTCCTCCATAGGTATATACAGACTCAGTGGAGGACACTGGAAGCAGGGCATTGTTACATGCTCCTCTATGTTCGGACATATGCTATGGACAGGATTGCAATTCGGCATACAGACCAGGACGGCACAACCTGGAGGAGGGTAGCCTTATATCAGCCCTGCAAGGCACACAGGGAAGCTGCTGTTACTGTAATATCCTTTACAGCACAAGCTTGGAGAACACAGAAATGGCTGCAAATTGCACCCAAGCTAGTATCAATCTACATTACTCATCTACATTAAAAACCAACATCAGAAGTTAGTATATAATTTGATCAAACCATATTGCCTCATATTGTACCACATGCAGGTCTTCTGATAAACATGAGTACCTACTCTAGCCATGGAGCAGCATTTGCCGGCGACCACCACCATCGCAGCCCAGCGGTCCAGTGACCCCGGTGTCGCAGAACCAAGCCCCCAGGGCCAGAGCTGCACCACCCCGCAGACACGGCAAGTAGAGGCAATGGCCACCAGCCAACACCTAGTGTGAACAGATCTAAAAGCCCACTCCATGTGCTCCTAACTAGACTAGAGGAGGAGGTACTTACCATGCACATCACTTCCCACTAATTGGTGACATATGGGTCTACATATGGGAGGACTGCAAAACCTTTACAGCACTGTAGTTTAAATTGTTTTATAAAAGGTGTGTTTATTACAGCAGCTTTAGGCTACGTTCACACTGCGTATGTTTCCGTCCGTAGTGCGAACCGCGAATATACGCACGTAGTTTTGAGGTTGATGCTTTCGCTTGAAAGTATACGATATACGGCCGCACAATGCACACTACGTATGAGCTTACGGCCGGATCGTATACGGCGCCGTGAAAAATGAACAAGACCATTGTTTGAGGACGGAAATGTTGAAACTCACGGCCGTGGATTTCCATGCGGTCCCGTACAAAGTACTTATTTTAGCCAAACTGAACTTGATTTTTCAATCCAAAAGGTTCTGTGTGTTTTATTGGGCTGGGCGAAGATTTCCAAGTAAATGACCTGTTTCAGATCGCTACGAAACAAGCTAGGGAAGCATAACGGCCGCATGTCGATTTTTCCCACGCCCGTAGTTTCAGCCGCACATGTACGGCGGCGTACGAACTACGGCCGGACTCATACGCAGTGTGAACATAGCCTTAAAGTGTAACACTCATGTCCTTAAACATTAAAGCACACGCAACAAAAAAACAGAAAGGGCAAAACCGAAAACTATTCTGAATAAGCTCATTCTAAATATATTTATATTTAAATTAGGCCCCGCTCCTCCCCCGGCTGAAACTCACTTAGAGGCACACACTCCTTAGTAAATGTTGCTGGACGTGTGCCTGACCCTGCGCCTGGTGTACCAAATCTACACCTGCTTCCCTCTTTGCTGCATCCTTCCCACCTGCCCATCGGGTGAGCGAATCTGTGCCTTCTCCCTGGCGTGTGCCCCGGCTGTAAGTTTCATAAATGTCCTAATTATGTAGGCATATGACCATGACCACAATATTGGCCTGACATCCCACAGAAAAATAATGAAAATAAATATAAACACCCCCTTCCGCATATATCCATACATATACACTTTCGTAGCTGTAACAATTTCCACTCTCCTCTAAAGACTTTAAAACAAGATTTTGGACTGGGTCTGTGAAAATGTGTACCCCTTTAGGCATTTATGAGTTCAGTCACTGATGGTAAGGGAGTCTGTTTTTCACTTGGTGTTCCAATTTATCCAAACAATGTTTGTTGGGGTTGAAATCAGGGCTCTGTGTAGACCACTCGAGTTCCTCAAGACCAAACTTCTCTTGCCATGTCTTTATGGACCTCTCTTTGTGCACAGGGGAGCAGTCATGCCAAAGCAGAAAAAGGTATAGTCCAAACCTGCAGGATGGCTTAGCCCTTTCTCACACAGACTTTTCCATGGTTTCTGGGCAAAGGCTTCCGCAGGAGGGCACAGTCTGCTCTCTTCTGCTCTTTGGTACTTACCTTTTAAACTCTCACTCTTGGGGGTCTACTGCAGAGGTTTTAGTAGGAAACTGTACCTGTTGTTCCTGATGGTGGTCAAGGAAGGGAACCTTTTGGTACCCCCAGAGCCAGCCCCTGATACTGCTGTCTGGGCTGATGATAACATGGTGGGGAGGCCCTTGATATTGTTGTGGTGCAGATTTAAACTAGACAACAGGTAGACAATGAAGAAAGTGATGGTCATACACCTTCAACAGCTGACAGCCAACCGATTGTTTGGCTGTCAGCTATGTCTCCAGTCTGGCCCAATCCTCCCTATACACAGGAGCATTCGACAGAGGCCAAGTTAACTTTGCACTAGTTGTCTTTCTCTGTTTCCTCATTCCATTTCTTAATAGTGACAGACTCCCTGTCTGCACTGACTGAGTGAACTCTCCTGACTAAAAGAAGGTTATGCCAGCTGGAGGTACAACTGTGCAGGAAGATCCATGACTTTTAGTGGCGCTGACAGCATCAGATGGACATCACTCCTTTAATGATGGGAGTAGTAGTACTTGATGTAAAATCAAAGCTTGATGTGAAATTAAAGTTTTATTGCAGGAATTACGAGTTTCAAGGCACATCCTCTTCATAAGTTGCGAATCTGATGAAGAGGCTGTGCCCTGAAACGCGTAATTCCTGCAATAAAACTTTAATTTTACATCAAGCTTTGATTTTACATCAAGTACTACTACTCCCATCATTAAAGGAGTGATGTTTATCTGATGCCGTCAGCGCCACCAAAAGTCCCAGATCTTCCTGCACGGTTGTACCTCCAGCTGGCATAACCACCGGGATCTCCCGGCCTGCGGACTGGCTGCAAGAGGCTCGTTATCTGATTATACGATCGTGGTGAGGTGAGCGGCTCCAAAGCCACCATTTCTTTTCGAATGTCCAGTTTGCAGTAACACACTATGTGCGCCCCCGGTGTTTTTTAATCTCTCCAATTTCAACTCTCCTGACTAGACTGAGCTGTCACACCACTGCTGCTCAACTCTACGATTTCCTGTCACAGCTGGATTTTTATCGGGAGCTCATTAGCATAGCCCCACCCACCAACTAAAATCTTTCATACTAACTGAAACAGTTTACTTAAAGTGACACTGTCACCCCCTATTTGCATTTTGACTGCTCTCCACAGGTGTAAAGGGTAAATGTTACAGCTTTCATTACTTATTTTATACCACACCTCATGGTGCTTGTTCTGGTAAAAAGTTGTTTTTATCACCTGTGGATTGGTACATGTGGGTGGAGCCTCACGCCATATGTGCCACATCGCTCCGCCCCTAGCGCCACTTAGCCCTGCCCCATCTGCGACGTCATCGCCGCATAGGCCCCGCCCCTCAGCAGTCATTGGAAGGGCTAGCCTAAAGCTCTAGGCCCCCCCCACTAGATTGTCCCACACCTATATGGTGATGACGTCACAGATGGGGCGGGGCTAAATGGTGCTAGGGGTGAAGCGATGTGGCACATAGGGCGCAAGGCCCTGCCCACATATACCAATCCACAGGTGATAAATACGACTTTTTACCAGAACAGGCACCATGAGGTATAATATAAAATAACTGCCACTGCAGCCTGACTGGTACACATCTCCAGTTTAATACTGAAGACAGGGAGGCTATTTATGGGAACACAGCAACATCTCACTGCCACTTATCACGACCCTGCAGAACTGTCCACAATCAGGCCATTGCCGCTTCAGGACATACTGTACATGGGTCCAATTACCTGGGTACAGTGAGTACACCTGCTTTCACCATCTCCCCACCCACTTCTCAGATGCCAATACTCCATTACCTTCATCACGGCTGAAATATTCTTAGGGCTCTGACGATACTCATTTTGTTGATTCATGTACCTTTTCTTTGTGCACCTCTTGACCCCTGTTGACGTCACTGACAAGGGTGACAGAAACACGTAGGGTATAGGTGTTGGTACTGACGGTGACAGGACATGCTGTGACATATGAGATTGAATTTCCCTAACAGTTGGTGACCTGCACGAACTAAATTAATACTATAGGACACGCTGTGACATATATGGGATTCTTTTGTCGCTAAACAGACAGTGACCTATACGGACTACAAACAGACAATACCGACGATATAGGACCTAGCAGTGTATTCAAAGTACTGTTATATCTTACAATCCTATTTGGTCTTCTGGTATTGTTACCTGTTGGAGAGATTGTACATGTTATATAGTTATTTATGTACTCCATTTGTTATTTGTTCTGTATACCTAGTACACTTTATTATCTTGCATACCAATAAAGATTATTTGTTAGCTTATATCCCTTCATTGTCATTTTGAATAATATAAAATAAGTAATGAAAGCTGCAACATTTACCCTTTACACCTGTGGAGGGCAGTCAAAATGCAAATAGGGGGTGACAGTGTCACTTTAAAAGGCTGTTGGACTGTTGAACAGCTAGATGAACATGTGTGTGTATACCTCCCAACTTTTACTGGGAGGAAAGAGGGACATAGCTACGCCCATAACTGCACTCTATAACCACATACCCCTTATCCACATCACCTATTAACATTATATAGGAAAGAAATATTATCACCACATATTGACTTACATTCCCATACCTTTGCTACCTAACATCCACTGCAATAATGTGCCCCAGTGCTGTGCCTTCATAGTAATAATGCCCCCTGTGTTGTGTCCTCATAGTAGCAATGCCCCCTGTACTGTGCCCCCATAGTAAAAATGCTCCCTGTGCTGTGCCTCAATAGTAATAATGTCACTCTGTAATGCCCCAACGCACAAAAAAAAATTATACTCACCTAATCCAAGCATGGAGCCAGTCTTGAGCTGAGTGAGATCAGGGGGTGGGGGGCGATCTGGAGCTGAGTGAGATGAGGTGGGGGTGGGCGGTATGCTGGGGGGGTGCTGAAGGAGGTCTAAATGGTTGGAATGGAGGGTGGGTTGTACTGCTGCGCCCCGTGCAATGCCCAGCCCGCACAGTGCTAGAAACCGGCGGGTGCTGGGGGAGGAAGCCCCACACTGTGATCGGAGGCAGAATGATTCCACTGGCTACAGGATTATTAGCAGAGCAGAGGGCCCATGGCTCCTGCTCTGCAGTGTACACCTGGTGCTGACTTTGGCGCTGGGAAGCGGGACACATAGGGGCGGTGGGACATCACCCCAATATTGGGACTATCCCACTGAATCTGGGATGTTTGGGAGGTGTTTTTTTTTTTATTTGTATAGCGCACACAGATTCCGCAGCGCTTCACCTATCTGTATGCTTTTAAATGTGGGAGGAAACCGGAGTACCCGGAGGAAACCCACGCAAACATGGAGAGAACATACAAACTCTTTGCAGATGTTGCCCTTGGTGGGATATGAACCCAGGACTCCAGTGCTGCAAGGCTACAAGTCTGTGTGTCTGTGTGTCTGTGTGTGTGTGTGTGTGTGTGAGAGACAGTTGTATCTGGGCCTAGGGCACCTGGGCCTAGGGCACCTGTGAGCACCTTGCAGGGGGGGCAGCACAAGGGAGAAGGGGGAAGGAAACAACTTTTTTTTTGTTTTAATTTTTTTAGTCTCTCACCTCCTGTTCAGACTTGCCAGTAAATCTGGTGTCTTTTCAAGAGGGGGGTGGGGAGGTAGGGGTGATATGTGATATGGTGGTACTTGTCAGGTCTGGTGTGGTATGGCGGTGTTACTGTAAATGTGACACCTGGAGCTAATACCTACCAATCTTCCAATCCTGTGGTGACATTTGTTAATGTTTTAAGCATCCAATGTCGCTCCAATGTCTTCATGATGCTAATGGGTGAGTGAAGATGGGGCGTCTTCTGCTTGCGTCTCCCTGAAAAGTCTATGAGCCTGAAGAGAGCCGAGCAGAAATGAGGGGACACACTGCTCAGCCAGGAGCTTCTGTCCCTTCAGCTAAACAGGTATACACTGGTATAGACCCAGAGCTCTTGGTAAGAGCTCTTATTTTTTGAGACACCTAGGGGGAAATTTATCAAAGGGTGTAAAATTTAGACTGGTGCAAACTGCCCACAGCAACCAATCACAGCTCAGCTTTCCTTTCAGTTGCTGTGGGTAGTTTGCACCAGTCTAAATTTTACACCCTTTGATAAATCTCCCCCCAACTGTTCAGACTTAATTGCTCCATAAAATATGCTGCTAAACCAGGAAAAAAAAATTATTTGCGCAGTGAAATTGATTAAAAAAGCTATTTTTTTTTTTTTTATTCGGGGGGGGGGGGGGGGGTTCATGTTTACAGTGTTCGTCCTGTGGTAAAACAGATATGTTATCTATGTTCCCCAATTCAGTTAACAATGATCGGCAGCTTATATAGCTTTTATTTAATTTCACTGCTTTAAATTAAAAGCTTTTTTAAAAAACCTATTAGGTTCGGTGTTTCAAACACCAGGCTTAAAAATGTCCCCGCAGCAGCGAGTTTCGTCATATTTATTTAGAGGTGCGCACAAAGTGAAACCTACGCTAACTCAGAGCAGCGCATGCAGAGGCCACGCCCCTTCACGTGTGGCCTCTGGCATGAGCAGGGAAGAGGGGCCCGATGGAAATAATTTATTCACACAGCAAGCATGTCCAAATGTATTTGCCCCTCTGGGCCAGGTAATGCCATTTTCGCTGGTTCATAGTAAATGTCCTCGTGTGTGTTTAAAATTGCTCTATTCTGATCCTTATAAAGCTTTTATTTTTTGGTCTATGGGGCTTTGAGGTATCATTTTTTGCACCATGATCTGTAGTTTGTAGTGATAGCTTGCTTGTGTTTATGTAACTTTTTTATTGCTTTTTTATTTTTCCGGCTTTGGTGTAACCAAAAATCAGCAGTTTTGCACTTTGGCTCTTTATGCCTATGACGTTTACAATGCAAGATCAGGAATGTGATAATTTAATAGTTCAGGCGATTCTGCATGCAAAGATAGCATCATCGCACCATCAGCTGCTCAGCCTTAGGCTGAGCAGCTGATGACGCAGCAGAGGGGGGCCGGCATGAGGGACGAATGGAGCAGTTCGGCCGCGCTCCCGAAAATGACATCATTGTCCCAAGATGGCGGACGGGGGTCGACATGAATCAGGTGTTTATAGTGCATCACACTTCCGGGTCTAGCGTGGGTGGGGGGAACACGGGGAAGGGGGCCATTCACTAGCATAACTTACATTACAAAGTTGTATAACTTTGTAATGTGTGTTATTTAGTAAAAAATTTTGAAACACCGCACTACCCCTTTAATAAAAACAGAGTAAACATAATAAAATATAAAACTTTTTTTTTTACACTGTTTTATACTAATTTGATTCAGACATCGGTAACATCTTCCAGCCACAAGGTACGGTGCAGGAGGCATGTCCAGCTATGATCTTGAACACTGCTTTATTCTCTCTACTTGATAATTGAGTCTCCACCACAATCATCTCTTTTCCTGAAGAGTTTTCTGTAGTTCTCATAGTTCTGCTTCTGCTTGACATCATTCCTTACCATTCTCGGTTCATCTGTTCCTTTCTGTGTGGTTGGGATGTCAGAGTCATAGGAGGCAGGAATTGAAAGAATACTACTTAAACAATTTATTTGCTAAGTAAATTTGGGTCAAGGAGTTGTCCCCGTTACAATACCCTCACCCAATTATTTTCACAAACAATATACAGAAGCATATTCACCTCCCTTTACTAATACAGCAGACAGTAATATTTTATAACTGAATATAAATGTAAGATATTCTATGATTCACAGCAGGTTGAGTTTGTATTTAAAAAGTTGCAGAATCACCACAAATACTGTTTTATTAGCTTTATTTTTAGAATAATGACACAGAAAATGAGAATTATAGGACACACAGTCAGTTTAAGTCAAAATTGTAGGAATGGTTATTATAAAATAATTGGTGGTCCCGCTAAGGAAAGCACACTTAACTATTAGATATAATAGTTTACAAGTTCTCTATAAAATATAAATGCAGTGAAAATATTACATTATCCTAAGCTAAAAATGATGTCCTGCTACTGGAGGTATACTATGGTAGTTATACTATAGTCTCCAATGATTTAGAGAGGGTTTATAACATGATATAACAGTGGGACCAAAGGGATACTAATTCTCCTTTAGGTGAGAGCGTCATAAAGATGTATAGAGACTTACAGGGTCCACTGGGAATATTGGGAAGAAAGGATATGCAAAGGAGCTCTCACACCATCTTAATAAGGTTTTATCCCCTTCAAGTCAGTGTTTTACTCCACCTAGGACTCTTTAAACATTTCTAGCTATATCTACTAAGACAAAAATCTCTCTAAAATGAAAGAATACCCATCTACAGAATGCTGCTTTAGGGTTATTGCACCTCATCAGTACCCATTGGTCTCATGGCAATAGGCCTCTCAATAGCCAGCCGGCACCTTTCTCTGTACTGAGAAGGGACAATAGCCTTGAAATATCTGTCTTTAGATTGGCTTGGCATATATCCCTAGTCATGTTCTAAGAGTCTTTATAAAGAAATGCAGCGCTGATGTCAGATTATATAGATTTTTTTTTAAAATAAACATTTAGTTAAGTTTATAAATTTATAAAGAAACAGTTTATATATTGCTGATCTCAAGATTACATTCTTAGCATCATTTCTTGATGGAAAGATTAATATATAGAAATGGTAAGCAGCATACTAAGCAGCATACTAAGGACTAAGGACTATTGGACTGTCCTGTTCCACGCCAGCGATATAGTTGATGACTACCGTGACACTCTCTCAAGTGTGATATTAGCTTATCACTATTTTTATAACTGTAAGCATCATTCCAATTGGATATACACAGTGTACCTATCAGTAGCGGACTATAACAGGTCTTTTTCGGGCAGCCCGGGGCCCTGAGCTCCTGGTGGGCCCATGGCCACCCAAAAAGACTTATACTTTCAGTGGTATACTGTCTCCTGGCTACAGTTCTGCCATGATTTGCAAAAATCGCTGGTTTTTTATCACAGTTCTGCACTATCCTGTACTATAAACTAGGTGCCCTTAGTGCCGCCATAGTTACAGTGGGATTGGGGGGCCCAAGCTTGGTCAACAGCCCGGGGCCTATGGTGAAGTTAATCCGCCCCTGGTACCTATATATATGTGATATGTGTCCTTGTGCAGTCTTGACCCTTGATCTGCTGAAGCGTAGGGAGCATGCCCCAGCCAGTGGCGTGTAACCAACTTGCTGAAAGAAGAAATTCCCATACAAAACTTTCTGTGACGTCCAGGTGCTACAGGCTCCGGTAAGTGGCAAAATTCCCTCAACGTGTTTTGGGGATGGCTATCTCCTTTCTTAAGAAGATGCATGTCTCACTCGGATCCTCCTTATATAAGCAAAGCACTTAAATCAGGACTAATCCTTTGCTAGCCAAAGTATAACTATAATAAAACGCAGTTCATTGTAATACACCATAGAAAAAACGCAACTAACTTAAAAAGCAGCCTATAAAAATGCAAATAATTTAACCTTAGCATTTAGTCTGGCTGCATTGTGTCGAGGTTAAATATGTTTTGGCTTTCCTTTCTGGACATTTTATGTATATAATAACATAATTATTGTATATAATTGTAACACAACAATAATACAGTTGAAATTGTTCAACTTTTGGGATGACCAACATTACATTAAACAAATGATGCTACATGATCCTATCCACATAAATAATACAGGAAAAAATGTAAGAAAACTGGAACAGCCCTAAGCAAATTTTAGTGAAGGAAATGGATTGCTACTTGGTGCTTCGATCATGCCATTTACATATCCAAGGAAAACACTGTCTCTTGTCTCAGCCACAGCAAGTGCCTAGGAAGTGGGCTCTTATGCGTAGGTACCCTTGTGACTGCATTGGAAGTTTTACTGCCTTTCTTTCTCAGCTAAGATTTACAACTCCAATGGTCTCTTGATTGGACAATAGAGTCGTGAATCACAGCAGAGACCAGGGAAGCTAAAAACAGGGAGCTTAGTGCAGCTTACCAGAAGATCCTGTATTCTCAACATTTGCTATGGCGGTGGTCCAGATATTAAACAATGTTTTGCCTAGCCATGCAAGTTGCATGGCTGAAACTGAAGGTATCGCTCCAATCCCCTCTCCAATAGAATAGAGCTGTAAGCAGTTTTGATGGCTCGTGATTGCTGACAGACTCCCTTTAAAGCAGAGCTGTGTTCTATGTCACTGTGTAAAGCCCCTATTACACGGGGCGATAATGAGGAGCAAGCAAGTGCTATTCCACACATCGGCAGCCAGCGGGTGAGAGCTGGGGGGGTGGGGGAGAGGTGTGGGGGGCCAAGGGGGGGGCTGCTCGCTAGATCGTCCGTGCAGCCTATAAAGGTTTAGTTGGTTTGCCATAGGCAATAATACCTTTATTTCCCCAAAAGTTTAAAACTTAGCTTTTATTATTGTAGTAGATTAAGATATGATTCAATGTGCTTCAGTGTTAGTGTATATACAGTGCTCCTTATTAAAATAGGTGTACCTTCCGAGCTATTTGTTTTGCCAGTGTTGTAACTGGTCTGTAGTGCAGTGTGTACTGAGTATGGCAATATGAATAGTCATAAGTGGTTAACGTGAACTGTTTGTTGGGGATAACATCCCTCAGTAGTCTTATGTCTTATGTTCACTGGTGTTATGTCAGAGAAACTGATATACATACACTAAGGTGTCAGGAAGGGCCACTGCACCGCAGCGATATGAGAGATATATTGCTCTCAGTATGTAATATTGTGTGTATATAGAGAAGCTGTCATACAAATAATGCTTATACTCGAGTGCCAAGTTGCTGGTGGCTGACGGGCTGTCCCGTGTCCGAGACCTAAATAGCAATATCGCCGTTCCAGCAATTACAGTGATTGTTATGGCGTGCTCGAGGTATGCCACCCTTATCTCTTGACACAATCGGGTAAGTCTATTGATATTTGCGGAGTGAGCGGTGTTTAGAAGTTATGCAGGCTATATCGTCAGCTGGGCCGGTGGCCTCTCGCTGACGGCAGTCGCTATGATTTGTGATACCTGCTAGCCTGATGCGTGTAGGCTATCCCTGTCCGGGACAACAACCCGTATAACTCTTACATAAAGTCCGCTATCTAATACCAATGACTATTCCATAATGACTATTCCATAATCAATAGTTGCTCAGTACTCAGTTATATTGTTTAAAGGTACATCTAGTCTAAAAAGTGCCTTGCCCTATCTCTATCTTAGATATTCCATGCGGGAAATTGCTAAGAAATTGAAGATTTCCTACAACGGTGTGTACTACTCCCTTCAGAGGACAGCACAAACAGGCTCTAACTAGAGTAGAAAAAGAAGTGGGAGGCCAGGTTGCACAACTAAGCAAGAAGATAAGCACATTAGAGTCTCTAGTTTGAGAAACAGACACCTCACGGTTCCCCAACTGGCATCTTCATTAAATAGTACCCGCAAAACACCAGTGTCAACATCTACAGTGAAGAGGCGGCTGCGGGATTTTGGCCTTCACGGCAGAGTGGTAAAGAAAAAGCCATATCTGAGACTGGCCAATAAAAGAAAAAGATTAAGATGGGCAAAAGAACACATAGGACATTGGACAGAGGAAGACTGGAAAAAAGTGTTGTGGACGGATGAATCCAAGTTTGAGGTGTTTGGATCACAAAGAAGGTTTGTGAGACGCAAAACAAATGAAAAGATGCTGGAAGAATGCCTGATGCTGGAAGAATGCCTGCCATCTGTTAAGCATGGTGGAGGTAATGTGATGGTCTGGGGTTGCTTTGGTGCTGGTAAGGTGGGAGATTTGTACAGGGTAAAAGGGATTCTGAATAAGGAAGGATATCATTCAATTTTGCAACGCCATGCCATACCCAGTGGACAGCGCTTGATTGGAGCCAATTTCATCCTACAACAGGACAATGACCCTAAACACACCTCCAAATTGTGCAAGAACTATTTACAGCAGAAGCAGGCAGCTGGTATTCTATCGGTAATGGAGTAGCCAGAGCAGTCACCAGATCTGAACCCCATTGAGCTGTTGTGGGAGCAGCTTGACCGTATGGTACGCCAGAAGTGCCCATCCAACCAATCCAACTTGTGGGAGCTGCTTCTAGAAGCGTGGGGTGCAATTTCTCCAGCTTACCTCAACAAATTAATAGTTAGAATGCCAAAGGTGTGCAATGCTGTAATTGCTGAAAAAGGTGGATTCTTTGACGAAAGCAAAGTGTGATGTAAAAACAATGTTATTTCAAATACAAATCATTATTTCTATCCTTGTCAATGTCTTGACTCTATTTTCTATTCATTTCACAACGTATGGTGGTGAATAAGCGTGACTTTTCATGGAAAACACAAAATTGTTTGGGTGACCCCAAACTTTTGAACGGTAGTGTATATGTTGCAATGTTCGCACACAGCATAGGTCTTTTTATAGACATTGACATTTGCAATAAAATATAAAACATATGTTTAACAACTTAACTACTGTAAGAATTATCATAAAAAAATATTCTTCTCTATATTTATGGCTTGACTTTCTGTTCCCTTGAATTATAACGTATTGAGGAATGAAATAAATACAGTATTTTATGAGATATAAGCTGTAAGATGAGGTGTTGTCCCTTGCAATGTTGAAGATCCCACCCTATAATTTTTTGTAACAATGCACTGCATTATTTAATGGCTCAGTCACTGTGTTGGTAAGGTTCCCTTGTCTTGTTACATATCACAGCATCTTAGGTTTGTGTTGTGACCTACTACGATTGTGGCCACTATGTTACTGTGATACTGTATGACTATATGCCATTTACCCTCCAAACGAAAAGGATTTAGGAAACAAGTAGTCTGTCAATACAGAAGTATATTCGTCATCTGCTTTCCTACCACAGACATAATGCACATGGGAAAAGGTCACTTGCAAACAAAGTACAGGTTTGGGCTGTTTTGCTTTATAGAAAATAAAGCTAAGCAAGGTTTTTCTTCACCACTGATCAAGAATATTGGGCCACGCAGATAAAACACTGTGGATTTTTGGAGATTTTTACATTAAATCTAATCTACATCTAAAGTGTGGCGTGCCAAATAATAGATACAATGTAAATAGCAACAACAAATCAATATATGATGTAGCAGCAAATGTAAAAAAAAAACGTGTGCAAGTGCAATAGCTGCAAAACCAAATAGTCCAGAAAAATATATTGACTTACAAATCTATGCACTATTCCCAAAGGTAGCCTTAACCATTGTGTTACAAAGCCATGCTCCTTCACCGTAACCTTATATATGTTTTACACCACTTCCACAGGGGCTATCCTTAAAGGGGTTATCCAGTGCTACAAAAACATGGCCACTTTCTTTCAGAGACAACACAACTCTTGTCTCCAGTTCAGGTGCGGTTTGCAATTAAGCTCCATTCACTTCTATGGAACTGAGCAGCAAAACCCCGCCCAAGCTGGAGACAAGAGTGGAGCTGTCTCTGTTTCTATAGCGCTGGATAACCCCTTTAAGCTTTGAGTACCTTGTTTGGCAGACACAGTTTGAAAATCTTCAAGCCATTGCCTTTAAACATACACTTTGCACAGTGGGCTACTACTACAATTTCCTCTTCTTCAAACTACAATTCGAACTCTAAGGCTTTTTTTTTACTATATTTAAATTTTATACACATTTTAAATTCGATGAGGGATTGCCATGTCAATTTTATTCTTACTTTTCTAAATTTGTTGGTATATTAGCTGTTTACAGAGGGATAGATGATACCGTAGAAAGATAAATACTGTCCATAGATGAAGAGATAGATCAGGTGTTTATATACAGAAACACCTAAAAAAAAATAGTAACACATTAGGTTTAACCTAATAAATGACATAATAATGGACACTGTGCCATGCATTTATACGCTATATAATCATTGCATTTCTTGGCACATTGTCAATGGGTACAGAAGTACAGTATAAAAGCCTGCACATTCTAAACGCCCTACCAGTCAGCTGAGATCCAGCAAGAATACACTGAGACTATATAACTAATTCCACTAGGTAATTTAACTTTTCACTTACAAAAATGTATTTCCTACTTTATACTTTACTTTTTAGTTGCATCATACATAGAAGTAGGTTTATCTCTTTAAGGGCATTTACCACAAGTGTTCTCCTTTGATGTGTTCTACAATATCTAGTTAGATATTAAGCAAACATACATTTTTGTTACAATCTACAAAAAGGTATCTAACTTGCAAAAATCACTTTTTTTTTTGTTAAACATTAATTTGCTTTAGGTGTACATTCGGGTGTGGATGGCTCCTTAGACAATGAAGTCTTGCGTAGTGATAGTTACGTTGTTTGGTAATTTTTAGGGTTAACATTGCATTAAACTGTGACCAATGTATTTTTCTAGGATCCACTGCAAGCATCATGGACGCCTCCAGTAAAGCTGTTTTCAACTTCTCATTTGACCTCATGAAAGAAATGTTGAAAACTGAAGGAGACAAGAACATATTTTACTCACCTCTCGGCATTTCTCTAGTGTTGAAAATGGCTATGTTGGGCACAAGTGGAAATACTAAAACTGAAATAGAAAAGGTACTTTCACTCTGCAATTGTTATGTATTTTTTAGATGTATTTAAAGGGAATTCTTCTAATCATAGTTACCTTCTGGTATATTATTCAGATAAATCATACCAAATCATTGAGGGGAAACAATTGGTATTTTAATTCAAGACAACTTCTGTAATCTGACATCCACTATGGTGGACAGCCTATCATTTTGCATCTAGCTGTAAATCTTTAGCAAATAGATGATTCTACCTAAGGAGTTTGAAGCTGGCTGCTCATTGTAGACCTGGCTGCTCAAGCAATACATGGTAGGCTCAAATCTGCCATGACCATAAGGTAATGACATCTGTATTCCACAACCTTCTGAAGAGTGATGATTTCAGCTACAACTTGCAGTATAGCTGAAAAATAACTGGATATGAAAAAACCTTAGATATGATTGTCCATCAATGCTGAAAGTTGTTGAACACTTTTGTTTTTGGAATCATGGAGTTTACAGATCATGAATATTCACCAATGTTATCTTGTACTATGTGTTGTAAACTACTATGAATGTTTTGATGACATTATACTCATGTCACTTTCATAATAATGTTGCAGGTGATATTAATGACAAGCCTGCTATGTTCTACACACAACAGGAAGCGTCAGGCTACTATTAGGCTTAGTGGCTAGAGTGAAAATTGCAAGATTTCAGGATTATAGTAAGATAGCAAAATGGAATATTAGAAGGAAAAAAATCACCAATTTTTTAAAAATATGTTAAATATAAACATTCCATTTAAACAGTGGCTCACTTTCTCATGACCAATTCAATTTAAGTCATGGTCAGAAGACTAGTTAAAACCAGTCATCTAGCAGACACCTGTACCTTTAGGATTTATTGAGGACACAGGGGAGAAATCACAAAAAAAAACCTTTAAAAACTATTCTAAAGTAACCAAACTATATTAATACACGAGAGTGTCTGGATAACCAGCTTGAATGAGCACTTTATGGCCCTTACATTGTCTAGACGGGGGTATCCTACATGATACAAGAATCAATATGCAGAATACTGCCTAAAAATTCTTACAGCACTATGCAGGTTTTACATGAAAACCTGTGCAATAAAAATATTATGTGTGTGTGTGTAAGTTACCTTAATATTTGTAGAATGAACAGTTATTCATGTTAAATTCTCTTTTCCATTTCAGGTTCTTCATGTTTCTGAAGAATGTCCAACACAGGTACAAGTATGCCTTTCATAAATATGTTGTGCCCTTATACTTACAACAGAAGTGTTGCCTACCTACTAAAGAAACTCTGTGTACATTTTTTCAGGACCTGACCCTGAGAAATACCAGGGGGCCACCCTGGTATTTCCCTATTTATGTTCCAATACTCGCAACTGAGTGGGACTTAAGGGGCTATCTATCAGGGTGGTGTGATGCTCTCCCCCAATCATGGAGGCACCCCGTGGCAACTGGCTAGAGATATCTGGCTATCCCGTGTTTTGAGACTCGCAACCGAGACTCCACGGACTCTTGTTTTGCATATTTAAATTTTTGGGGGCATCAGTGGAGACTCTTGATTGAGTACTTCATTGGAGTTTTTTTCACTGTTCTCCTTGAGTTCAGTGATTACTGTGTTTTGTTGGTTGATATGTCGGATTACATGTCAGAAGTTACTAGAAATTACAGTAGTAATAATAGTTTCTTCCAACATTACCCAAAATGAAATACAAAGTTTTCCTTCTCATGACTTCATGATGTCTAATATACAACAATGTTTTCATCTGATCTCTTCTGGTTATGTGCATTATAGGACTGTCAAGGCCTCCCATCAAGCATAAAAGCACTTCTGTCAAACCAAGCAGGCAAAAAGTATGATCTGAAGGTTGTAAATGCACTTTTTGGAGAAAAGACCATCACATTTCTAGAAGTAAGTTGCAAATTTAAGATTTTGTTATACTACTATTCTCTTGAAACTGTTAGGCTATGATAATGAACATTATTTTCGGCCGTCATTATCAATAGATGGATGACTTTTCCTCATAAATGCCGTCCCGTTTCTGTAGTGGGAACATAGCTTTAGGGTGTAACATTTTTCATGCAATCTATGGGGGAGATTTATGAAAGGGTGTAAATATACACCTGGTGTAAACGGCCCACAGCAACCAATCACAGCTCAGCTTCTGGCTCTGGTAGAATAAAAGCTGAGCTGTGATTGGTTGCGGTGGGCAGTTTACACCAGGTGTATATTTACACCCTTTCATAAATCTCCACCTATGTGTTTAACGGTTTAATGAATTTTGTTTTTACTTACAGTATGTGTAAGATGTACAGGGTAATGTTGTCTAAAAATCGCTATATATTATTATGAAGCTTCATTCTTAGAAGATTAGAAAACTATCTAAAACTTTCCATGATCCCTATTATTTCATTGTACCAGCATCTCTTATTTCACCTTAGGGCTGCGTTCACACTACGTATATTTCAGTCAGTATTGTGGTCCTCATATTGCAACCAAAACCAGGAGTGGATTAAAAACACAGAAAGGATCTGTCAACACAATGTTAAAATTGAGTGGATGGCTGCCATATAACAGTAAATAACTGCCATTGTTTCAATATAACGGCCGTTGTTCTAAAATAACAGCAAATATTTGCCATTAAATGGCAGCCGTCCACTCAATTTCAACATTGTGTGAACAGATCCTTTCTGTGTTTTTAATCCACTCCTGGTTTTGGTTGCAATACTGACTGAAATATACGTAGTGTGAACCCAGCCTAAATGTATTGACAAATTGATAACAATCTGTTACCAATCACCTTGCATATAGGATGTGCCCTTAACACTGTTAAGTCATTGCTGGCAGTATCAAGCTATGTGCAACACCAAAAAACCTTTGTTTTGTATTGCACCGTGTGTTATGAGAAATGTACTGGATTAGAAACACATGGGGGGAGATTTATCAGACATGGTGTAAAGTGAAACTGGCTCAGTTGCCCCTAGCAACCAGATTCCACCTTTCATTTTCCACAGAGTCTGTGAGGAATGAAAGGTGGAATCTAACTGGTTGCTAGGGGCAACTGAGCCAGTTTCACTTTACACCATGTTTGCTAAATCTCCCCCATTGTTTTCTTCAAGAAACAGCACTTACCTGTCCATGGGTTATGTCTGTGTAGCAGCTAAGCTCTACTGAACTGAACAGAGACGAGTTACTATGCCAGACTCAATCTGTGGACAGTATGTAAAAAAGCAGCAGTCTTTTTTAAACCCTGAACAACTAATTTAAAGGTCCTTCTACATTAAATTTATGAATTGTTTTTTTCAGCAATATTTGCAGCTTATAAAAAAGGAATTCAATGTAGAGCTCAACCCTGCTGACTTCAAGAATAATGCAGAAATAGAAAGACAAAAAATAAATGAATGGGTAAAATGTTTAACAAATGGTAAGTTATTTCTCATCATCATACTACATATACTGCATAGGTGGAATTAGAGATGAGCAAATTTACAGTAATAATGAAGCAAAGCCTCAAGCCAGTGGCATAGCAAGGATTTATTTGGCGCAATAGCAAGAAACTATACGGGGCCCATTAATCCTGTGTGCATAGTTATTTGGTATGACTATACTTGCATATTTGGGAATACCACAAAGCCATTCTCTAATATATCCCTATTATCTGGACGAGAAACATAATCTAAAAATAAAGAAGGAAGACATTTGGAGTTCAAACTCCCTATAGCTGACTCAGAGCTTATCAGAGGACACACGTTTCTTACATTTAGATGTTCTTGCAGATCAATGACAAGAACTAAATACAATTTTGCCATAATTTGTTAAAATCTGTTTTTTAGGAGAAACTAAGACCATAGAGGTATCATGTAACAGGGAACAGATATGGGCCCACTAAGTTAAAAAAACGGTTTGGCATTGGACCATACCCGGTAGAGGAGTCTAAGTACCATCTAGGTTTTCCCCCTACATTCTACTCCAGGATGGCAAAGCTGATCTTATGTCCCCATAAAGGTACATAAGCATAGTCAGCACACTAGGTTGAAGACTGGAGAATGAGAATAACCAAGGATGAGGCAGAGGTGTAGTTCGATAAAGGCAGATGGTCAAGCAAGGCAGGTGGCAAAGGTGTTTAGACCAGCAATATGGATTGGCAACAGGAGAAAGAGTACAGTACAGGATGTGATCAGGCAGAATTAGATTTCAGGAAACAATCATGGGCAGAATACATGCATATAAATACAGTATTTAATTTTATACACTTTGATAAATGAGGACCATAAACTGTACAGATACTGTAACTACCTATGTTAACATAGCTGTGTGACTGTGTTAACAGTTGTATAGCTGCTGCTAAGATGACAATTTTCTATGTAAAAGACCAGCCATAAGGGTCCCTTCCATATATAACCTTTAAAGGATAGACATAAGCAGAAACTTACTTCACACCTTACGAACATGAAGCTTTCACTGATCCACTGGTACCTCAATTTGGTCCGACCTTTATTAGTGAGGTATAGTTTGTTTGCAATACTTACTGTCTTACAAATGACATCTGGGTATATTTTTGTTTGTAACCTTGGAATGCAAAAATTCTTAATGTTTAAAATAAGTAGAAACAAAGCCAAATAGTGAACCCAGTGCATATTTGTTTGTGTGTGCTAGTTTCTGTGCCTGTTTTATCATCCTAGGTAAAATTACAGACCTGTACGCTGAAGGAAAACTTGATGGATCAACAGTTTTGGCCTTAGTAAATGCAATTTACTTTAAGGGTCAATGGGCAATCAAGTTCAATCCAGAAAATACAAGAGAAGAAACTTTCAACGTGAACAAGGTAGATCTGCTATTTATGGTTTTTATATAAAGTAAGAAAAAGAGTAATTCTCTAGTCGAGTTCAGACATGGTATCTGTTTTAAAGACGTATTCCGAACTTGGACGTTTGGTATATTCACAAAATATATAATTAATGCCTGATATATGTGGGTCTCACTTTTGGGGCTCCCCCTATATGAAGAAGTGGGGTCTCCTGACAAGCCTAGGAAGGCAGATAAAACATGCCATATGTTATTGTGGTGGAACATTCACTTTAAAGTTTTGATATAACAAAGTCTCACCATGAGCAAATCCACCTCAGCACATGCAGCAGCGTGTGAACTGTGACTAGTTTGCCCTCCTATATGGGTGGTGCTCAATCATCAGTCACAGATGCATGAAAACGAAATCTTCATATAGAGGTTAAAGATGAGGCACTCACCCAGCCATCGGTAATAATGTTGCTAAGGTTTATTCAAGTCTCATCTCGGAAGCACAGAACGTGGTCGAGTGAGTGAGCGGTCGACAGCCTGTTTCATGTGATGACGTTCACGCTTCCTCCCCCCCCCCGATACTGGCAGCATCGCCACAGCACACACACTATTCCAGCTGTACCTGGCACTTGGTGTCAGCTTACTCTTCTATAGAGTCCTATGATGTTCTGAGTGTATTCTCTTTTGGAACCCCCAACTAACCCCCCTCCCAGTTTTCAGTGTTTTTATGGGGCCCAATGAATCCTAGCTATGTCCCTGGCTGAGGATACTTACCTTGAATGTCTATGAAAGTCTCATCTTCAGGATGTTATGTATATTTTAAGTATATGTATGGATGTATAGTTCTTGACACATCTCATTCACATCATAAATGTGTTTGCCGTAAAATTAGTTTGTACAGATTTTCTGTATGGGAAATTAAAGCAAATCTTCGTTTTTTTTTTATAGAAGCTTATAAAAAGCAGGTGCATATTTTCAGTTTCCTAACATACTTTTTTTGCCAACAGCTCTAGTGATGTGGACTACAAATGAATAATGTAAATTTACCATAAGGTAGATTGATTCTATATGCATACCAAGAATTCTATTAACCAATAGTCATTGCTACACTTACAAGTAATAGTAATAACGGCCATTGTTGCAGTTTGCAACACTGGCCGCTATTTATTGAAAACATCTAATGACTTTGTGTTCTATGGAATCCCGTCCGGAGTGTATACACACAGTATACACTCTGGCCGGGATTTTTGTGAAAACTCCATAAGATAAAAAAAAATATAAAAATTAAATTAAAAAAAATTATTTTATTTCTTCTAGAATGAAAAGAAGACAATTCAGATGATGTCTCACAGTGGAAAGTTTAAATTTGCTGCCCTTCCAGACATAAAGAGCAAGGTTCTGCTGCTTCCTTATCAAGAAGACATAAGCATGATCATAGTGTTACCAGATGAGACTGAAGGAATCAAAGAGGTACAGTAAAAAAATTTCTTTTTTTTTTAATGTGCTGGAGCTCATGGCCGGTCTTACACACTGAACTTAAATGGGTATTCCAGGAAAAGTTCACTTTTCCTCTATCCACAGGAAAGAGGAAAAGTAGGAGATCGCGGGGGTCCAACCCCTGAACCTCCCGGCAATCTCTATATTAGACCCCGCCAGCTCTGTTATGAATAGAACCCTGGGTCCGCACGTGACCTGTGGCTCTATTCATTACTATGGAGTAAAGGAAAGAGCCGAGTATGGCGGAAAAGTGCTGTGCTCAGCTATTTCCGTCGCTCCATAGGAATGAGTAGAGGAGCGGATCACGTGCCGAGCCAGAGCTCTACTCATAACAGAGCCAGTGGGGAGTCTGGTTTTCTCTGACTGTTGGCTCTCTACAGACTTAGACCAAAATTACATAAGTGCATATTTATAGACTGTAGAATTTATCCATCCCTCTTTCCTTCATCCATCTCCGTGACCTGCAAATCATAGCTGGACACAGACATAGAATGCAAGGAAGGACTGCAAACACTTTGCAGACATTGTCATATGATTCAGACATAACTATACTACAAGTGATGACAAACATCTGTCCCTTCATTCTACTGATCAGCGTGGGTCTCAGCACTAAGACCCTGATCGATACAAACCTCTGATATGTCGCTATGACATGTCAGAAATTTAATGATAGGTACCCTTTAAGCAACAATCTTTCCATGTGTCCATGCAGGCAACGATCAAACGAGTACCAAAAACGCGTTCGTATGTCATTAATCACATCTTTTGAGCTGACCATAAAATCATTGTTAAACGTTCGCAAACCTTTTGTTGTATGTACACATTGATTGTTCGCAATTACGAATGTTCGTATCCTAGAGTACAGGAACGATCGTAATTACAATCACAATTGCAATTGTTCCAAGTATTATGGTGAATGATTTCAGCTCATTCTCAAAAGCAATCGTTAATCAGTGTAAATGAAAAATCGCTTTCTCTAATAGGACCCTCATGCTGGGTTTACACGAAACGATAATTGGCCCGATCGTACGATTAACGCTGTCGGAGTAACGATTTTTTTTCCATAACGATCAGCGTTTAGACGGTACGATATATCGTACGGAAAAATCGTTTTGAAATCGTTTTGCGATCGCGCGTCCGCAGCCCGGCCCCCCGCTCATCCGCAGCCGGCCCCACGGTCAACCACAGCCCCCTGCGCCGCCCTGATCGCCACCCCCGACACTCCGATCGCCACCCCCGCCGATGCCGCTCCGAACGCCCCGCCGCCGCTCCGATCGCCCCCGCCCCGGCCTCGAGCACACGTTACCTGCTCCGCGTAGCAGGTCTTCGAAATCCCTGGCTCCCCTCTTCAGTGCATTGATTGGCTGAAGAGGTGAGCCGGGAATTTCAAACGGCTCCTCTTCATCCAATCAGTGCTCCTCTTCAGCACTGATTGGCTGAACAGGAGCAGTTTGAAATTCCCGGATCCCCTCTTCAGCCAATCAATGCATGGCAGCACTGATTGGCTGAAGAGGAGCCATTTGCAATTCCCGGCTCACCTCTTCAGCCAATCAATGCACGGCAGCACTGATTGGCTGAAGAGGAGTCGTTTGAAATTCCCGGCTCACCTCTTCAGCCAATCAATGCACTGAAGAGGGGAGCCAGGGATTTCGAAGACCTGCTATGCGGAGCAGGTAACGTATGCTCATGGCTGGGGTGGCGGGGGCGATCAGAGCGGCGGGGGCGATCGCAACGGCGGCGGGGGGGGGCGATCGGGGCGGCGGGGGTGGCGATCGAGTCGGCGCAGGGGGCTGCGGATGAGTGGGGGGGGCGGGCTGTGGATGAGTGGGGGGCCAGGCTGCGGATGAGCGGGGGGCTGGGCTACGGGCGGCCGGACTTTTGCGCAACGACTGTTTACACGGAACGATCGGCAAATTTTTTGCGAACGACGATTTAAGAACAAGATAAAAGATCAAAATGAACGATTTCTCGCTCGTCGTTCGATCGTTTACTGCGTTTACACGTACGTTTATCGTTCGAATTCGATCGTTATCGTGCAAATTCGAACGATAATCGCTCCGTGTAAACCGAGCATAAGTGTCCATTTACACAGAAAGATTATCTGACAGATTATCTGCCAAAGATTTGACGCCAAAGCCAGGAACAGACTATAAACAGGGATCAGGTCATATAGGAAACACTGAGTTTTCTCCTCTTTTCAAATCCATTCCTGGCTTTGTCTACATTATTCTGCATAGAAGAACTATACATTAACCCCTTCAGGACCGGACTTTTTTTTTTTGCACTCTTGTTTTTTCCTCGTGTTTAAAACGCTATAGCACTTGCATTTTTTCACCTTAAGACCCACATGAGCCCTTATTTTTTGCGCCACTAATTGTACTTTGCAATGACATGCTTAAGTTTTGCATAAAGTACACTGCAAAACCCCCCAAAAATTAAATGTGATGAAATCGGAAAAAAAACATGCTTTTTTCAATTTGGGGAGTATTTGCATTTACGCCGGTTTACCTAGGGTGAAGCTGACTTGTTATACATGTCCCTCAAGTTGTTACGATTACAAGGATATATAACATGTATAACTTTTATTTTATGTGATGGCTTGTAAAAAATTCAAACCATTGTTAACAAATATATGTTCCTTAAAATCGCTCTATTCCCAGGCTTATAACCCTTTTATCCTTTGATCGATGGGGCTGTGTGAGGTGTCATTTTTTGCTGCATGACATGTTCTTTCTATCGGTACCTTGATTGCGCATATAGGGCTTCTTGATCGCTTTTTATTACAATTATTCTGGATTTGATGCGACCAAAAATGCACAATTTTGCACTTTGGAATTTTTTTTTAGCTTACGCCGTTTACCATGAGGGATCAGGAATTAAATAAATTTATAGTTCAGGCGATTACGCACACTGCGTTACCAAACATGTTTGTTTATTTATTTTTATTTGTAAAATGGGAAAAGGGGGGTGATTTAAACTTTTATTAGGGGAGGGGATTATTTATTAATAATACAACTTTTTTTTTTACACATATACTAGATGCCCCCCTGGGGGACTTCTAGTTTATGCACACTAATCTCTCATAGAGATCCATGCAGTATAGTTATACTGCATAGATCCATGAGATAGGCATTCTATTGCTTTCGGCTGCTGCCATTCGGGATCAGCGCCATTATGGCGAAGACTGACTGTCAGAGGAGATAGCCGAAGATGTAGCTGTAAATTAACTCTTTGTTGTCCTGTTTTGGTGCCTCATCTCCTTCCACCCCTCCCCTCTCCATAGACAACCATGAAGACAGGGGGGAGAGCTTCAAACTACTTTTTCATGATAAAAATGCATTTTTCGGCTAATAAACCCAATTACAAAGTTTCTTAAAATCGCCTGTACTATTGATTTCTGGAAAAAAAAATTAACGACAGTGACACTTTAAGGCTTCAGTCACGTCAGTATATTTTTGCCAGCCATATACAGTATCTTGTTGGCAATTGGTTGGTTGTTATGGAGGTAACATCTGTAAGATCTGCAAGGAATGCAGATCACATACACTTCTATTGGTGTGTCTGTGCCTTGACTTCTGTCCACACTAGGACATAGCCTTTTTTTGTCGCACAGCCTAATTGCAGAGCCACAAAAATTGCGGACTTGCGAAATAGGCACATAGAAGCCAACGGCATCTAAATTTTTCTGCAATTACGCATTTGCAATTATGGACAAATTTTGTGGACGTGTAATTGAGGCCTAAGAATTACGACATTTTTGTTATTATTTATTTATATGCATTGGAGCAATAAAAGCAAATTCTTTACAAAACACATTGCATTTCACACAAAGTTTATTTTGTTTAATTGTCTTTTTTTTGTCTTGTTGCTCTTTTAGTTAATGTCAAAGACAACACCCGAATTACTGACCAGCTTGGCCGAAACAAAAGACCTAAAAGAAACAGACATTGATGTCAAGATCCCAAAATTCAAACTGGAAGCAGACTATGAGCTAAAGTCAAAGTTAATAGAAATGGGGATGAAAGAAGTGTTCCAAGAAAATGCTGATTTATCAGGCATGTCTAATGCAAAGGGTTTCGTTCTGTCAAGTGTAGCTCACAAATCCTGTATAGATGTGAATGAAGAGGGTACTGAGGCAGCAGCTGCCACTGGTGCTGGAGTAAGTGCTACGGTTGCATATGTACGTAAGCAATTTACTGTTGACCATCCTTTCATGTTTTGCTTAGTAAACAACAAAGATATGCTTATGCTATTCTGTGGAGTTGTGTCATCTCCATGAATACTGCCTCTTTCAATTTCACTTTAAAAAGCATTCTATCAATTAGGATCAATATAATAAAGTGAACATGAAAAGTTTATTTTCTATCATTTTTATTAGAAAAATAATAAAAACTCCAGTAATGATGGTGTTGTTCAAACGCTAGGTCTATTACAAGTGGCCTGGCGCTCAATACTGACAGATGGAGGGAAATTTAAATGAGCAGATGCCCATGATTGTTGGTGCCTCTGCCTCCTCCCAACGGGGGAGGGGGGGTCGACAGTGTTTCCCAGAGGTCCCAGAGTTTTGAAAGTGGATGGTTGATAAATGTTACCTGCTGGTTAAAGAAGATGTAATGACCCCGGCAGTCACAAGGTGGCAGAACTGGACTTCAAGCTCAGCAGACACCTTTTTCCAGAACCTAACATTAGTTCTCAGTACTTCAATACACCAAGTTGTGTAACAGCCAGACAGTCAGAAAAACAAATACAGTGGTTCCTTGGATTACGAGCATAATTTGTTCCGGGACCGTGCTTGTAATCCAAATCCACTCTTAAACCAAAGCAAATTTCCCCATAAGAAATCATAGAAATGCAGACAATTGGTTCCACCCCCCAAAATGATTTATTATTCTGAATAACATGTAAAACAAATGAAACAAACATTTAGAAACAGCTGACAATGTCACATTGTAAGTTACTGTACAGTAATGGAGAGGATGGGAAACATAAGGGCTGACAGAGACTGCAGGGAGCATGAAGGAATGAGCAGGGCAGATGTATGCACATACATGCAGCACTGTCTGTCCTGGGAGAGAGGGGTTACAGCTCTGAAGAGTCCTGTCCCCTGATGTAAGCCCCAGCCTGCTGTATTGGCTATAATTTGGAAGGTGAGGGAGACATCCTGGGTCAGAGTACAGTGCTGTAGACCCCACTATGCAGACCATGCCCCTCCCCCACTCCCCCTCCCACCCAGAAAAGGGAGCTCTTAAACCAAAGCAATGCTCTTAAACAAAGTTACAATTTTAAAAAACTGTGAGCTCTTCTTGCAAAATGCTCTCAATCCAAGTTACTCTTAAACCAAGGTACCACTGTATATGAAAGTATGTATCAATTCAAACAATTGTAAACTACAAAAATAACAACTCACTATTGGCAGAGCCGTATGTACAGCTTGTGCTGCCCTAGGCACTCAGATCTAAGGGCCCTAATACAATACAGCTATTATCAGCAAAATCAGGCAGAATTGGGCAGATATCGCCCTGTGTAGTAACACAGCCGAGGAGCCGATCATTGTCTTTCAAAATAACACAGCCAATAGCTGATTGAGTATGGAAAATAATAAAGAGGTTTTGCTTACCTGTCCAAGCTCCCCTGGTGTCCTCTTGGCTTGTTTCTGGGATTCCCTGCTCACCACAGCTATTGATACTACTGATCCTGTCCCTGCAGTGACAGGCCGCTCAGCCAAACTTACCTTGTATCTATTCTATATATCTGTATCTCTTTATCTTGTTATTCTGATCTTGGCTCTTGTACCACTGACTACTCTATTGAATTCTGATTCTGTACCACGTTGTCTGTCTCATCTTTGTTTCCTGGCATCCAGTGGCGTAGCTACCATAGAGGCAGAGAAGGTGGTTGCTATGGGGCCCGTGGAGGGAGGGGGCCCAGGGAAGATAAGAGCCTCCTGTGTCCATTTGCTTAACCCCTTATTTACTGCAGTGTGTAAGTGACCCAGTGTTCTCTAACATGCTGCAAAACAAAAAAGGGTTAATACAGAAGACAATTAGCTCTTGTCCTGACTACTCTCATAACCTGTGACCTCTGTTCTCTGAGTTCCTGCAGAGGTCAGGGGTTATCAGTGCAGGAGTAGAAGGAGAGAGCTATGTAATTGTCTTCTGTATTAACCCTTTTTTGTGTTGCAGCATGTAAGAGATCACTGGGTCACTTACACACTGCAGTAAATAAAGGGTTAAGCAAAAGGTAGTCTGCTCCTGCACCTATGTATATAACCATAGGATTCTGCCTCTGGCCACAAGAGAATTTTTTTTGGCCACATCATATATATATTAGTGTGTAGGGGAGGGGGGCATACAGTTTTTTGCTATGGGGCCCCATGAATCCTAGCTACGCCCCTGCTGGCAGCGTTGTAGACAGGTAGAGGCAGGGTTAAAGAGTGTTATAGAAGGTTAATTAGATATTAGGGACAGATAGAGGATCTTGTGAGGAAAGTAGTGTAAGCTTTGTAGCTATTAAATGGTTTCTGTCCTGTTACTTGTTGTGTCAGTACATGCTGTCCACAGCTCTCCTGAGCAAAGATAACTCAGTGAGTTACCTGTCAGGTAACTCACTCACTCAATAACTCAGCAGCATAAAATGACATTTATGCTGCTGCCAGACACGGTTTTAGAACAAGCCATGTGATAGATGACTGACTGATTTATCTTAACCCAAGAGAGCTGTGGACAGTGGTGGATTTCTAGTGTACAACATCACCTTTGGTGTTGGTCAGGTGCAGTAGGAATCAGCCATCTAGGAAACTAGGCATTATTGTTCAACAGTGACTTGTGACTAAAAGTAACGGTTTACAGTCTGTTATCTGTGGAGTACCTTCAAAATGGCCAGTGGCCAGAGATGGGTCACTCAAGATGGGTCAATAAATACAAATTTATCTCTCAACTACAACACATATACCTCATATGCAATATAGTGCAATAGTCCTAAATATCACAATAAAGATAAACATAACTTATAAAGTAAGGCTGGGTTCACACTGCGTTTTTGCAATCCGTTTTTTTTCCATCCATTATTTGCCAAAAATGGATGAAAAAAAACGGATGCATATGTGTGCATCTGTTTTGATCCATTTTTCCATTGACTTCCATTGTAAAAAAAAAAAAGGATCAAAACGGATCCGTTTTTTTTTACGGACACAAAAACGTAGCTGACACTACTTTTGTGTCCATTAAAAAAAAACTGATCCGTTTTGATCAAAACGGATGCACACAAATGAATCCGTTTTTTTCCATCTGTTTTTCATCCGTCTTTTGCAAAAAACGGATTTAAAAACGGATTGCAAAAACGCAGTGTGAACCCAGCCTAAGAAGCAAACACGGTTAAAGTAATTGATAAGGAACTTGTAAACAGCACTCCAGTAGTCAGCATCCATTAGGCCCCATTCACACGTCCGTGTCAGTTTTTACTGTCAGGAAATCCTGATCAGGAGACCTCAAATGTCATCAGGAAAGTATCAGGATTTCCTGACAGTAATCCGTTTTTACCATCAGGAAACCATCAGGATTTCCTGATGAGAAAAAAATAAAATAGTTCTTAATATGGTCAACATAAATCACAGGTACCCACACAGCCCCTAGTGTACCTGTATGGCCACAGGCTGCCTAACTACAACTCCCATCATGACCTGTCAGTAGGGCATGATGGGAGTTGTACTTCAGCAACCTGGATGGCCACAGGCTGCAGAACTACAACTCACATCATGGCCTGCCAATAGAGGCATGATGAGAGTTGTACTTCTGCAACCTGGATGGCCACAGGTAGCAGAAGTACAACTCCCATCATGACCTGTCAGCAAGGCATGATGGGAGTTGTACTTCTGCAACCTGGATGGCCACAGGCTGCAGAACTACAACTCCCATCATGGCCTGTCAAGTGGGACATGATGGGAGGAGTAGTTCTGCAACCTGAATGGCCACCTGTTGCAAAACTACAACTCCCATCATGGACTTGTCAGCAGGACTTGATGGGAGGAGTAGTTCTGCAACCTGAATGGCCACTTGTTGCAAAACTACAACTCCCATCATGGACTTGTCAGCAGACATGGTGGGAGTAGTAGTTTTAGGGGGATAATCTCACCTGTCCTGGATCCTGGTGTCCCTGGTCCTCTTCTTCTTGCTTGTCGGGGTCGGGAGTTGGACTCCGCTTGCTGGGGCGGTTGAGACAGTTCGCCGATGTGAAGGGGGGTGGGTTGTGCATTGCGGGTGCTGGGGTCCGGGGCTTAGCCGGCGATGTGGTCCAGGGGGGGGGGGGGCTGGTGAGGTCCGGGTGGGGGGGGCGGAGAACGGGTGGCAGGCGCTGGGCGATGTGGTCCGGGGGGGGGCAATTGCGGGCGGCGGGTGATGAGCTCCGGGTGGGGGGGTCGGGGCACGGGCGGCAGGCGATGGGCGATGTGGTCCGGCGGGGTAGGGGGGGTGCGGGCGTCGGGCGTTGATGTGCGGGGGAGCGGCAGGTGGCGGTACGGCACCATCCGGAAGCTGGGGCAGACCAGGAGCAGCGCAGCCGAGGGAGCCAGGTGCAGGCCGGTGAGTTCGGGGGTAGAGGGGTACAGGTGGGGGGTGCATAGAGAGTCCGGAATCCGGACACTTTCCTGACATGCATCAGGAAAGCGTCCGGGCCGGAATTCCGGACGAAAATAGGACCGGTTCTAAAAAATCCGGTTCTATTTCCAGAAGGGTGTCCGCGCCTAATGAAAGTCTATGGGTCCGGAAATCCGGATGTTTTTTCCGGTCGTGTGAAGGGGGCTTTAGGGTACAGAGTACATCTTTTAGGCCACATTCACACGTCCCTGTCAGTTTTTACTTTCAGGAAATCCTGATCAGGAGGCCTCAAATGGCATCAGGAAAGTATCAGGAAAATATCAGGATTTCCTGACAGTAATCCGTTTTTACCTTCAGGAAACCATCAGGAAAAGCCGTCAGGATTTCCTGATCAGAAGAAAAAATAGGACATGAAGGGAGATGTAGTTCTGCAAACTGGATAATCACAGGCTGCAGAACTACAACTCCCATCATGACCTGATAGTAGGGCATGATGGGAGTTTTACTTCTGCAACCTGGATGGCCACGGGCTGCAGAAGCACAACTCCCATAATGACCTGACAGTAGGGCATGATGGGAGTTGTACTTCTGAAACCTGGATGGCCACGGGCTGCAGAAGCACAACTCCCATCATGACCTGACAGTAGGGCATGATGGGAGTTGTATTTCTGCAAACTGGATGGCCACAGGCTGCAGAACTACAACTCCCATCATGACCTGACAGGGCATGATGGGAGTTGTACTTCTGCAAACTGGATGGCCACAGGCTGAAGAAGTACAACTCCCATCATGACCTGACAGTAGGGCATGATGGGAGTTGTACTTCTGCAACCTGGGTGATCACAGGCTGCAGAACTACAACTCTCATCATGACCTGACAGTAGGGCATGATTTGAGTTGTACTTCTGCAACCTGGGCGATCACAGGCTTCAGAACTACAACTCTCATCATGACCTGACAGTACGGCATGATGGGAGTTGTACTTCTGCAACCTAGATGACCACAGGCTGCAGAAGTACAACTCCCATCTGTAGGACATGATAGGAGCCTTGGGGGGGGGGGGGTGATCTCACCTGTCCGGACTTGAGGTCGGCGCTGCAGATCTGGGGGGCCGGATTCGGTGATCGCCGATGCTGCTCCGAATCGGGGGGTGGTGGCGTCTGAGGCCACCGGGTGCCGCCGCTGTTTAGGTACGGGGGGGAGCGGTGCCGCTGAAGCTCCGCCGGGGGATATGGGGCGCTGAAGGTCTGGGCACGGGGGAGGGGCGCTGAAGGTCTGGGTGCGGGGGGGCGCTGAAGGTCTGGGTACGGGAGGAGGGGGGCGCTGAAGGTCTGGGTCGGGGGAGATGGGGTGCCGCTAAAGGTCCCAGGTGGGTGCGGGGTGCCGCTGATGGTCCGGGGGGGTGGGAGTCTCGATGACTGGGCGGCATGCCGTCTGCAGGGCAGAGAGCTGTGCTGAGGCTCTCAACCATTCCCGAATCCCGGGCACTTTCCTGATGTACATCAGGAAAGTGCCCGTGATTCTGGCGCTCCCATAGACTTCTATGGGGGCGTCCGGGCCGGAATTCCGGACAAAAATAGGACATGTCCTATTTTTACCGGATCTATTTTCCGGAACGGACACCCTTCCGGAAAAATCCGGAAGGGTGTCCGTGACCAATTAAAGTCTATGGGTCTGGAAATCCGGATGGTTTTTCCGGACGTGTGAAGGGGGCCTTACTTTTTAGAGTCACTTGACAGAGCATCCATATTAAAGTTTTCCTATAAACCTGTAAACAAGAGTCTGGTGACTGCCATAGTGGTGAAAAGATAACATAAGACCTCTGCCAATGTAAATCTGTATAGTGTCCTTTGATGTAGAAGTCCCTTTTGTAGACAGAGCTCCTCTAGCACATAGCAAGTAGTGTCAATTAACGTCTCCACATAAAAATCACCAAACATCATCCTTTATAATAGCGTGTTTTTAACACACTAAACCCTAACAAACCTACCTCAAAACATACCACATAACAATAGGCAATTTTCCTGGCACATATGTGATATAATGACCAGGCACTTTTCTTAAACATAACATGTCGCCAACATGGCACAACTTAAAACTTTGCCTACTGGGCATACATAACAGAAACACAAACTGCCCAAAGGGTGCATAACAGAGGATCTCTAACTGTTCCTACTTCGCAAGTCGCTGATGCTGGGACAAGATATAGGATCGACCTCTGGTCCCTGAGGCATCCTCTCACCACTGATGGCACACACAATTGGGCACCTGTGGAGATGTAGAGGTGGGTTCCGGGGGGAGGACTGCCATTATGGGAGAAGGTGAGATAGTGTTGGCTGCTTGAGGGACTTCCTGGCTTGTAGGAGGAGCTGGTGAGGTGGACCTGGTTTCTGTGGGGGTGTTTTCTGCACCTGTGAGGTGGCTTCCATGTCCTGAAGTAAGGCTCAGGCCCTCAGCGGTGCAGGCAATATTTCTTGTCACTCTTCCGAGTCCGTGGGGATAGAGGAAGGCTCTGGCGGCAACACACATGGCCGGAAGATTGCTGCAACCCAACATCCACATGACCCTTGCATAGGGGTGTACTTCACCACTTTACCGCGTTTCAGGTTATGCCGATATTCCAGGAGGTAGTCTATTTTTACAGACCTCCTGTTCCCAAACAAGGTATGGTCATGTACGATGTTCCACAGAAAGCCATAATCTTTTGCCTTGTCAAACTCCTGTACAATTGCCTTCCTCCATGGATAACATACTACACATTGTCTGACATACAATTCCTGTTGTTTCCTTTCCTGGTACCATCTCCCATGAGACAAAGAACGACTGGAAGAAGATGATGCTGAAGAAGTTGCAGATTGGCCTCTAGGGGTTCTTTCAGAGGGCTCAAGTGGGACTGCTGAGGAAATCTGGACAGCCTCAGTGGGACTGCTGCATGCTCAGGAAAGCCAGACAGCCTCAGAAGGACTGATGTACGCTCAAATAGCCATACGACCTTAATGAGACTGCTACATTCTCAGGAAAGCTGGATGCTTGGTTCCATGGAGCATCACTTACATTAGTGTCTGTGCTGCACATTGACAACCACTATGATGATGGTGGTGGATCATGTGAAACTGCCTTCACATCCCAGCCAGACTCGATAGTCTCCCAGTAGCTGGTCAGTGGTGGAAAGGGCCTTGGTGGCATAGCCTACTCCTCAGGCTACCCCATAAGGACTTGTGGTAAGCAACCTGCTGCCATACTTTGCTCTATTCTAGTTTGACTTTTCTCCAGGGGCAGAAACACAGGGGCAGAGATACAGCTCCCTAGGGGCAGAAACACAGGGACAGAGATGCAACGCACTATTGGTGTTCACCGCGCATTTTTGACACAGGTTCTATTGAAATCAATGGTACATTAAAGATTTTTTGCCACAAAAAAAGTTTGTGATTTTGTATGGTTCGGTTTGGACTAACCCGAATTTTACACCAAAATTTGACAAACCTGCCGAACCACGCTTTTGAAAAGTTTGCTCATCTCTAATACATATATTATCTTTCAGTTAGCTTACTGTGACTACAATATGTGGGGGAAAATGCTGTTTTATGCTGCAGAGAAGTGCAAAAAATGTGGCCCAAGCAAATCAGAGCTCCTAGACACTTTACTGCAACATAAAACAGCATTAGGACATTGCAGTCACAGATGGCTAAATGGAAGGCTATGGGGGGACATTTATTAAGACCAACGTATTTATACTCATACTCACTATCAAGTTAGGTCCCACCCCCTTTTCTTCAGCTGAATTCACTAGGAGGCGCATGCCTCTTACTGAATCCAACCGTTCGTCCGACTCTACACCCCGCTGGAAGCAGGTGTATATTTAAATCATGCTTTAAATCATGACAAATGAGGCGTAAATCATGATAAATGAGGCGTGGGAGGAGGCCACACCTCCTTCCCATCTTGTCATGCCCCCTGTCCACCCATCGTGCCAGCGGAGGATACGGCAGGCATACGCCAGGGAGAAGGGGAAAATCTGCGCATTCTCCTAGTGTACACCCCAGCCGTAGGTTTGATTAATGCCCCCCCATATGTGTATCCTTTCAACAAGACCTATGTAACACTGTCCCTTTCCCAAGACCTATGTCACACTGTGAAACTGAAAATTCCAGGTTATAGGTTCACTTCAAAGATTCAAAGATAAAGGTTCAAAGATAAAGAAACAATATAAATACATGGTTGGGTCAGTTGATTGCAAGGGTCAGCACAGACATAAAGTCAGTACAAGAATAGTATAAAGGACCCTTATTCTTAAACAGGGATGGTGAATTCCCTTTAAAGCGCCTCTGAACCGACCATCTGACCCCCCCCCCCCCCCCCCAACCTCTTGTACCTTTGGATAGCTGCTTTTAATTCTGATCTGTCCTGGGGTCCACTCGGCAGGTGATGCAGTTAATGACCTAAAAAACAACTTTTAAACTTGCAGCCCTGTGTCAAATTGGCGTGGCCTAGAGTGTGTGTCTCTCCTAGGATTGCAACGCCTCCCTGCTTTCCTCATCACTAGGAACGCCCCTGGGCAGGATTTTTCCTATTAATCACCTGAACACTGCACAGGTGCCTTAATGATCCAGCTCATGTGCATTGCTCACACAGGTGATGAATAGGAGAAACTGTTCTTGGGGCATTCCTAATGATGAAGAGGGCAGGGAGGAGGGACAAAGAAGTGTTGCAAGCCTAGGGCATACACACTTTAGGCCACGCCAGTTTGACACAAGACTGCACGTTTAAAAGAAGTTTTTATGACAATAACTGCATCACCTGCCGAACGGACCCCAGGACAGACCTTGGATTAAAAGCAGCTATCTGAAGGTACAAGCGGTTTGGGGGGGGGGTCAAATTATGGGTACAGAGTCGCTTTAAGTCTGTCAAATCAGGATGATTCAGCAGATTATTGCTAAGTGTAAAAAAGACAACGTTCAGCTGATGAAACAATCATTGCCTGAACATTGTTTATACCAGTACAAAAATTCATGCTCCCTGGTGTCCCTTTGGCTTCTACCTAGTTCCCGCAGCCACCACTGGAATTTCTGAGCCGGTCTCTGAAGCAACAAGCCACTCAACCAATCACTGGCCAAGTTGGGGTCGCTGCAGCCAGTGATAGGCTGAGCGGCCTTTCACTTCACAGACTGGCTTTAAAGTTCCAGCAGTGGCTGCAGAGAGCGGGCGGAAGTGAGGAGAACTTCGGGAGCGTGGAGAAGTATGTATAAACTTTATAATTTTACACTTTAATGCAAGAGCTGCACAAACATCCGTAACTATATATATATAGCCCTTGCTGCAAGATTATGGAACTGTGTAATAGGCTCAGTAAGCAAGCACCCATCTAGCAAGTCAGCGCTCGCTTACATTAGTGATCGGGCCGTCTAATACGACCCTTACAGTAAAGTTATAATTTATTTAATATAGCTTATTCTGACTATTAATAACACCACAGCATTTATATGTTGTGTGAGTAGAAGTACAGTAATCTTCATGGTTACATTGAAGGTTTAGAAAAACATATAGATGCACCATCTAGCGGGTCCCCACATGCTTTGACAAGTATACCCAAAGGCGTAGAGAATATGTTGAAATTATAACTCTGTTAATACCTAGGTAGAACACAATGCCAACATTCCACAGAATAAATCTAAATTTCAAACAACTATAGATATGAATTATATTGTCAGAATATGTATTCCTCTGGTGTAAATTACTTGCAGTGCTGAACTCCGCTATCTCCATTGGTCCTAGAGATGAATGGAACAACAAGCATTGGGGGTCCCAGCTCACCTCCTGACCAATCAACTAGTTATACCCTTTTATTTGTAGGCTAATCCCTGTGATCTTCCTATAAACCATTTTTCTGCGTTAAAGGGCAACTCCAGCAAGAAAAAAAATCTTTCAAATAAACTGGTTTCAGAATATTTGTAATTTACTTCTATTACAGGGGTCTAAAACTCAAATACCTAGTGGGCCAAAATGAAAAAAATTGGACAACGTCACGGGCCAACCTTGATAATTATTGAAGCATTATTGGAGCATTACTGGCACTGTCAAAGCAGCGTGCGGCATTCCTGGTACTGTCAGAGCAGCGTGCGGTGTTCCTGGCACTGTCAGAGCCAATTGTGGTGTGCTAGACGGATAGTTTGTACAGCAGTGATGTGGACACCAGTGGCAGATTAATTGCACCATGGGCCTTGGGCTGTTCACAGAACGTGCCCCCCAGAACGTGCAGCCCTCCCCAATAGTCTAATACAGTAGCCAGCACTCCCCAATAGTCTCATACAGTAGCCAGCCCTCCCCAATAGTCTCATACAGTAGCTAGCCCTCCCCAATAGTCTCATACAGTAGCCAGCCCTCCCCAATAGTCTCATACAATAGCCAGCTCTGCCCCATAGTCTCATACAGAAGCCAGCCCTCCCCAATAGTCTCATATAGAAGCCAGCACTCCCCAATAGTCTCATACAATAGCCAGCCCTCCCCAATAGTCTCATACAGTAGCCAGCCCTCCCCAATAGTCTCTTATATAGTAGCCAGCCCTGCCCAATAGTCTCATACAGTAGCCAGCCCTCCCCCATAGTCTCATACAATAACCAGCCCTCCCCAATAGTCTCATACAGTAGCCAGCCCTCCCCAATAGTCTCATACAGTAGCCAGCCCTCCCCAATAGTCTCATACAGTAGCTAGCCCTCCCCAATAGTCTCATACAGTAGCCAGCCCTCCCCAATAGTCTCATACAATAGCCAGCCCTCCCCAATAGTCTCATACAGTAGCTAGCCCTCCCCAATAGTCTCATACAGTAGCCAGCCCTCCCCAATAGTCTCATACAATAGCCAGCTCTGCCCCATAGTCTCATACAGTAGCCAGCCCTCCCCAATAGTCTGATATAGTAGCCAGCCCTCCCCAATAGTCTCATACAGTACCAGCCCTCCCCAATACTCTCGTACAGTAGCCAGCCCTCCCCAATAGTCTCATATAGTAGCCAGCCCTCCCCAATAGTCTCTTATATAGTAGTCTGCCCTCCCCAATAGTCTCATATGGTAGCCAGCCCTCCCCAATAGTCTCATATAGTAGCCAGCCCTCCCCAATAGTCTCATACAATAGCCAGCTCTCCCCCATAGTCTCATACAGTAGCCAGCCCTCCCCAATAGTCTGATACAGTAGACTGCCCTCCCCAATAGTCTGATATAGTAGCCAGCCCTCCCCAATAGTCTCATACAGTAGCCAGCCCTCCCCAATAGTCTGATACAGTAGACTGCCCTCCCCAATAGTCTGATATAGTAGCCAGCCTTCCCCAATAGTCTCATACAGTACTAGCCCTCCCCAATAGTCTCATACAATAGCCAGCTCTCCCCCACAGTCTCATACAGTAGCCAGCCCTCCCCAATAGTCTTACATAGTAGACTGCCCTCCCCAATAGTCTCATATAGTAGTCAGCCCTCCCCAATAGTCTCATACAGTAGCCAGCCCTCCCCAATAGTCTCATACAGTAGCCAGCCCTCCCCAATAGTCTTAAGTAGTAGACTGCCCTCCCCAATAGTCATACTTAGCCCAATAGTCATACTTACCCCATCCTTCCGGTCTCACAGGGGAGGTATGCCACCTGCTCATCTTCTCATATAAGTATGGGGGGACCATATCCAGGGATAGGGTGGGTTCTTGGGGCCATTCAGGGGTGACAGGATGTCCCATTAGCTTCAATTCACCCTTTTCTGTGGTCTCAGAGGCCATGGGAGCACCCAGTGCTGGACATGTGCCTTAACGTCAATTCGTTGCAAGCTGACAACTTCTTGTGGCCTACAAGATTATAATATGGGCGGTCTGAGCGGCCGTCCGGGCCACCGAAATTATAATCTAATGCAATGTCGGCAGACCATATGAAATACAAATTGTGATTTGGATGGCGGGCCAAAAATAACAGCACCGTAGGACAGATTTGGCCCATGGTCTTTGACATACAGCAGCTGGTAAGTACTGGAAGACTTGAGATTTTTTAATAGAAAATTTTTTTGCTAGCGTTGCCCTTTAAAGCACCAAGGATATGTCCCATTACAAATCACAAAGGATTTGCTCATTAGCCCCTTTCCTACCATAGAGCTTTAGAGTTCTGCAAGCTCTTGTTATGCTACCTTCAACATATGTTAACCAGAGATTCAAAGTCTGTACTGAAGATGCCAAGCCACATAATTAACAGTCATTCGTTCACACAATGCAAAGAACAACCTATGGCTCTCTAGCAACATATGGCTCTTTTGGTGGCCACATCTGGCTCACAGACTGACGGCCTAGCAATGACAGTATGCATGCGCCACAGCTGGCCCAACGCTCCTGCTCCAACTTTGCAAGAAGGTAATTGTCCTGTGAGGGGAATTCTTCGTTTACAGAGGCGGGGCAGGAACGCGAGGTCGCTGCAGCCGGACTATGCAAAATATATGAATAGCACTATTTTAAAAAGTCTGGGGTCAGGTGGGGTAATGTGTATGTGTGTGTGGGGGGGAGTAGAGTGTGTTTGTGGGTAAGGTGGGGTAGTGTATATGTGTGTGTGTGGGGGGGGGGGGGGGTGTGTGTGTTGTGGGTCAGGTGGGGTAGTGTATATGTGTGTGTGTGTGGGGGGGGTAGTGTGTGTGTGGGGGGAGGGTAACCACAACACCACTTTCTGCAGGAAACCACTCTGACTGCCGTTCTCCTCTAGTGATGACTGCACCTGCAGTTGTGTGCGAGTGGGACAACTACAAAGCCATCAGCAAAACCATGCACAACCAGAAGTCACATTAATGGTAAGAAGTACTTTATTCTTCATTGATAGCAGCAGCATAACAACGTTATTAAAAAGAATTATTGAGCCTTATTGTACTTTTAAAGTGTTGGTCTTGCATAAAATTCTGAGATTTTCTTTTAATTTAGTTATAAACATATTGTATGGCCCCATGGAATTACATTAGAAAAAATTGGCATTTGTGTCTCTCTCATGGCCCTCATTCAACCAACTTAAATAATGTACCAACATCCATCATTGCATGTATGTTAGTAACAAACATTATTTTTTACCCAAAATAACAGCTATTTTGAGTATCAAATACCGGCCATTAAAAATTTTTGTGAACAAAGGCCATTAAAAATTGTTGTGAACATAGGCCATTAAAAATTGTTGGTGACATAGCCCTAAAGGGTTATTCCACCAGAAATCTTTTTTACATTATGTATAGTGTCACATATTGGTCAAAGCAATTAGTTATGTGTTCTGTGCCCTTTTGGTACTTTTTCGGCTGATTAACCCCCGCTGGAAGCAAAACATGAGCTAATTGGAGTCCACTTTGTCTCACTCCTTCCTGAAGGCCCCCACCTTTCGAGACGTAGATCACATATCCTGCATCTCTTAAATGGACTGGGTTTGTGATTATAACCCTGCCCACTGAAGAGAGAAAGGGCACCTGTCCCACTAACATCACCTTCAGTGGGCCGTGCCTTCAGTAAGCACTAAGCTAAGCAGAGTGTTTTTGTGGCTACATATCCTTCATCTCTAAAGTGTTCCAGGTTGTAATGTAATCTGGCCAACAGCAGAGATGTGAAGAATATTCTCAACATGGATCCTCATTTCTTTGGACTTCTATCTGTGCTCCTCATCTCTGTCCCGCTCTCTCTTTCAACCTCGGTCCCAGAAGGTGTTGCCTGAGTAATGCTGGGAGGTCTTGTAGGAGTATTGCCAGGAGGTGTTGAAGGAATAATGTAAGGAGGTGTTAAAGTTATAATGTCAGAAGGTGTTGCATAAGTAATGCCAGGAGGTTTTGCAGGAGTAATGGCAGGAGGTGTTTGAAGGCTTTGAAGGTATATATTACTATATTTTATAATTAATTAAATAATTAATATTGTCAGGGATTGGTCTATTCTGTCAGGGGTGCTCTCTTTCAGTTGCAGCTTCAGTCATGTGTTTACTGTGCAACCTAGCAAGGGAGTGAGTACGGGAATGGACCAATCAGGGCCAAACATTGCATGACTGCTCAAAATACTCAGGGGGACTTGGAGAGTAAGACCAGCTAGGTTTGGGAGCATTCAATTTTTTTCGCTCTTGGGTGGAATACTTCTTTAGGGTGGGTTCACTCATACCATATCCAATCGGATTTCACGCTGCGAGTTCACAGCGAAATCCGCTGCAGAAACTTTCCTAGTCACTTCAATGAGATTAAATACTCTCTGTGGAATTGTGGCCCCCTTAACCCCCCCGCGGTCCAGATACATACATTACCGGGTCCCCGCACCACCTTGCTTCGGGGGCTCCTGGTGTCTTCCAGGGCTCAGCAAGCCGGAGCGCGGAGCTGGTAATTTATGTACCCGGGCCACGGGGGTAAAGGGGGCTGACTTTTCCATTCTTGCAGCGGGATGACAATCCTGCTACAAGTATGTCATCTCATTGAAGTGATTGGGAAGGTATCCACAGCAGATTTCACCGTGAACATTTTTTTTATTGTTGTTGTTTCACAAATGCAGAATTCTGTTAGTGTCTAAATAGCCTTTTGCAGTGGAGAATCATACAAGCAGTGTACAAGTATAGAAAGAAAATACTGTAGGACTCACACAGCGTGCTTTGAAGGTAAACAACATTTTTAATAAAGACCTATAGAGAAAATATTTTATGAAATGCTTATGAAAGGCATGTAGAGGGGGATTTTTTAAAAAGGTATAAATACACTGGTGTAAGCTGCCCACAGCAGCCAATCACAGCTCAGCTTTCAGTTCTGGTAAAATGAAAGCTGAGCTGTAATTGGTTGCTGTGGGCAATTTATACCAGGGTATATTTTACACTCTTTGATAAATCTCCCCCTTAGTCTTTCAATAAACCAATCAGTATGTTTTTCCAGTGTGGAAAGGGAAGAAATCATAATTTATTAAAACATTATTTTAGGTCAATTTTTCCATTTAAAATCATCTTTTCATAATTATCTTCTTGAAATTATGATCACCTGGGAAAAGGAACTAGATCTTTCCTTCTCTAAATCTAAAGTATTACAGATTTATAAAAACTCACATGGCTTTTCAAGATGTGTGAAAATACAAGAAAATTTGTACAAACTGACCACTAGATGGTATAGAACACCCCATCTCTTGAGAAAAATGAACATTTTAGATAATGACCATTGTTGGAGATGTAAAACCCATACAGGGACACTTTCTCATATTTGGCTCACTTGTCCTAAATTAAAAAATTATTGGTCTATAGTTACTCAACATATGTGGTTGTGATATCCCTTTAAATCCTACCCTTATACTCTTATGGGTTCCATCACCTACATTTACTCCAGCCCGTAACCATCTCCCTACATTTTTACTAACAGCAGCTAAATTGCTAATCCCTCTCCATTGGAGAGATGAATCACCCCCAACATTTAAAGAATGCATTGAAAAGACTCAACAAATAGCTCGCTTAGAGGAGCTATGCAGTTGGGAAAATGGTACCCATGATAAATTCATTTCCATTTGGACCCCTTGGCTTACCTTCTATAACAGCTATCTGGCCTCTCCCTCTACCGAATCTTAGAAGTTGCCATAATCCTAATACAAGCATGTCACAAATATATCTACAACCTTGTTCTGTAACTCTTAGCAACATTCCACAATAGCGTCTTATTAATCTACAGTGTTATTTTGTTCCGTTTCATTGTGTTTAGTTTTTTTATGTTTTACATATTGTTTCCTTTTTACAATATGATGTTATTGTTATAGGAATTTACTATTATGTATAGTTCCTACCTCATACTGAGCAACTGTCTTCTCTAGCAGTTATCTGCACAAAATTTGTTAAAAAATCTATATGACTCATAGAGCTTGTTATTATGCCATTTTCACTTGCAAGGTCCTGCGAGACCTTTATGTTTCAACCCGCTCTTTGTTGTTCTATGTTTCATCTTCTTCAATAAAAATTTGATTGAAAAAAAAAAAAGAAATTATGATCACCAACTGTGTCCGTGCAGCCCTGCTGCATGATTACTGAGTGGTGTATTGGCTCAGTAAGGAAGAGCTGATCTAGCAGATTGGCTCCAAAACATGTCAGTTCTATGCAAATGCATAAAACACCCGTGTTTTGCCACCAAAATAACGTCCGCCGAAAAAAGGGGAAAACAAAAACGGCTGCGAAATGGCCAGAAGAAGACTGTGTGAACATAGTCTTTATGTAATTTTTGTTTTATTTACTCAATTTATTATATTTCATACATTTTAAAGGGAACCAATCACCCAGAAAATCAATGTAAAGACAAGGATATGTGCTGATAGATCACCCAGCACACTTCCCAAATATGCCCCTGTAACCTCTGTGCCCCCCTCAATTAGACAGTAATCTTACTTTGTTCAGGTCACGCGCTGTATGTAAATTTTTGCTAAGTAGTCCTGGTGGGCGTATGTAGTCCTGGTGGGCGTATGTAGTCACGGTCCGGGGGCGTATCTAGTCACGGTCCGGGGGTGTATCTAGTCATGGTCCGGGGCTGTAATCACGCCCAGAGGGGCGTGATTCGGAGGCTTGCGGTCCAGTGACGTCATCCGGCGGCTTGCGTTCCGCGTCGCGGCCGCGCTGACGTGTTCGGGAACCCGCGCATGCGCAGTACGGCGGGAGACGACGCTGACGTACTGCGCATGCGCGGGTTCCCGAACACGTCAGCGCGGCCGCGACGCGGAACGCAAGCCGCCGGATGACGTCACTGGACCGCAAGCCTCCGAATCACGCCCCTCTGGGCGTGATTACAGCCCCGGACCGTGACTACATACGCCCCCGGACCGTGACTAGATACGCCCCCGACCGTGACTACATACGCCCACCAGGACTACATACGCCCACCAGGACTAGTTAGCAAAAATTTACATACAGCGCGTGACCTGAACAAAGTAAGATTACTGTCTAATTGAGGGGGGCACAGAGGTTACAGGGGCATATTTGGGAAGTGTGCTGGGTGATCTATCAGCACATATCCTTGTCTTTACATTGATTTTCTGGGTGATTGGTTCCCTTTAATATAGTTCTTTTTTTTACCAATTGTCCTATTTGGTGTGACAAATCTTCATCATCTCAAGATTTTTATTTTTACAATGCACATTACACATACTGCATAACATGATTGCATGTTTGCCCATGTAAAAAAAAAAAAAAAAAAAAAATCTTGTAAACAGCTTATTGCCACATCACAAACCACTATGATTCAGGTTGTGAAAATCCTGTTACGTTATACACACCAACTGCCATATTTTCCTTAATAAGCTGGGAAGTAGGTCCTTAAAGCGATACTGTAATTGGTTTTACCCTAACCAAGGCACCAGGAACATTTTAAACGCCAGCCTTGGGGTAAATGGCCCTAGTAAGTAGTTAACCCCACCAAATTAGGTAGATGCTCATAGTATTTCACCCCCAATGAAGTAGATGCCTCCAATGGCTATCCCCCAATTATGTAAACTGAGTAGCTGAGTATGTCCGTTTCTCGGGTCTTCCTACACTGCTCTAGAGTACAAGAACAGGGAGTCCCTGCTCTATGTTTTTAACATTTTTTGTATGCTGACCACTAATAAATGGCAAGTTTTTACTACTGGATATCTTCCCTTTCATCTCCTGAGATTCTAAACTGTTGCAGTTTAATTGCATATCCGGATAGCAGTGAGATTATATAGGTGACCTTGGTGCAATATGAGTAATATTGACAGGAACACAGGTCAGAGTGTACAGTATGCAAACTTGTAAATCCCTGGCAGGTCTTAGGATCTCCATCATACTGTAGAGGTATAAGAAAGTGAAGCACATAGTGAAGGATGAAAGACGTGCCACACAAGAAGCTTGCTGGGCTATGGAAACAGAAGATATAGTAAAGCTTTTGCAAGATGTCCAGGTGAATGTCTAAGGAGTCCCCTGTTTTTTTCACTTAAAGGAGCAGTCCAATGAAACAAAAAAAATTACAGGAAGACAGGGGGGTACAGAAAGATGATGAATAATGTATACTTACCTATCTTTGTTCATGTAGCGCCACTCCCAGGTCTCGATTGCCCTTTCAGCCAGTCAGTGACGTTGCAGCTGGGAGAGCCGGGTACGTGACATACTGAAAATGCCAGCGGCCATCAACAAGACCCTGGAGCGGTGCAACAGATGCAAGAGGACGGGTAAGTAAACCTTGTTTATTATGTTCCCACACCTTTAATTTCATGGGACTTCTCTTTAAACTTTCACAAGGACGGGCCAGTGGACATTTTAGAAAGGAAATCCTGGTAAGGAAGAGACCTTAAATTCATCACCAGAAAAGTGGACAGGATGTGATAAGCCATCAAACAGGAATTGAAGTCAGATGATAAACAGGAGTCAGGACCATGAGTAACGCTATAACTAACCAGTATAGTATCCAAAGGTCCTCTCTCAGTAAAATGTGTTTCTATGTCACTGTACAGTTAGTACTGACACGTAATCCTATATAGGGACACCCTCTATTGACAACAGCTGTCAATTTAGTTATACTAGCAGTATTAAAAAAGGATGGCAAATGCACAGTTCTTAAAAAAAAGATGCTCTAACATTGTCATTTTACAAGGAATGCAAGTACATACTAAAACAGACATGTCTGGAGAGCTAAGATTTTTACATGAAAAAGTCTTTCCCTGCTAACTCCAAATTCTCAATGTTTTTACAACAGTAACTATTTGTTAAGACTGTTGGCTGCCAGTTATACTCTTCTTTTATGATTCACATCTCTTGGCACATTTATTTTCCATGTGTCAAGATGTAACAGTACATGTTGAGGCAGAGATGCAAGTAAGCAGGAAACATGTGTTCCTTTATTTGATGAAGAAAGAATGCCTTATATCTGGGTGTAACAGCAAAGAGTTACAGTCTTCACAAAGGGTTCTGCATTCTTACATTCAGGTAGTGTACTATATCACACTATACACAGTGACTAAAGTCTGTAGGTAAAGTTTTTGTTTACTTAGCATTGCTATTTATTGTTATACTGCATGAACTTTTGCTATTTGTAGAACTTTTATTTTATGTGTTTGCATTAAAAAAATCTTTCAGGTCTTTTAAGGAGAGGATAATGGAGGCCTTAATTACATCATATAATACATTTGCTGTCAGCCTGTACAAGACACTGATTGAACATACCGACAAAAACATCTTTTTTTCACCTATGAGCATTGCGTCTGCCCTAACTATGATATTGCCTGGCACCAATGGCAATACTGAATTCCAAATGGCAAATGTGAGTTATTATGTATTACTACTTTTGTAATAATTATGTAATTCTACACAGGTAATATAATTATGTTCTTGTGCTGAATATATATTAGATAAAAAAAAAAATCACCTACAGTAATTTCACAATTAGCTATCTTGTTATCTAATAGACGGAGCTTTGTGCTATCATACTGATAATGTTACAGCTGGACAGGTGCAAATTTAAGAAAAAGTATGAGTAAAGAACTGAAAAGCTTTCCTGTTGCATATTCCTTGTCTGTTGTTGTGGAAAAAATATATGTAAAAACTTAATAAAAACATTAAAAGAAAGTGAATGTACCATTAGGAGTAGTGAAATTATTTTTTTCATATGTTTGCATATCTTGGACTACCCTACCACTGTAGAGCAACAGTCTTATAAGCTTGGCATGGGTTCGCTTTGTGTCCCGCAAGTTGGAGTAGAAGTGGTGCCAGGAGTAATTCATTTCTCTTGTGTGTGAAATTCTTTTTTTTACTACCCTGTCATTGTTGACACGGAGATCCCAGTGGTGTGGTCCTTTTTGCGAAACACTGCTCGGTTCCTACAATCTATGCCACTGGGATCTCCACACAGAGACCAATACGGAAGTGGGGGAAAAAATTCACTACTTTTAATGGTACATTTGCTTCAGAGTTCCCAGTCACCCATTGTGAAAAAGACAAGGTTCAAATATCTACCTTTACAATAAACTAAATTCTATTCAAATTATCCATTTACATACCCTAAAGATATAATGGCATCAATGGAGAAAAAGGGGGGTAAGGAGAAAACTCCTAGATAGTACTATGTGACTTATGTTAGATATTTAATGTTTATATTATGTTAAAAACAATAAGAATGTTTACAAGAGATATGGGGAAAAAATGTCCCAGGTAAAACCCCCTCAAAGGACAAGAGGGCACTGCCTCCGCCTGGAGAAAAAAAAGGTTCAATCTCCGGAGGCGACAAGTCTTCTTTACCATGAGAACTGTGAATCTGTGGAACAGTCTACCACAGGATCTGGTCACAGCAAAAACAGTAGAGGGCTTCAAAACAGGGCTAGACAAGTTCTTAGACCAAAATAATATAGATGCATATGTATAGAACCTATCACCCCTCCCCCTTCCCTGTATCCATCCCCTCCTTGGTTGAACTTGATGGACATGTGTCTTTTTTCAACGTATTAACTATGTAACTATGTAACTATGTAATGAAATATAAAATCTAGTTATAAGATAAGGAATGTAACTATAGATGACAAAATATCAAAATAATAAACAATAATAACAAATATTGCAATGTCCCAAAGGTAAAAGTCCAAAAAGGAATAATAAAAATGTCCCAAAAAGATTTGTAGTGTGTATTGGTAGTACTACCATTGAACTCCAAAGCTCATAGATGAAAAGAAAGTACTTAGAGCTCTTACCGGACCGCTGTCGAAGAACTGTAGCTGTATAGTAAACTCACAAGCATTCCCACTCTATCGGTACTATATAGTAGTTGTCGTCCGTAAATGTTGGTCCAATAAAGGTATGCTGTGTACAAAGATTTTATATTTTATTGTTTTTAGAATGATCTACACATTAAATATCTAACCTAAGTCCCATAGTACTATCTAGCATTTTATCCTTACCCCGGTTTCTCCATATGACCTCTACCAGTGTGAATAGGTGCACACTTGGAAGTTAAGACTCTGCTAGGAAGCAGTTGTAGTGGTGGGATGCTGTTCTGTTTCTCTTTTTTACATAAGTGTATCAATATCTGGGGGGGGGGGGGGGGCTACAGTGCAACGTGATTCCTTGGCTTTCATCAGCTTCTCTCAGTGTCTCCCTTGACAAAGAAGTTTTAGGCTATAGAAAATTCTGGCCACATCGTGGCACATATCTGAGCTGTGTTTCAAACTGTCAAAAATCAAAGTGTCGGGAATTTGTAGAAAAATTACCACATTTTAATGGCGCAGTGTCCACAAGGAATAAACACAATTGTGCTGCCTCCAACTTTATCTGCAACATCATTTATTTTTCAATAGTGTTGTGGCATGCATGCATTAAGGAGTCACTGAAAATAGCGACAACTGAGACATTAGGGCATTTGAATAAACACTGATCTACACTTCGCAAATTGGCAACTGGCATTTGTAGCCACAACCATATGTTATATACTTTTCATGAAGACATAAAAAGTATCAAAATTACTCAATACATTTGATTCGTGCCATGTATTCCATGGTGCAATTTGCAAAAGACTTCTGGCACTTTTTGCTTAGTAACTTAGTCTGATTTTATAGCATTACTGGATTTTACAGTAAAAACATGGTGAATAAAAATATTATAAATCTGTGTGGTAAGTAAACCTATCTACTTATGTCATTGTACTGTAAATGCACAGGATGACATTTTATTATTGCATTTATTATGAATTATTATTTTATTTTATAACTGTATTCATTCTACTATCTCCTTATGTATTAGGTTTTAAATTTCCGAAAACCATCTGGAAAACAAGGCTGCAATTCGAAGGTAGACCTATACTATATGAAACATGTTGAGTAACACACTTAAATTGTTCTCTCTATTTAATAGCCTATGTGATTTCCCCAGAAAAAAAAACATTAAAGTCTTGGCCACTAGGTGTCTCACTTCCCTGCAACCTGCTCTCCAATGTTTGTTGTTAGAATCAATCTGTCTCTTGTAACAGAAAGACCAAGATGTAACACAAGGAATTTTTGTTGTGTCAAAAAGGTTAACCAAGGCTCTCCTCTCATCTTTGACCACCATGTTTTTATGATTCTAAGTACACAGTGCTAGCTCCTGAATGTAAACCTCCCTCCTGCTCCCTTTAGCTTACCATCCTCATTAGTAGCAGCAGGATCTGCCATAAGTTACACTGGATGCAGGTAACACCTCTAGGACCTGCATCTATTTTCAGATGTTGGAAGTGGAAGTGGAAGTGGAAGTCCGGTCCCCAAACAGTGGCTCAAAAACAGTATAAGTCTCTGTGTGGCCTCTCATAGGAGTCTTGAGGTAGAAACTGGCAATTGATTTATAACAGACATATCTTGGCAAAAAGGAAAATCTTTTTTTTGTGCTTTGTGAGATCAATTATTTCAGAAAGATAACAGGAGCAGTGGAAGCAGACCACCGCTATCTCCTATAGGCTCGCTGGACAATCTAAAGATGGTCTGGGCAGCCCCTCCCGCAGAATCCCCGCCCCGCCCGCTCTTACCCACTCACTGTTGGTACACGTAAAAACGGCGGTAAAAACGGCGGCGTTTGCTTGCTCCTCACCATCGCCCCATGTAATAGTGCCTTAACTTGTGATCTCTACAGGATTTCTACAATTTCTACAGTTTGATTCAGCAATGTGTAAAATATGTTGCAGACTGACACAAGCAGAGTGGGCAACTCTTTATCCTGTTCATTTTTATTATTTATTTCTAGGTTGTGTCCCTGTAATAATTTATTGCTTTGTGTAATAATAGGATAATAAGGCTATAACAAAAACCTATTATAATAATAATAATACTATAAAAAAAAAATATCTCAACAGACCTCAGATGCTATTCAAATACAAAATGTTCCTGAAGTTTTTGAGGAATTTTCTTCAAGTATTAACCAGCCCTCGAGTAGCTATACTTTGAAAATGGCTAATAGAGTATTCAGTGAAAAGAGCTTCAACATTATTCAGGTACGATATCTCATATGTAATGTAGTTCCCACATGGGGGGGGAGGTTCGGAGGGGAGAGGAAATTTTGTTGTAATATATTGTGATATGGCGTTTTTCTTGCCTTGAAATGTAAGTAAGGATAAAATATTTAAATAAAGATTTATAAAAAAAAAATGTATTTCCCACATACACAGAAGTTTATCAGGTATGGAAAAAGTTGGATAGGGACTTCATTAAAAATTTTTACAACAAACTGCTGTTCATACATTAACACCTGTACCTCATTACATTACCTATAAACCTTCTAAGCTTTAAAAAAAAAAAAAAAAAACCTACTGTAAAACTAAATTAAAGGGGTACTCCGGTCTGGGAATATTTTTGAAGATCGCCGGAGAGGGGGTGGAAATTGAAGCCGGAGTTAACATACCTCCCCCGTTCCAGCGCCGGTGCCTGGATCACGCCGCCCGGTACTCCCATCCCGCAGCCGCTTCCTGGTCAGAGCTGCCACATGAGACGTGCCGATTCGGGACCCCGCTACGGCCGCTGATTGGCAGAGCTGCCTTGAGACATCACGTCTCATGTGGCAGCTCTGACCAGAAAGCGGAATCCTCTTACCAGGAATCCTCAAAAATACCCCCTGGCCCGGAGTACCCCTTTAAGGGCAAAGAGGTTGGGGAACACTGATTTATACAGATACAAACACATACATATTACATATGTACATCCACAATTTATATATATATATATATATATATATATATATATATATACACACAGTATATATATATATATATATATATATGTATGTATATATTATAATATATATATATAATATAATATTATATATAATATATAATAATATAATATATATATATATATATATATATATATATATATATATATATATATATATATTATATATTAATATATACACAGTATACACACACACTTTTTTTTAAAGGTTTACTCCGGGCAAAATGTTTTTTTAAATATTTTATTACATATGGAAAGTTATACAAATCACTAATATACACTATTTATGGGAAATGCACATAAAGTGCTATTTCCCTCCCTTTAGTAGATAAGGCAGGCTTTACTTCCTCAAAAAAAAAAAAAAAAACTCAAGTGTGTATTTCTGGCAGGGTCCAGCAGAGGGGGCATGTAGAAGTATAGACGTCTATGTAGAAGTGCAGTGCTCTCTCTCTCCCTCCGTCCCCCCTCCCTCCCATCTCTCTGCCTGTCTCCCGCCCGGTCCCGTGCAGGGGGGTGAGCGCTCCTTATCTGCCGCTCACCACGCTGCACCTACTTTCAAGAAGCTGCCCGTGCTCTCACTGCCATCACTCATCCTTCCTCTATGAGCCCCTGCACCTCCGTACCCGTCCTCTCTGTGCCCCTGCGTTCCCCTCACCTCAGCGCTCACCCCTGCTGCTTAGTCCTGTTCGGGGTGAGTGCTCCTGCATCTCCTCGTCCCCTTTGTTCTCCTCCTCCTTCCTGTCATTCTGCCCCAATGTGCCTCAGCACTCATTCTGCCGTTTGGTCCCATGCAGGAGCGCTTACCCCGAACAGGACTAAGCAGCGGGGGTGAGTGCTGAGGTGAGGGGAACGCAGGGGCACAGAGAGGACGGGAGGAGGCGCAGGAGTGCTCACCCCAACAGGATCGGGTGGCGGGGTGAGCGCTCTTGCACGGGACCAGACGGGCGGGGTGATGCCAGTGAGAGCACAGGACCAGACGGCGGGGTACGGAGATGTAGAGGGTCATCGAGGAAGGATGAGTGATAACAGTGAGAGCACGGGCAGCTTCTTGAAAGTAGGTGCAGCGCGGTGAGCGGCAGATGTGGAGCGCTCACCCCCCTGCACGGGATCGGGCGGGAGACAGGCAGAGAGATGGGAGGGGGGACATTGTCAGCACGGGAAGGAAGGGAGGGACGGAGGGAGGGAGAAAGCACTGCCCTTCTACATAGACGTCTATACTTCTACATGCCCCCCCTGCTGTACCTTGCCGGAAAACACACACTTGAGACGTGACGTCACGTTTTTTTTTGAGGAAGTAAAGCCTGCCTGATCTACTAAAGGGAGGGAAATAGCACTTTATGTGCATTTCCCATAAATAGTGTTTATTAGTGATTTGTATAACTTTCCATATGTAATAAAATATTAAAAAATACATTTTGCCTGGAGTACCCCTTTAAGCAGTAAGGCCACCGCCAGCCATCTTGAAGATCTTAGTACCTGCAGTATAAAACATAAAATACACTGTGGGGTACAGGAGGCGAGTGGCAGAACCAGCAGCAGTTTATGTTTTATGTCACCCAGGTCCGCCGGCAGAACCGATAGTACTCCCCTGATGGTGACCCTGTATGGATTATTAGTCTAGTCATCTTGTGTGCTGCTAAAATATTATAATGAATAAACTAAAATTGTCTCTCTTGCTAGCAATATACAAAAGTACTTGAGAAATATTTTCAAGCTGAAATGCAAGCTGTGGATTTTTTGCAAGCTGTGGAAAAGAGCAGAAAGTCTATTAACACCTGGGTAGAAAAACAAACAGATGGTAAGTACTAGTAGGTATGTAATATTATGTCATTACAAACCTGCAGCAAGTTCACTGCTAAATGTATTTGTAGCAAGTTTCATCTTTTATGTTGTAATTGGTAAAAATCTAGGTCATAATTAGGGATGAGCGAACCGGTATGAACCTGAACTATCGGCTTCTGATTCCCGCTGTCTGTCCGCTCCGTGGAGAGGGTGGATACAGCGGGAGGACCGCCTGGAAAACTGGGATACAGCCTATGGCTATGTCCTCAAGGTTGTAGACAGCGCCCGGTTCACTCATCCCTAGTCATAATGGAGTTTAAACTTTTTCCACTATGTGGTTAGGATTTTGAAACCCTAAATCACTAGCAAAGTAATATATTAATGTTTCATGCAAACTTCTCTCCTACCCTGGAGGCCATTTTTTAGGAGCAAATGGGAGCCGAAGACCATGGTATTCTGTAGCCTATAAATTCTATCAAGGTGGTTAATTGCCCAAACAAATGATACATACCTCTAGACATTGGTTCAGCTTTACTAATGTGTCTCTGGCAGAATTTTTGGTGAAAAAGTGTCGGACAGGACTTTTCTCTACATTATTAGAGATGAGTGAACCTGGCTCGGGTTTGAGTCCATCTGAACCCGAACGATCAGCATTTGATTAGCTGGGGCTTCTGAACTTGGATAAAGCGCTAAGGTTGTCTGGAAAACATGGATACAGCCAATGACTATATCCATGTTTTCCACATAGCCTTAGGGCTTTATCCAAGTTCAGTAGCCACCGCTAATCAAATGCCGAAAGTTCGGGTTCGGATGGACGAGGTTGGCTCATCTCTATTTATTATGCATTTTAGACACTTTTACAAACTGTTTTGGCTATTACAAAAAGGGGTGTGGTTTGTGCAAAACCTTTTTGAATCTGGCAAAAAATTCTTGCAAACCTCAAGCCTCAAGTGATAGCTGATGTAAACTTTATACCAAAAAACTAGACAGTCTTTAAGTGTGCCAGATTTATCAAACAGTCTGATGAAACTGGCACCTAGACAGTTTTAAATGTGGACCATTGTTCCTAATATGGAGGCATGCTGTATTTTAAAGGATATAAATAGCAAAAAAAATGTAGTAAGATAGGCTTCTCATATGCCAGTCTTTAATAATCCTGCGTCAGCACATAGGCATGCTGGATATATGTAAAGGTAAACGCCTGTGTGCTGGCGTAAATTATGGCAAATAAGACACACTCAGAAGTCATGCCCCTTCCGTGTGCAGCCACACCCACCATTCCGCCTCCTCTCTGCCAACATAGCCTAATGCTGTCTCCTTTTCCAGGTAAAATAAAAGACATCTTGGTACCAGGATCTATTGACTCACTAACAAAGTTAGTCTTGGTAAACGCAATTTACTTTAAAGGAAGTTGGGAAAATAAATTTCCAGAAGAGAACACAGAACAAAAACCATTTAAAATGAGCAAGGTAAGACTATTTTCTGTCATTTTATGTCTTCAATCAATTGTCCCATTTGAAGCAGCAGCATAGTGTGTATCTTTTATAGGGGTTATCCAGCCCTAAAAAACTAATATACAAACAAATCCACATCCACACCAATGGCACAGATATCAAAAGGCGCAGGTAATATTAAGATCCAATCATGAAAAATGTATTAAAAACAAATAAAAAATGCAAAATACACAATGTGTTTTTATACAATTTTCATGGCTAGATCTTCATGTGACCTGTGCCTTTGATAACTTTGCTGCTGGTGTGGAGGTGGATTTGTTGGTACTGTATATTGTCCCACTGTGGATTGCATGGGTGAGGTTACAGTCTTTTTACTTGAACAGACATCACACACATGCAGTTCCTATTCTTGCACAACCTGAAAACGTGAGTCTCCCATTTAAGCAAGGATTTTGTCTACTATTCTCTTTTTGGTCTTGGACCTCTACATTAATGAGCACTGTCCTGCATTATTTCTCTACAAAACTAATGATCTATCTGACTCCTGGCTAGGTCATTTAACCCCTTATAGGTATGGGTCACCATTACACCATTACCTTTTAGCTGATGGGCACAGCTCTCCAGCACTGTGTCCGGTATTCTGCGGCAGGGCAATGTTCAGCACAGGCTGCCATAACTCGACCAGGAGAGGAGCAGGGAGGACAGAGACAGTAAGCCCTGTGCTTGGCCCCACCTAGCTTTTTCTACTTACTTGAAAAAAAAGTGGTTTCTAATAGTTGCTACGTGATTTGCTCAACTAAAAGTAAAAAGAATATTTTTAGTATGGCTTACTTGAAAGTAATTTAAAAGGGGTAACTCGGTCTATTTTGCCCAGAAAATGCCTTTAAATAAAATGTTATGTAACAATATATATATTATTTTTTTTTGGACAGATAAAAAGTAAACCAGTACCAATGATGTTCCAGAGAAGTAAGTTCAATATCTTTTACATTGAAGAGCTTGAGACAAAGGTGCTGGAGCTCCCTTATGTTAATAATGAACTAAGCATGGTAATACTACTACCAGATGAGATTAAGGACAACTCTACTGGACTCGAACAAGTAAGACACTGAAATCTGAATACATATCAGAATGTTAATATGGGCTACATACACTGTGGATTTCCCACTGCAAAACTGATTTGCAGCAGATTAGAAAACTGCAGTATGTCAATTTATGTTTATGGAAAGACTGCAGATTAGAGGAAAAAGGTGGATCTTTGTTTTTTTTTACCTTTAAAGAGTCACTGTCATTATAACTTTTTAAAATGTAAATCAACAGTAAATGTGATACAAAGCAAGTTTGCAATTTGCATTCATTATTTTTTTTTCTTTCTTGTTATCATGCTGTAAAACAAAGCTGAATTTATCTGTATCCCGGTCCAATCTCCTGAAGGCAGCTTTGTACACTTGTGCTAGTTGTTAAAAACAGACTAAACATATGAAGTCCCGCCTTCTCTGTGAGCGCGTAGATGAACTGGGAAACACAAGACTCCTGTGTTTAAACTCAGTCCGAAGTGGCGTGTTTTCCATGGTAGCCGAAAAAAATGAATGTAAATTGCAAAATGGCTTTATTTCACATCTACAGTTAATTTAGATTTTGAAAGTTATAATGACAGGGACACTTTAACATAATACTGGCTCTGAAGTGCTATTTTTTTATTCTTTCACCCTGAAGAGCCAGTATATAAGTAGAGAAAGAAAGGCTATTCTCACACTATGGAGCCAATTTACTAATGTGCTTCCATCAGAAAAGCGTTGATTTGGGGGGAGATTTATGAAAGGGTGTAAATATACACCTGGTGTAAACTGCCCCCAGCAACCAATCATAGCTCAGCTTTCAGCTCTGGTTAAATATAAGAGGAGCTGTGATTGGTTGTGTGGGAAGTTTACACCAGGTCTATATTTACACCCTTTCATAAATCTCTCCCTTTGTGTTCAGTTTCCCTGCTAGCTTTCTGTTCTGTCCTATTTACTAATGGTGTCTAGCACATAAATGTCAGAAACCCGACACACTCGTCATTTTACATTTAAAAAATGAAAAGTGGATGGGGCCTTTAAAATCCACCATAACCGACATATTTTTTAAGCAAACCAAATTTTTCTGGTGGGTTTTCCATTCTAAATATCAGCCACTTCTAGTGTGGTGGGATGGTCACGTTTTAGTTTTGTCATGTGAAAAACCTTCCAGATTTACTAAGGGCAATAGGACACATTAATAAATTTGTTGGATTGGGAAACTAAAGCCCTGAGGTGTAGGGTTCTTGAAAACCAGACAATCTTACTAAATCAGCCCCTATATTTTGCCAATGTGTATGACTTATGCTGCAAATAACCAAACTTGCCCCTTCAATCTGTGTATATGCCATATTTTTGTGCACTATACTTTTGTTCTATAAAGTTGGTACCCCACAAAGTCTGTGCACCTCGTCCTCCACATCATATTTGTACATGGGGTTGGGACTGCTGTTATTCTACAATAGGGGGTGACACCAGAAACAGGCTTTCTGAATGCCAGTTTGCAGGCGGAAAAGGTGATGCTTGCTAAAAAGAAAAGGCAATGCATTGATGCTCAGAGTGAGCCATTGAAGAGAAGGTTATGGACTGAGAAAGTGATAAGCGAAAGAAGCCTGAGTAAATAGTGATTTCTGTGTATCTATCATGTAGAATATTCTTTATGGAGTACTGGAGTAGCCTGGAGAAAAATCCAGTGCTGCAAATAGTACCCAGACTGATGGTGTGTGTATTTATGTCTCCCCAGGGAGAGAGGTGGATTACTGTTTCCAGATATTCTAAAGTATTTATTAGCTTCCCAGAATAGCTACCTAATGAACTGAAAACAAAGCAAATGGTTTGGATATTTAGTTTCAAGGGAACTTATTCCGACATTTTTGAACTATTTCAATCTTACCAATCTGTCAAAATGACAAACAATAGAGTGATTACCTGTGGGTTAACTCTTAGATAGGTGTTGGTATTGATGTAGCTGAATGAGAACGTAGTTTCAATTTACACCATTTTAAGGTACATAGGAAGTGTGGATTTATTGCTTTTTTTTTTTTAAATAAACAATACGGTTAGCAAATGTGCATATGTTTAACTGTCTGCTTTATACTGAATATCAATTAGACATGTCAATTTAGAGCATTACTATCATTTGGCTAAATGCTTTTCCCATCTTGTAACAGGAGACGGGCTGTATATACCCATCCCCTGCAATAAGGCAGGAAGAACTGCAAGCTCAGCAAGCACTTTTCGCATCTGGACTTAGCAGTCAGTGGGGGCCTGAACACCCAGACCCTGAACGATCAAAACCTTTGACATGTCTGTAAGGCATGTCAGAATTTACTGTATGTAAAGTTGGGCCATGCCTATACGTTGCTCTGATAGAAGCACAACTGCTGAAGCTCAAAGTGATTACATTGACAGGACTTATAAATGTCTCCTAGATGTCCCACCTAGAGTTCCACCTCCAGGACCAACACCTATATTGAAATTGAGGGCTCCTCGACCCCCTCTGGCATGTTTGTAGAGTTCCACCTCTAGGACCAACACCTATATTTGTAGTATCCCAACACAGGTGTTTCTAGTATGGGCACATGTCGTAAAAGCCCTGTGTTGTAGAGTAAAGTGGTAATGAAGTTGAACTCTCAGGTTTTACCACAAGATGTCACTATGTATTATTTTGTATAGTGCACAGCTGCAGTCATTCAAGGGTTACTGTTGTATTTTGTGATTCTGTGCACTACTGAGAGAGACTCTTTTCTCCCTACCTATCTCTATTCTCTTCTATACACTCTTCTCCACCACTCACAGTGGCTGTTACACACACCCTGTAGGAAGTAGTCACATGGGGTGAGGAAGTGTAGGACCACCTTTAGTTAGTTCTTCTCTGATTCTCAGTGGAGAAAGACACACAGATCAGGCATCCCTGCTGAACTTAGCCAGGAGCCTGGCTCCGCCAGGTTCCCTGTCCGGGACAGACCAGCTGTGGTAGTGGACAAACGTATGGAGACTTCCTTTACTAAAACTAAACTTATAGTCAAGATGCAGTGCCAAACACTTAAGGAGCACACCTCAAGTCACACCGCGAACCTCTCTATACAGCGCAGGGCGGTATCCTAAAGCAGAGTAATTGACCCGGATACAGCAAAGCAGCCATAGCCAAGGCCTACGTACTCTATCTCGCAGCACAGGTGACAAAGGGGCACGCTTGTACACTTTGCTCAACTCAGATGACCAAGACTGGGGCTTGTGTCACCCTCGTAGGACGGGTAACCCGACACTGCAGACAGAAGGTGGTTTATAGCGACAAAGGTCGAAACACAGGCACAAGTATTCTTCTTTTCTCAAGTATCTCTTCTTACTAGTTCCATCAGAGCACATTACTAAACTGGGTTGGGGCTCTCCTGACAAACTCCTCTCCACTCTTCTGAACTCTCTACTCTACTCAACTAAACTAGCAATGAAATTCTACCTCAACACTTCAGCACAGATTCAGTGAACGCAAGTCTGTATCTCAAGAGTCACTCGTCATTCTGTTATCCTGTATTACAAGAGACTTGTCAGGAAAGATCATGTTATTTATTCTACATGTACTTAGTGATAACTGCACCAGCACTCATACACACAGGCTACACCATCCTTGGATCATTTTCCCCTTTCTGTGGGTGGCGGTACCGACAGTCCTGGTGGGTCATCGCTCCACTGCGGACCACCATAATAAGAGCCCAAAGGACATCTCACAGCCCGGCAGGTCACCGACCATTGGGGATCAATATAGCCAGCCACACACTAAAAGCAGGTATACCATCACACTTGTGTGCTGAGTTAGCACTGTCATCTCGATAGAACTATAACTGGCTGAGCTGAGCTTCAACCACTGACATAACATCATCCCGGCGGTAGAGCCCTGGATTATACCCGGGGCCCAACCACATATTCAGATTGAGGGCTTCTTAACCCCCTCTGGCATGTTCGCTGAGTTACCTAAACAGCTTAATTTGCATTTGTAGGCCCTGTGGATGTGCCATGTGTCTCCTATCGTAGATAAGTATACCCCTATATAGTTGTGTCTGTCACACAACGATATAAGGTACTGGTCATTAAATGTGTTAATACCATTCACAGTATATTACTGAAAAAACTAAGTTAGCATCAACTTTAATTAGCGAAATGTGTAGGTGCACCCGGCAAGGTTGCAACTCAAAAGCAAATAGACTGCATGTGAGCACTAAAAAAAAAAAAAACTTTGAACTGCTAGATGTATAACATGGAGACAACCACTCCCCTATATGTGCAATGGAGAAAAAAAGTTAGTCAGCACAAAAATGAATGAAATGTGCAGGTTGCTATGACTGCAATGCAAAAACAAATACAAAATACAGGAGCAGTCTGCGAGCGCTAACACATGTGTACACTAAATATATGGATATTATTTACTTATTACAGGTATACAAGAATGAATTATTGTATTTTTAAGGGTATATTCACACGAACGGGCTTGCAGCGAGAATCTCGGCAATTCCTGGCAGTTCCCATACACTACATACTTGCTGCGGTCTAAACGACTGCAGCGAGTATGTAATTCTGCCGCCCTTAACCCCTTCTGCTCCCGGATGGCTCCCCCACTGTAAGCATACTTTACCTGTCCGGCGTCCTGCTCTCCCGTCAGGCCAATCAGTGGCTGCAGCTGGGCAACACACTGATTGGCCGGACGGGAGAGCAGGACGCTGGACCCGTGCAGCAAGGACAGGTAAAGTATGCTTACAGCGGGGGAGCCGGGAGGGAGCAGAAGGGGTTAAGGGCGGCAGAATTACATACTCGCTGCGGTCGTTTAGACCGCAGCAGGTATGTAGTGTATGGGAACTGCCAGGACCTGCCGGACTCGCAGCGAGAATCTCGCTGCGAGCCTGTTCGTGTGAATATACCCTTAGGGAGTATTCTGATGCCATGTTAAAAAACCACACACACATCAAAAATATATTTGTTTTGTTTGTTTGTTTTTTAGTCAGATTATCGTTATGCTTCCGGGTTGAGAAGTTGCTCAGTACTACAATTACCAGAATGTATTGTTTTCCTTCAGCTGTTTATCACAGTCCTCCCACCCTGCTCATTCCCCTCGCACAGCACTCCTGACAGCTCCCCACCCGAAACTGCTGCAGAACAGTGCACTACACAGCAAGTCTACATAAGCTGCTGTATTCACTTCTCTGCTTGTGGCATTGTTCAGCACAAGGCAACATGCTATAATCAACGCTTATTCTGCCAATAAATGTCCCAATAAATATATACATGTATTTGTGTATAGGAAATGGTAATGTAGGCTGTGGAGGCTGGTCAGAGGTTTTGACATCACTCATGGAGCAGGCCTTGAACTCAGAGACAAGATCCAGTGACTGGAAAGAAAGTGCTAGTGCTATTACTGATAACAATGGGGGAGATTTGTCAATATTTTATACAGGTTTTCAGACATAAAAAGTAGCAAAATTTTGCACACCCGCATAGCTGCGCAAAATTTTTCCACATTTTACTGATTTAGACTGATCATGCCTACTTCAGCTTACGCTGAAAGTAGGCATGATTTATCATGTGCTACTATCTAAAATAGTCGCACGTGTCGCAAACTCACTCCACACTAGAGGTGGTCTATTTCACCACCTATACTGTGGAGCCGGTATGCTTTGTGGGTCGGGTGCAGTGCACCCGGTCCACGGAGTTTAAAGGGTTAAGTAGTGATGCAGCAGCATCACTACTATCCCCCTGGGGCTGTACAGTAAGGAGGGGTGCTTAGCGCACCCCTCCTTGCAGTACAGGAGTGGGGAATCCCTTAATTAAGCCGGGATTCCCTGCCTACAGGGTTTTCCACCCAAAAGCAGAAAGCAGTCTGCTTCTGGGCGGGAAATTTAAAATCCCGGGAAAGAAGTTACAGTCTGGCTCCCAGGGGCTTAAGCTCTTGGGAGCAAGACTGTAACTCCCATGCCCATGCTGGAGGTCACCCAGCTTTTCCAGCATTCTGTAAGGTTAACCCTTACAGGATGCTGGGAAAGTTGAGTGACCTCCAGCATGGGCATGGGAGTTACAGTCTGGCTCCCAGGGACATCTGCTGGACCAGATGCAGTGCGCTCTCCAATGGGGGGGATGATAGGGGCTGGGGGTTACCTCAGCTGTCCCGGTAGGCTCCGCCTCCATGACAGTAAGCCCTGCCCCCATTGCGCCCAGTACGGGGGTGGGGCTTACCAGGACTGCCGAGGAAGCAGCAAAACAGGTAACTCCCAGCCCCTACCATCACCCCCCCTTGGAGAGTGCACTGCACCAGCAAGGAAGGGGGTTAAGTGCCCCCTCCTTGCTGGTGCAGGGCACTCTCCAAGGTGGTGGGGGTTACCTGCTGCTGCTTCCTCAGCCTGCTATGGGGGCGGGGCTTACTGTCATGGAGGCAGAGCCTACCAGGACAGCCGAGGGAGCAGGTAACCCCCAGCCCCTATCATCATCCCTCATTGGAGATTGCACTGCATCTGCCCGAAGAAGAAAGGGGGCACTTAACCCCCTTCCTTGCTGGTGCAGATGCAGTGCCATAACAGTCTGGTCCCCAGGGAGTTAAGTCCCTGGGAGGCAGACTGTAACTCCCATGCCCATGCTAAAGGTCACCCAGCTTTCCCAGCATCCTGCAAGGGTTAACCTTACAGGATGCTGGGAAAGCTGGGTGATCTCCAGCATGGGCATGGGAGTTACAGTCTGGCTCCCAGGGGGTTAACCCCTTACTTGCTGTTTGTTTTTGCTTGTGCTTTTTCTTTTTTTTTTTCCAGATACTGGCATGCAGAGGATTACAGCGGATTAGTTTGGACTACGTCGATGATCGGCGAAGCTTAATGTTCTATAAAATGGTCGACGAGGGGTGTGGGGGTGTTTTTATTTGAATATAAAAAAAATTCTAAGTGTGTTGTGTTTTCTTTCATTTCTTTACAGACTTAGTAGTGGAATCCGTCTAATAGACGGAATCCATTACTAAGTCAGGGCTTAGTGTTAGCGGGTATAAAATGGCTAACACTAACCTCCCCATTATTACCCCAGTACCCAATGCCACCAGGGGTACTGGGAAGAGCTGGGTGCCAGTGGTCCTGGAGCGTCAAAATTGGCGCTCCTGGACCGGGCGGCAGCAGGCTGGTAATATTTAGGCTGGGGAGGGCCTAAACCAATGGCTCTTCCCACCCTGGTGTTACCAGGCTGCTGTTGCTTGGTTTTTATCCCGGCTGGTTATGAAAATAGAGGGGACCCTATGCGTTTTTTTTTATTATTATTTATTTAAAGAAAAAAAACGCATAGTATCCCCCCCCCCTTTTCCATAACCAGCCGAGTTAAAAACCAAACAACAGCAGCCTGGTAACACCAGGGTGGGAAGGGCCATTTATTTTGGCCCTCCCCAGCCTAATATTACCAGCCTGCTGCGGCCCAGTCCAGGAGCGCCAATTTTGACACTCCGTGACCACTGGCACCCGGCTCTTCCCAGTACCCCTGGTGGCATTGGGTACTGGGGTAATAATGGGGGGTTAGTGTTAGCCATTTTATACCGGCTAACACTAAGTCCCGAGTAATGGTTTCTGTCTATCAGATGGCTTCCACTACTAAGTCTGTAAAGTAATGAGAGAAAACCCAATACACCTAGAAATTTTTTTTTATTCAAATAAAAGCAAAAATTATTATGTTAATTTGTTTTCCCTAAGTACCATTGGCATCACAACGATAGGGGTATTTTCGCCCCTGCGAGCCCCTGGGACGAAGGAATTTTTAATGAAAACAATAGTAAAGCTTTATTAATCCCTCCTACAGGAAGTATAAATAAGCCCCCCCCCCATACACACCTCAGTCATTTACAAGAACAACAAAATAGGGAGGGAGACTTGTGATGCCAATGGTACTTAGGGAAAACAAATTAACATAATAATTTTTGCTTCCCTTACGTCCCATTGGCATCACAACGATAGGGGAACTAGCAAGTAATATCCCCAGAGGGTGGGTTGTCTGATACAGCTGCATTAAGAACTGACCTAGGAAAAGCCGTTCTCGCAGAAAGATTGGTATCTATTCTGTAATGTTTAACAAAAGTGGATAAGGATGACCAAGACGCAGCTTGGCATATATTTTCCAGAGATACCGAGGACCGTTCCGCCCAACTAGAGGCAACCGCTCTAGTGGAATGCGCCCTGGTAAATAAAGGCGGTGTCTTACCCGCCGAGGAGTAAGATAATTCAATGGCCTCACATATCCACCTTGATATGGAAGGCTTAGAAGCTTTTTTGCCCTTGTTCTTCCCTGCAAATAAAATCAACAAATTTTCCTCCTTCCTTATTGAACTAGTTCTGTCCAGATATATTCTTAGAGTTCTAGGAACATCTAAAAGGGAAAAATCAACATCCTGATGGGCTGGATTCGAAGGAGAAAATACAGGAAGAACAATAGGTTCGTTAATGTTAACGAATGAAGCAACCTTGGGTAGAAATCCAGGTAAAAATCTTAGAATCACCTTGTCTTGGAGAAAAGTGATGTACGGAGTAGTTGAGCCCAGAGCCTGAAGCTCCCCGACACGCTTGGCAGAAGTAAGGGCCAAAAGCAGTGTACATTTTAAGGTTAGGAATTTAATTTCTACCTCCTCCAGGGGTTCAAATGGTTGGAGACATAAACACCTGAGGACGAAAGAAAGATCCCAGGAGTCGACATACCTGTCTACCCTGGGTCTTAATCTCGTGATAGCTTTCACAAAATTTTTTACCTCAGTTATTTGAAAAAGTCTAGAGTTCAGATGTGCAGATAAAGCTGCTATCTGGACCTTAATGGACCCTGGAGTAAGACCTTTGTCAAACCCCTCTTGTAAAAACTCTAAGAGTTGAGGAGTAGAAGGTTTAGAAGAACACATCCTTTATCTGTACACCAAGCCTGGAATATTCTCCAAATGCGCGCGTATGAAGCGTTTGTGGAGTCGCTGCGTGCATGGGATAGAGTTCGGAGAACAGTCTCTGAAAAAGTTTCAGGACCTAATAAGGTCCTCTCAGTCTCCAGGCCGTGAGGTTGAGGCTGGCTAGATCCTGACACAGATGTTGTCCCTGAGATATCAGGTCGTGATGTAACGGTAGTCTCCAGAACTCGCCCCTGCTCATGTTCATGAGCAGGGTGAACCAAGATCTCTTCGGCCAAAACGGCGTAATTATGATCACTGACGCTTGGTCCAACCTGATCTTCACCAGAACTCTGGGGATCATTGATATGGGCGGAAAGATGTATGCCATCTGGAAATTCCATGGAATTGACATCGCATCCACCGTCGTTGGCTGGTCGGCTGAGTACAGGGAGCAAAAGTTCCTCAGTTTGGCATTGTTTGTTGATGCCATGAGATCTATCTGAGGAACTCCCCATCTCTGATATGAAGGGCAGATAGTTTGGCTAACCGGGGTTCCGCCCATTTGAAGATGTACTCCACTTCCCTGAGAAGTAGAGGTGACTTGGTACCTCCCTGCTTGTTGATATAGGCGACACAAGCAGTGTTGTCCGTCCTGATCCTTACCGCCTTCTGTAACAGTTTTGGAGCGAAGTGTAGAAGGGCTAGATAAATAGCCCTGAGTTCCCGTACGTTTGATGGAAGGGATGACTCCTGGATATTCCATGTCCCTGACGCAGTACTCTCTTCTAGATGTGCACCCCATCCCGAACCTGAAGCGTCTGTGGTGATCGTGATCCACTGGGGTTCGGTTATGGAGGCTCCATGCTTCACCTGTCTCCACCATGTTAGAGACTGTCGAGTTTCCGTCGATAGGACATGAATAGTATCCAAGTCTTCTAGGCTCCGGTTCCATTTCGTCAGGACTTCTCTCTGGAGGTACCTCATATGCCATAGTGCCCATGGAACTGCCTCTGTGGCTGACGAAAGGAGTCCCAGGAATCTCATTAGGGTCCGAAGAGACACCTGACGCGGAGGAATGAGAAACTGGGCTCCCCTCTGTATACGTACCAGCCTGGGTGTTGAGAGGAACAGCTTCATCTGCGTGGAATCTATGATGAAACCCAAAAAAGTCTTTATTTTGGATGGCACCAATTCTGACTTCTCCTGGTTGATCAGCCACCCTAACTGCTGAAGGATGTCCAAGACATAATTCAGCTGAAAGCTCAGAAGACTCTGAGTCTGAGCCATAATCAACCAGTCGTCTAGATAGGGAATGATCTTTATTCCCTGAAGTCTGAAGATAACCATCATGGCCGACACTACCTTTGTGAACACAAAGGGGGCCGATGTTATGCCGAAGGGAAGAACCTTGAACTGAAGATGTCTTACCTTCCCTTGTAGCTGGATGGCAATCCTCAGATATTTTCTGTGCGCTGGCAGAATAGGTATGTGGAGGTATGCGTCCTGGAGGTCTATTGATACCATAAAGTCGCCCTCCTGGAGGACGGTTTTTACGGATCTGATATTTTCCATGCGAAATCTCTTTTTTATCATGAACCCGTTTAAGTAACGCAGATCGATAATAAGCCTCCACTTTCCGGACGGCTTTGGTACGAGAAAAATCGGAGAGTATACTCCCAGACCGACGTCTGACAGAGGGACTTCCTCTAGGGCTTCTATGTCCAACAGGTGAAAGATTTCTTTCTCTATAACGGGATGTTTGACCGGGCCTAAATGATGCGACACCAGAAACCTTGGGGGGGGAGGAAGAAACAAAGGAAGCACATAACCACTTTGAATAATGCTTATTACCCACATATCCTTTATTAATTTTTTCCAGGCGGGAAGAAACATAGTGAGACGCCCCCCCCACAGGTATGCCTCTGGCGTCAGAAATCCGGCTTCTTGGCAGAATCCTTTTGCTGCTTGCCTGTACCTCTTCTATTATAGTATCTTCCTCTTCCTCGGGATTGATAACGACTCTTTCCACGCTGAGGAGATCTGCCTCTACGAAAGGATCCGCGAGGTTTCTTATACGAACCACCGACGTAAGAAAGGGGTAATGACTTACCCTTCTTGTCCGACATTTCCTCCATAATTTTATCCAACTCTGATCCAAAAAGTCGTCCCGGCTGATACTCCAAATTACACAGCTGGAATTTAGAGTTGGAATCGCCAGCCCATGGCCTTAACCATAGGGCCCGGCGACCAGCAGTTGACAGGGCCATAGATTTAGCTGCCAAGCGGGTCTCCTGCGAAGCTGCGTCGCATAAAAAATCAACCCCCATGTTGACTTTTTTGAATGAACGGAGGACCTTGTCCCGGTTCACTCCCGACTCAAGATCCTCCTGCACCTTAGCCAACCATCTTCTAAGGCTTCTGGATACTTCAAATGCCGATATAGCAACTGCCCCTTGGGCAGCTGCGGCTGTGTATGATCTTTTAAAGGCTACTTCAATTCTCCTATCCATTGGATCTTTGAGATTCGAACCATCATCAGCGGGCAAGACAGTATTCTTAGACAATTTGGCTATGGCAGTATCTACTTTAGGAGGATCGGCCCAATCCTTGCATTGGTCCTCCTTGAGGACATACAAGGTTTTAAACTTTTTACTTAGAACCGGAGCTTTCTCCGGTTTCTTCCACTCAGTAAAGAGCATAGACATGGATGTTTCCCCAATAGAAAAAGCCCTAGGCTTTCTCGAAGCTGAGGCTACGTCCTCGATTTCTTCAGGGTGAATTTCAGCCTGAACAGCTCTGCGTAGCTTGTAGATGCTGTCCATAGGGAAATAACCCTTGAAAATCTCCTTTTCATCCTCAGAAGGTGAAGATGAATCAGACGAGGAGGAAGACCCCACCTCATCTATCACCTTAAATTCTGACCCCTAGGGTAAAAAAACATAGCTTAGCTAGGGTAATAATCCCTGCTGTGCACCCAAATAATATATACTCACAGGCTGTGAGGCAGAAGGTGAAATGCTACGCTTAGACTTCTTCTTATGACGGCAGTCCCTATTAGCAAGGGATTTCTCTACATAATCCTTCACCCAAATTACCACATCCTGAGTATCAGGTTCTCCAGTACTTTTTGGGCGGCATGAAGTACAACGTACTGTAATACACATATGAATAGATAAGACATCATGAATATGAACAAAATTTGGAACCTTATGGTTGATAGTAGTGCGTACGATATTCGTATCCATCCGGCAAAGGATTTTCGCAATCAGCACAGACCAGATGTTTGCGCTTGGAGGTTCTTTTACCCGACGGGCTAGTTTCCATAGCGGACATCTAATAACAGAAAGGTTACATCAGAAATAAAAAACCCATATAAGTACAGGCCTTGCCTGAACTAACATAGGGTGTCATACCCTGAAGCAGCCACTAGATGGCAGCAGAGTACTTACATTCCAAATAGACTGCAGGAGTCTCAAGACAGAGAACACAGCGGCGCTGGAGCACAGTCACACACAATGTATCTTAGGTAGGACTCAGGAGTCAGACCTAGTCCTACCTGAATGAAGAGTCCCATTTAAATGGGATGGAGCCTGGCAGCGAGGCCGCCGCCGCTCGGGCCGGCCACTTCCGGCCCTCCTGATGACGTCTGTTACCTGCGCCGCATCAGTGGAACGCATGTGGAACGCATGCGCATGCGCAGTCGATAGTACGCTCGCTGATGACGCTGATGACGCGACCAAGATGGCTACCGTAAGCCGGACGCTCCTGCCCCACACTGGAACAGAAGATCTGTACAATTGTACCATCATCAGCGGGCCCCGAACAAGAAAAATGGCCTAACTACATGCAGGAACCAGGTAACTGGGTCCTGCCTCTTAAAGGAATAAACCCACTACATAGTAAAAGGAGGGAGCAAGGTCCACTGGGGCTAGTCACTAGGACGAAGAAAAAGACTGGGGTGTGTATGGGGGGGGGGGCTTATTTATACTTCCTGTAGGAGGGATTAATAAAGCTTTACTATTGTTTTCATTAAAAATTCCTTCGTCCCAGGGGCTCGCAGGGGCGAAAATACCCCTATCGTTGTGATGCCAATGGGACGTAAGGGAAACACCTCCACACCCCTCGTTGACCATTTTATTGAACAGTAAAGTCCGCTGGTCATCGATGTAGTCCAAACAAATCCAACGTAATCCTCTGCATGCCGGTAGCTGAAAGAAAAGGGAGAAGAAAATGCTCATTACCTAGGAGACAAACCAGGGCCAATGAGACTATTTAGAGACAATTCTGAGACTATTCTGAGTCAAACAAATCAGCACCACAGAAAATAGACGCGACTTATCCCTGATAGTAAATTGCACTTTAAATAGACCAGTCTATTTTTGCCAAAGCAGAAATAGACCACATCTAGAAAAATCCCCTGTTAATAAATCTTCCACAATATATTTATAAAGGCCTATTGCACGGGCTGATGTTTTGGAGCAAGCGAGCGCCAAACTCTCAGATCAGTGCTGCCTTGTTCCTCATTCCACGCTCTCACCGCCAGCGCTATTACACGCACCAAAAGCGAGCGGGTAAGGGCAGGGGGAGGGAGGTTGCGCCGGGAACGGCTGCCCAGCAACCCTGGCGGTCCATAGAGGATAGCGGTGATCTGCTGCACACCTTCACTATCATTCTATCTTTTAACATGTTGAAAGACAGGGATCAGCCAACATTGTGCATGTCAGATGATTGTTGCTATTGCACCAAGCAATTCAGCCATAACGGCCGATAATAGCTTTGTGTAATAGGGCCTTAAGTCATAAATTTTAGGGTGATAGTTTATTTGAATACAATTTTATGATACTAGAATACCTCTTTAAAGTGACTCTGTCCCTCCCAAACCGCTTGTACCTTCGGATAGCTGCTTATAATCCAAGATCTGTCCTGGGGTCCGTTCGTCAGGTGATGCAGTTATTGTCCTGAAAACAACTTTTAAACTTGCAGCCCTGAGTGACACGGCCGTGGCTTGGAGTACCTGTGCCCTAAGAGGTGCTGACAGTATGCTACAAATATTAGTGCCCTAGTAGACATAGGGCTTCAAGATGGCTTGCAACAGATATGTTTTACTTTTTCTGCAAGATAAAAATGTAAGCCATTGTACTGTGCTGCAGCTTTTTCTCTCAGGTACAGGCAAAATAAGACAGGGGGTTACATATAACCATATCTCTTTGTACTGTGTATTCAACTTTTTCAGTGGGTTATGACACCATGCTCAAAAAACAGACCTTTTTTTATCACTTTGGTGTATGGGGGCATAGTGGGTTCTACACTACACCAGAACACCACTGTTTACACTCCTGTGGAACGTTTCTTAAATTATACACTGTGGTCTCATAGTACTTACAATATTTTTTCTGTTATTAGGATGGTCATCACGGCATTTTATTATTTTTTTACAGACTCGTGTGTTTTGGGACTTTTATTCTCTATAGGGAGTGGTCCTTTTTTTTTTTTTTTTTTTTATATTTAAGTTTTTTATTTTTCATAAAACAAACATTTACCAACAAGGCAAGACACGGACCTTGAGAGGTCCCAAATACAACAACACAGAAATAGAGAGGAGTGGTCCTTCTTTATTCTATTTTATAGCATGGGCGACATTTTATGATGTAGTGTGCATAGAGACTCTAAATATTAGAGGGATCCTTGTGTATAAATCTTTTTAGATCTTTTAATATTTGTCTGATGTCTTTGTTAATTTGCGCAACTTTATGGTTTGGATGTCCACTTTAGTAATTTTAGTCATCACTACAATCACATTTAGGGAACTTCAATATATAGTTGGCTAAATACTGCCACATACAGGTCACTGTTAAAATGACAACTTTTAAACAAAGAACATGTAGCGCTGAAATATAAACAGAAATGAAAACATGAGAAAATAGGAATGTTTATACAAATAGTCTAGAATATAATTACATATATAGAATAGAAATATATGTAGCACACACCATTTTCATCGAAAAAGCTCAAGTTTTTGTAGTAATTTTTCATCAATCTTTCTGAGCCAAAATCAGAAAGGGATTTAAAGAGAACCAATCACCTGAAATTAACTGTCCGTATAATAAAAGATTATCTCTCCCTAAATCTATTCCTGAAGATACAGACTGCCTGTGCAGTCTGTATCTTATGCTTTTACCTAATCCTGTATAGCGGAGCAGTAAGGGCGGGGGCGGCCATCTTGATGACGTCACAGTGGTGCGTTCCAGCGCTGGAACGCAAGGGACGTAATCAAGATGGTGCCCGGCTTTACTGCACCGCTACAGAGGACTGGGTAAAGTATAAGATACAGACTGCAAAGGCAGTCTGTATCTTCATGAATTTTATTTCTGAAGATACAGACTGCCTGTGCAGTCTGTATCTTATACTTTATCCAGTCCTCTGTAGCGGTGCAGTTAAGCCGGGCGCCATCTTGATTACGTCCCTTGCGTTCCAGCGCTGGAACGCACCAGTGACGTCATTAAGATGGCCGCCCCCGCCCTTACTGCTCCGCTATACAGGATTAGGTAAACGCATAAGATGCAGACTGCACAGGCAGTCTGTATCTTCAGGGACAGACTAATAGGCCCAGTTAGAATAGACATACACAGCGATCTCACGCCGTATAGCGCGGGATCACTGTGTATTTACAAAGCGGCGGCAAAGAGTCATCGGAGCCCTTCCCGCTGCTCGGCATGCCGGGAGCTTCCTGTCTCGCGCCGGCTCTTTTGAAAAGAGCCGGCGCAAGACAGGAAAAGAGAATGTGTATATTATAAAAACGCGGGCGTAAAATTAAATAATTCCAATTACAAATATTAATAAAATATAAATTTACAGCTAATTAGCAAAAAAATAATATTTTTTAATTTCGGCCATGATTGGTTCTCTTTAACCCTTAGACGACCCAGGGCGTATAGTTACGCCATGGAAGTCTGTCCCCAGACGACCTAGGGCGTAACTGTACGCCCTGGGTGCTTCTCCGGCTATGAAGCGTGCTCCAGGGCGTGCTCTGTGTGTCACTAACTCCTTAAACTCCTTAGAGCTGGGTTCACACTATGTATATTTGAGGCTGTATTTGGTCCTCATGTCAGGTCCTCATAGCAACCAAAACCAGGAGTGGATTGAAAACACAGAAAGGATCTGTTCACACAATGTTGAAATTGAGTGGATGGCCGCCATATAACAGTAAATAACGGCCATTATTTCAATACCACAGCCGTTGTTTTAAAATAACAGCAAATATTTGCCATTAAATGATGGCCATCCACTCAATTACAACATTATGTGAACAGAGCCTTTCTGTGTTTTCAATCCACTCCTGGTTTTGGTTGCTATACAGCCTCACAAATACAGCCTCAAATATACATAGTGTGAACCCAGCCTAAGGGTGCGTTCACACCTACAGGATCTGCAGCAGATCTGCAGCAGATTTGATGCTGTGTTCAGTTATTTAAATGAAATCAGCTGCAGAAAATCAGCTGCAGATCCTGTAGGTGTGAACGCACCATAAAGGCGTTTAAGTGTAAGTGACAGGGGGAGTCCCCTGTCACTTACCGATCAGGACCCCCGCAGTGTGACTGCGGGGGTCCCGATCGGTAAAACGGGCCGCCGGAGGTCTCTCACCAGCCTCCCTGCGGTCCGATCGGCGATCTGCTGCACTAAGCCTGCACAGGCAGGCTCAATGAGCAGATCGCCGATAACACTGATCAATGCTATGCCTATGGCATAGCAATCATCAGTGTATAAATCAAAGTACTGGATGTAAAAGTCCCCCAAAGGGACTTCAAATGTGTAAAAAAAAAAAAGTTAAAAACACTAACACACTACCCAAAAACCCCTCCCCCAATAAAAGTAGAAATCACCCCCCTTTCCCATTAAATAAAATATATAAAAATAAATAAACAAATAAACATATAATATACCGTAGCGTGCGTAATTGTCCAATCTATTAAAATATAACAAGCGTCATTGCGAACGGTAAACGGCGTACACGAAAAAAGGGAAAAAAGTGCGCAGATTACCGATTTTATGTTACATTATATATTTAAAAAAATTAATAAAAAGTGATCAAAACGTCCGATCTTCACAAATATGGTATTAATAAAAACTAGAGATCATGGCGGAAAAAATGATGCCCCATACAGCCCCGTAGGTGAAAAAATAAAACTGTTATAAGCGTCACAATAGGCCCATTTTATTTATAATTAATTGCCAAAAAAAAGGATTTAATTTAAAAAAAATATATAACATTAGAAAATCTGTGTAAACCTGCATATGGTTGTGTTCTGACTGACCTATAGAATAATTGTATAATGTTGCTTTTACCATATAGTGCATTACGTAGACACAGGAACCCCCAAAACGTTACCATATTGCATTCTTTTTTACGATTTCACTAATTTATATCTTCATAAATAATATATTTGGAATTCCATCATACATGTTATGGTAAAATGAATGACGCCATTACACAGTACAACTATTCCTGTAAAAAACAAGCACTTACATGGCTTGTAGATAGAAAACTGAAAGTGCTAGAGCTCTTAGAAGGGGAGGAGGGAAAAACGAAAACACTAAGATCAAAATTTGCGCGGCCCACTGGGTCATTTTGGGCCTGGTCCTCAAAGGGTTAAAGAAAGCAGGAAAAATAAAGCAAGGAAATATACTTACTCTTATTCCTGCTGGTTTCAATCCTAGCTTTGCCTCAGATACTGCAGTTGCTTTTCTTTTCCCCCAAAAACACATTGGGGGGTTTATCATTACGCACCCCTGGCATACGCCACATTAAAAAAAAAAAAAAAAAAAAAAAAAAAAGGCAGATTTGCCTCTTTTCCGTGGCTTACGCCCACCATACTTACCAACCCTGCACACAAAAAATAAGCAAGAGTCCTCTCCAACTCGCTCCTTCCTCCTAGCCTCCACCTTTGAAGTCTGGATCCTGTGTCCTCTTTCTCTTCAATAGGCTGGGTTAGCACTTTTAACCCTGCCCACTGAAGAGTGAGGACACCTGACCAAGTGACATCACCTTCAGTATGCCTGCCTCCATCTCCTTTCCCTGCATCTTCTTCCCCCATGTGGCTCCCTCCCCGTGTCTGCTTCCCTTGTGCATCTCCTTCCCCTGTATGGCTCAATCCTCTGTGTGGTTTCCTTCCTGTAGACTCTTTCCTCATGTGGCTTCTTCCCCTCTGCGTCTTCTTCCACGTGTGTCTTCTTCCCCCTGCCTCTCCTTCACCCATGTGGCTCCCTCCCCCGGCATCTTTTTCTCCCATGCAGATCCCTTCCCCTGCATCCGTTCCACCACCCATGAGCACTCTGTGTGATTAGTAAGGTGCATGTAAAGCAACAATCATTACCAATGTTTATTATAGTCAAATACAAGCCCACTATGTGTAAACTGTTGCAGGAGTAATGCCAGGAGGTGTTTGAAGGCTTATAATACTATATTTTATAATGATTTCACCAATTACTATTGTCAGGTCTGTTCTCTTTGAGCTGTACAGTAAACACAGTGCTTTCTTTACTGTGCAAGGTAGTAATGACCAGCAGTGGGCAGCAAAGAAAACTAAGGGGGCAGGTATGCGAATGGACTAATCAGGAAGAAGCATTGTGTGATCGGCGCCATCTTAGATATAGAGCAGCTTTTAGAAAAAATTTTAACTCAAGAACGGCGACAGCTAGAAAGACGGGAAATGGCTCAAAATACTCAGGGGGACTTGGATTAAATTTTTTAGCTCTTGGACAGAATACCCCTTTAATGGCTTATTCATGAGGCTCATGTGTTTAGTCCTCATTTCAGCATATTACAGTGGAGTCTCAAACAGGCAAATTGCCTCTTTCTCTTATGCAGTTGTCTTGATCCACTTGGAAAAAAAACTCTCTGCAACATTGTATATTATATTCTTCTCAACTGTACTGTGTATAAATAAAGTATGTAAGGTAAAATTCAGTTATAACTTATTGCTTATACAGTTTTGTGAAATTACACTTCCCCAACTCAGAGGGCTCTGGAGTGTGTTCTGCTGCTTCAAATGAGATGTAAACAGACACTTCAGATAATATTCCGGCCTTACATTAACTAGAAAGCAGTGAGTCAACTTTAAAGGGAATGTTAGCTGTAAATTACAATCCAAACTGCTGACACTGTTAGATGGCTATTAGGTCAGGAAGACACCTGGTACTGGTCAAATATTCAAAGAGTTTCTCTGCTGACGGAATGATATTGACACATAATGCCAGGCAGGGAACAAATCCATTAGATTACTTCCCCGTCCGTAAGGTCCACAAATTTGCGGATGTGTGAATATTGCCTTGTTCCCCCCCTCCCCAAGCAGGGAGTGGGAAGAGAGGAAATCTCCAACTTGCAGTAGATCAGAAGCTTGGGAAAGCCTCTTTGACTCTTTGTATCAGAGAATATAAGGATTTTTCTACATTCTGGAAACACAGCTGGGTATGTGAACGGTCCCCAGTATCTTCTTGCCCTAACGGCTATCTAAGAGTGTCAGCAGTTCCCTTTAATCACTACAACTTGCCTAGGAATACTGTCCTTCAGATCTAACACTGATGCAAGTGTGTCACGGTAAAAACCCCAGAATATTGGGGGGTGGGAGGAGCATGAGGAGGGGCTGAGGCTCACCTCGTCCGTCCAGTCTCCAGGAGATCCTGAGCATGCCATGTGAGAGGAGTTTAAGGCTGCAAAGGTGCTGGTGATTGTCTAAACGCTGGGCCCCCGTGGACAATGGTAGCTTGGAGCGGAGTGAAGGACTGCGTGCGGTAGTGAGAGAGGTCGGAGCACTTCCGGAGCAGACAGTATTGACGCCAAGGTCGGGAAGGAGACGGTGGCCCGCCGGAGTCCCTGCAGTGGAGGAGGTGGAATCTCTTTCCGGGCCGGTGGCCTGTCTGTTGGGAGGAGAGCGAGCACCGTCCGGTCCCCGACGACTGCAGCCTGAAGTGCCGCATCAGAGAAAAGGTGCCGAGGCGGACCGGGGAGAGGGGTTTTCCTGCCAGGGCATCAGACCGAGCAGAGGAGTGGTGAGAGGTGAAGTGGGGCCACGGTGGTGAGTTGCCTATATCTGTTTTAGAAATGCAGGAGTGGAACTGTCTCCCGGCAGCAGACGGATAAAGCTTTAAGGTGCTCACTACTCTCAGTGTAATTTGTGGAGTGCGGTGGCCAGAATTAACGACTGACTATCATATATAGTAATCCCTGCTCCGTTATCTGGCTCAAGGAAAAGGGGTAGTCAAACGGTGTTTGCAACTGGGCTACGGGCTCGCAGGGGCTGCTACATGGCTGGACTAATATACTAACTACTAACTAACTTTTCATCCACCTGAGATTTGGCCATTGATTGAGCTAAGGTGGAGATTTCCTGAGTTCAAGGGTTAACTAACTGGCTTGGTTAAAGGGGATTCCGTTTTGTACATACAGGGTGGCCCCTGTCTGGCTGGTCCAAGTGACTTGGGGTTTTGTGAACTTGGTGATCCAACTAGGTGCCCTGGTTAATACATTGAAGTGGAATACAGCCTCTGGTGGAATTAATAACGTTTTCTCTACAGTGGATGGACACTTAAAACACATGTTGGAGTCTGAGTGGGAGTGCCCCTGGGAAGAGCTAATATAGGCAGTGCTTGACAAGAATATCATTTGGGAGTCTGTGTAAACTGCTGCCACGGCTCGAGGTTCTGTAAGCAACGAAGAGGGGCCAAGCAGGTGTTATTTCACTAAACCACTAACTGCTACGGTGACTTTTTCGCTCCCTTAGGATTTTTTAGAAGGAACTAAGAAATAAGAAGTCTCCTTGCAAATATCTACTGATTATCACTGTTCTTATCGTTTGAAAGACTGACTTTTTTCCGTAGGAGTTGAACTGATCAAATACCTTTAGTGGTTTTGAGTCGCACTGGAATTTTCCTGTCTCAAGTTGAGGTGTGACTGTGACCTAAGGAGTGGGAGGAAGGGGTCAAGATGAGTCGGAAGGCCACTAAGATGAATAGTCCAGGCAAGGATGGGAAGGAAAAGTCATCTGGAAAAATAGATAAGAGTTTTTTCTCCCCAGGAGCTGGTGCTAAGGGGAAGACAGGTGGAAAGGGTGGGGGGGATGAGTCTTTGTCAGCAATAGGGAAAGAGGACGGTGAACAACCCAGCTGGCTAAGTGACATTTTGCATGCTATACAAAAATGTGATGCATCAATTGTTGGTCTTTCGTCCCAGGTTGGGTCTCTTACAACTGAAATATCAACGTTACGTGCAGATATGAGTAAAATAAGAGAGAAAGTTGAAGAGTCTGATAAAAGGATTTCTAGCGTGGAAAATGAAATAAAAATAATAAAAAGAGAATGGATGGGTTGGAAGGAGGAACATCAGAGTTTGCAGAGAAAGGTGACAGAGCTGGAAGATCGAACGAGGAGGTGTAACCTTAGATTGGTAGGGCTCCCGGAGGGAATTGAAGGGAAAGATCCGGTTGGATTCATTCAGAATTGGCTGGTTAAAACTATAGGGGAAGATAGCCTTTCAGGGAATTTCTCTATTGAAAGGGCCCATAGAGTCCCGGCGAAACCGCCTCCGCCAGGGGCCTATCCGAGAGCCTTTATTATCAAAGTGCTATGCTTCAGAGATAGAGAGGCCATTATCAGGAAAGGTAGGGAGTTGGGAGAAATCTTAATTAATAATAACAAGATTTTTATTTTTCCTGACTACTCCTCAGTAACCCAGAAGAAAAGAGTGGCCTTTCTGGGAGTTAAAAAGCGGCTAAGGGAAAAAAACGTTAGATATTCTCTGTTATTCCCTGCTAAGTTGAAGGTTGTTTTTGAGGATAGGGCTCATTATTTTGGTTCACCAGAAGAAGCTAGCATTTGGTTGGAACATAAAGGCATGTAATTTGGCAGTTGTTTAAGGATATGATTTTGGTAGGGAGAACTGGAGGAACGCTCCAAGTTAGGTAGCTTGGACACGGACGTGTCTAGAAGCAGTGTGGGGGTGGGGTGGGGGGTCCGCTGGGGGGTGGGGGGGTGGGGAGGGAGATGGGGGGCGCTTTTTTTTTTTTTTTTTTTCCTTCTCTCTCTCTCTCTCCCCCTCTCTTTCTCTTCTATCCCTTTTCTGTCCCGATTCTAGCTAAATGACAGTTAAAATTTTGACATGGAATGTCAGAGGTCTAAATGAGAGGAGGAAAAGAGTGGGAGTTATGAGTTATATAAAAAATTATATGCCAGGTATTGTTGCCCTCTTGGAAACTCATCTAGTAGAGGAAACTAAGCATGTGGTCCACAAATCATGGTGGGTTAAGGAATATTTTTCTTTTCATTCTAATTATTCTAGAGGAGTGGCAGTTCTGGTACATCGGGGTATTAATTGGGAGGTTATGGATTTAAGGGTGGATAGGGAGGGGCGGTTCATATTTTTTTATTGTAAAGTGGATGGATTAATTTGTATTTTAGCTTTTATGTACTTTCCTCCTCCATTTAGATCTGACATATTGCTGCAACTGTTTAGCTATGTGCAAAAATTCCCGGGGTGTCCGGTTCTAGTAGCAGGGGACTTCAACTCGGTAGTTGATGAAGGTATGGATAGAGTGAGGATGAATGAAACTGTAAGGATCCTCAATAATTCCCCTCTCTGTCACCTGGTAAATGAAATGGGCCTGATAGATTATTGGAGATCCCTTAATCCAAAGAGGAAAGAGTTTTCTTGCTGGAATAGATCTAGTAAGACGATGTCAAGAATTGATCTAGTCTTTGTGAATTCTCAGATGGTTCCCAAGGTTGGGGAGATGAGATATTTAAAACAAGCCCTCTCCGATCATGTCCCAACTCTGACTGTAATAAATACGGATAGGGGGAGAATAGTTCGTAAATTTAAATTGAATTCGTATTGGTTGGAGATATTGGATAGTGGGGATAAGATAGGTAAGGATATTAAGGAACTCTGGGAGTTAAAACTTAGGGACTGCTTCGACACAGTGGGTGTGGGATACGTTAAAGGCGAGTTTGAGGGGTTTTTATTTTGGGGCTATTTGTTGTATGAAAAAGAGGTTTAAAGTAGAGGAGAGTAAATTAAGAGAGAGGGTGGGGGGTTTAGAAAGGGAATATGTTAGTTCCCCATCACAAAATATTCACGAGGAGTTAAAGAGGGCTCAAGATAATTTAGACGCATATTTGCTGGAAAAAGCAAGACACCAGATAGAGTTTATGGGAGAAAAGAGATATAAGGGATCAGGCACATTAAATAAGGGATTGTTAGCACTTATCAAAAACCAACAAAATAGAAAGGGTATAGATGCAATTAAAACAGAAAGAGGGGGGGTCACCACACAAAAAAAAGAAATATTAGAAGAGTTTAGATTATTTTACGCACATTTGTACACATCGGAAGTAGAGTATAGGGGGGAGGATTTGAAGGATTATTTTAGCACAATAGTAGTTCCAAAAATATCCCTAGATCAAAAAGAGGACCTTGATAGACCCATAACTTTGGCAGAACTGAATAGAGCCCTTGATTCAACAGGAGGGAACTCAGCTCCGGGTAACGATGGCCTGCCGTTCGGTGTATATAAACAGCATAGAGACACACTCCTCCCGGCTCTTCTTGAAACCCTTCGTCAGTCCTTGACTGACGGATGGCTTCCTAAGTCGATGGGGGAGGCGGAGATTGTAGTAATACCTAAGGAGGGAAAAGACCCCCTGGAAGTGGGGTCATACAGGCCCATCTCCCTTATTAACACCGATGCCAAGCTGTTCGCGAAAGTGTTGGCGACCAGACTTGGCAGTGTCATAGGAGAGGTGATACATGAGGACCAATGCGGTTTTGTAGGGGGAAGAATGGTGAAAAATAATATAAGACGCTTGTATGAAAATATGCAACTTGAAAGAGCGCCGGTTTCCCACTCCATCCTGTCTTTGGACGCAGTTAAAGCCTTTGACAGGGTGGAGTGGGAATACCTGTGGGAGACCTTGAGACAATTTGTGGTTGGAGAGGGTTTTATAGGTATGGTCAAATTGTTATATACAGGTGCTAGGGCCTCAGTTTCGCTGGAAGGAGAGTCCTCTGCTCCTTTCCTTCTTGGCAGAGGTACAAGGCAGGGTTGTCCTCTCTCCCCCTTGCTCTTCGCCCTGTGTATAGAGCCTTTAGCGATAAAAATTAGACTAGATAATGGTCTAATAGGGTTTGGGGCGAGGGGCGAGGGGGACAGAGTGTCTCTATACGCAGACGACCTGCTCCTTTTTTTGAAAGATCCGCAGACTTCTGTCACCAGGGTGATGGAAATAGTTAGAGAATTGGGGGCCTTCTCTGGCTTGGAGATAAATTGGTCCAAGTCGGTGTTAATGCCTCTAGATGAACACCTGAGATTTGAGTTCCCCCCCTTGAGATCCCTAGAGATGTATGGTTCCTTTAGATACCTCGGAGTGTATGTCTCCAGGAGGTTGGAAGAATTTAACTCCCTTAATACTAAGCCAGTAATTGATCAGTTGGCCAGAAAAATAGAAGTATGGCGAAACCTTCCAATATCGAGGGTGGACAGAATTACACTAATTAGATCAGTGTGCCTTCCAAAATTATTATTTTTGTTTGCTGCTTCCCCCTGTTGTATTGAGGAAAGATTTTTTAGACTTATCAGATCCTTGTTTAATGCATTAATTTGGGGCAGGGGTAGAGTTAGAATAAAATTGGAGATGTTATGCATCTCAAGGGAGAAGGGTGGTCTGGGGGTCCCTGATATAAAAAGGTACTGGTTGGCCTCACAAGTATATTGGTTGGTGAAACATAGATCTAGCTCTTTTTTTGGTCAATTAAGAGTTAAAGGAGATAATCAGGGTTGGGATATATTCCAGAAATTAGAGGCAGGGAGCCTAGAAGTGGGGGAGTTGAGACAATGGCCCATGGTAAAACTGCTTATAAAAGGTGTGGAAAGAGTTGAAGAGGGCGCGGGGTATTGGGGGACTTTGTGATTTCGCCCCGCTTTGGGGGAATCGTTATTTAGAGAATACTAGCAAGTTAGAGAAGATAGAGAGGGTGCATAGATTGGGAATTCAGAAGGTTGGGGATATTGTAAGGGGGGTTGTAATCAAAAGCTGGGTAAGGGTAAGGGAGGAATTCAATATTGACCAGGGCTTATGGCTAGAATACGAGGGTTTGAAATCAGCATTGATGGCAGACTTAAAGCAGAGGTCGTGGCAAGTCATAGGGCAGGATTGGCTAGTGGGAAAACTAATTGGTCAAAATATTGGGAAAAAGGAAATTTCCTTCCTGTATAAACACTTGAGTAATGAGGTAATGGACTCAGCTCTTAGGCTTAGAAGTTGTCACAAATGGGAAAAAGAAGTTGGGGAAAAGTTGAACTGGAATTGGTCCTTAATATTTAAGAATATAAAGAGGGTCTCCAGGTCAGGTAACCACCAACTCGTACAGTTTAACCTTGTCCATCGCCTGTATTATACCCCGTTTTTTCTTTACAAGATTGGTTGTAAATCCCACGACCAGTGTCCGAGATGTGGAATGAGTGGAGTAGATTATATACATAGGATGTGGGTCTGTGAAAAGATTTTTCAATTCTGGTCCTCTATTCTACAGAGAGTGGAGAGGGAAGTAGGAGTGAAAATCCCGAGAACAGTCCAGTTTGTTCTCTTGGGGGACACGGGTAGCATTAAATTGCGAAAAGAGACAGATTATAGTGAGACTCATTTTCTATGCTAGGTTGGTGTTGGTAAGGAACTGGGCAGCAAAAGAAGTGCCAAAAGTGGGGGACTGGGAAAGATGTGTCATTTTGTATGAAAAACACTTTGGTTGAAAGGGTTATTGGTTTTTTGTGTTTTTTTTTTTTTTTTCCCCCCCTCTTTTTCTCTTTATTTTTCTCTCAGCGGACGGGGAGGGGGGGGGGGGTAAGGGGGTATAAGGTTGTTTCATAAGTTGTGATTTCTAATTTATACTTTATACTTGGATGGGAAAAAAAAAATAAAGAAATTTAAAATAAAATAAAAAAATCATAGATGCAACTATCTCACTGTACAAATAAATACTTCACCATTATACGTGATACAGATGTGATGACATCATATATGGTGACGCATGACATCAAAAGTGATTAGGGAATGGGGTGTGTACAACTTTTGCACCAGGGTACAAGAGCTTTTCACTACATTTAGCAGATGCCAGCCTTACCCTTGTTGCATTATCTTTACATTTTTGTTAAAAAAATAAAAAAAAGTTCTGTTCTTGGATTCCTTTTTATATTTTGAGAGACAAGTATGGGATTTTTTTTATAGTGCAGCATGTGAAACTTTTTTTTTTTTATTGCACTATTATTTTAGGTATGTAATTTTTTACAAGATTGCAAAAAAAATATGTATACTATAAATGCAAAATATAATATAAAACTATATAGAAGTATATAATATAAAAAAATGATAACTAATGACTGGGTAACTGTGTTTTTATGATGTAACAAAAACAATGAAAAATAAATAGATGAAAGGTGCATTTCGGGTATCATTTATGCCCAATTCCCATGAAAAAAATGTATGTATAAAAAGTTTTGAACCAGGAAAAAAAAAAAAAAAAAAAAACCAGAATATTAAAGGAACCTCACAACCAGAGGTAACACAGGGTGCAATCAGGTGAGAAAGCGAGGAGGCCATACTGTTTGGAATTACTAGCTGATCACCCATAAATCTTCGAAGACCCCAATTTATGCAAGGAAAATAGTTACTGCTACAAAGCCAACTATTGATCATAGAAAGCGCCCATTGTCTGATTTGTGTCTCACTGGAGAAGCAATGCCCTCCAGGGCCTGCTAATGTTTGAAAGTTTAAAGCGAATGTACCATCAGATGCATCGCTTTAAGTTTTTTACATGATTCGAATGGAGCCGGTGCTGCTGTGTTTTCCTCAAACTGTGGCCCGGTTTGAACTCCGGTCTATTCCCAAGCACCGGCCCAGCATAAAGCACTGGAGGCGGGCCCATCTGCCCCAGTGTGACGATCGTCCCTCCCCTCTGTCACACAACTGCATTGATTCTAATGGAGCCGTACCACAGAGGGGAGGGCCGTTCGTCACACTGGGGCAGGCCTGCTTCCAGTGCTACATGCTGAGCCACTGCTCGGAAAAAGACTGGCGCCGTGCGTGAGAACTGGGCCACAGTTCAAAAAAAGGACCCCAGCACCGGAATCCCCGCACCGTTTTATTCATGTAAAAAGTTTAAAGCGATGCACCTGATTAAACATTTGCTTTAATTCAGCTAATCCTGTGTATAAATCCATATGGAGCTGTGCATTTACTAAAGTTTGTTTCATAAATATTTAGCTGGAAAAGAAGCTGAGCTATGACAATCTTAAAAACTGGACCAATGCTGACATGATGGACAAGAGTGAAGTGGAGATTGATCTTCCACGCATTATTCTTGAAGAGAACTATGATCTGAAGTCATACCTCACCGAGATGGGACTAGGTGATCTTTTCAGTGCAGATAAAGCCGATCTTACAGGGATTTCAGAACAAGGCAACCTACATGTGTCAGAGATATTTCACAAAGCCTTTGTGGAAATAAATGAAGAAGGAACAGAGGCTGCTGCAGCTACTGCTGGCGTTGTGGTAGCTAGAATGCGCCCTATCGCAGAGGTATTTCGAGCTGACCACCCTTTTCTGTTCTTCATAAAACATAAGCCGACAAATGCCATACTTTTTCTTGGAAAATTTTGCTCCCCATAGAATATTGCATAATGATAACGCAAGCATAATACAGTGGTTCCTCAACTTACAATGGTCTCAAGAGACAATATTTTCAATATACAATGTTCCTTTTTGGACCATCGCAACTTGAGACCAAGCTTAACATACAATACTACAGAAAGTCAAGATCTGCGGCAGATGTAAATAAGTGGATGATCGACCAATGAAAGTGGCCATTTTACTGGTAAAACCCCAGTATTACTAAAGAGCCTGCAGTGACTAGTACAGTGTGATACTACATGTCCTGTGCTGCTCTCTCTGTACCATTTTAAAGCGACTCTGTACCCACAATCTGTCCCCCCCAAACCACTTGTACCTTTGGATAGCTGCTTTTAATCCAAGATCTGTCCTGGGGTCCGTTCGGCAGGTGAAGCAGTTCTTGTCCTAAAAAAATACTTTTAAACTGGCAGCCCCATGCCCAACCAGAGTATCTGTGCCCTAACTTTGCACAACCTCTCTGTCCCCCCTCCCTCTCTTTATCACTAGGAATGCTCCAGGCAGATTGTCTCCTATTCCCCACCTGTGGCAGACCGGCACATGGGCTGGATCGTTAAAGGGGTAGTGCGGCGGTAAACAATTATTCACAGAATAACACACATTACAAAGTTATACAACTTTGTAATGTATGTTATGTCTGTGAATCGCCCCCTTCCCCGTGTTCCCCGACCGTGTATCCGGAAGTGTGGTGCATTATACATACCTGATCCGTGTAGCGCCCGTCCGCCATCTTGTGCCAGGACGTCCTCTTCGGCCGGTCGAACAGCTCCGACTGTCCCTAGTGCTGGACGCCCTCTGCAGCGTCACCAGATGCTCAGCCGCGATTGGCTGAGCAGTTAGGCTCAGCCAATCGCAGCCGAGCAGCTGATGACTCGGCACGCGTCATTGGCTGCTCAGCCGCGATTGGCTGAGCACAGTTACGCTCAGCCGATCGCGGCTGAGCAGCTGATGACGCTGCAGAGGGCGGCCGGCACTAGGGACAGTCGGAGCTGATCGGCCGGCCAAAGATGACGTCATTGACAGAAGATCGGAGACGGGGGTCGGCATGTGACAGGTATGTATAATGCACCACACTTCCGGGTACACGGGCGGGGGTCGGGAAACACGGGGAAGGGGGCGATTCACAGACATAACATACATTACATTTCTGTGAATAATTTCATAGCGCCGCACTACCCCTTTAAGGACCTGTGCAATGTTCAGCATGGAAAAAATGTTTCAGTGGCATTCCTAATGATGAAGAGGGTGGGGAGGAGGGACGGAGGGGTGGTGCAAAGTTAGGGCACAGATACTCCAGTTCGGCACAGGCTTCAAATTTAAAAGGTATTTTTTTAGGACAATAACTGCATCACCTGCCGAACGGACCCCAGGACAGATCTCGGATTAAAAGCAGCTATCCGAAGGTACAAGTGGTTTGGGGGGGGGGGGGGGGGTCAGATTGTGGCTACAGAGTCGTTTTAATTTTCTGGGACCCTGTGTGCACTATACAGGACCCTGAACACGCTCCGGCTTCTACAAAGAAAGTTATTTACAGCTTCCAGTAGCTCTTTCTGACTGTTATATGTAAGGACTTGCTTTAGTATATTAGTTATCTGCTTGTTTTCCTTTAAATTTAAATTTTTTTCTAATTTTGGGATGACAATTTGGGGGTTCAGAAACAATTACCAGTTTTCCATGAGTTTTGGTCTCAAGATACAATAGTTGTTCTGGAACCAATTAATATCATATGTTGAGGGACCACTGTATGTAGTTTGCGAATTTAATATAGCATTATTATTCTGCCATCAATATACCCTAATTAATTATAAGGATATATAGATCAAACTATTTTACTACTTCTTTACATGCACTGCTATTTTGTCTACTACAGTATATGCTTTCTATAAATACTTCCTTTACAATATGAAACATCTGTTTCTTGTATTACTTAAAAAATGTATAACCAATCAAAGGAACTGAACCACAAACAACCATTAGTATGATCCACACTGTATGGTCACTAGGGGTCCAACTACACAGACCCCCACCACTCATATTAATGGAGGTCCAAAGTATAATAGTTGAACAGTGTTGGTCACACTTGACTACTACTGCTCCCTTTATCATCCATAGGACTGAAGAAAATACAAAGTACCATGCCTGGCTATTTCTATTCTGTCCCAAAAACTGAATGTGTGTACATGACTGCCGATCCATGCATTTTGGTGGGGGTCCCATTGGTAGAACGCCAAGTGATCATACATTTATCACCTACCTGGTGATAAATTGTGGTTATTACAAAAGTATCGGTTTAAGTGTTTTCTAATTACAATAAAGTACATTTTTGGTTTTCTTTACAAACCTGACTGCTGGTAATATTAATTCATCTGGGTCTTACGCAAACATTTATATCTGCACAGGAAATAAGGAAGTAATAATGTATTCCTATGGAATGTCTTTATAGGACTTAAGCCCTGATGAAATAACACAAGTCTAGTGTACTTGGCTAATGTTTACAAGAAAACCTACAGCAGATATTCCCGCCTGTCATCTTGGTGTCCTGCCATGGTATTCAACCGGTTTATTTTCTGCAATGCAACATACCTAAGTTAATCTTAAGGATATTGGCTTGAGTAAAAATACACAGGAGAAGTAGAAATTAGTTCTGAATTTGGAAGAGAGTTATTTCTGGCTCCTTACAGGCAGTTAGCTGCCCAACCCTGGTCTTACTATAAGTGTACACTGTACTGATTCATTACAGACCACTAGCTATTTACTCTGAATATTGAGGGTCATGCACATAGGGGGACATTTATCACCACTGGCATACAAGTACGCCAGTCTTTAATAAAGTCCTGCCTCCTGTTTCCCAGACAGATTTACGAAGAGGCAACTGGTGCCGCCATTGCGTGACAAATCTACACCGGCTTAGGAGCAGATGTAGATTTGTGCCATGATTTACACCATCAGGTGAGCAGGAATACAGTTGGTGAATCTGCCCCTTTTCCATGGTGTTCCCCTAGGGCCATTTTAATAACTATCCCTCATAGCTTAGCCTATATTGTAGCACAGCAAATAACTATAAAGCAGGGGTAGGGCTGATGATGGGAGTTGGTATTTTTTACAACAGCTGGAGGGCTGAAGGATCCCCATCCCTGATATAGAGGTAAGACCACATGGGACAGAATGCTGCAGATTTTTGTACAATGAAAATCATGCACCAAATTGTGTGGATCTGTCACTGTGGGTATTAGGACGAATGATGTTAAAAAAAAAAAAAAAATTATACACCTATGTACAGTTGTACACTTAGCTATATGCCCTTACAACTTACAGTGTACCAATAGTACACAGGTTATTGTACTGGAATATATATCCCACAAACCAGTGAAGCAGCTGTGCGGGATACTGCAGCCCAGTCCCCATTCACTTCAGTAGGAGCTCAGCAATAATAACATGACATCGCCATTACATAACAAGAGGAGCCATCTGCTTTCTACCTCATTCATTGTGTATATGCCCGAGCAGCGGAGGTCAGCACCCCACCCATCACACTGACAGTGCATACTACACAGGTGGCAGCGGAGGTCAGCACCCCACCCATCACACTGACAGTGCACACTACACAGGTGGCAGCGGAGATCAGCACCCCACCCATCACACCGACAGTGCACACTACACAGGTGGCAGCGGAGGTCAGCACCCCACCATCACACCGACCGTGCACACTACACAGGTGGCAGCGGAGGTCAGCACCCCACCCATCACACAGACAGTGCACACTACACAGGTGGCAGCGGAGATCAGCACCCCACCCATCACACTGACAGTGCACACTACACAGGTGGCAGCAGAGGTCAGCACCCCACCATCACACCGACAGTGCACACTACACAGGTGGCAGCGGAGGTCAGCACCCCACCATCACACCGACAGTGCACACTACACAGGTGGCAGCGGAGGTCAGCACCCCACCATCACACCGACCGTGCACACTACACAGGTGGCAGCGGAGGTCAGCACCCCACCATCACACCGACCGTGCACACTACACAGGTGGCAGCGGAGGTCAGCACCCCACCCATCACACCGACAGTGCACACTACACAGGTGGCAGCGGAGGTCAGCACCCCACCCATCACACCGACAGTGCACACTACACAGGTGGCAGCGGAGGTCAGCACCCCACCATCACACCGACAGTGCACACTACACAGGTGGCAGCGGAGGTCAGCACCCCACCCATCACACCGACAGTGCACACTACACAGGTGGCAGCGGAGGTCAGCACCCCACCATCACACCGACAGTGCATACTACACAGGTGGCAGCGGAGGTCAGCACCCCACCATCACACCGACAGTGCACACTACACAGGTGGCAGCGGAGGTCAGCACCCCACCCATCACACCGACAGTGCACACTACACAGGTGGCAGCGGAGGTCAGCACCCCACTATCACACCGACAGTGCACACTACACAGGTGGCAGTGGAGGTCAGCACCCCACCATCACACAGACAGTGCACACTACACAGGTGGCAGCGGAGGTCAGCACCCCACCATCACACCGACAGTGCACACTACACAGGTGAGTACTTATGTTTTATCATCCCACCCAGAACCCTATATATATATATATATATATATATATATATATATATATTCCCACCACATAAATACAGCTATGCCACATACAACACACACAGCTCTTACAAGACCTGGGCTTTTCTTTCAGCAATATATATGTCCTCCACTCACACAATGGCTCCAGCAGCCGCCAGAGCAGGTAACACACACACGTATACCCCCTAGTAACACTTCCTTCTATACTGACACTTGACAACCTTGCTCTTCCCACGTCAGAAGACAAATCACATGACTGTGACCTCAGCACAGGTCCTGGAGCTCACTAGCAGTCAGAAACCCTTTATAAAAAAGTATGAAGAGAAGCGGCCCCACCCGACAGGCGCAGCACTGCCACAGCCGTTACTCATCGCCAGGCTCCCTCGGAGCGTCACGTGTCCTCGTGAAGTCAAACCTTCTGGACGGCAGTCAGAAATTTCTGTGTGTTCACGTGACCTCCCAGCTGCTGTGTCTGCACTACTAGAGGCCAGCCTGTGGCGCTGTGCTCACTACTGCACTGGACTGAGCTGGAGGTAGTGTCACACCCATCCACTCCTAGCACTACCGCAGGTGAGTCCGAGCCTGGTGGCTGTACTCAGTGTGCATATATACGTATGTTCTCCAGAAGCCTCGTACCGTGTGTTATACCTTGCAGTGGGCTGTACTAGTGATGGGCTATGTTAGTAATGGGGGCTTGTGTCACATATAACGTCTTCTTTGCGCAGTTAGAGAGACATCTACTGCAATATATATATATATATATATATATATATATATATATATATATGTATATATGTTTCATGTAAAGATGTTAAAGGTCCCTGAAGCTGCCAGTATAGGAGCTGCCTCTGCTTTCTATGAGCTGACAGCTGCTTGGGAGGAGCAGCCTATATGTGTCAGCTGCCGGTGTGAGGTAGTGTGAGGTAAGTGTGCAGTACATCTATTGAATAGTCATTTACCAATGACTCCCTGCTCACTCTGGGGGTTATATATGGTGGAACCCCCCCCCCCCCGTGCATGTTACCTCAGTGCTGCCCTGATTCACAGCTTAGAAGTAGATGTTGGGGTCCCTGTACAGTGGTCCCTCAGGTTATAGTATTGGTGACATACAATGGTCCTTTCTGGGGACCGGACACAACATATATGTGCTGCTCTCTACCTGCGCCAGGATAAGCTGCTCCTTTAGGCGCCAGGTATGGGCAGCTTCATTTCATTTTTCTGGGCTTTTTCAGAAGCTGCACCTGTGTCACCCGCAGCGGGTCCCAGCAGTCATTGATAGCCGGGACCCGCTGCAACAGTTAACCCTATAGATACTGCAGTCAGCACGACCACAGCATCTATAGGGCTTCAGAGAATTCTTCCTCTACAGAGGGGTCTGCTATGTGATCGCAGATCCCTGTCGGCAGCCATGGACACCGGAAGCTGGAAGGGTAGGCTGGCACGTGTCTGCTGTTGGAGCGCGGCCGTGAGCTCTGCCCCTTCTCCTCTCTCCCCTGCTGCTGTACAAGCTTCTAACAGCGAGAGGGGACAGAGCAAGGGACTTCAGCTTATAAGATCATTATGATCCCATAGGCTGAAGTCCCAAAAACATCTGGGCATTGAGGAATCAATGACCCACGGTCGTAAGAGGGGTAATACTATCTCATTATTCATCCCACGTAGTGAATGCAATGGAAAAAAAACTACACCAGACTTGCTGTATTTTGTTCATTTGCCTCTGGGGAAAAAAAAAAAGAGAGAAAATAAAGCCCAAAAGTCATATGAACGTTAAGATGGTGCCAATAAAAAGTACAACTTGTCCTGCAATAAAAGCCCTCATATAGGTATGTTTACTAATAAATGGAAAGGTTGTGTCACTTGGAAGGCAACAATGACAAAAAAGCTAAGAAAATTGCTTGGTTATCAAGGGGTAATAGCTTTTATTTTGATTCCTAGTCTGTATGTTACCAGTGCAGACTCCACCCAAAGCTGACTCTGACCCCAAAGCCCTGATTATTGGCCATGCTCACTCCTAGGTCTATAGTTTACCAGCTTACACACTGATAAAGAAGAGTCCAGCAGGGGTTGTTTTATGGCTGTTATTATTTAGTTACAGAGCATTCTTCCATTACATTTTTCTTTAGTACTATGGAATATTCCACCTACACGATGACTGTTAACCCCTTGCCTCTTCAGCCTGTCTTGGCCTTAAAGCGACTCTGTACCCAAAATCAGACCCCTCCCCCAGCCCCTCCATGACGTGACTCCATTAGAATCAATGGAACCCTATCATAGAGGGGCTAGGCTTTCCTCCCACTAAGGGTGGGTCTGCCCCCCTCCAGTGCTTCAGCCTGGGCCTGGTTAATGCTCGGGGCCTATTTTTCAAATCTCACCTCTCACTCTTTATGTAGTGATGCTTTTAACAATCGCGGTTATTCTGAGATTTTTTGGGGTTTTTTTGTGACATTCCTCTTAAGTTTGTGGTATACTTTGGTTGATATACTTTTTTGTAAAAAAAAAAACAAAAAAAATTTGTGCAAAAATTTGAAAAAATTACATTTCTTTACATTCAAAACTCTTTTCCTAAGAAAGATAGTCATGCCACATGAACTAATTATTAATGCAACATCTACAACATGTCTGCTTTATGGTGATGTCATTTGATGTCTTTGATTTTATTAGAAACCAGTTTAATTCTGAAGTGGATTTGTGGGACCTGTATGTTACCCCCATAAATCCCTCCACTGTAAAAACTGCACCCCTCAAAGTAACATTTCATAAGTTTATTAACCCTTTAGGTGTTTCGCAGAAATTTAAGCAAGTTGGAGGGGAAATTTTACATTTAAATTTTTTGGGCACATATTCTATTTTAATAAATTTTTTCCTCTTACACAGCCAATACTAACTCAGAAATACCACTCACTATTTATTCCCCTTTTTCCAGTGTTTTCTAGAAATCCTCCATATGTGGCCACAGTGCGTCACCTGACTCACCCACAGGCCTCAGACATGACGGAGAACTGCTGAATCTTGGGGCCTTTTATAATTTCAGGGGGGTTTTTAGCCATTATACCATGTCACAGAGGCCTTGCAGTGCCAAAATATTTGTGTAAGACGAGTTGACGTTTCCATCGGTACCATTCCGGGGGACATGTGACACCTCATCATTTTTTATTAAATTTTTTTTATGAGGTGGTATGAATAAAAAAACACAATTTAGCAGCTGTTTTTCACCATTTTTGTTTTGTACGTCGTTTATTATACGCTACATATGACATGTTCTCTTTATTTATCAGTTTGGTACGCAGGAAGCAGCATGATAAAACACCCTGGGTGAAGAGTGGGGGTGGGAGGAGACAGCGGGTCTCCCTCTGGCTGCTCCATAGACTTCGGCTGCCTGGACCGCGGTGTCTATGGGGTTAACTGCCCGATCGTTGTTAGGGACAGCAGGGGGAGGCAGTTAAACAATGAGGTTTCAGTAACGTCATTTTGCATTAACTACCTGCATTACATTCCCTGAACGTCATTTTGTGGCAAGGGGTTAAGGGTATCCGTATAGACAGCACAGCAATCACCTTGCGTAGTATAGGTTTATTGAAAACATAGGGTACAGGGACAGTGGTAGACAACAATTTTTTTGCTACCAAAGCTGAAAAGTATCAGTATAGCCCCTTAGTCTAAATTCCAGCAGCATGGCACTGTGAGGGGTCTTCAGATACTCTGGTTGAGTTGTACCTTTTAACAAAATCTTTGCAGAAAGACCTGGTTCAACTGCATTGTTTAAATACAGCCATATTGTAGTACAAAGTTTGCAAAACCAGTCAAATTGCTTTCTACTACCTTTCCAGGAACTAAAACTGAATAAAATTTCTGCCAAGCTGATGATTTTAGGGGAAATCTTAGGAGCATTTACCAGCTGCATAGATCATGGATAATAGGAGTATGAAGCTGCAGGCCAGCAGTGGATACTGACAGTAGTTTAAGGGGTAATCCGGTGAAAATCTTCTTCTTTCAAGTTGATTGGTATCAGAAAAATTATATAGACTTGTAATTTACTTCTATTTAAAATTTTCAAGTCTCCCACTACAGCTGCTGCTGTGGTGTTTTCTTTTCAGCCTGACACAGAGCTCTCTTCTGCCACCTCTGTCCATCATAGGAACTGTCCAGAGCAGGAGAGGTTTTCTACGGGGATTTGCTACTGCTGTGAACAGTTGCTGTCCCAGACAGAGATGTCAATAGTAAAATGCAACATAAAACCTGTCGCGGATTGGCGGGTGGATTCGGTCGTTCGTCCAAAGAATAACCCGGTTCATTCTTTGGATAGACAATGGAATCTGCCAGTGCAAAGAATGGAGTCTATGACCAGGGCGGAGACGCGCTCGTCTGCCACGGTCCCAAGCTGCGGAATCCACAACGGATTTTGTGTCGCATTTTCGTAGTATGCACATACCCTTAGACTTGAAAGAATCCACCGTTTCCAGCAGGGCATTCAGCAGCTGATAAGTACTGGAAGACTGGACATTTTTTAAAAGTAATTTACAAATCAGTATAACTTTCTAAAAAAAAAAAAAAAAAAAAGAGAGAAAAAATTGCCATAGTACACCTTCAAATCTTTACATGACTTCACTGACACAGCAGAATTCCTGATCTCGGCCTGTAGCTTCATGCTCCATAGTATTTGTGATCTACTACGGAGCGTGCGAATGTCCCCTTATGGTGCGTTTACACAGACAGATTTATCTGACAGATCTTGGAAGCCAAAGCCAGGAACAGACTATAAACAGGGATCAGGTCATAAAGGAAAGACTGGGATCTATCTTCTTTTCAAATCCATTCCTGGCTTTGGCTTCCAAAATCTGTCAGATAAATCTCTGTGTAAACGCACCATTAGTCTACAGAAATAACTAAAACTAGATAACTCTCAACCATTGGTTACACTGAGGTGGGGTCTGGTCAGGATTGCTGGAGAATTGAGGAGGTAAGGTGTTTTTTTTGTTTTTTTTTTTGTTTTTTGTTTTTTTCAATTTCACTGTACAATTTTTTTTAATTGTATTTATTTTTTTTTTCTGGTTTCACAGCATACTTTATGGAAAAATTTACTTTGCCGTTGCAAAGTACAATTAGTGGTGCCAAAAATAAATGCTCATGTGGGTCTGTAGGTAAAATAATGCACACGCTATGGCCTTTTAAAAACGAGGAGGAAAAAACGAAAACGCAAAAACAGAAATTAGCACGGTCCTGAAGGGGTTAATAAAAAGTTCATTCTCGGCCCTCACCATCATGCTTCATAAATTTTTATTTTAGAAAAAAGTCCATCAAAAAAATATAACGGCAACAGGACGTTTCGGCGTCAAGCCTTCCTCAACTGTCTCACAGTTGAGGAAGGCTTGATGCCGAAATTTCCTGTTGCCGTTGTATATTTTTTTGATGGACTTTTTTCTAAAATAAAAATTTATGAAGCATGATGGTGAGCGCCGAGAATGAACTTTCATAATACTGTTGGGAGTTTTTTCTTACTGCGAGCACCACCCTAGACACAGAAGTGCCGTCTAAAAAAAACTTTTCTACTGAAGGGGTTAATGACCTGATGTCGTCAAACCAACGTTTATCAGCTTCAGTAAAACATATGTTTGAGCTATGGGATACAGTTCAGGGAAGCCTGTAAGTCATTAAACTTTTATATGTGCAGTATCCGTCTTCTCATTGTACTATGACTGCTGTCTCCTTTGGGTGTGGTTGTACTGACCTTTTATCAGAATAAGTATTTGACTCTTTTATATGGACAGCCTAAGGCCCCGTTCCCACTGAGGAAAGGTAGCGGAATTCCGCGACGGAATTGTCCGCCGCGGAATGCCGTTAGCCTCCCGCGGCGGACAATTCCGTTGCGGAATTCCGCTACCTTTCCTCAGTGGGAATGGGGCCTTAATCCTGACCAAGCTGCCTGTTGGCACAAAAAACAATATTATTTAATAAAGTACACATTTTAAACTAAACATTGAAAAGGTAATGAAAGTGTAACACCCTTTGATAGTAAAAGTTTGTTTACAAGAATTAAAAGAATTTGTTACAGGGAATTTACCAGGGCTGTGGAGGCGGAGCAAGTTTTGCCTGGAGTCAGAAAAAATGTACCAACTTCGACTCCTCCTTTAACCCCTTAAGATCAAAGCAAATTTTCGTTTTTGCGCTTTTGCTTTTTGCATTTTATGTTTAAAAGTCCATAGCGCTTGCATTTTTTCACCTAGAGACGTATATGAGCACTTATTTTTTGCGAAACCAATTGTACTTTGCAATGACAGGCATTATTTTTCCATAAAATATGCTGCGAAACCGGAAAAAAATCATTTGCACTGTCAAATAGAAAAATAAAAAGGAATTTGATTTGATTTTGGGGAGTTTTGCATTTACGCAGTTCGCCCTATGGTAAAACTAGTTATGCATGTTCCTCAAGTCGTTACGATTACAACAATATGTAACATGTATAACTTTTCTTTTATCTGATGGCTTGTAAAAAATTCAAACCATTGTTATCAAATATACGTTCCTTAAAATCGCTCCATTCCAATGCTTATAACGCTTTTATCCTTTGGTCTATGGGGCTGTGTGAGGGGGGGGGGGGGGGGGGGGGGGATCTGTGCTGTTCTCTTCCTGGATTCTGGATGTTTATTATAGAAGAGGAGGAGGAGGAAAAGCCATAGGCAGGGCAGCAGTAAACTACTGCAGTCAATGTGGTGTTATCTCTCGGGGAGATGATTGTGTGTTTCTCTTCAGTGTGCTATGGCTGCAGGTGTGGGTGTGTGCTGTATGGCTGCAGCAGACTTTGTGTGTGTGCTATGGCTATAGCAGGCTGTGTTTGTGTTAGAGAGAGAGGCATAAATTGAAGGGGTATTCTGGGCAACAGTGAAAAATACAGTGGGCACAGGGAGTGGTGTGATCATAATAAAGAAGTCCTATTTACCTGCCCCCATGCCCTCGCAGTTCAGCATCACTGCTCATGGTCCCCAACCAGGCTGCCTATCCTGTGATATCACGGCCCCACTCAGAAATGGCCACTCAGCCAATCAGTGAGTGAGGGGGGACACCGCTGTCGTCAATGACTGGCTGAGCGAGTAGTTCCTGTGGGGCTGCGATGATTCAGGAGCGCAGACACTGACAGAGAGCTTAAATCTGGGACTATGGCTGACCACTCTCTATCACTATCTATCACGGGTATCTGGCATTGTTAGCAGTGGTTTTTGTTTTTTTTTGTTTTTTTTTTTATGGAGAATATTTGGTAAGAAACATAGACTGTGAGCTGGGAGAGACCACCTGCTCCATCTATTCTAGTTGTGAGTTGTTCAGGACATGGAGGCTGGAGACTGGCTGCATCCACTGCACACACAGGAGAAGCTGCTTTATATCTTTCCTTATTCACTCAGAAGTCGCCCCAGGATCATGTAGAACATTACACAGAAGCTGCTTATCCGGATCTACTTTACACCAGTGTGCTAAAAAAAACTCCCCTGGTGTTGGCCTTTTATGAAGAAGTTGGAAGTTTGAGTCGGTCTCTGATAAAATCAGGAGTCGGAGTTGTGGCTTACTGGCTCCATATGTCACTTCTTTGTGTGGAGAGCGGAGGAGTTCCAGGAAGACTTGAGATTTTTAATTTGCAGTAAATTAGAAATCTATATAAATCAGTTGATTTGAAAGAAAAAGATTTTCGGTACATATCCATTGTAAATTGTTGGTACAAGGAGTCAGAGGTGTGGCCTGGGCACTGGGGTATCTTTCCCTATGGTGGACAGCCAGGGCTTTCTGAACCATGGTGAAATCCCTCACATGCGCACTGCACTAGGATTGCTGTCAATTCGAATGGAGAGCTGGAAATAACCGAACGCTGTCATTGACAGAATGTGCACAGTGGCCTAGATGTACTAACCCCTGATGGAACATAATTTTGACACTGTTTGATTTTTTTTTTTTTTTTTTTTTTTTTTTTGCCAACATTTTACTGATTTACAATATTGTGCTACACATTATTTTCGTCAAATTTGGCGCTAAGCACTCCGCTAGAAAGGTTTTAAAGAAGAAAAGAAAAAAAACGCTCAAACTAGATTCTCAGGGAAACTTGTGCCACAGTACTAAATAAAACTGAAACAGGTGCAAAACCAGCTTGCTGGCATTGGCATGAGCGAGCACACTGTGCAGATTGGGGATTTCATTGCGGCAGAGAACCCTAGTTGTCCGTCATGGAGTGAGAGAGCATAAAATGTGGGCCCAGTGCCCCAGCTATGCCTCTGACTCCATGGACCAGCAATTAAGGGTAAGTTCACATGTACAGTATCGCAGCGGATTTCACGCTGCGAGTTCCGCCGCAGCCACTGATTGGCTGAATGCAATGCTGGGAGCCGGGGAAGCAGGCGGGAACGTGGACAGATAATGTAATAGCCCTGCCGTAGTAGCTTAAGTGGGCAGGGGCTTTATTCTTGCAGCGGAATGAAAATCCACTGCCAGAATGTAGAGCCATAGGAAATGACACTACAGAGTGTCGCTGCGGCATAAAATCAGCTGCGATACTGTACCTGTGAAGGTACCCTAAAGCCATTTTTAAACTTTTTTTTTTGGCTGCAGAGATGGCAAAAAAGTTACAATATTCTGTATGACCATGTCACCAATTGCATAGGCAATTCCTAGGTGACCAATTCCCTTTATACAATTGGTTTTAATATACCCATTATTTATTGAAATAGTGTATTTAGTGTATATGATGTATGTTTTGACATACCTTGGAAAAGTGACAGTTAGGCTGCATTCCCACGTTCCGTGATCCTGACGGATCACGGACGTGGAATGCATGTACTGGAGCTCCCCCGTGCCCGGACAGCATCTGTAATGAGATGCTGGGAGCAGGGGAGACTGTATTCATAAGCGCCGCGCTGTAATGAATCAGCCGCGCGGTGCTGTTACTACAGCGCGTCGCTTATGAATACAGTCTCCCCCACTCCTAGCATCTAATTACAGATGCTGTCCGGGCGCGGGGGAGCTCCAGTACATGCATTCCACGTACGGAACGTGGGAATGCAGCCTTAGGGTACAAACACACACACCGTATACACAGCAGATCTGCAGTAGATTTGATGCTGTGTTCAGTTATTTAGATCTAATCTGCTGCGTATCGCAGCAGTAAATACGCTGCGTATACGCTGTGTGTGTGTTTATACCCTAAATCACAGTGGAGTCTAAGCTTGTATGTCTACAGAAAAAAACGCAGATTACCTGAACCTCCTTTAACACTACAGATTTATTGACCCCTTCCTAACATCCACTCTTCATGTATGGTACACTTTGCAGGTCTAATTGATCTGTAATTCTTTGAAGAGAAAATGACATGGCTGCTCATGCTATACACATATCCACTGCTTCTCAAAACTAACAGGCGTTAGTATACATTTAAACAAAGTATATAAGCCCACACACCACTTCATGAGTTCTGATTCGTATGGGTATCTACCCTAAATAGAGTAGCACTAAGTGGTAAGTAGTGACCATGGCAATGATAATGATGATAAATCAAGTAATGATATAATGCTAAGTATTTGGCAGCATAAAACTTTTAAATTATAAATATGCAAAATGTAACCATGTATAAATGCTATTGCTGTAATTGTGCTGACCCACATAATAAAATTGTGTAATTTTATATGCACAATGAATGCTAAAAAAATGCAGGTGCTGACAGTGTGCTGTAGCTGCCAGTTTTCTAGTGAGCATGGTGACTTTTGCCGTGCACTGGATTATGCACAAACATCTCCTACTAAACTTGAATAGGCAAAGAGGAGGGGTTTTTTTGTGCCACACTGTGGCACACCTCACCACTCCTTCCTCCTCCCTCTTCATGAATAATCTCTCCTGCCGGGCCTCCTGCTAGCTGAGCTGTCAGCCAGTGTCTCTGATTGCAGATCAATCCTCTAGGTAGGTTATGTCTGAAAGAATCACTTGTTAGTTGAATCTCTCAGCCCAAATGTGTTGGAGCTGTGGTCTAGGGGTAACTCACCTGTGTAGAGACCGGTTAGCAGTTCATTCTGTGGTTCAAAACCCCTGCTGGATTATTGTATCATTTTTAAAGTGACTGTACCACCAGGCCCAGGCTGAAGCACTGGAGGCGGGCCAACCCACCCTTAGTGGTAGGAAACCCTAGCCCCTCTATGATAGGGTTCCATTGATTCTAATGGAGTCACGTCATGGAGGGGCTGGGGTTTCTTCCCACTAAGGGTGGGTCGGCCCGCCTCCAGTGCTTTAGCCTGGGCCTGGTGGTACAGTCACTTTAAGGCTGTGTTCACACACAGTATTTTTACTCAGTATTTTGGTCAGTATTTTGCAACCAAAACCAGGAGTGGATTCAAAACATATAAAGGCTATAGACAACACTGTTAATTGAGCAGATGGCCGTCATTTAGGGTACAAACCCACTTGACGTATTTGCTGCGTGAATCAGTCTTAAAAATACGCAGGCAAAACGCAGGTTGGCTTTATACAATTCTGCATTAAAATACGCAATTGCGTATTTTTGAAGCGTGAAGCTACATGCGTTTTTCGCACAGGTTGTTAACAACTGATGCTTTGCTAACAACAAGCTTCATGCTTCAAAAATACGCAATTGCGTATTTTAACGCAGAACAATTGTATAAAGCCAACCTGCATTTTGCCTGCTTATTTTTAAGACTGATTCACCCAGCAAATACGTCAAGTGGGTTTGTACCCTTAATGGCAGATATCGTCCGTTGTTTTAAAATAACTAATTTGCCATTAAATGGCGGCCATTCACTCAATTTTCAACAATGTGTGAATAGCCTTTCTGTGTTTTCAATCCACTCCTGGTTTTGGTTCCAAAATACTGAGCAAAAATACTGTGTATGAACATAAGCCTTAACAATGATACAATAATGAGAAAAAAGACATCTATTTCATGTCCATCGGGGGATTTGAACCAGAGACCACAACTGCAGGCAGGTCACTAGACAGGACTCGTCTGCAATCAGAGACACTGGCTGCCAGCTGAGCGAGCAGGAGGCCAGGCTGCATTGTTTATCCATGAAGTAGTGGGGAGGTGTGCCACAGTGTGGCACAAACAACTCCTCTTTCACACTTCATTACAGTAGAAGACCTGAGATTGTACATAATCCACTTGCCAGAAAATTACCAAAAGGCAACATGCTCACTAGGAGACTGCAAGCTACAGCACACTGTCAGCACCTTAGGTAGTGCCCGGGAGCTGGAAGATTACCTTTTTTTAAGTTTTTCAACTCTATATGGGAAATAAAACAATTTAAATAAAAAAAAAAAAAAAATTGTCCCTCAAAAAATGAGCCTTGATGCAGCTATATTGATTTGAAAATAAGGAAAGTTGAGCCTCTTACATTATTGGGCCCTTACACTGGCCTTATCTGGACTAGGCACATTTCCACAGCAACTTGAATTTCTGGCAACAACCTCGGACTGTTTTTAGTGTGACACTGCATTCTAGGCAAAATGCCATTTCTGTGAATGGCCTTAGGCTTACAGTGTTGTGTTGGAGATTACCAGTAACTGAAACCTAATGGGTAGCACTGAATAGACTCATTCACTAAATTGATACAATAATGGGTGTGCCAACCCTTAAAATATTCTCTAGCTGTACAACTAGAAACCTGCACATTGTTTTCCTTGTCAGTCACATTTCACTAGGTGTTATAGCAGTGACTTTACCTAGATGACTAATTGAAGTTCATTTTATATTTACAACACATGCAGTTTTGAAAGTTGTTTTTCTTCACATTCTGGGAGAGGGCAACATACGATCATTGTAGGAAATGCTTTAAGGGGAAGCAATGACCAAAAATAGTTATAAACCTACCAAATGTTGCTAAACCGCTAATAATACACTGCAGGAACATACCTGTTCCCTTTGTCCACTGTGACCTGCAAACTTTTTTTGTCAACTTCCGCACTGCATGTAAATGAGGGCAAACTAGTCATTCGCTGAGGCCCAGCTAGTCTAGGTCCTTTGGTTGGTGAGGCACAGGTAGAGAATGGGTTACAAACCATCTTGCACACATCTACACCTAGCTTTTATGCAGTGGAGCCACTTGCAGTTCTGAGTGTACTGTTAGAACTTGGGTAGGTGAGCAGAGCTGTGTTAAAGGGGTTGGCCACTTCCTAGTAAAATAGTTCAATGTGTAGTAGTAGTAGTATTTGTAGGTGTGCTCATTGTATTTACTGACAGCAGCTCCCTGTGTACCTCATAGAGCTAAAACCAGACCCCTCTTCTCCAGGTTGTGCTGCCCTTCTCTCTGGTATGTCTGTCCATAAGATGGCGGGGCATGTGACCATGTGCCCCCCCCCCCCCAGTGTCCACCAGCCTTTATATGCCCATGGAGGACACTGGAGGCGGGGCATTGTAACATGCTCCTCCATGTCAGCCATCTTATGGACAGACTCACCACAGAGCAGGACAGCACAGCCTAGAGGAGGGAAGTCTGATTTTTAGCTCTGAGGCTTACAGGGACCTTCTGTCAGTAGTAATGTGAATGCACTTATACTACACAAAAAACAACTTTACTATAAAGTGGCCAACCCCCTTTAATAGGTTTCAGATAAAATCCAGCTGTATAGGAAACAGAGTAGGAGTTCAGCTTCTGAGGTGATCACATCTGGAGGTGTGGCAGGAGTTTTTTTTCAGGTGCACATTCTAGACCTAATGACCTTTTATCTCTGCTTCTGACTTTACTGTCTTTGTTAGTTTGAGGGACAAGGACTGAAGTTTCCTACAAGTGTCCAAGGGTCCATTTTAGTTAGTGCCTGGCCTGGTCTAGATACCTATTTAGAAAGCTCCCTAGGTAGGGTAAGACTCTTTAATACTTTGTCAGTCATATCTCACTAGGTGTTGTAGCAGTGACTTTACCTACATGACTATTTTACAGTGTTACTACTGTTTTTAAAAACTTCTGAGAACCACAATGGTTGCTAGACTGAAGGGGCAGGAGCTCACACTGCAGGGAGGTGAATTCCATAGACTGCTCATGTTATCAGTCTACGGAATTCATTTTCCTGTAGCAGAGCTAAAGGGGCAGAGCAACGGCTAGAACCCCAACCAATATGCAGTTGTGCTCAAAAGTTTACATACCCCGGCAGACTTTTTGCTTTCTTGTCCTTTTATTTCAGAGAATATGAATTGATTACACAAATGTTTCTTTCACTCATGGTTAGTGGTTGGGTTCAGCCATTTATTGTCAAACTACTGTGTTTTCTCTTTTTAAATCCTAATGACAACTAAAAACATCTAAATGACCCAGATCAAATGTTCACATACCCGGGTGATTTTGGCCTAATAACATGCGTAGAACCTGACACAAATAGACAAAAATTTTAGCCACAACTGCCATGAAAATTGTTGGGATGCAAAGAAAGACTCAGCTGAAATACCGGACTCTCTGAAAACTAGCAGTGTGGCTGTTTCAGGATGCACAATAAGGAGGCACTTGAAGAAAAATGGGCTGCATGGTCGAGTTGCCAGAAGAAGGCCATTATGGCACCAAGGCCACAAAGTATCTCTCCTACAATAAACCAAACAGCACAGAGACAAGCCTCAAAACTTTTGGAAAGAGGTCATTTGGATGACCTGGTGACCTTGGTGATGAGACCAAAATCAAACTTTTTGGCCACAACCGTAAACATTACATTTGGAGAGGTGTCCACAAGGCCTATGATAAAAAGAAACCTTATTCCTACTGTAAAGCACTGAGGTGGATCACTGATGTTTTGAGGTTGTGTGAGCAACAAAGGCACAGGAAACTTGGTCAAAGATGATGGTAAGATGAATGCACCACATAATCAGCAAATACTGGAGGCAAATTTGTACTCATCAGCCCGGAATCTGCCCATTGGACGTAGTTGGACGTCCCAACATAACTATCCAAAACACTAGGCCAAGTCGACCTGTCATTGGCTACAGCGGAACAAAGTGAAGGTTCTTGAGTGGCCATCTGTGTCTCCTGACCTCAATATCATTGAGCCACTCTGGGAAGATCCCCAAGTGCGTAGTTCGTTGCAAAAAGCCTCCAGTTCCTCTAAATTCCTGGGCTGTCTTGCATGAAGAATAAGCAGCTTGACCATCTGAGAAAATAAAGAGCCTCATCCACAACTACCACAAAAGACTTGAAGCTGTCATTGATGTTAGAGGGGGCAATACACAGTGTTAAGAACTGGGGTATGTAAACTTTTGATCAGGATCATTTGGATGGTTTTTGGTTGTCATTCTGACTTAAAAAACAGATAACATAGTTTGGCAATAAATGGCTTCACCAACCACTAACCATGAGTGGGGTAAATTTAAAAATTTAAAGTGACACTGTCACCCCCTTTTGGCATTACGACTGCTCTACAAAGGTGAAAAAGGAAAACTTTGTAGTTTTTATACCCTATTTTATATCATATGTCATGGTGCTTGTTCCAGTAAAAAGTGATCTTTTATCATCTGCGGATTGGGATACCTGGGCGGGGCTTCATGGCCGCAGCTCCACTAGCCCCACCTCCAGCATCACTTAGCCCACCCCCTATGTGATGTAATCTGCACATAGGCCCCGCCCCTCAGCGGCCATTGGAAGGGTCGGCCTAAAGGTTTAAGCCGATGGTATAGCAGGGATCAGTGTATGTAATCTAATGTATGTATGTAAAAGGCCCCTAAGGGGACTTAAAAGGGAACTCCACATAAGGAAAACTTGTTTTCTATTAAAAGTACATTAAGGGTAGCTTCACACACACCGAATTGCAGCAGATTTGATTTTAAGTAACTGAAAACAGCATCAAATCTGCTGCGGATCCTGTACATGTGAATGCACCCTTAAAGGAGAAGTCCGGCCAAAATTATTTTTTTTTATGTTATTACTTATGGAAAGTTATACAATTTTCTAATGTACATTAATTATGGGAAATGCTCATATACTGCTATTTCCCTTAATTTAGTGTATCAGGAAGTGTTAGAATTCTCTCAGAAGCAGTGACGTCACGACCAACGGTGTAATTCCTATGGAGTGTCTAGCAGGGGGCGCTCTCTATATAGAAGTCTGAGTACTATTGACTTCTACACTCACCGGCCACTTTATTAGGTACACCTGTCCAACTGCACGTTACCACTTAATTTCTAATCAGCCAATCACATGGTGGCAACTCAGTGCATGTAGACATTGCAAGACAATCTCCTGCAGTTCAAACCGAGCATCAGTATGGGGAAGAAAGGTGATTTGAGTGCCTTTGAACGTGGCATGGTTGTTGGTGTCAGAAGAGCTGGTCTGAGTATTTCAGAAACTGCTAATCTACTGGGATTTTCAACCACTAACATCTCTAGGGTTTACAGAGAATTGTCCGAAAAAGAAAAAACATCCAGTGAGCGGCAGTTCTGTGGGCGGAAATGCCTTGTTGATGCCAGAGGTCAGAGGAGAATGGGCAGACTGGTTCGAGCTGATAGAAAGGCAACAGTGACTCAAATAGCCAACCGTTACAACCAAGGAAGGCAGAAGAGCATCTCTGAACGCACAGTACCTCCAACTTTGAGGCAGATGGGCTACAGCAGCAGAAGACCACACCAGGTGCCACTCCTTTCAGCTAAGAACAGGAAACTGAGGCAACAATTTGCACAAGCTCATCGAAATTGGACAGTAGAAGATTGGAAAAACGTTGCCTGGTCTGAGTCTCGATTTCTGCTGCGACATTCAGATGGTAGGGTCAGAATTTGGCGTCAACAACATGAAAGCATGGATCCATCCTGCCTTGTATCAACGGTTCAGGCTTGTGGTGGTGGTGTCATGGTGTGGGGAATATTTTCTTGGCACTCTTTGGGCCCCTTGGTACCAATTGAGCATCGTTGCAACGCCACAGCCTACCTGAGTATTGTTGCTGACCATGTCCATCCCTTTATGACCATAATGTACCCAACATCTGATGGCTACTTTCAGCAGGATAATGCGCCATGTCATAAAGCTAGAATCATCTCAGACTGGTTTCTTGAACATGACAATGAGTTCACTGTACTCAAATGGCCTCCACAGTCACCAGATCTCAATCCAATAGAGCATCTTTGGGATGTGGTGGAACGGGAGATTCGCATCATGGATGTGCAGCCTACAAATCTGCGGCAACTGTGTGATGCCATCATGTCAATATGGACCAAAATCTCTGAGGAATGCTTCCAGCACCACCTTGTATCTATGCCACGAAGAATTGATGCAGTTCTGAAGACAAAAGGGGGTCCAACCCGTTACTAGCATGGTGTACCTAATAAAGTGGCCGGTGAGTGTATATATAGTGCGCCCCTGCTGGACACTCCATTGGAATTACAATGGATGTGTGTATGTAATGTACTGTACTTTGCGATTGAATACACTTATAGAATACTTTGGGGAGCAAGTGTCCTTGCTCCCTAAAGTATCCCATAAATGTAATCAATAAATACATTTGCTGGGCACCGAGCAGGGAGGGAGAGAGGTGCCATCTAACTCCCCGCAGATAATGGGGGAGTAGTACCTGTGCTATCTTATCGCCGCCCGCGCCGCCGCTCACATTAGTGCTGCCCGCTCCGCCGCCACTCACATAAGTGCCCCCTCCTCCTCGAAACACTATGGCCCCGCCGCCCGTGCCGCTCCTCACACTATTCGGCCGGCCACCGCTCTCTGCTCCTGTATGCCGGCCGCGTCAGCCCTCACCCACACCGGCCTGGGACACCAGGAAGCGCCCTGCTGCCGGCCGGGGTGGGTGAGGGCTGACGCGGCCGGCATACAGGAGCAGAGAGCAGTGGCCGGCCTGATAGTGTGAGGGGCGGTGGGGAGTCAGCAGGGCCATAGTGTTTAGCGGAGGAGGAGGGGGCAGCACTTGTGTGAGCGGCGGCGGAGAGGGCGGCAATTGTGTGAGCGGCGGCGATAAGACAGCACAGGTACTACTCCCCCATTATCTGCAGATAATGGGGGAGTAGTACTTTGTATATGTTCCCAGCACCGAGCAAGGAGGGGGGAGGGAAAAGGGGGTGATTTGGACTTTTATTAGGGGAAGCTTTTTTTTTTTTTTTACATTAATAAACACTTTTTTGCTTAACTAGCAGTCCCCCTGATGGACTTCTATATACACAGCATTGATCTGTCATAGAGATCAATGCTGTGCGTATACACTGCAAAGATCCATTAGATCATTACGATGCTGAGGCCCGGCCAGAAGAACGGATCCCCCCCCCCCTTGATCACATCGTGGGGGGGGGGGGGGGATCAGACCCACTAGACACCAGGGACTACAGGTACAAAGGATTCTAATGCAGCTGTCAGGTTTGACAGCTTCATTGAAATGCTTAATTAGCCGTGCGGCAACGGGACCCGCATCGGCTAATAGAGGCGCTCCCAGGCTACAGTTAGCAGCCGGGAGCGGCGCCGTTCAAAGCGGGTCCCTGAACTCCCCCTGCGCCACTATGACATACCAGGTACGTCATGAGAGGCTAAGGGGTTTAAGTTATATAGATGTGTTTTATATAATGTATTACCATCTGTGCGGTTCTGCCACACTGGTAGCTGATAGAAATCCAGATAGTGAAGAAAAATGGCCTCTGTGCCAATTCACATTGTCTCCTGCTCCCACTGCTGTCCCCCCTTAGAAGCTTGAAATATTTGTCTCCTGTCTCACATTGTGTGTGTTTGCTGAGCACAGAATGATGATACAGAGGGCAGGGTGTGATGTCACAGGAGGCTTGGCTGGATCCCCCAATCCCATGAGTGATTCACCATCTCTGACCAGCCAGAAGCAGCTGCTGCACTGATTTCACTGATTGTGCAAAAGTCTGCAGTGAAAGTAGGGCTGTCTGCACACATGTTGGAGCTTCATTGCAGTACTGCAGCGTATTCACAAAAATGATATGAATTGTGCGTCTCAACTTCAAAGGTCAATTAGCTTTTATCATAATATGTGCATGGAAACGAAAAGAAAAAATAACTTGAAAAAGTTCTTTACCTCAATATCTGTGTTACATATAGAGAATACAGTGTGGTGTTACATGTAGAGAATACAGCTTGCTGTGTGGTGTTACATGTAGAGAATACAGCTTGCTGTGTGGTGTTACAGGTAGAGAATACAGCGCGCTGTGTGGTGTTACAGGTAGAGAATACAGCGCGCTGTGTGGTGTTACAGGTAGAGAATACAGTGTGCTGTGTGGTGTTACAGGTAGAGAATACAGTGTGCTGTGTGGCATATAGGTAGAGAATACAGCACACTCTGTGGTGTTACAGGTAGAGAATACAGTGTGGTGTTACAGGTAGAGAATATAGTGTGCTTTGTGGGTGGGACCACAATGAAATGATAAAGTACTGCAAATAATTTAGTAACACAATGAAACTGGAATGTGTGAACACAGCCTAGATGTTCTGCAACAGATTTGGGTGGGAAATAGGCAGGGTGGAGGACTGTGATGAATAACTGAGAAAAAGCATTGCATTCTGGGACCAGTACTGCATTCTGATCATTGCTCAACCAGGAAGTACAGAAACACAATACAGAACTAAACTCCCCCAAAACAAATGGATTTTTTTTCTTTCAGAGCTGGGATAGATAGGTAAGTAATGCTTTTATGCTTCTGAAAAAGTTTCATTTTTTTAACCTCTACCTGGAGTTCCACTTGAAAAAGTAAAAAAAAAAAATCAAAATCAAATCAAATCAAAATCAAGTCCTAAAGCCCCTCCCCCAATAAAAGTGAAGTCACCCCCCCTTCCCGTTTAATACATAACACATAAAAACAATAGTTACTTAACATATAATATACTGTAGCGTGCGTAATCGTCCTATCTATTAATATAAAACATTACTATTCCCACACGAAAACTATTCCCACACGAAAACGCAGAGATTGTGTTTTGTTTTGTTTTTTTTTCTTTTAGATTACATTTTATGTATAAAGAAAATTAATAAAGTGATCAATACGTTTGCTGTAGAAAAAATTTTACTAATAAAAACTAGAGATCATGGCGCAAAAAATGATGCACCATGCGACCCCGTATGTGAAAAAATAAAACGCTATGAGTCACAATAGAGCCATTTTAAATATACCCATTTGCAACAAAAGAGTTTTACTGCTAATAATAGTAAAATGTTAGAAAAACTAGTAAACATGCATATCTCTGTTTTCAGACTGACCTATAGAATAAAGAAACAAATGTCAGTTTTACCGTTAAGTGCATTACGTAAACCTGGAGGCCCTCTAAAATTTGCGTAATTGTATTTTTTTTTTTACCCAAATTCACCCCATAAATGATATTTTGGGGGTTCTGTCATTCATTTTATGGCAGACTGAAAAATGCCATTACAAAGTAAACCTGCTCCTGAAAAAAAGCCCTCACATGGCCCTGTAGGTGGAAAAATGAAAGAGTGGGGGAAAAAAAAACCTGCAAAAGTGATAGTTGGCCCGGTCCTTAACCCCTTAGGGAGCCATGATGTACCGGTGCGTCATGGATCACTGTCACTTAAGGACCCATGACGTACTGGTACGCAGGCCCTTTAAAACTAGTTGCGCAGCGCTCCGGTGAAGATGGCTGCTGATTCTTACAGCAGCCATCTTCCTGTGTCACGTAGGGGGCAGTTTCCCTGCCCCCCGTGACAACGATTGCTGTGATTGGCCGATTTTCTCATCAGCCAATCACAGCAACTTCCTTTGTTTCTGGGACCGGACCTCGGCACAGAGCTGTGATTGGTGCTGTCCGAGACAGCCATCTTCGTCTGCCTCCCTGTGCCATCCCTGTCCTGCCACCCTCTACGCTCTCCCCTGCCATCCTCTGCTGCCTTCTGCCCTCTACTGCCACACTCTCCGATTACCCTCTCCTCTTTTCTTCCACCCTCTACTCTCTTGCCACCCTCTCCTCTCTCCTCTCTCCTGCTTCCCTCCTCTTGCCACCCTCGCCTGCCACCCTTTCCTTTTTCCAGCCATCCTCTCCCCACTCTGCTGACGCCCTCTCCCCTCTTCTTTTTCCTGCCACCCTCTCCCCTCTCTCCTGCTACTCCTCTCCTGCCACCCTTTGCTTTTTCCTGCCACCCTCTCCCCTGGATCGGTGTTTATGTAGTGTCCCCTGCCTTTTTTTTTTTTTTTTTTTTTTCTGCCCCAACCCCCACACAGTGTGTGCCCCCAAGTCAAAAACACACACAAAATGTAAAAGCAGTACATAAAACACACACAACACTTATACATGTAAAAGCATAACACTTACACACCCCCTCTAAAGGTGCATCCCTATGAGAATACATACTTGCAGCGAGAATGACATCCCGCTGCGTGTAAGTTAACCCCCCCCCCCGGCTGCTGGAGCATACATTACCTCCTCCCCGCTCCGGCTTGCTTCAGGGGGTTCTCTGCAGGACTTCCCGCTCATTCATCAGTGGCTTTGGCGGGGCAGCACACTGGCTGCGTGGGATGAGCAGACGCTGCGAGCCCTGAAGCAAGGGACAAGGTAATGTATGCTCCGGCAGCCGGGTGGTTAACTTACACGCAGCGGGATGTCATTCCCGCTGCGAGTATGTATTCTCATAGGGATGCACGGACACTGGATCCGGTGTGTGTGTGTGATGGCACCCTAAAGAAACAACAACAAAAAATGGCCCACAGGTTGTTCTCGGTTGAGGAAACATACGCCTGGATTGCCTCCAATACTGAGACAACCAGTGAGGGATAAAAGGAAGATCCCTCGTTCCTCGTACCTTCCTCTTCTTCCTCATCGTTGTCATCATTTAGTGATGATGAGCCTCCAAGGCACCGCCCCAGGAAGCCCCACAAGCCCCCTCAAGTGAACCCACCTGGACACCAGTCCCTGACACGTAAGAGCCACAGATTCCTGAGTTCATTGGGGTCACTTGTGGGGGTTTACAATGTTGTGGCAGCACGTGGGCTCTGCGAACCCTTCGTCCTCCATTCTGGCCACATCCAGCTTCCAAAATCCAAATTGCGCCCCTTCCCTTTTTGGAGGCTTTCCGTGCGCCCACTTTGCGCTCACATGTGGGGTACTCCTGGGTACTTAGCCTTTATTTCTGTGACTCCCCTAAAGGATTAAACTTTCTGGAATTGATTTTGAACAGTTTGGGGGGGTTGTAGTTTCTGAAATTGGGTGCTTTGTGGGGCTTCATAAAATAGAGCCCCCTCAAATACACTTCAATTCAAACGTGAACTGGTCCATTGAAAAATCAGATTTTGACTATCTAAATTTATGTGGCATATCCATTTTTCTTACAAGCACAACATTTAAAAGTTAGAAAAAATTTTCTTAGTCACTGTCGTTAAATTGTTTTTTTGCAGAAATCAATAGTCCAGGCGATTTTAAGAAACTTTGTAAGAAGGTTTATTAGGCAAATATGCCATTATCTGCATGTAAAAAGCCTTTCCCCAGGTCCCCCCCCTCCTCTCCTTTCTGTCATCCACTCCTCAGAATCAGGAAATCTCGACTGTTTTTTCATCAGTCGGATCTGTCTGGTCTATGAAGAGGGGAGGGGGGAGGGGGAAGAAGAGAGATTAGCTGGCAGCAGAGAGCTGAGAACAAAGGATTGCTCAGTGGGGGAGCTATTCAGAGCCCTAATTAGAGGTCAGAGAGGTCCATGGTGACTGTCAGAGGAGAGAGCCCACAATGTGAATGTAAATTAACTCTGTTGGCCTGTTGCTGCTTTTACTTTCTCTACATAGGAAAACCATGAAGACAGGGGGGAGAGCCTGAGCCAGTGTAATAAATTTGGTGCATCTAAAGACTGGTCTGTCTGTCCTGAGTTTACTAAATTATTCTAAATATTAGACAGGACTGGTGAATTTGGGCCACTGACTGAGGTTTTTTGTCCAGATATTTAGCAAATCCTTAAGCAACTAACATTTCTTGCAATATTACAGAATTATACTCCTCCTTGAAGAATATAACTACACTCGAGTGCAAATGGGCAATAGTATGTACAGTATGGGCCCTTGTCCTGATGATCAGTTGTCTCATAAGTTACAAGGGGTCTTCTCTCACCATAACATACAGTTGTCTGGTTTTCAACAAGGGGAAATGGGGGATGAAGTAGAAGATACAACATTTCCGATTACAGTGGTGCCTGGGATTACGAGCATAATTCATTCCGGGGCCGTGTTTGTAATCCAAATCCAGCAGAATATGTGAATATTCAGAATATGCAGAATATTACTGTACAGTAATGGAGAGGATGGGAAACACAAGGACTGACAGACTGCGGGGAGCATGAAGGAATGAGCAGGGCAGATGTGGGCACATACATGCAGAATTCTCTGTCCGGGGAGAAAGGGGTTACAGCTATGGAGAGATTACCTCCACAGTCCTGTCCCCTGATGTAAGCCCCAGCCTGAAGTGTATCTGCTATGATTTGGAAGGTGAGGGACACTTCCTGGGTCAGAGTACAGGGCTGTAGATGCCGCTATACAGACCAGGCCCTCCCCCACCCACACTCCCACCCAGTACAGGGAGCTCTTAAACCAAAGCAATGCTCTTAAACCAAGTGACTATTTTGAAAAACTGAGCTCTTAAACCAAAACGCTCTTAAACCAAAGTGCCACAGTATTTGTATTTAGTAACAAATATACTGTATATAGACTCCTCTCTGTAACTAAACATACCTTACTATCTGCAGTGATAATAGGTAGGTATGGAGGAAGTATACAAGTGACCATTTTGTTTTCCTTTTATCTTGCAGACTCTGAACAATGGATTTTCTCAGTGAAGCTAATGGAACCTTTGCTATCAATCTGTATAAGAAGCTTACAGAAAGCGATAACAAATGCAATTTGTTCTTCTCCCCATTGAGCATCTCCTCTGCTCTAGGAATGATTTATCTAGGAGCTAAAGGAAATACTGCCTCTCAGATGTCAAAGGTGGGCCTCTCATGTCATAAGGGTGTTCTAGATGTGGCTCTCCCCTCTGGGACACACACCTATGTTATGTTATATTTTTTTTTTGTCTTATTTTATGAAGAGTTACAGTATGTGGCTTTTTTACTTTCATCTGATTAGTTTTATATGGGATAGATCCCAATTTCTTTCACATATGTATTAAGGCCCGAATTTTGTCACTTGTCCTTGATTGGCAGTAATTATGTGATTTTATTCCTGTTATAACCTATCCACTGGGTAAATGATAGCAGCCAGAAAATGTACAGCAATAGCAGTGGGCACCACTCAAACAATGCACCACTCAATCTGGTATCCACTCTTCTAGATGTTTTTGGATGCAGGTGACAGGAACGTGAAAGAGATTGAATTTGAGGAGTGAAGGACAGATCCGAGTCAAACATAACCCCCAAGGCAGCGGGCTTGTTGTCCAGGGGTTATGGTTGCACCACACACAGAGATGGAGATGTCAGGTAGGAGGCGGTTAGCAGAGGGAGGGAATACAAGAAGCTCAGTCTTAGCAAGGTTGAGTGTTAGGAATAGGGAGGACATAACGTTAGAGACGGTAGACAGACAGTTACTGGTGTTCTGTAGAAGAGCGGGGGTGATATCACGGGAGGAGGTATACAGCTGGGTATCATCAGCATAGAGATGGTACTGAAAACCAAACTTACTGATGATTTGTCCGATGGGTAAAGTGAGAAAAGGAGAGGGCCTGTAGACTTAGCGGTGAGGAGATAATTAGAGACTTTAGTAAGGGCAGTTTCTGTAGAATGGAGAGGACGGAAACCAGACTGAAGGGGGTCAAGAAGAGCGTTGTCAGAGAGGTAGTGGGTTAGGCGGGAATAGACCAAATGTTCCAAGAGCTTAGAGATAAAAGGGAGATTAGAGACAGGTCGATAGTTGGCTGCACAGGATGGGTCTAGAGAGGGTTTTTTCAGTAATGGAGTGTTTGAAAGTCGAGGGGAAGAAGCCAGAGGAGAGGGAGAGGTTGAAGATTTTAGTAAGGTAAGTAGTGAGAGCAGAAGAGAGATTGGACAAGGTGTGAGGGAAAAGGGTCACTAGAGCAGGTTGTGGGGTCAGAGGAGGAAAGGAGTCTGGAAACTTCCTCCTCTGTCACTGTCTCAAAGGCTGAGCGGGATGAGGAACAGTGAGTGGGAATAGGATCAACATTACTAGGGGACTGGGAGATGATCTCCTGACTGATGGTGTCTATTTTGTCCTTGAAGTAGTGGGCTAGGCTGGTCAGAGGTTAGTTTTGAATGTCTGAAGTTTGGGTTTAATGAGAGAGTTGACAGTATCAAAAAGGCGTTTTGGGTTATGGGATAGAGAAGAGATCAGAGTGGTGAAGTAGGATTGCTTAGCAGAGTGAAGAGCCGAGTAGTAGCTTCTAAGCACAAACTAAAAATGTAGAAGGTTGGCTGTTGTCTTGGATTTCCTCCACAGACGTCCAGCACACCTAGAACACTGTCTAAGAAAACGAGTTCTGGATGTGTGCCAGGGTCGTGGCCGCCTGTCGGGATGTTTGGGGTATAGGGGGTGCAACTTTGTCCATGGTGGTTTTAAGGGTGTCGTTATATTGTTTGACAGCCAGATTAGGACAGGAGAGGGAAGAGATGGGGGGGCAATGATGACTGTACAGTGTCTAAGAATTGTTGGGTGTCTATAGCACGCAAGTTTCTGTATGTGAGTGAGGTTGGGGTGTCAAGAGGAGGACGAGAATTTCTTATTATAAAGGAGAGGAAGTTGTGGTCTGAGCTCAGTGGTAAAGTTAGTAAAATGGGAAACTGGGCAAAGTCTGGAGAAGACTGGGTCCAAGGTATTCCCACACTTGTGAGTTGGAGAGTTAGAATGATGAGAGAGGCCAAGGGAGGAGGTTCGAGAAAGAAACTGATTGGCTGATGGGGAGATTGGGTTGTTTATTGGGATGTTAAAATCACCCATTATTAGAGCAGGAATATCAGAAGATAGAAAGTAAGGAAGCCAGGTAGAGAAGTGATCAAGAAACTTAGTAGGTGAGCCAGGAGGGCGGTAGATGACTGCGACTTTTAGGGAAAATGGACGGAAAAGTCGTCCATTTTGAACTTCAAAAGAGGAGAATGAGAGAGGGCACAGGGGGAAATGACCTTGTAAGTGCAGTCTGGGGAGAGAAGTAAACCCACTACTCCACCATGCCTGTTATCAGGTCTAGGGGTATGGGAAAGGTGTAAGCCACCATGGGTCAGAGCGGCGGGTAAGGCTGTGTCTGACTCTTGAAGCCATGTTTCCGTGAGAGCCATTAGGTGGAGTGATTTAGTGATGAACATATCATGAATTTCTGTAAGTTTGTTACAGACAGACCGGGCATTCCAGAGAGCTCAGTTAATGCTGATAGGATCCGACAAGCAGCGAATCCTGACCAGGTTCTGAGGGTTTCTGTAGGTGGTAGGGGAGAAGAAGCTGTTAGTGAAAGAGGGAGGACCAGGGTTAGGAGAAATGTCTCCCGCTGCAAGAAGGAGAATTGTAAGGGACAGTAAATGATTTAGTGACTTATGAGGACTGTTTCTGTGCTGCACATTGGATGGATGAAGAAAGGTGATGGGGGTTCAGTAAGGTAAAAAGTGAGTGTGAACAGTACATGGGTGACAGAAGGAGCGAGGGGTTGATGTGGACAGAGTCCACAGGTGGAATAAGTGGGGGATAGGTATGTAGACATAAGATTAGCAGGTATAGAGAGATAAAAAGCATGATGAAAGTAGTAAAAATGTGTTTAATTTATTAATGACAGCTCCAAGCTATCATGAAATGTCTTCACCTTGCCACAGGTGATAACTAACTGATCGATTTTTATATATAGGTGCTAGAGTTTGAAAAAGCAAAAAATGTCCATGGAGCATTTCAGTCCCTAATCTCTGAGATCAACAAACCAGGCACAGATTATCTTTTAAGAACTGCTAACCGCCTGTATGGAGAGAAATCATTTACATTCCTTGACGTAAGTTAATTGTCTTTATGACCTTTGTATATAGACATGCAAATTCTGTTTTTCTTATAGGCAAAATAATTGCATAAAGGAAAAAAAATTGTAATAAAAATCATTTATATTTAATTTTCTACTAGAGACAGTCAATCTGAATAGTGATGTGAAAACTTTGAGATGTTAAATCTTCCTTATTAAAACTAATGGTTATTTAGTGACGTCTCCTGATAAAATCATTTCCAGACTGAAGTGTGTAAAGTGCTATTTGAATTTTTTAGGAATTCCTGGGATCTACTCAGAAATACTACCATGCAGATCTACAGTCTGTGGACTTTGCTGCAAAGTCAGAAGATTGCAGAAAGGAAATAAATTCCTGGGTGGAACAGAAAACAGAAGGTGCTGGCAATTGCCAAAAAGTCACTCACATTATATACAGTAGGAGGGAAGGTCCCTGATAAGACTCTTGGGAATTTATAAATATTTATTGATGTGCATTTAAAACTTGGTACATGCTAGTGTCAATCTGGCCCATTATGGGAGTGGACAGAACATAGCCATATCCTCTAAAAGGGATATCCACAGCTTTTTCTCTAATGCACAGTGTACACAGAGAAAAGAGGCCTTCGCTCTTTCTTACACACAGTCAGAGCCAATTGTGGCTGGCATCAGTGTCGTACATGCAGAACAATGCCACTAAGCGCTATGGGGCATATTTATTATCTGTGCCCTGTTGTATGCCATGAAGAAGGTGCTTTTGCATGGCTTAAGCCCCACTTGCGGTTTATGCTTGCCAACAGATATAAACCATGGCAGAAATCTACACCTGCTTTAGGACCACTGTACTCACACCCCATTCTTTGCATATCTTCCTTGTTAATATAACCCCTTGACGACCCAGGATGTACATGTACATCCTGCCCCCGCTAGGAGATTACAGAGGGGGGCCACGCAGTGCCCTTGCTCTGAACCACCTCCTGATTGCTATGCACAGATGGGGACCGCGGAAGTTAGCGGACACAGTCCGATCGCTGTGCCTGCTAATTGATACAATTAAATGCAGGTGTCAAACATGACAGCTGCATTTAAATTTCATGTAAAGCGATCACCTGGTGGTCTAGTGCACGGATCCCCCCCCCCTGATCGCGGAAGGGGGATTCCACTGGAATATCACTGGTCCCAACTCGGCAATCCATAGATCTGGGCTGTATAAAGTATACTACACTGATCTCTATGAGAGATCAGTGTAGTTGTACTAAAAGTCTCCCAGGGGAACTTCTAATTAATGTATAAAAAGTGATTTTTATTAATTTAAAATCTCCTCCCCTAGTAAAAGTTTAAATCTTCTCCTTTTTCCATTTTATGTGTATTCGCCCATATTATTTGATTATCACATTATTGCACAGTAAACTGCATAAGCGCAAAAAATTCCAAAGTGCAAGATTGTGCATTTTTGGTTGCATCAAATCCAGAAAAATTGTATATACAATATTATATAGTTGCATATTGTTATAATCGTACTGACCTGATGAACATAGTTAAGATGCCAGTCTTGCCATAGGGTGAACGGCTCAAACACAACCCCACCCCCACCCTCAAGTAAAAAAAAAAAAAAAAGTGTTTTTATTTTCAATTTCAGAAGCAAAATACAATTCTGGCGTATAAGACGACCCCCAACTATTCCAGTTAAAATATAGTTTGGGATATACTTGCCTTATAAGACTACCCCTCTTCCAACGCACACCAATAAAAAATTAATAAAAAACGTCAGGCAGCAACAAGATCTGAGGGGATACAAGGGCAGCCAGACAGGTGAAAGGTGTGTTTTTCTGGGCACAGCGCTACTCTACCATATCTTTTTTTCTATACCCCGAACACCGGCAGCTTGCTCTACCCTTCATACGGTCACCGCATACGGCAGAGATGCGTCCGATTTTACACTCCTCCCACACGCACAAACACCGTATGCGACGACTGTAGATTCTCCAGTCTGGTTCCAAAGTTTTTCAACCTAGAAGATGACACCCCGTGTATAAGATGACCCCTTAGTTTTAAGAAGATTTTTCCTGGGTTAAAAAGTAGTCTTATATGCAGAAAAATACTGTAGTAGCGCAAAAAATAAGGGCTCATGTGGGTCTGTAGGTGAGAAAATGCAAAAGCTGTGGCCTTTTAAGCAGGAGGAGTAAAAAATAAAAATTGCCCCAGTCTTCAGATTTTCATAATTTTAAAGTACTATTGGATCCTAATTAAAATATAACTTCCTCTGCAATACCACACAACCTGAGAAAAGATGGGGTGCTATTTTGTTTTTTAAAGAAAGTAGCTGTGCTTTTCCAAATTCTGGATAATCCCTTTTTAAATTGAGTATCCTGCCTTCATTTTTCAATCTTTATTTCAGGTAAAATTCAGGACTTGTTGCCCAGTGGCAGTTTGGATTCCCTCACCAGATTAGTACTTGTAAATGCAATTTACTTCAAAGGAAATTGGGCAAATCAATTTGACAAAAATGCAACACGCCAGATGCCCTTCAGGCTCAATAAGGTATGTACTGAATGAATAAGTGTGTGTGCTTTGGCTATCCAGGCATGATGGGAATTGTAGTTTTGCAACAGCTGGAGGGCTGCTAGTTGGACACTCATGCTCTAGTTTGTAAGCTCTTGCAAGTAGGACCCTCACTGCTCATGTTTGACTGGTTGGCTACATAGGTGTTTGATTTATGTACACCTAGAAATTATATATTATATATATAATATATATTATAATATATATATATATAGTAATATATATATATATATATATATATATATATATATATATATATATAATATAGTAATATAATATATATATATATAGTAATATAATATATATATATATATATATATATATATAATATACAATAATATAATATATAATATATATTTATTAGTGTTCCAAAGAGTTAATCAAAGATATGAGATATGTTTGCGATAAAACAATCTCAAACAGATTTGGTAATTAGTCTGCTGGTGATTAGAGAAAGTTCCTTAAAAGGAAACTAATGACCGGTTAATAAGACTAACCTGACTTTATGATCCTATAGCCCCAGGGAAATTGAGGTAGTTTTTTTGCCTTGATCAATTCTTCAGGACCCCTGCCATTGGGCATTTTTCCCTCCGAGTTGTGATGACATGAACGCCCGTTCCGGGTGATAAACAACCTGCTCAGCCAATTGGCGACTGCAGTGGTGTCCCTTCCGAGTCACTGACTGGCTGAGCATCAGCCGGGTCGTGATGTCAGCTTGTCGTGAGCATCAGCCGGGTCGTGATGTCAGCTCGTCGTGGAGCAGCGATCCGGCACAGGGAGTATCTTTGCACCACCCCTCCGTCCCTCCACCCCACCCTCCTCCTCATTAGGAATGCTCCAGGCAGATTGCATATTATTCCCCACCTGTGTTACCACAGCACATGGGCTGGATCATTAAGACACCTGTGCAATGTTCAAACAGAAGTAAATGTTCCAGTGGCATTTCTAATGATGAAGAGGGTGGGGAGGAGGGACGGAGTGGGTGGTGCAAAGTTAGGGCACAGATACGCCCATAGGGCAAAGGGCTGCAATTTTTTTAAATTTTTTTTTTTTTATGACCATAACTGAATCACCTGCCAAACGGACCCCAGGACAGATCTTGGATTAAAAGCAGCTATCCGCAGGTACAAGCGGTATGGGCGGGGGGGGGAGGGGGTCAGATTGTGGGTACAAAGTCGCTTTAATTGCAAACTGCACCTGAATTGGAAACGAGCTGTGTTGTCTCTGAAAAAAAGTAGCCATGTTTTTCTAGCGCTGGATAACCCCTTTAAGCCCTACATTCTACAATAAAGTATACTGCAAAAAAAATTGAAATGAAATTTCAGTTTCACAAATGTGAGTAGGGGTGTGTGTATTCTGCTGGTCAGGCTGATTACAGTTTGGTTATTTTTTTGTTTTTAAGAAGTTTAAAACATTTTTACAAAAAATTGCTTTAATTCACTATATTTTAATCCCTATAACTTTTTTTATTTTTTTTTTTTTTTTTTTTTTTTTTATTTTGTGTCTACAGGGGCTGTTTTGGAGCTTTTTATTTTTTCCCCACCACATATAGCTTTAATGTTTACCATTTTGGTGTAGATGGGTCTTTTTGATCATGTTTATTGTTTAACAAAATTGTGGCATTTTAGTTTTTGTTTTATTGTTTGATATTTACCATGCAAGTTTCATAACATTATATTTTAAAGTTCAGATAGCTTCAACTTGGTTTCCAAAGCTGCATTCTGCATAATCTTGGACAATATATCTTTTCGTCCTTTTCAAAATATAAATAAAGGTATTGCCATTATCATCACTTCTAATAACATCGGCATAGTAGTATACTTATTAAGAATATTGCCCTTACTGACTGCTTTATAATAAATTTTGAAGGTGGCAGGGATTGAAGAACACTTTACATTTAAAGCGACTCTGTACCCACAATCTGACCCCCCCCAAACCACTTGTATCTTCGGATAGCTGCCTTTAATCCAAGATCTGTCCTGGGGTCCGTTCGGCAGGTGATGCAGTTATTGTCCTAAAAAAATACTTGAAGCCCGTGCCAAACAGAAGTATCTGTGCCCTAACTTTGCACAACCTCTCTGTCCCTCCTCCCTGCCCTCCTCATCATTAGGAATGCTCCAGGCAGATTGCCTCCTATTCCCCACCTGTTGCAGCCCGGCACATGGGCGGGATCGTTAAGGACCTGTGCAATGTTCAGCATGGAGGAAATGTTTCAGTGGCATTCCTAATGATGAAGAGGGTAGGGAGGAGGGACGGAGGGGTGGTGCAAAGTTAGGGCACAGGTACTCCCATTTGGCACGGGCTTCAAGTTTAAAAGTATTTTTTTTTTTAGGACAATAACTGCATCACCTGCCGAACGGACCACAGGACAGATCTTGGATTAAAAGCAGCTATCCAAATGTACAAGTGGTTTGGGGGAGTCAGATTGTGGGTACAAAGTCGCTTTAAAGGTCTTGTCAACAGTACGTTCTCTCCATTTCTTTCATAGTAACTCTGGCCCATGAAGTCTGTCTGTTATGTTTTAAAGCAAGACATTCTCCCTAGCCTTCACAATGGTAATTGTCCTCACCCCCAATTCTCAAGGGAACGTATTTTAGAGAAAAAGAAATGGAATTTTCATTTTGTACATCTGATGGACATTAGACCCTGGAAAACATATATATGTGTATAGTCAAAATGCTACTCCCCTAGGTGTATTCCTTTTAGGAATGTAAAATGGGGTCACTTGTCAGTGATTCCCACTGGCTCCCTAAAACCACTCCAGAAAAATCTGAACTAATATGGTGCTCCTTTCCTCCTGAGCCCTTCTGTGTGCCCAAACAGCAGGTTGTAGTCACATCACATATGGGTGCTTCTGTAATTGGGAGAAATTTTAGCGTGGAGCCGGTCATGGAGGGGCGGGGCCGGCCCAACTCCAGTGCTTCAACCCAGCCCGGTAACCATGAATAGAATGGCGCCGTATGCGGGAAGCAGGCCACATTTAAAAAAAAAAAAAAGCACCGTGGTACCGGCTTCCCCGTGGCGGCGCCCTTTGATTAATGTGTAATTTTCAAGACAGTGTACCTAATGGTACATCCTTTTTAAGTTTTCCTTTTAACAGCTTAACACAAAAAAAATTTCTCAAACATCTACATGTTAAATGCTCACTACTTAATTTAATATTTTGTGTAGTTTTTAGTTTTCAAAATTGATTCACGTCTGTTTACACACTGTATTGGTACCACATGGGCACTGCAAGTATACAAAGTGTACAAAAACTATTCCAGCAAAATCTGTGCAAAAAATACAACGACACTCATGCCCTACTGGGAGCCCAGACATATGTGGGTATTAAGCTTTATAAATTTCATGTTGGCCTAAGACATTAGACATTTTTAAACTTTTTAAGCTAAAGATCTGCTGCTTCTTGTTTTATTAACCCCTTGAAGACAAAAGTCTGGGTCAGATTAATGCAATGTTCCTCCCTGCCTTCTAAGAGCCATAGCCCTTTTATTTTTCCACCTACCATTTTTCACCTCTAGTTTTTATGAATATCATATTGGTATAACAGAAAAATTTTGATTGCTTTTTAAAATTTATTATTTTTTTTTTTTGTGATATATAATTTAATAAAATCCGCAATCCTGGTGTGTTTTTTTTTTTTTTTTTTTTTTTTTTTTTTTTTTTGTTCCGTTTACTTGATCTGTCACTGAGCACCTTAAACGCCGTGATCACTGTAGATCAAGGCGTTTAAGGGGTTAATGAGTCAGCTGCGGGATCGCATTTACTGCGGGATTACTTCCAGCCCCGACTGTGAGCGGGATCGCTCTCACTGCAGCGCTCCAACTCGCATCAGGAATCCCAGTCAGTACGGGAATGTATATATACACATTCCTACTGCACGGGAAACATATATATATACAGATTGCTGACGGAAAGGGGTTAAAGTGAATACGTTATTTAAATGTTATGTATGGTATTCTGTTAAATCTGTGAATGCATGAACACAATACTTTGAGTTTTGATTAAAAATATTTTCTCTTGTTTAGAATGAAACCAAACCAGTGCAAATGATGTATAAAAAGGCCAAATATCCAATGACGTATGTTGGAGAACTGTTTACTAAAGTCCTTGAGCTGCCATATGTTAATAATGAATTGAGTATGATCATAATGCTTCCTGACGATATTGAGGATGGAACCACTGGACTGGAAAAGGTAAGAATCTGAACTCTATGTCCACATTCATCCTGCTCATCTAAGCCTTATGGATTTATAATTTCTGTACTGGAGGACATTTATCTTCGGTGTAAACTTTTTTTTTTTTTTTTTTTTTTTTTCCTCTCTGCATTTCTTGCTCATAGGGTGTTTGCAGTCAATTTAACAAAGTACATACAGTACACCTGTAACATTTGTACATACATTATCTTTTACCATGCTAATATACAATGCATTTGGAAAAGACTCTTTTTTTTTTTTTTTTTTTTAATTTTATTTTAGTACATGGCTCCAATATAACAAAGTTTACGTTTTCCCTATACTTCTGCACTCAATATCCCATAGTGACAAGTAAAAACTTAAATTAGAAAAATTGTGCCTTTTTGTTTTTGTTACGACTTTAAGAAGGCAAGGCAAGGGAAAATACTTTCAATTCAATTTTCATTTTTGTGTTATTGTGCATTGCTTAAAGCCCAAACCAGGAAAAGATTTAGGCTAAGTTCACACTACGTATGAGACTGGCCGTTCCGTGACCCCGGGCAGGTCACGGAACGGCCGGTCTCTGACCGGATCATCTTTTTTTAAGTACAGGCCGGATGATCTTTCCAGCCGCGGAGCTCTGATGTGGGCGCATCAGCGTGCGCCCACATCAGAGCTTCCCATAGCGCACAGTGAAGCAAGCGGCCGGAGCTGAATTCCGGCCGCAGAAAACTGACCTGTCATTTATTTGCGGCGCCGCATAGATCCCATTGAAAGTAAGGTTATGTACCACCCCGCAAAACTACAGCCGTAGTTCTACGGCCGTAGTTTTACGTAGTGTGAACATAGCCTTAAAGGGAATCTTTCAGTTGCAATTCACATTCCAAACTGCTTACACTTTTAGGGTGGGTTCACCATGAGGAATGTTCCCGTGGATTCCGTTGCTTGTGCCCGTGCGCATTTGAGATGTCAATTCTTTCGGCGGATGGCAGAATTTGATCGACCATAGAATGGGATGGGCGGAAATGTTCACGAGCAGGGGCAAGTGACAAAATCCAGTAGAGCTTCTATGTGTGGATTTCTCATGGTGTACCCACCCTTAGATGGCTGTTTGGGCTAGGAGACACATGGTACCTTTCATATATCTGTCTACACTATAAAATAGAAGCATTTTCTATATTCTGGAAGCACAAAGAGTCAGTTTTTACTCCTGAGCTCCTGAAGTACAACAAACTGTAACACCTCCTTACTCATCCTGACCCTGCTTGGGACTAAGCTTCCAGGTGTCAATCAAACCGGAAGCTGTCAATCAAACCGGAAGAGGGGAGACAGGAGTCTTCCCAGCCGGCAGCTTTTCAGGAGCTAAGGAGAGATTCTTTTAAAATTTGTCCACAATAGAGACAGCTGTTAAAACAAGTAGAATCACTGTACATTTCATAAATCTAACAGTGTCAGCAGTTTGGAACATGAACTATAGCTGACAGATTCACAGTATGTTCCCGGGCTGCGGGGTTAATGACGCTGAGTTTTTCATCCCGCTGCGAGTAGGTCAGCCTATTGAAGTGAATGGGCAAGTATCCACAGCGGATTTCGCTGCAAATTTGCAGTGAGAAATCAGCTATAAATACATTACGTGTGAATCTAGCCTAAGACAAAGATTGGAGCAAGCAGGGTATTACAGTGCACTAATGCATGCTATTTACTGCTTATTCTTTTCATTGGCGGAGGACTCGCCAACCAGACCCCAACTAATTTTAACTTTTTACGTATCTGACATGTCAAAAGGTTTTGTAAATGATAGCACTTTTAAAAGAAGTCAGTAATTCATTTATACATGCATCATTAACCCTTTGAGGACCAGGCCCAAAATGACCCAGTGGACCGCGCAAATTTTGATCTTAGTGTTTCCGTTTTTCCCTCCTCCCCTTCTAAGAGCTCCAGCACTTTCAGTTTTTTATCTACAGGCCATGTAAGTGCTTGTTTGTTACAGGAATAGTTGTACTTTGTAATGGCGTCATTCATTTTACCATAACATGTATGATGGAATTCCAAATATATTATTTATGAAGATATAAATTGGTGAAATCGCAAAAAAGAATGCAATATGGTAACGTTTGGGGGGTTCCTGTGTCTACGTAATGCACTATATGGTAAAAGCGACATGACACTATTATTCTATAGGTCAGTCCGAACACAACCATATGCAGGTTTACGCAGATTCTCTAATGTTATATATTTTTTTAAAATGAAATCCTTTTTTTTGGCAATGAATTATAAATAAAATGGGCCTATTGTGACGCTTATAACGGTTTTATTTTTTCACCTACGGGGCTGTATGGGGTGTCATTTTTTCCGCCATGATCTCTAGTTTTTATTAATACCATATTTGTGAAGATCGGACGTTTTGATCACTTTTTATAAATTTTTTTATATATATAATGTAACATAAAATCTGTAATCCGCGCACTTTTTTCTCTCTTTTCGTGTACGCCGTTTACCGTTCGCAATGACGCTTGTTATATTTTAATAGATCGGACAATTACGCACGCTACGGTATATTATATGTTTTTATCTATTTATTTATTTTTATATGTTTTATTTATATAATGGGAAAGGGGGGTGATTTCAACTTTTATTGGGGGAGGGGTTTTGGGGTAGTGTGTTAGTGTTTTTAACTTTTTTTTTTTTAACTTTTTTTTTTTTTACACATTTGAAGTCCCTTTGGGGGACTTTTACATTCATTACTTGGATTTTTACACTGATGAATGCTATGCCATAGGCATAGCATTGATCAGTGTTATCGGCGCTCTGCTCATTGAGCCTGCCTGTGCAGGCTCAGTGACCAGAGCGCCGATCGGACTGCACGGAGGCAGGTGAGAGAGCTCCGGCGGCCCGTTTTACCGATCGGGACCCCCGCAGTCACACTGCGGGGGTCCCGATCGGTAGGTGACAGGGGACTCCCCCTGTCACTTACACTTAAACGCCGCGGTCGCGCCGCGATCGCGGCGTTTAAGGAGTTAATGACACGCGGCAGCGCGATCGCTGCAGCGTGTCATTACCGGTGAGGTCCCGGCTGCTGATTGCAGCCGGCCCCCACCTGCTATGAAGCGCGCTCCGCTCCGGAGCACGCTTTATAGCGGGAGAAACACCCAGGGCGTACAGTTACGCCCTAGGTCGTCTGGGGACAGACTTCCATGGCGTAACTATACGCCCTGGGTCGTCTAAGGGTTAAGAATACACCCTTAGGCCTCATGCACACGTTCACTATGTCTGCAGTTGTCTTCCGCAAGTAACTTTTGCTGCACAGATTATGGATCCGTAAAACTACGGACAGTATGAACAGCATAATAAAAATCAGTAGGCTATAAATTGTGGATCCGCAATTATGGACAAACTTACAGAATGTGTGAATAAGGCTTAAGTCTTTCCTAAGCAGATGGCAAGTCTTACATGTGTCATTGAGTAAATATACACAAATTGCAGGTGTTCAAGGGGCTTGTCCCAACTACATTTTGTTTGCTAAAACAGGAATGTGCAAGCGGTTACCTACACTAAACATATTCTCTATCCAATTTTTTTACCTACAGACTCGCATGAGCCCTTATATTTTGTCACACCAATTGTACTTTACAGTGACTTATTTTTTTCCATAAAATATGCTGTGAAATTTTTAAAAATTATTTGCGCTGTGACTCCTGATAAAGCTGCAGTGAGGCAGCGATATGCGTGGGGTATTCTCACCCACAGGTTGTATTGTGTTTCCTGCACATTCTTTGTTTGGTATTATTACTGTGTGTGTGTGTATATATAATATATAATAAATTTACTATACTTTACTACCTTACATGCCCCGTAGTGTACCCGGTTCCAATGGTGGGGTTATTTGGGCCCTATTCAGTGGGGTGCACACCCTGTATTGTAGGGTTTTTCATGATTTCTGTGTTTTTTAAATAGTTTTTATTTCCGTTTTTTGTGCTGTTCTTCAATAAAATGTGTATTACTTTTGCAAAAGTTGGTGTGCACTCTAAACATATGTGCTTCTTTTCTTGTTTTCAATCATATATAGCACATTTTTGCAGCACCCCCTCCCCCTTTTTAGATATTATTTATTTTTATTTTTTTTTCATTTGTAGTGCCTCTTCTTTTCTCTTTTTTGATGTCCTAGCAACATGTCAGAGGTTTGTATCGGTCAGGGTCCAGGTGCTGAGACAACCACTGTTCTTTATAATGAAGGGGCAGGCGCATGCGTGCTCTGCCTCTTCGTCTCCGTCTCACTGCTAAAGTAGCAGTTGATGGAATTATAATGGAGCCCTATGGAACTTCCGGTAATTGCTGTACCAGAAGTTCCATAGGGCTCAATTATAATTCAGTCAACTGCTTTTTTAGCAGCAAGACAGATGAAGAGGCGGAGCCTGCACTGCTGTATGCATCTGACTTTTCATTGTAAGCATCAGCAGGGGTCTCAGCACCTGGACCACAACCGATACAAACCTCTGACATGTTGCTATGACATGTCAGAAGTTTTATTTAAAAACAGGTACTAGAGATGAACGAATCTACAGTAGGAACAAAGTGAAGCAGGATTCTGCTCATCAGGCTGCGAGAAACTTCTTCCAGTTTCCCAGTACTGGATCCATCTTTTTTTCACCCGGGAGGAGTGTCACGGAGCGGAGCAGACTTCAAGGCCCCTCAGACTGATGAGCAGAATACAGATAGGAATGAAGCACTTCACTTTGTTTTTACTTGCTCATATTTAATAGGTACTATTTAAAGAGTTAAGCACATTTTAGAGTCCTGTTCATCCTGAATAATGTAGCTGCTATTCTAAGCAGTGGCGGGGCTGAGCTTTGTTGGTCAACCTTTCTGTAATCTGTACCTGTATATAGAACTGTTTACAACCTGATTTAAAAATTATTGTCCAGTTTTAGGAAAACATGGCTGGAATCCTTTTCAAAAAGCCTTCAATGGTCCAATGTTAACCCTTTCCCGCACGAGGACGTAACTGTACGTCCTCGCATGTGCCGTGGCTATTAGCGGGCACGGCCCGATCGCCTAATAAAGTCTGCAGATGCAGCTGTCAAAGTTGACAGCTGCATCTGAAGACTTCAGAGCAGCTTTGCCCTGGTGTCTAGTGGGGAGATTGCTCCCCCATGACGTGACTGGTGCCGGCCGGTGTCTGCGCCGTAATGGCGCTGATCCCGGCTCTGCGTTCTGTTGCTTCCGGCTGCAGCAGCCGGAAGCAATCGAGTGCCTATCTCATCGATCTATGCTGCATATCTATGCAACATAGATCTGTATGAGAGATCAGTGCACTTATACTAGAAGTCCCCTTGGGGGACTTCTAGTATAAGTGTAAAAAAAAAAAAGTTGTTGTTGTTGTTAATAAAAAGCCCCCTCCCCTAAAAAGCCCCCTCCCCTAATAAGTCACAATCATCCCCTTTTTCCCATGTTATAAATAAAAATAAATAGATAAACCTGTTTGGTATCGCCGCATGCATAATCGCCCAAAATGTTAATTTAACACATTCCAGACCTTGCACGGTAAACGGCGTAAACGCAAAAAAATCCCAAAGTGCAAAATTGTGCACTTTGGTTGCATCAAATCCAGAAAAATTGTAATAAAAAGCGATCAAAAAGTCGCATATGCGAAATCAAGGTACCAATAGAAAGTAAACATCATGGTGCAAAATATGACACCTCAAACAGCCCCAGAGACCAAAGGATAAAAGCGCTATAAGCCTGGGAATAGAGCGATTTTAAGGAACATATATTTGTTAACAATGGTTTAAATTTTTAACAAGCCATCAGATACAATAAGTTATGCATGTTACATATCGTTGTAATGACTTGAGGACCACATGTAACAAGTCAGTTTTTTCATAGGAGACACGGCGTAAAAACAAAGCCCCCCCCCCCCAAAGAAAAAGAATTTTTTTTTTTGTTTTGTTTTTTTTCTCTGGTTTCGCAGCATATTTTATGCTAAAATTTTGCCTGTCATTGCAAAGTACAATTAGTGATGCCAAAAATAAGGGCTCATGTGAGTCTAGGTGTAAAAATGCAACTGCTATAGCCTTTTAAGCACAAGAAGGAAAAAACGAAAACGCTTAAACGAAAATTAGCCCAGTCCTGAAGGGGTTAAATTGACATTTGTGCCTTTTGGATAAGTATGGAACTCTGTTTTAGAATAAAGCAGCCGTGTTTTTTCTAAACCAGGACAACCTCTGCTGACACCAGTGCAGCTAAGACTTTACTGCATACAACATACATGTAGAGGCTTTATGAAGATTAGGAGTTGACCTTTTTTAAACACTGGCTTGATACAGTACATTAAGTATATTCTCCATTGTATAAACAAGAAGCTAGGTTGCTAAACATTCAGCATATCATCTTTGGAGTGTTAGCCCATAGGCCAGTGTTTCTCAGCTCCAGTCCTCAAGACTTACCAACAGGTCATGTTTTGAGGATTTCCCTAGTATTTCACAGGCAATTCAATTATACAGTTCAGTGTATTCAGTGCATCATGTATAATCACAGGTGTACTTTGTATGGGATATACTCAAACATGACCTGTTGGTGGGTCTTGAGGACTGGATTTGAGAAACCTTGTCTTAGGCTATGCTCACACCTGTGTCACCGTTTTGACAGAAAGAATGGCATACCATTCAGCAAAGCCTGGAGGACTCAATTGTGAGCCAGTGGGGTCCATAATTCAAGAGATACAGCACAACATTGTGGTTTGTTTTTACAGAATTCATAGAGCAGATGTGAACTGACCCTGATGGGCAGAGTTTTTATTTATTTTTTTTGGTATATTTGTTTTCAGTACCCATAAATCTGATGTGTTTTGGCCTTAAAGTTTATTATTGAGTGGCAAAGTTTGGTGTTGTTCTTTGCAAGTTTCACTGTTTTTGGGCACAACTCTGTTTCCTTTTTTGCTACGTGTCAGAAGAATGCTAATATCAAGCATATTGAACTTGTCTCTTGGGAGTTCCCTGAGAGATGCATGTTACCATCAGTATTTGGCAGGAGTGCAGCCACCCCCTCTATCAACAAAACTTGCATTCCTGGCTGATCCAAGTTGCATGTATAAGGAAAGTGGAGTGCTTGTATTTGACTAAAGAAGCGATCCTCTACTATTTTCTGTCCTGAACTCTCTAGATTTAGGGGAACGGCATTTTTGTCCTGAGACCCTTGCTCAGCAAGCCATCCTTCCACTTGCTTTATTTCTGATTTGCTTAGAACCATTTGTAATGTAACTGTTACAATGTTTTATTCCTTTCAGCTTGAAAAAGAGTTAACATATAGCAGATTTTTGGAATGGACAGATCCAGAAAGAATGGACATTACAGAAATGGAGTTGCATTTGCCAAAGTTTAAGCTAGAAGACAAATTTGACCTGAAATCTGTTCTTAGTGACCTGGGAATGCCTGATGCCTTTGACCAAGGCAAAGCCGATTTCTCAGGAATGTCTAGTAATAATGAACTAGTCCTGTCTAAAGTGATACACAAGTCTTTTGTGGAAGTAAACGAGGAGGGTACAGAGGCTGCTGCAGCCACTGCGGGAATTATGATGCTCCGTTGTGCAATGATTGTGCCAAAGATTGTCTGTGACCATGCATTCCTTTTCTTTATCACACATAAACAAAGCCGCAGCATCTTGTTTACTGGTAGATATGCTGCACCCTGAGAAATTACATTTGAATCAGTTCATTTGTAAGGGCATGTCATCTATAGGGTGGTTCAAAAGTATGGAAACGTCTAAAGAAATTAAAAACAGGAGGTGGTGCATGTGATATGTATCAAATAGATATGTGATGATAAATCCAAATCTGTGCCTAAATGTGACCATTATCCCAGCCAAAGGTCTTAAAAAAAATCCAATTCAGGATATAGTAAATGTGCTAGCCATTGTTTCATAATGAATTTCTTAGTAGAGAATCTGATATCAGAATTTTTTTTAATAAATTCACTATTTCCACTATTTCTGACATTGAACTGGCAATGAGCTTTTCTATAATTTTCATCAATATAGGTGATGTGTTCTTATACATGTATCAGTTAAAGACCGAATAAAAGGTCCTCTCTAGTATAAAATGGGTCTGCTCAATTTTTTGCTTACTAAATGTTGTAGTTTACATACAGTATGTTCTTTACCAAAACAGACACTTTCTGCAAGTTTTATGTTATATAGGATCTTGTAGACTATAGACTCCTAAAGAGGTTGTCTGGGAACCCCTGATGTGGGGTTTTGGCAGGAGCTTCCCTGCTCAGCCAATCACTGTCCACCGCAGTGTCCTGCCTTAGCCAGCGACTGACTGTGGGCAGTTCCTGACAAAACAACACAAATGTTGTCATAACTGCTTCAGGGGACCAGGTAAGTATAGGTGATTTTAATTTCAACCCACTCCCCAGTCATATGACAACTGCTCTGTGAGAGTGTAAAGAGACACTTCGTATGTAAGTAAATACAATTGCTTATTGCACAGTAATAAAGAAACAAATCAGGAAAGAGATGAGCTACGTAATCTATGACTGCAACTGTATAATCTTCCAAGTTAATTAAATAAGGCAACTTTGTTGGATTGCTTATGAAAGTTACGGAATATGCTTTTGATTTGTTCACTGTTGGAAAAACGGCTGTGCTCTCATTTGCCACCTAAGCAACCACGTGAAGAAAAAAAAACCTTCAAAATATCAAATGGATAATATGCTAACAATGTTTGATCGGTTATGCGTCAAGGAAAGGAACTTTTCTCCTGGCTCCACTTGGTTCCCATTGGCAATTTGGCATTGGAGGATGCATGGTTGACGCATTATAAGTTATGAAAAAAAAACTGACTTTCTCATGCAGTTAAGAGGATCCCTCAGATTACATGGTAACTTTGTGTTGCTCTCACCTAATTTTAACAATCTTCTAGGTTACAGTAGTAAGACTCCTAATGACCAGACATGAATGGCATAACCGAGCGAGCGCCTCCTGATGCTGTAAATTAGTTTAATTTAAAGGGGATTTCCAGAGCACTTTTATTGCTGGCCTCTATTTCCTATAATTCTTGCAGGAAGGAGGCAGCATAGGTGGTCAGAGATTTCTGGCAAGTAGGTGAAATGGTTTGGTTTTAATTCTGCCTGACTTAATTGATTAACCCCTTCACGTCAGCCATCTGTATATATACGTTCCTATTGCACATGCCCCGTGCAGTAGGAATGTACATATATGTTCCTGCTTTGACGGGGGTTTGTGATGAGAACGGGATCGCTGCAGGGACAGCGATCCCTCTCTCATCTGAGTGAGGCACCGGAGATAATGAGAATAAGCTGCGATCCCGCAGCTGACCCCCATTAACCCCTTAGTGACCGCCGAAACGGCGTTCACTAATGGGCCGGTGCCGCCGCTATATTTCATCTCCCCCCCCCCCCACCCACCGTGAATTCACGGTTGGGGGAGATGAAATAGTTAAAATCAGACCCCAGACCAGCCCCCCTAGTGCCCCAGTATCTAACCCCCCCCCCCCCCCCCCCCGCAGCGGCCATCAGATCCAAGATGGCCGCCGCGAACACTGTGAACAGACTGTCTGTTCACAGTGATCTCTTTGTAAAAATGAATGAAAACCCCATGCTCTCCGCCACCGGAGGTAGCGGAGAGCATGGGGCAGTCATCGGGGACTCCCCTGTGGGGTCCCGGTACAAGCGATCAGCGGTATATACTATATACCGCTGATCGCTTGTGCCATGTGCCGCCGCAACATTTTATCCCCTGTCACCATGAATGATTGGTGACAGGGGATAAAAAGTGATGTCCCCCCACCCCCCCAGTCACCCTCCCCTACCCCATATACTCACCTGAGCCTGGAGCTCCTTCCTCCTCGGTGTCCTGGCTGGTTATGAACTGCGCATGCGCTCCACAACCAGCCGGCTCTGAAAATTTAAAGTGACAGAGACCAATTTGGTCTCTGTCACTAAACTATGATTACTGTGATAGAAAATATCACAGTAATCATAGTAATACAGTGAAAAAGAATGTGAAAAGTACAAAAAGTGACAAACATACAAAAAAATAAAACACACACTTTCTATTATAGTAATAATTGCAGTTTACTCCCAAATTACCCCTAACCCCCCCCAGATTACCCGTAACTACCGCAGCTAGCCCGTAACCACCCCAGGTTGTCCGTAATCACGTCAGATTGCACGTAACCCCCCAGATTACCCGTAACCACCGCACGTTGACCGTAACCACCGCACGTTGCCAGTGACCCCCTCCAGATTGTCTGTAACCACCCCAAATTACATGTACCCACCCCAGATTACCTATAAGCACTTCAGTCTATCCGTAACAATTCTAGATTGTCTGTAACCCCTCCAGGTTGCGCATAACCACCCCAGGTTGCGCATAACCACCCCAGGTTGCCCGTAATCATGCCAGATTACATGTAACCACCCAGATTGCACCCACTGACCACTGCACGTCGCCACTGACCACCCCAAATTGCCAGTGACCCCCTTCAGATTGCCCGCAACCACGCCAGATTACAGGTACCCACCTCAGATTACCTATTAGCACTTCAGTTTATCCGTAACCACAGCAGGTTGCCTGTAACCACCCCAGATTGTCTGTAACCACCCCAGACTGTAACCACCCCAGATTACCCGTAACCACAGCAGGTTGCCTGTAACCACCCCAGACTGCCCGTAACCACCTCCAAATTACCCGGAACCACCCCACATTACCTGTAATCTAATTTTTTTTTATTTTAGTAACTGCGCTATTCTAATAACTATTACTAGCTACTGTTTTGCTCCAGCAAATTGGCACTCCTTCCCTTCTGAGCCCTGCTGTGTGCCCATACAGTGGTTTATGCCCACATATGGGGTACCGTTCTACTCAGGAGAACCTGCGTTACAGATTTTGGGGTGAATTTTCTCTCCTGTTCCTTGTGAAATTGAGAAATTTCAAACTAAAGGAACAAATTATTGGAAAAATTCGAGTTTTTCATTTTTACTGTCTACTTTTGAATACTTTCCTCTTATATCGGTGGGGTAAAAATGCTCACCACACCCCAAAATGAATTCTTTGAGGGGTGCACTTTCCAAAATGGGGTGACTTATGGCGAGATTTTACTCCGCTGGCACTACAGGGGCTCTGCAAACGCACCTGGCACTCAGAAACTTCTGCAGCAAAATCTGCATTGAAAAAGCTAATTGGCGCTCCTTCCCTTCTGAGCCCGGCTGTGTGCCCATACAGTGGTTTATACCAACATATGAGGTACCTTTTTACTCAGGAGAACCTGTGTTACAAATTTTGGGGTACTTTTTTTCTCTTGTTCCTCGTGAAATTGAGATTTTAAACTAAACGAACATATTATTGGATAAATTCGAGTTTTTCATTTTTACTGTCTAATTTTGAATACTTTCCTCTAACACCTGTGGGGTCAAAATGCTCATCCTACCCCAAGATGAATTCTTTGAGGGGTGTACTTTCCAAAATGGGGTGACTTAAGGGGGTTTTTCTCTCTGCTGACACTACAGGGGCACTGCAAAGCACCTGGCGCTCGGAAACTTCTTCAGCAAAATCTGCAATGGAAAAGCTAGATGGCGCTCCCTTCCTTCTGAGCCCCGCTGTGTGCCCATACAGTGGTTTACGCCCACATATGGGGTACCGTAGTACTCAAGAGAACCTGCGTTACAAATTTTGGGGTGCGTTTTCTCTCATGTTCCTTTTGAAAATTAGAAACTTTAATCTAAACGTATATATTATTGGAAAATTGTAATTTTTCATTTTTTTACTGCCGAATGGTGAATACTTTCCTCCAGCCCCTGTAGGGTTAAAATGCTCATTATACCCCTAGATTAATTCTTTAAGGTGTCTAGTTTCCAAAATGGGGTCACTTATGGGGGTTTCCAGTATACAAGCCTCCTAAATCAACTTAAGAAAAGAACTGGTCCCTAAAAAAATCAGTTTTGGAAACTTTTACGAAAATGTGGTAATTTGCTGATAAATTTCTAAGCCCCGTAACACACTAAAAAAGTAAAATATGTTTATGAAATGAAGCCAGAATAAAGAGGACATATTGGTAATGTGACTTAGTAACTAATTTATGTGATACCACTTTCTTTTTTAGAAGCAGAGAATTTCAAAGTTCATAAAATGCTAATTTTTTAAATTTTTCATGATATTTTGATGTTTTTCACAAAAAACACACAAAGTAGTGACCAAATTTTGCCACTAATATAAAGTGCCATATGTGACGAAAAAACAATCTCAGAATCGCTAGCATACGTTAAAGCATCACTGAGCTATAAGCGCATAAAGTGAGACAGGTCAGATTTTGAAAAATGAGCCTGGTCTTTTAGGTGCAAATAGGCTTGGTCTTGAAGGGGTTAAAGAATGCTAAAGTCTTCTCGATTACTCTTGAAATCTGTTAGAAAACAATCTGCTGCTTTCTGTTCAGCAGCATGTCACATAGATTTTTCTTTGATTTCTATGCCCAATGTTTCATTGAAGTTTTGGCTACAGAATTTTCAGAATGTATTTTCTTTGCAAATACATCCCAGCCTTTTTTTTTTTTTTTTTTTCCCCACAATTTTCCTGTTCTTGTCTTTGTCAACAGCAAGAAGTGCAGTTTTTAGCACTGGACTTGCCATCGAAACTGCCAAAAGACTGCTGGAAATCTGAAAGAAACTCTTATATGGCTATTACATCCCTTTTTTAAAAGGATCTGTCCAACTGTCATGGTGGTTTTATCAAAGGAAGTCATGATGTTGGTGTTGGCAAAGCAACTGTACATTACTGTAAATTCTTGTAAAACTGGGATTTATTTGCTTAGATGAAAATTATCATCTTTGTCAAAAGGATGTTGGATTTTACTTTTAATGTTTTTCATATTTTTATTTTCAGCTTGAACAGGAACTCACTTATGAGAAATTTGCAGATCTGACAAATCCAGACAACATGGACAGAACTGAAGTGGAACTCTCTCTACCTAGATTTAAGCTAGAAAACAGCTATGATTTAGAGTCCGTTCTTGGAAGTTTAGGCATGACTGATGCCTTTGACATGGGCAGATGTGATTTTACAGGCATGTCTGGCAGTCGTGATCTAGTTCTTTCCAAAGTGTTCCATAAATCCTTCGTAGAGGTGAATGAGGAAGGAACAGAGGCAGCAGCTGCTACAGGAGCTGTCATTATGCTTCGTTGTGCTCGATTTGTACCAAGATTCACTTGTGATCATCCTTTCCTTTTCTTTATAATACACAAGCAAAGCCGCAGCATCCTGTTCTTTGGTAGATTCACGTCCCCTTAGGGATGGATTCATACATCCCAGACATTTGGCTTTTGAAGCCTAAGCCAGGAATGGATTTGAAAAAAGGAGAAATCTCAATTTTTCCTTTATGACCTGTTGTCTGTTTTTATAGTCTGTTTCTGGCTTTGGCTTAAAAAAAAATCTGTCAGATAACTCGCTCTGTGTAAACGCATCCTAACCTGCAAGTTTACAGTACATGCATTTAATATCTTTTCTTAAAATGCGTTCTGTTACTTTCAAAGCAATTTCAGAAAAAAACCTATAGGATTTTAGCGCATGCTGTGGACATCCCAATCTGTAGCGTGCTCTAAAATTCTGTCTGTTCTATTCCACAGCATGTGAATGGGGTCTTAGAATCTCCACTGTATACTCTAATTTAGTGTGCAGTTTTGTTGCAGAATCCACACTGAATGTGTGCAACAGGGGCATTTAACAAAAGTGCACTTGAAATGCTTCAGCAAAAAGGTGGCAATTTTACTTAAGCTGTGCTCGCCTGATGGGCATGCAGCAACAGGGAGGATTTTCAGGACATGATAGTTACAGTATTTACTATATTCAATTTTGGAATGCCACTTTTACTTGTTGGTGTCTGTAATTGATAGCAGACCTGCTACTGTACAGCCAGAGTTGGAGATCATCCCAATCTCTGTAGGAATAACTGTTTTAAATGGCATTATTGGACTCCATGGCTATCTTTTCATATTGACTGCCTAGTAATCACTGTGTCTAATGTAGGGACATATAGACATGCCAGTCCATAAAAATAAATGGTTGTGATCATACCCTTTACCAGTTGCTAGTATGAGCAGGGAGAAGTGCACACTAAGGGCTTATTTCCATGTTCCGTGAAACACTGATGGCACAGACAGGGAAGCCTCTTGATGGATTCTAATATTGATATATTGTGTCACGCAGGAACAGAATCTATGACTGCTTCCCCGTCTGTGTTGTTCATGTTTCACAGAATGTGGAAATAAGCCCTAAGTGCATTTTCCCCCTGCTCTGTGCCACATGAAGCATAATGTAAGTCTATGGGACCATCTCAGTCACATAAACAGAGGGCTAGGAGAGAAGTGTTTAGCTGTGCGCTCCACTCCCTGCTCGTTTTATTGGTCAGTCAGGGTCTGAACTCTAGGTCAGCATTACTGTGTGTTTTAAAATATGTTAATGGTTAGCTACACACAGTACCTCAAATTTATTCAAATGTTCCTTAAAAGTGTTGGCTTATTGTCATAACATTTTTTAAAAACACTCGCCCCACAATTATTTGATTCCAACGCCTACAATCTCTTACAATCAGCTGTTATTTTTGCCAAGAGAACATTCCTGCAGAGGGAAATTCAGAAGAGTAGCATTCAGTGGTGCTCATACATTCAATGGTGCTCCTGCGCCAATGCCCTGTGCATTAGGAACGTATATAAACTTTCCTGACTGTAAAGGGGTTGCATTGTGCGCAGGGCCGTTTCAATGGGTTTGGTCCTGCACACATCAGTGTTCGCTACCTATCATTAACCCCTTAAACGCTGTGATGCATTGTGGATAAGCATATTTCACTGACTGATCGATCACTAACACTGACAGGTAGGGGTAAAAGACTTTCCTCCGTCCTGTCGGATCAGCGATCTGTACATACAGGCTCTCATGTGTTTAAAAAAAAAAACATGTTTTAAAAACACCCTTATAAAATAAAGCTCCAATAGACATTGACTATTTTCCTGCGTATAAGACTACTTTTTAAACCAGGAAAATCTTCACAAAAGTCAGGGGTCGTCTTATGGGGCGGGTGCTGAAAAGCTTTGGAACTGGACTGGATAATCTGCGGTCACCGCATACAGTGGGGGGTATGGAAAAAAAGGATACAGTAGAGTGGCGCTGTACCCAGAAAAACACACCTTTCACACCCTTCTGGCCTGCCCTTGTATACTACCAGTATGACTGTACCTCCTTCTCTGCCTCTCAGATCTCACTGCTGTCTGATGTTTTTTTTTATTAGTTTTTATTTGGTGTACGTGGGAAGAGGGGTAGTCTTATATGGCGAGTATATACCAAACTCTCTATTTTAACTGGAAAAGTTATACACCCAGTCGTCTTATACGCCGGAAAATACGGTAAATGGCTTCCTTTTCCGTTATACATTTTATGTCATAGATGCAGAATTGTCCAATCTATTAAAATATAACAATATTGTTCCTGCACGGCTAACAGCGTAAACCTAAGGAGGGAAAAAAAAGAGATTGCTGGATTTTTATTTTTTAATTCTATATCAGAAAAAAGTTAATAAAAAGCAATCAAATTTCTTTACACCAATATGATACCAATAAAAAATAGAGATGAGCGAATCTACAGTAGAACCGAAGTGAAGCTCTTTGTTCCTATCTGCATTCAGCTCATCAGGCTCCCTGCCTCTCCTCCCTGGGTCCTGGAAAAAGATGGATCCAAATCTTGCGGGGGGGAGGGGGGTAACTTTCCGTCTGGGGATGGGGGGGGAAACATAATAAATAAAGAAGGTATATTTACTTGTCCCGGTGGCCGTGCAGCACCGCGACCTGCTGACGGTCTGCAGATCTCCCCTGCAGCTATGTCACGACCTGGCTGATGGATGCCCCACTCAGCCAATCACTGACTGGGGTGGGACACTGCTGCTGTCACTGATTGAAGGGCAGGATTTACCCTGCTCAGCTAGTGACGTGGCAGCCCAGGTCGTGACGCACCTCACAGCCGGAAGAAAATTACATCTGGCGGAGTATGGGAGCCTGGTAAGGTGGTGCCACTCGGGGCGCAAGGTCCAGTAAGTATACATTGTCCCCCCCCCCCCCCCCCCCCCAACTGAACGACTTCTTTTAAAATACAACCTATGTGCCTTTTATTACACTAAGAAGGGAAATTTCAGCTTCTATGCAAATTTAACTATTTTAAGATATTTATGTACTTCATTTTCCTAGTGTGATTGCTAGTAATTTAGCTTTTTGTGGGATTTGTACTTTCCACATTGTACATTGCAGCATGTTAGTTATAATTCACCAACATTATTTTTTAATGCAAATAAGAGTAACTTCTGTTAATGAAAATCCTTATTACTTTGATTCTGTAACTAAGCACCTTACATTATCCTCACCTTTTGTTTTCCTGTATGCAAGCACAGAGCTTATAGTCCAATAGAAAGTTGCCTAACCTTTTAATCATACAGTGAGTAATCTGCCTTTAATAAAACAAAAAAAAGCCTTTTAAATACAGAATTGTTCAAATATTAACTAAAATGTATTTTTGCTTCATTTTGGCATTCCCTCACAAAAACTTTATAGATTTGGCTTATTAGGCTTTATGATGGCCTATTGTAGATCTCTTACACACTATGTAATACTTGCTGGACTGTTACAATAGATATGTTAGACGGTTTGTTTGTTTTCTTGGCTGCATTCCCCCCGCCCCCAAATATCATTATTGTTCAGAAGACCTTTATGCTGTTTGTTTATAAACCCACAATAAATATATCGGAATTGTTGACATTTGTAAATGACTCTCAAGGAGTACTGTTTCTTTTCTGGTGCTAAATAATGATACATTATAGGCAGACAGACAGATCACCAACGCATAATGAAGTGTTGCACATTGTATCAAATCCATACAAACAACACCTAAAGGCCCAATTTCTCAGGCAGATTATCAGGCACATGAGGGGTGGACTGTGTAAAAGGTCCAGCGATCAGCTGAAGAAGAAGGAAAAGCTGCTCAGCTGATTGGATCTTTGTTTGGCTGCACATCGCCCTGTGTAAATGGCTGACAGTGAGGATCGCTGGATTGTTTGTGCAGTTCTTCAAAATAATCGATGCAGCTTGGCCTTACGATTTTATGAAGCATTGTGAAGGCTCAGCAAACAAGCAGTAATAACTAAGATTGATGCAGGTCATCAGGCTGTGTAAAAGGACCTTTTCACACATCTGTTTATTCCATGCCCGGACAGAATGCAGACATATTTATTTTTATGGCCCCATATACATAAGTGTAGGAAGAAAAATAGCTGTATTTTTCATAATTGGGAAACAATGCCACTGCACACAGTTGACCAAAATTTACCACCTGTTAATAAAATCAGTTTAATTCTAGGGCCACACAGCAACTTTGGCCACAATGCTGAACAAAAACAGGTAATTAAATCACTTGGTATTTGTTCAGTAATGACACATTAGAGATCTGAGGGGCAAGATTCAACAGTAAAGATTCATCCACACACACCAGTTTTTTTTTCTGTCCGTGAATCTGGATCCTGGTTTGCAGACACAAAAAGGAAACATTGATTTCAATGTGGTCATCCACACATTCATTTTAAAAATGGATCAACTTTTAATCACTGATCGGTTCCGATGAAGGTAGGACCTGCACTTACAAGGTCTGTTTTTTTCTGATTGGAAGCTCTAATAGAAGACAATGGGTCTGTTTTCTGTGGTGTATTCTGTGTTTTCACAAAGGGCATAAACTTTTACACACCAACTATGAAGCATTTTGTGCTATTTTTGAGCAGTTGGCTACGTAGCATGCAGGCTTTTTTTTTTTTTTTTTTTTAGGTGGGGTTTAAGTTAGCTACATTTTATCATGTGCATTTTTTTTCCTGCAAAAAAAAAAAATATATATATATTAGTGCAGCAGTACTTGAGTCAGACTTTTTAGCCAAATTCTTAGCCCCTTCAAAAAATCTGCTAGTTTTAACCAGGACTTTGCTACATGTTTAGCGCATAGTCTGGAGATTTTTGTGCAGCATGTGAAAAGTGCACTGGTGCAAAAATTCTTGTGCAAATGTTAAATATGCCTCAAAGTGTTAAGATCACAATCACACAGGAGACCAAGCAGGGACGAGTATGTGCAAAAGACCTAGACGGACTTGCAATGCAATGCAAAAAGCCAGTATTTCCTGTATAGTACGGACAGGGAGAGAAAGGAGCTGCTGCACCTTACACCTATGGCTGACACTAATGCCTCTCGGCTACGTTTAAAAACCAATGCCAGGATGTTGGTATATAACTTGATCAAACCATATTGCCCCATGTACCACGTGCATGTCCCCTGGTTCACATGGGTCCCTACACTAACTCACCACTGTGTCAGTCAGCGACCGCTAACCCCACAAAGCAAGCAACCCCACTGTCACAGGACCAATCCCCAAGGGCCCCCCCAAAAAGGTGCCACCAAACAACACAAGTGTGAACAAGGTCTAAAACGCTCACCATTGCTTCTGCAGGTAGAATGGGAAAAATAGGAGGTACTATATACTTGTATAGTGTAGCACTTTACAATTCTGGGTATACATACACAGACAGACAAAATAACGTGTATAATTGTAATATCTGGTTTTATAAGTCAAACATTAGGAGTAAGGACCCTGCTGACAAGAGCTTACAGACTGAGATTTTTGGGATAAAACCACTGCGACCAAATGTTTGCTTGGAATCAATTGGGAAATGTGAAATGCTGTGTTTTTAATATTTTTTTTAAAATGTATGGGCTTTTAGGCTCAGTGGCAGTTTTTTAAGATTGCAGTATGGTTGGGTATGGTGTTTTTCTTGAGAATAAAAATAAACACATAAAAAATTATCTTCTGAGGTGCCCAGAGACAAATTATGGATGTATTTAACTTTGAAATATTCTACCTTGCAACAGGGAATCTGCACAGGAAATGTGTACATTGGATTGTGTCCCTAGAAAAGATAAATTACTTAACCTCAAATAAAGTCTAACCTACAAAGCAAACAGAGCAAATATATTGGCTGATGGCCCAAGGAATAAAATAAAGATCTGTCAATTTTTGTTTACCTGTAAGTAATTTGAAGTGGCACAGATTGAGTATATTCTTATACCTGTTGGTGGTAGCAATATCCTTAGATTCTCAACAAAGAAGTGTTTCTGCATTGCTACCTATATTCTTCTGGAAAATTATGCAAAACTGCTCTCTCCCAGAAGGAAAGGAGCTTGGTCTCTGGTGCTACCCATTGGAAATCCCTGCAAGCCAATGTTCTTTTGCTGCAAGGGTATGTTGGACATTTTGCACCTTTAGTAGCCATGGCAATTTTCACATTTTTGGCAAAATTTTAAATTAATTAAAAAAAAGAAAAGCTTCTACACCCATTTAAAGTAGACACCTCTTATATAATTACACTATGTTTACACACAGTATTGCTGTCTTTTTTTTTTTTTTTTTTTTACCAAAACCAGGAGTGAGTTGAAAACACAGAAACTGTGCAAATATTTCCGTTATAATTTTGCGCTCAGTTCCACTCCTGATTTTGGTTGTAAAAATACTGCCCAAAAGACAGAAACACAATATCTATAGGATTGATGAAGATAGCTGAGTATGTTCAGTGTTCAGTTCCCTTTGTGAGTCCTATAGACTAAAGTGGCAGCACCCAATGCTTGACTACTAGCTTATTCACCAAGGGAACTAATGATCTAGCACAGGGGTCCTCAAGTGGTGGACCGCGTACCGTGGAGGCCAGCTCTCCGGATCCTTGGACACTTGCTGCAGCTCAGTATACCTGCATACTGAGCTGTACTACTCTCCTCTGCACAGTAACTATGAGTAACTCGTAACGAGTGCTTATAATTACTGTGCAGCAGCTGGCTCCCTCCCTGTCAGTCACTCTTGTGGCCACAGCGGTCTCAAGAGGCCGCTCTGTGCTGTCTCTGGTTTCGGCACTCGAGTGACATCACTGGAGTGCCCGAGCACACAGCAGGGGTGCTATATACTACTGGGGCAGCACAGGGGGACAATATACTACTGGGAAGCGCAAATCTGCAGGCTATATAATACTGGGGGAGCACACAGCTGGGGGCTGTATACTACTGGGGGAGCACACAGCGGGGGGCTATATACTACTGGGGGAGCACACAGCAGGGGGCTATATACTACTGGGGAGCACAAAGCGGGGGTCTAAATACTACTAAAGGAGCACACAGGGGGGCTATATACTACTGGGGGAGCACAAATGGGGCCTATATGGGAGGGGGAGCACACAGGGAGGCTATATACCACTGGGGAGCATAAAGTGGGGGTCTATATACTACTGGGGGAGAGCACAGGTGGGTTATATACTAATGGGGAGTGCACAGAGGACTATATACTACTGGGGGAATGCACAGCGGGGCTATATACTACTGGGGGAGCACACAGCGGGGGGCTATATACTACTGGGGAGCACAAAGCGGGGGCTATATACTTCTGGGGGAGCGCACAGTGGGGCTATATGGGAAGGGGAGCAGACAGGGGGCTATATACTACTGGGGAGCACAAAGTGGGGGTCTATATACTACTGGGGGAGCACACAGGAAGGCTATATACTACTGGGGAGCACAAAGTGGGGGTCTATATACTACTGGGGGAGCACACAGGTGGGCTATATACTACTGGGGAGAGTGCACAGGGGGATATATACTACTGGGGGAGCACACAGGGGGCTACTAATACTCCATTATACTACTAATGGAGAGAGCACAGGAGTCTATACTACTAGCGGAGCAACAGGGGAGCTATATACTACTGGGGGAGCACAACACGTTTACTAATGATGTTCAGCTCGGACCTTCACCTGACAATAGACCCCCAGTAAGTGGACCGCAGAATCAGATTGGTCTTCATTGGCGATTGATGTGATTGGTCAGTCAATGTCACTGAAAAACAACAGCTTTTGATGTAGGGAGGTGGTAGGGATTCTTGATCCCTAATTGTCTTATGAAGGTGCGTTCACACCTACAGGATCCGCAGCAGATCTTCAGCAGATTTGATGGTGCAGATTTGATGCTGTGTTCAGTTATTTAAATGAAATCTGCTGCGGATCCGCAGCAGAAAATACGCTGCGGATCCGGTAAGTGTGAACGTACCCTTAGCTAGGAGAGAAGAATGGAGAGCAGGTGTACTGTACAAAACTAGTGTGAAAAACTCTGATTGCCTATCAACCCCCACCACTAATATGTCAGTCATCAAACTTACCCCCTGTGATCACACCACCACCTCAGTACAGTACTATACACATTTTTCCCCCATTCACTGCTGTAGATCATACCTGTCCTCAGAAAATAGTGTTTTAAGGGGTTGTCCAGGCATAAAAAAGCATCACTGCTTTCTTCCACAAACATCACTTCTCTTATACACCTTATACTTAGGTGTGGTTATGCAGCTTAGTTCCACTGAAGTGAATGGAGCTGAATTGCAATATCACACACAGCCTTGGGACAGATGTGGTGCTGTTTTTGCAATAAACCTGCTGTGCTTTTTGTTATTCTGGATAACCCCTTTAATGAGTATGAGGAAGTGGTCTGTCCTGCATCACATGACTTATGGTGTGTTTAGACAGAGAGATTTATCTGACAGATTTTTGCAGCCAAAGCCAGGAACAGACTATAAACAGGAAACAGGTCATAAAGGAAAGACTGAGGCTGCATTCCCACGTTCCGTGATCCTGACGGATCACGGACGTGGAATGCATGTACCGGAGTCCCCTCGCGCCCGGACAGCATCTGTAATTAGATGCTGGAAGCGGGGGAGACTGTATTCATAAGCGCCGCGCTGTAATGAATCATCCGCGCTGTAATGAATCAGCCGCGCGGTGCTGTTACTACAGCGCGGCGCTTATGAATACAGTCTCCCCTGCTCCCAGCATCTAATTACAGATGCTGTCCGGGTGCGGGGGGACTCCGGTACATGCATTCAACGTTCCGTGATCCATCAGGATCACGGAACGTTGGAATGCAGCCTTAAATTTCTCCTCGTCTCAAATCCATTCCTGGCATTGGCTTCAATAATCTGTCAGATAAATCTCTGTGTAAACATACAATTACTGTGAACTACAGGATGGCATCCTCAACCGAGGATAGCTAATCAGTCCCTGATCGGCAGGGTCCTGACGCTTACACAGCTCAACTGTTTCGCATCATCCTGACGATCAGTACATTTTGCCCCTAAAACACCTTTGCGACTGCATTTCCTATGGCCCATGTGGAAAATGTAAAAAGTTCACAGTGCAGTGATATCATATCATGAAATAGGACATTTAAGTTGAAGCATACAGTTCGATAATTTATTATAACCAAACCCTAACCATAAAAGTCAGTAGACCTGTCTCAAATATTTTTTCTGTTAAATTCATAAATGTGGCGCATGTCCTTAGTAAATCTGGAAGGTTTCTTACAGGGAAAAACGAAAAAACCTGAGGTTTGCTTACTAAATCGGTTGGTTGTGGTGGGTTTTACAGAACACACCCACTTGGGGAGGGGGGACAAAAATTACGAGTTTGTCAGGCTTTTGGAAAAATTGTATTGCACACCTTTAGTAAATATGTCGGAACTAGAGATAAGCGAACCGGGTTCGGGTTCGAGTCCATCTGAACCTGAACGATCGGCATTTGATTAGCTGGGGCTGCTGAACTTGGATAAAGCTCTAAGGTTGTCTGGAAAACATGGATACAGCCAATGACTATATCCATGTTTTCCACATAGCCTTAGGGCTTTATCCAACTTCAGCAGCCACCGCTAATCAAATACCGAAAGTTCGGGTTCGGATGGACTCGAGCATGCTCGAGGTTCGCTTATCTCTAGTCGGAACCCTAAACTGACAGGGAAAATGGGCCAAAAACCCGCCAGTTTACTGCTGGGAACATGTGAATAAATCAGCCCCAATGTCTCAATAATGTTTGATGTGCCCTTGAGTATCAATTACTGCTTGACATCTTATTGAATGTCTCATGCTGTTCACAAATCAACTTATTGTCTGCTAAGGTATGGCATCCCACTCTTGCAGTGCAGCCCACAGGTCGTTGAGGTTCTGGGTTATAGAGGTACAATGTACATGGCATCTCAGGTGATCCTATAGCTATTCTATGGGATTCATGTCTGGAGATGCAGGCCACCTCACTTGAAGTACATCTGTCTCCAGCAGCCATTACCCAATGATGCAACTTCAATGAGCTAGAGCATTGTCGTCCATGAAGATGAAATAGGGTCTGTGTTGTTGCCTGTATTACTGATGTTATTCAAGTAGTTTAGGCTTGTCACTGTGCCATTCACAAAGTGTAGGAAAGTTCTGTATTGAACAGACAAACCCACCCTCCCTGTACCACCACCGCCAAAGGCCATTGGCTGAAGCGTATCACTCTCCTTGATGTCTCTAAAGCCCCTATTCCACGGGTTGTTTAAAGGAGCAATATCGTTCGTATTCGGCCGATATCGGCCGCTACAAGCGATATTCGTCCCGTGGAATAAAGTGCAACGATCAGCCGACATCGTTCATGTCGGCTGATCGTTGCAGTCGCTTGTTTTTCAACATGTTGAAAAACAAGCGACTGATATAGCAGCGATCTGCTGCCGTCGCTCCGTTGAATAGGAGCGTCGGCAAAAGATGCTGCTATATCCTATGGGCTGCCCGGACGATCAGCGATCCTCCGAGCAGCCCCTCCCGCACTCACCCGCTCGCTGCAGCCGTGATGAATAGCGGCGGCAGCGAGCGGGGAACGAGGAGCAAACGAGCGCTAATAGCGCTCGTTTGCTCCTCCAAACGACTCGTGGAATAGGGGCATAACATTGTTGGTGGCCACCATTTCTGCTCTGCTCAGTATCTCCTTTAATAACTGCTGACCACCTGTGTGGAAAGAACATTCCTTGATGTAGGTCAATTGCCCTTGTGAACTTTGGATAGTGACTCACCAGATTAGTTTTTTTTATTTTAGGCAAAGTCCTTGCATGCAGAAAAAAATTATGTATACTGTCTTTATTTAGGGTGTGTTCACAGTTACAGGATCTGCAGCAGATTTGATGGCGCAGATATGCTTTGAATCTGCAACTTCAAATCTGCCCATAAAATCTGCTGCAGATCCTGTATATCTGAACGCACCCTTAATTTAAATAAAGGAGAAGTCCACCTGTAGTAATATTCTGAGAGCAGGCAGGGGACAAAATAACAATCAAGGATTGCTTACCTTTCCTGCAAGGCTCTGGGACCCCCGGCAAAAGGCATTTTCCCCCAAGTTGTGATGACGTCACAACTTGGGGGGAAAATGCCTGTGTCGGTTTATAGATTGCAACCTCAGCTAATCAATGACTGTAGTGGTGTCCTGCCCCAGTCTCTGACTGGTTAAGCGCCCAGTCCATCAGCTGGGTCGTGATATTGGCTCTGCTGGATATCCCAGAGCCCGGCGATCCAGCACAGGTTAGGCAAGTTAGTATCGTTAGTTATGTTCTCCTTATGCCCTGCCTTTTGGAGAAAAAAAAAATTGCTGTGGTCGTACTTTTAATCACTGCAAGATGTCTATAATTAAACTTTAAACAATGTAAAATGTATATATAAGGAAATTCTTGGGTGGAACAAAAACAGAAGGTGCTGGTGCCATAAAGACTCTCCTGTTATATATAATAAAAGGGAACATGGGGACCATAGGGAACTACATCATTCTAGTAAATTTTACAAATATTTATTGAAGTACTACTGACCCCTGAAGATAATTATGTTTTAAAACACGTAGGGCTTCAGAATAATCTGTTAGGGTATATGCACACTACAGAATCCGGACGGATCACCCGTCCGTGCCATAGACTCCATTCTATGCACAGGCGGATTCTGTCGTCCAGTTAAAGAATAAACCTGTCCATTCTTTGGGGAAATGGCAAAATCTATCCGACCATACAATGGAGTCTACGGGACAGGGGGACGGTGAAGCGGAAGCGCATGGTGGAATCTGCGTAATTTCCTTAGTGTGGACATACCCACTTTAGTTAGTAAGATAAACAGAACTATAGCTTCATCTGTCTGCAAAGTTCTTCTGTAGGCTCTTTATATGCTCTTTGTTTTGTCCACTCTTTTGAAGTGGGGTGGGGGTCCCAGAGTGGCAATCCATCACTGAAAAAGCACAGGGAGAGGCAGGTTAGTATCATGTTAGGGCCCTATTCCACCGGACGATTATCGTTTGCATAATCATTAACGATCTCAAACGACCGCTATTGCGAAAGACCTGAAAACGTTCAGTCATTTCCATGGAACGATAATCGTTACTTATGATAGTAATTGCGAGTATTTTCTTCGCTATTGATTCGCTATTGCGTTCGTATCTATTGCGAACGACCGAACGATGTCTTATTCAATGCGAACGATTTGCGAACGTTTTGCGAATGAGCAAAGATAAAAATAGGTCTAGGTCTTATAAAGCGATCAACGATTTCTCGTTCGGTCGTTAATCGTTAACTGCATTTCAACCGAACGATTATCGTTTAGATTCTAAAGATTTAACGATAATCTGAACGATAATCGTCCGGTGGAATAGGGCCCTTATGTTCCCCCTATCCCCTGCCTTTTGAAAAAAAATTGCTGTGGTTGGACTTATGTAATCACTGTAAGATGTCTATATTTAAACTTAAAGGGGTTGGCCACTTTATAGTAAAATTGCTCAGTGTACAGCATTAGTTAGTATACTCACTGTATATACTGACAGCAGCTCCCTGTGTACCTCACAGAGCTAATACCAGGCTGGGCTGCCTTGCTCTGTGGTGTTTTGGTCCATAAGATGGCCAACATGGAGGAGCATGTGACCATGCCCCGCCCGCCAGTGTCCACCACTGAGCCTGTATATGTCTATGGAGAACACAGGGGACAGGGCAAGGTCACATGCTCTTCCATGTCAGCCATTTTATGGACAGAAACAAAACAGAGCAGGACAGCATAGCCTGGTGAAGGGGAGTCTGATTTTAGCTCTTTGAGGTACACAGGGAGCTGCTATCAGTATATACAGTGAGTATAGTAAAATAGGTCAGTACAAAGTATTAGTAAGTGTACTCAATGTATATACTGACAGCAGTTCCCTGTGTACCTCATAGAGCTAAAATCAGACTCCCCTTCACCAGGTTGGGTTGCCCTGCTCTGTTTTGTTTCTGTCCATAAAATGGCTGACATGGAGGAGCATGTGACCATGCCCTGTCCCCTGTGTCCTCTATAGACATATACAGGCTCAGTGGTGGACACTGGCGGGCGGGGCATGGTCACATGCTCCTCCATGTCAGCAATCTTATGGACCAAAACACCACAGAGCAGGGCAGCACAGCCTGGAGGAGGGGGGTCTGATTTTAGCTCTATGAGGTACACAGGGAGCTGCTGTCAGTATATATAGTGAGTACAGTTACTAATACTTTGTACTGACCTATTTTACTATAAAGTGGCCAACCCCTTTAAACAATGTAAGATGTATATATAAAAGGAAATTCTTGAGTGGAACAAAAACAGAAGGTGCTGGCAAATGCCATAAAGACACTCATGTTATATACTGTACAAGGAAACATCACTGAAAAGACCATATGGAACTAAATCTAGTAAAATGTACAAATATTTATTTAACAGGCTCATTCTTTGGGCGACAGTGGAATCTGCCGGACCATAAAAAGGAGTCTATGAGACAGGCGGACAGTGAAGCAGCGTCTGAATCCACGGGGAGTTCCCCGCGTGATTTCCTTAGTGTGGACGTACCCTTAAAGTTTATTCTAAGTCATAGAATTAATCCCAGAAAAAAAAATTCCTATGCTCACAGTGTACAGAGATTTGGCACAAGATGGCGGACGGCCTCGACACGGATCAGGTAATGTATAATGCACCACACACTTCCGGGTACATGGGCGGGGGTGGTGGGACACGGGGAAGGGGGCCATTCACAGACATAACATACATTACAAAGTTGTAGAACTTTGTAATGTGTGTTATTATGTGAATAATTTTTTTGCGCCGCACTACCCCTTTAATAGCAAATAATTGCTGTTATTTTAAAATAAAACAATCTCCTTATTGTCAGAGGATATTCTGCTCATGTTATAATTATATATCATTTTACCCAATTTACCCTCCTTCTTATATGACTTCGGACATATTTAGGGATATAGGGTGAATTTCTGCTTTACCCCAGCATTTTTACCTGTTTGTATTTTATTGCCCATGGAATAAAGAGGATTTTTTGGTACCAAATGTTATATACTTTTTATATGCTCAATGTCCCTCCATTCAGACAGGTTCAAAAGACTGGGAGATGGCTCTTTCACAACAAAACGGCTGCAAAATGTCTGATTACCAAGAAGTGGAAACTATAATTGCCCCCCATCTTCCATTACCCCATAAAATTATGTGTAGCCACCTGTGAGTCTTTTACACTCAACTCAGATGAGGAGGAATTGGTCAGCTGTGGTGAGAGAATGACGTTTTGCCTGTGTGCAGCTGGAGATATGTCGCAGTCTTTGATAGGCAACAAGGACTTCTGCAGACCAAACAGCTCTCCGCTGCTTCCCCTTCTTATAAAGGCCAGTAAAGATGTTAGGGCGGCTGCACCAATTTGTTGTCAATGGACAGACCAATCCTGCCATTAGGCCAAATGAGTTTATTGCCTCAGGCAACACATTTGCAGAATCCTTGAGGGATGGCATGTTCCATGGAGTGGCCATTAATTATACTGTCTGCTACCCACCACTGACTGCATTGACACTATAACCTGCAAATGATAGCTGGATACAGACGTAGAATACAAGTTCTGAAAAGTCAGAACTGCAAACACTTTGCATGTATTTAAAGATGAGTGCAACATAGGCTGTATCCATGTTTTCCAGGACTCCCTGTGACTGCATCCAACTTCTTCAGCCATCGGTATTTAAATGCTGAATGTTTGCACTCGAGCATCCTTGAGTTGTGCTCATTTCTGCATGTATTGTTGTATGCTTTAGACATTACAGTTGTCCAAGAAGTTGAAGGTTTCTCTACCTCTAGCTGCTTTCCCCTCAGTCACTCCCCTCTAACTTTACTGACCACCTTCTTAGTCTCTTTTCCCTCCAACTGAACTAACTTCCTCTCACAGCTGGATTAAATATAAATCTAAATTACATAACTCCTCTCTTCTTCTGGAAACTTCACTGTAATGTCCAGCAGCAGCAGTGGTTTAAGGGTACTAATACATGAAGCGATCTCAAACGACCGCTATGGCGAAAGACCTGAAATCCATCACCCAATTGCACGGAACAATGATCGTTACTTATGACCATTCTTATGCAGACGACTGAACAGCATCTTGCGAACGATTTGCAAATTATCTACGATAAAAATAGGTCCAAATTCTATCAAACCACTAACGATTTCTCGTTGGTCGTTTAATCGTTGTCTGCTATTACACTAAACGATTATTGTTCAAATCCGAACAATCTAACGGTTTTTTGAACAATAATTGTCCCTTGTAATAGGGCCCTAAGGAGTCAGTAGGTAGTATGGTTTGTGAATTCATTTTATGCGGATTAATGCTGTGGGTGGAGATTAGTGTTGCATATCCCTTCCCTGTCATTAGTTATTTCCTGTAATATAGCAGAAATTGAAAATGACAAACAGGTTTGTATATCAATATTCATTAAAGTAATATAGTTGTGTAGAAAGTTGTAAAATATCTTTATTTCTGTAATCAAGAAAATGCCCTTATGAAATGAAAATGGCAGATAGAAGTTGTGGGGGAGGAGGGAACCTGTTAGGCCATATCACCGACATGCTAGCCATCTTGAATGCTGACACTTTGGATTAAACTTCAATGTTTCACATAGGAATGTGTGCAAAATCAAGCTGATAATTACCTATAAAACAATATGGGGCATTTATCAACATGTGCTCCAGCATGCATGTAAAAGGTGCGTATTTTTGCCTTTTCCATGGCATGGCATAAGCCCTGCTTGACAGATGGGGGGGACAAGCCCTGCAAGAAGGAGGCATGGCCTCCCTTCCTGCCTAATTTACCAAGAATTGCGCTTGGGAACAGGCATAAACCATGGCAGAAATCGACACCTGTTCTGGAGGCTTGCACCCCTTAGTATATTCAGTGGACTGCAGGGGGCGAGAGAAATTTCCCCCTATGTGTTACCACAACATTATTTGTTATTCATGTTAAAATAGGTGAATTCCTTTACCTGTATATCTATATTTGGAGAATTTGTATTCTTTGAGGAGACACAAATTGTAGAACAATGCTAAATTCTGTGAGGAAGGAGCAAAGTCAAAGGTTAGGGCTGATATCTAGAGTAAATGCTTCTATAGACAAAGAGCCCATATATAGAAGCGAATTACTATAAAAGTTTTTAATCAGTAAACTCTATTTACCCATAGATTTATGGCACTGACATGGGTAGATCCTTTTTACAGCATTCAATAAAAGTGACTAATCGCAGTGACTATGTAACAGACTTTAGCCTTTACTAATTGCTTTGCTGAAGTGTAGTAATGCAAGAAAATGCTTTTTTCCTAACATCTTACATTTCCAATGAATAGAGTCTTGAATTTTTTTACTTAAGAAAACACTAAACGGATTGCTCATAAATTCTCTTTCAGTTAATCATTTGCCAGAATGCACAACTGGTGAAATTACATTGATAAATCTGCTGTCTTGGTCAAAACATACAATTTCCCATTGTACCCAGATGAGTTGAAACTGCAAATATACCTCGAATATCATTCCACTTGACAATTTTTAAAGATTTCTTTATTCAGACCCTTAAAGAGAATCTATCAGCAGGTTAGAGCATCCCGACTTGCTGATGGAGGCTACTAGGGGTGGTTCTATGCAATATCAGTTTTTCTTATATACACATGAGTCCATTCAGTGTGGAAGTTCTTCACTCCTCGTTGAACCAATACAGCCACCCATCCTTTCCTCTTACCCTGGCTTCTCGTGAATACTGAGCTATCTCAGCAGTGGTCTTGATTTACATCACTGCAGAGGCGTGGTTCAGAATTAATGGAGGAGGAGCAGATGGGAAGCTGTATTGGTGCAAAGTGGACCCCAGTGCACCGAATAGCCTCATTTGCTTATAAGAAAAATTGATATTGTAAAGAAACGAATCACCATATCAAAGGCACTGCACATGGTAAAGTCCCCCATTAGCCTCTATAAGAGTGTTAGATTTCCTTTAATCTCTTAAGGACCTGGCTAATTTTAGCCTTAACACAGGACGAGCATACTTGACCTGGTGCCATTAACATTGTATATAGCCGGCTCAAGATGCAAGCCCACTCTATACATGGTGCCTTCCGGTTGCTCTCAGCAGCAGAGGGCCACTGTTATAGCCAAGAGAGACTGATCCTTCATGCTGGCTATTTTACCATTTATATGCTGTTGTCAAAATAGCCATCGCGCCAAACAGCCCTACAGACTGAATGATAAAAATTGTTATAAGAGTCATAATAGAGCAGTTTTAAGCACAGTAGTAAAATAAAAGTTGTTTAATTTGGGTATTGTTGTAATTGTATTGTCTTGGTAAATATAGATAACATGTCAGTTTTACCACATGGCAAACAGCAAAAAACTTGCTCCATCCATAAAGGGGTAGTTTTGTCTAACATGAAAAAAGCCCATTTTGCATAAGCATGAAGCATTGCATACCTGTCAGTTTCAGTTCTAAAGCTACCAAAAATCCATTTGTTATAGGGGTCTTAGTTCTGCTGCTGTTTGATCTTTAAACCTGGCTGGTTATGGAATAAGGGGGGACCCTATACATTTAAAAAAAAAAAATAATAATAATAATTTAGAAAACAGAACCAAACAAACAACAGCCTAGTAGTGTCAGGGTGGGAAGGACCATTTTTTTTGGCCCTCCCCAGCCTAATACCACTCTGCTACCACTTAGTCAAGGGGTGCCAAATTAGGCACTTCGGGACTAGTGGTACCTGGCTTTTCCCAGTATCCCTAGTGTGGTGGGTACTGGGATAATATTGGGGGGGTAGTGTTAGCCATTTTATACCGGCTAACACTAGGCCCCGACTTAGTAATTGATTCCGTCTATCAGACAGCTTCCACTACTAAGCCTGTAATAAAATAAAAATAAAACACAACCCAACAGAAAAAAAATCTTTTATTAAAAAAAAAAAAAAAAAAAAACACTGCCACAACCCTCTTTCACCATTTTAAAAATAATAAAAAAAGGCGGGTCATTGACGTAGTCCACCAAATCCGACATAATCATCTGGATACCGATATCTGAAAAACAAAAGGGAAAAACACACACAAAAAAGGCAGGAGAAGAACACCCATCATGACAGGTGATGACAGGTATTCTGCACCTTACAGTAGGCAGCATCTTGCTGCTTACAGTATGGCACACAAGGGGTTAAGTGAGGTTGCATGGCATCCACATTTAACCCTTTGTGTCAGACTGAACAATGTGGCCCCCAGGGGGTTAAGTGAGGATGCATTCCCTCCTCACTTAACCCGGTGTTATTAGTATTTTACACACCTCGCAAAAGTCAGTACTTTAAGTAAAAGTGATAATGAAGTAGTACCTACGTTTTGACACTAGATGTCACTACTGTATGTAACTGTACCTGTATATTGCACAGCTGTAGTAACTAAGAGGTTATTGTTTGTTGTAATCTGTGCACCAATGAGAGCCCTCTTTTCTCTTCACCTATATCTGTGTTTCTTTTTTTTTTTTTGCACTTTCTTCTCCACCACTCACAGGGGACATTACACCTCCTGTGGGAAATTGTCACATGGGGAGAGGAAGTACATGCCCACACTCATTGAGTCCTACCTAAGCCTTGGTGGAGAGAGGACGCAAGATAGGACAGTCCCTGCTGTAGTCTAGCTGGGCCCTGGCTTTGCCACGTTCCCACACCCTAGACCGTGTCCAGTGTAGTCTAGTCCGTGGTAGTGGATAGGCGTACATGGGAGACACAGACTCCAGTTTCTTGAAAGCAGCACTTCTACTCACTATGCAGTGTTAAGCCACTAAAGGAGTACAAGTCGGAGATCACCCCAACTTAAGCCGTGACAGTATCCTGATAACAATAGGAACTGATCCGGATAGAGCAAAGTTGCTAGAAGCCTACGTACTCTATCTCGCAGTGCGGGTGTAATCAGGTTAACTTGGCCACTCTGCTCAGGTAAGGGTCTGGGGCTTGTGTCACCCTTATAGGATGGGTCACCCGACACTGTAGGGCAACAGGTGGTATAACAACAGCTAAGGTTTAAACACGGGCACAAGTACACTTCTACTTTCAAGTCTTCAGTATTCTAATTCTTCTTCTTCTAAAGTTCTGTCAGAGCACACTTCTACCCTGGGTTGGGGCTCTCAGTACAAACTCTTTTCCACTGTTCTGGACTTTCAGTACAAACTCCTTTTCCCTGTTCTGGACTCTCAGTACAAACTCCTCTCTTCAACTCTCGTCACGTCTACAGTCTGCTATTAGCTATTGTACAAAGTATTCTCTCAGTAAAGAAGATTTATTTATAGTAACAAGACTCTGATTATTGTTCCGGCACCTACACAGTAGATACCACATCCTTGGGTCATCTCCCCTTTCTGTGGGTGGCAGTACCGATATTCTGGTGGGTCACCACTCCACTCCGGACCACCATGATAAGTACCCAAGGGACCCCCTTGCAACCCGGCAGGTCACCGACCACAGGGGTAAGGATATAGCCCGCTTCTCTATTCTCTACGTGTAACACCATACAGCACACTGTATTCTCTATCTGTAACACCACACAGTACACTGTATTCTCTGCCTGTAACACCACACAGCACACTGTATTCTCTACCTGTAACACCACACAGCACACTGTATTCTCTACCTGTAACACCACACAGCACACTGTATTCTCTACCTGTAACACCACACAGCATGCTGTATTCTCTACCTGTAACACCACACAGCACGCTGTATTCTCTACCTGTAACACCACACAGCACACTATATTCTCTACCTGTAACACCACACAGCACACTATATTCTCTACCTGTAACACCACACAGCACACTGTATTCTCTACCTGTAACACCACACAGCATGCTGTATTCTCTACCTGTAACACCACACAGCACGCTGTATTCTCTACCTGTAACACCACACAGCACGCTGTATTCTCTACCTGTAACACCACACAGCACGCTGTATTCTCTACCTGTAACACCACACAGCGCGCTGTATTCTCTACCTGTAACACCACACAGCATGCTGTATTCTCTACCTGTAACACCACACAGCACACTATATTCTCTACCTGTAACACCACACAGCACACTGTATTCTCTACCTGTAACACCACACAGCATGCTGTATTCTCTACCTGTAACACCACACAGCACACTATATTCTCTACCTGTAACACCACACAGCACACTGTATTCTCTACCTGTAACACCACACAGCATGCTGTATTCTCTACCTGTAACACCACACAGCACACTGTATTCTCTACCTGTAACACCACACAGCACACTGTATTATCTTCCTGTAACACCACACCACACAGCATGCTGTATTCTCTACCTGTAACACCACACAGCGTACTGTTTTCTCTACCTGTTACACCACACAGTGCGCTGTATTCTCTACCTGTAACACCACACAGCACACTGTATTCTCTACCTGTAACACCACACAGCACACTGTATTATCTTCCTGTAACACCACACAGCACGCTGTATTCTCTACCTGTAACACCACACAGCACGCTGTTTTCTCTCCCTGTAACACCACACAGCACACTGTTTTCTCTACCTGTTACACCACACAGTGCGCTGTATTCTCTACCTGTAACACTGTAATAATTACATGTTAAATTCCCCAGGTTGGTATGATTACAATGGTGCCTAATTTATATGGCTTTAGGGTGCCTTCACACGTAACGGATCCGCAGCGGATTTCACGCTGCAAATTTGCAGCAAAATCCGCTGCGGATCCAGTGCCATTCATCCCTTTGAGAACACATACTCGTAGCAGGATTGACATCCCACTGTGAGTATGTAAGTTAACCCCCTGCCGCACAGCCCGCAGCCTGCCGCTGAGAGCATACATTACCTGCTCGGCGCCGCGGCTGCATGTGAGGCTCCCGACTCCTGTCCCGCTCAGCCAATCAGTGCATGGCAGCACTGATTGGCTGAGCGTGACTGGAGCAGGGAGCCTCATATGCAGCTGCGGCACCGAGCAGGTAATATATGCTCTCGGCGGCGAGCTGCGGGCGGCAGGGGTTAACTCACATACAGCAGGTTGTCAATCCTGCTGCGAGTATGTGTTCTCATAGGGATGAATGGCACTGGATCCGCAACGGACCAGTTACGTGTGAAGGCACCCTTACAATGATTTACGAATAGAAAAAAAATTTCCATCTCCATATTCTATATAGCTTTTATATCTTTATAGCTGTGTGATATCATAGATACCATATTAGGGTAGATAAGACTTTTGATCACTTTTTAAAGATGCAAGGCTACCAAAAAAAAACAACAACGCTGGCATAGACCCCTGCTGGGTCTATCGACTTGGGAAGCTGTCAGGCACTGACACTAATTATTTTGTGTATTTATTTGTTATTTGAAATCTGTATGTTCCTGTTGCAATATTGGTACACACTGTAGCCTGTTTGTTTATATATCTTAGTGGTATTTTTACGTTTTTTGAATGGTCAGTTCCTCCACATATAGGGTGCATTCAAACGTACAGTATCTGCAGCAGATGTGTTGGCACATAACTGAAGCTGCAGATTTTATACTGTGTTCAATCATTAAATCACAATGATATCTATAGCTTCAAATCTGCACCATCAGATCTGCTGCAGATCCTGTATGTGTGAACAGACCCTTAATACAGAAGAAAATTGGGCAGCACATGTAATAGTACTGCTATAACTACACAGGTGCCCTAAAACACAGAAGAAAACAAAACTACAGCAGCAAACTACCCACAGTGTATTGAACAAAGGCAGTTGTTTGGCTACAGCTGTCAAAATAATGTTCATGTCATTTATTTCTTACCGCTGTCTATAGGCTTCAAGCTTCAATGTAATTAAAATTTCGTTAGTCGATCATCACAGATAGGAACTATTACATCAGATCCGTTGTGCTTTATTAACACTCCCTCCTCTTCTTCCTGTGCCTGACTCCTATTACACTTTCACTTGCGGCAGAAGAAGGCTGCAGTAACTGGCCACTGTTCTCCTCTGGGAAATATACAGCTGAGACAGCTTTGCAAGATACAAGAGAGAAGTGCAAAAAGTGTAAGACTTTGAGTTTTTTTTTATTGTTTTTTTTTTCAAAATGCAGAGTTGGCGTAAGAAAAGGAGCTTCAAAACATGTTTCTGTTGACAGTCCGAGCTGCTTCTTCTTCATTTCTTTTGTATATGTATAGAATTCTGCCTTTGGAATGTCTGAGTATCCTGTACAGCCTGTGTTGCCAGTCTAGTAAGAGAGAAAAGCCAACCTTATCTACTGAATTACTTCTGAAATCTGAGAGGCAGTACACTAGTTGTGGCTGGGAATCCAGACAGCACCCATGACCTGGTATTGTGCATTTCAGATTACCGCATTTCTAATGAACAGGGATATTGGTTTTGTCATATGTCACCTTATGGCTATGTTCACACAACGTTTTTTCAGCTCCATTTATAATGACGTCTGTCATTTTGAGTCTAAAATAACGGATGTGATTTAGATGTCTGGCCTCCCCAAACGGCTGTTTGTACATTATTCTAGTTTGGGGTTACTAACTGGACTTTGGATGCGGCCTAATTAAAAAGTCCATTGAATTTAATAGTAAAAACAGAGAAAGAACGGTGACAAAATAAAAAACTGTGTGTGAACAACTAATAAAAAAACATCCGCTGTTTGCAAAAGAGGCCGAAAATAATTATCATGATCATTATTTTGACATCTATGGAGAAAACGTCAATTATTCAATACATTTTGTGCATTGGAAGTCCGTCTTTCCATTAATGGCAATGCATTGCATAAAGGTCACTTAAATCACAGCAATAATGGACGTTTTTTAAATAGCAAAAGTGTCCGCCTTTTCTCTACTTTTGACGTTGTGTGAACAAAGCTTATGGCTAATTCTTGCCACGTAAAGAATTGTTAAAATCCGCTTTCTATGTATGCATACACCAGTATTCAGAAGATATATAACAGATGGGTAATGGTCAATGTCACCCAATAAGAATACTGCTGCTTAAAAGGAATGTTTCATCAGAAAATTACTTTTTGTTTAAATCAGGTTTTTATGTTCAAATATTTTTTTGTTGATGTTTTTACAGATTTTTACATTTTACTGTTTATATTTTAAAATAAGTTGCTGGAAAGTGATATGTACAGAATTAGGCTATGTTCACACACAGTATTTCCATCAGTTCTTTTTCAACCAAAACCAAAAGGTGAGCCGACAGGACAAAATTATAATGGAACGTTTGCATAGTTTCTGTGTTTTCAATCTACTCCTGGTTTTGGTTAAAAGAAAACTGAAAGAAAAGTATTTCTATGTGTGAACATAGCCTTACCATAAAAGGTGACATCGGTATAAACAAAAGATAATCATTACAGCTTAGCCTTCTCTAGCCTGTGGAATGACCATATCAAAGCTCACAGAGCACAGACACTATTCCCGTATGTCCATGGAGCTTGCTATAAAGCATATATCTAAATGCTATTAATAATAGCTTAGGCAAGAAGCATGTCCGCAAAAACAAATTACATTCAGAAAATGGAAACCAGTTAGATATTAAGATGTTTCAGTATCTAGTTCTAGCACTTTAATGCATTTGGCCATGTTACTGAGGGCTCCATCTGTGAAAAACCTTGTAATTATCTTATTATAATTATTATATTATTATTAATTGCAGCCATCGCCCATGTAGGAGCATATTGTTCCTTAACGCTGTTTTCTTTCTTTCCTCCCTTCCCTACCATTTGTCTTAGCCTTTTTTCGCCTCTCCGCACATGTCATATCTATTTGTTTTTTATTTATTTATTTTTTGTTTTTATCTGTTGTTGCTACTCAATGACAACAGTTAAACCTGCCAAATATCACAAATATGTAGTGACTTTCCTGTATTAATAAAAGTATTTACAGAAGAGTTTCCATGCCCAAATAAATGCTATGCTAAATAAATGACTGATATAGGCTGTGCAGCCTAGAATTACAGGTAGTAATTTGCTCTCTGTTTCTTATCTTATTCTGATCACACATCAGAGTAGACCCCATACATGGTTTTGATGTAACATCTGGTATGTATGCTGCACATTAAAATCCATCTTCATTCTCATTTCAGACCCTAAAATGGAGTCACTGAGTTCTGCCTGCACCAATTTTTCACTTGATTTGTTCAAGAAATTATGTTACAACCACCCTAATGGGAATATTTTTTACTCACCACTAAGTATATCAGCAGCGTTGGCCATGATTTTATTAGGTGCGAGAGGTAAAACTGCTGAACAGTTATCTAAGGTAGGTAACCTATAACCAGACAGCAGCATTTGTGTCCATGCTAAGGGCGAATTAAAAATGACAGAGAAATTATGGTAAGGTTCTAAATTTTACTAAATGTGCTCACTGGTAGCAGTTTTTTTGCAACACAAATTTATCACAAAGTCCTGAGCTGTGTATTTGAATATGTGGTATAGTAAAGTCACTTTTCTTAGTCAACTATGTCAACTAAAACGATAATGATCTGTCCCTTATCAGCAAGGTATATCCAATGATTGTAGCTTCACCAAGCCAACCTCCACCATAACAATGCTGACTACACATAACCTGGTTGTAAAAGTTATTCATCTACCTGGTGAACTTTTGACTTTCAATTTATAAGTATAAAAGATAACTTCATCAACAAACGTTCTACTTTTGCAATTTATTACTAATCATATCCAGTCCCAAAGTAACATAATTACATAGTTAATACGGTTGAAAAAAAGACACATGTCCATCAAGTTCAACCAAGGAAGGGATGGATGCATGGCTTAATACAGGATATTCCTTTATCTTATGGAATTTAATATCTCAGTCCCCAGCAAGAAGCCCAGTTTTTGCAATCCACCTCCCTCTTCACTAGGCCAGACCACTCTATTAAATATTTGAGTATCCATCTTACTAAAGCCCTTCAAACTTATCTACAGTAGAACTAACTACACTTCCTTGTTATCTAACTTACAATCATGCATGTCATACAGATCTTCTACCTCTATTGTATAAAGAAGAAAAACTAATTAAAAAAAAGACAATTGGGGGAATTTATTAAGACCATTACGTCAGTCTTAAATAAAGTCCCCCATGCATGACAGACACAGAAATTCACACCTGCTCTGGAACAGGTGTAGATTTTTGCCTTGGTTTACGCCTGCTAAATCCCACCTGACCATGCCCCCTGCCCTCCCATTAGGCGAGCAGTGTGTATGTCAGAGAAAAGGCGCACATTTTAGTGCGAACTGGGAGGCTTACATCATGGCGAAAATCTATAGGTGGATTTCTTCACCTTTTCCGTGGCATACACTATCTTACTCCAATTGTTATAAACATGCCAAACAGTCCCCAGATAAATGCTTATAGGATTTCTTTGGAAAGGAAAGAAACCAAGACTACATACTCTAAACCAGTCGAGCCTCACCAGTGAGGTGCCCCCTAGTTGCTGGGGAGGCACAGCTGGGGAGGCAGTTTTCACAAAAGTGACTATAAGCTGCACAGTCATGGCCCTGGCTGCAAAAATCTCTGGTTTAGGAACATTATTGACTCATTTTGAAGATATTTTAGTGTTGTTCATAGTTTAGGAGACAAATGAAGGGTAGACTGAGAAATGGTTTTTATATTTGCATGGACTTCCACCATAGATGGTGAAGCCCCAGCATCCTCTTGGTGAGTCTGGTGAGACCCAGGCATCATTTTGTCTGTTGGTTGAGGCTCTAGTAGAAAAAGTTTGAGAAGCACTACTCTAAGCAACACCAAGGTGGGTTTGGTCTTCCTGGCCTCTGCCTTTGTCACAGCAATAATGTCCCTTCAAGTGGTTGTAATGTTATTGCTGGTGTAATAGACAATGTGGAGAGGTTGTAGTAGGAGCCTATATTTCTCCAAGATTTATGGCTTCCTTCTCATAAAGCAACCAGCAGGGAACCATTTTTAGAGTTTCTGCAATATGTCTGCTGTAAAGTCTGGTAATGGGTGCTGATGTCTAGGCCACATGCAGACTGTCTGGGTTGTGGTGGTCTGAGTAGGAGTAATTAGGACTCAGACGTGATTGCCTCTAAAAAAAGTCTGTCTAATGGTAAGATGGGTCTCTTCCTGGGTAAAAGAGCTAGGGCCAAGAATCTGTGAGAACCCTGCGCTAAAGGTATATCAGGTTGTATGGACTTTGCTATTTTGTGTTTTGTTAATGCCAGGTATTAGGCCTGCACCGGGTTAGCCAGGAGCATGTAGGTTTAGTTACAGCCAGAGAGGCCTAGGTTTTTATTTCGCAGGTTTGTTTGTTTTTTTTTGTTTGTTTTTTTAACCTGGGAAAACTGTCTGCGGTCAGTTAAACCAACTTTTGGTGTGCAGTAGAGATGAGCTAGTACTGAAATATTCGACTTTCGAGAATTCGAATCAAATAGGCACCGAGATTCGACTATTCGAGCAAATATTCAATCCCATTATAGTCTATGGGAAAAAAAATTCTCGGCACTTAGAAATCAAAATTCGACCACTTGGAGGTCACCAAGTCCCCCATGAAACCTTTCTAAACGATGCGAACACCTCCGGAATGACACTGGGACATTAGGGGGAGCATGCCTGGGTGCACCCAACACCCCAAAATCGCAGTATAATGCCACTCTCCACAGTCGCGAAGGAAAAATATTTGCAAACACTTTATGGCAATGTTCACACATTTCGTTCGTATTTCTTGCGCAGCATTACATACATGATTCCAATGTGCGTCTGTAGAGCGTCATGTTATTTGCATGTATCACGCATCATGCTGTACGAACGTTACTGGAACAGTATATATGACGTGTCTTTTTGTGGGCTACTGGAAAAATATGTATCACGTGCCTTTTACTGGACTACGGGTACAATAGGTATCACTTGCCTTTTACTGGGCAACTGACACAATAGGTATCACTTGCTTTTTTACTGGGCAACTGGCACAATAGGTATCACATGCCTTTTATTGGGCAACTGGCACAATATGTATGATGTTTACGTGCCCTTAGTTGGCTAAACCAGGGACACTATAAGTCACTTGTACACACAGGGTACTGGAATGAATACAGCTGCTGCTGTTGTTATATCATCTATTTCTTAGCACTGAGAAGTGCTTTGGATGCAGACTCCAGAGATGACTTTTTTGCTGGATATTAGCCCTGAAAAGGACTTTTGGGTTCAGTAGTAAGCCTGCCTAACCAAAACGCTATTAAAACCTATTTCTCCCTGCTCGAAGAACTCTCCCTGACTAGGTTGAAAGCGCATCTGCGGTCAGGAGGCGGAAGTCAAGTCTTAAATATTCGAGGTCATGTGGTTCAGCCATCCAATGAGGGTAGACGCCGTTTTGATGCTGTGTGCGTGCTCCAGGGGTCCCTCATGGCCTCCCTGCATGGTGATTGGATTAAAAAAAAGCATCAAGTGCGATGGGAGGGCTTTCGAATGTTTCGACACACTACTCTATTGTATTCGAATCTCTTGAATACTGCAATATTCGATCGAATACCTACTCGATCAAATCGTATTCGCTCATCTCTAGTGTGCAGTTTAATCTGTGTAAGTGCCTATCTACCCCTGGTCACTGTTTAATTTTTAAGACTATAGGCTGTATCTAATGATAGGACACATTTAAAGTGACTCTGTACCCACAATCTGACCCCCCCAAACCACTTGTACCTTCAGATAGCTGCTTTTAATCCAAGATCTGTTCTGGGGTCCGTTGGGCAGGGGATGCAGTTATTGTCATAAAAACAACTTTTAATCCGGTAGCGCTGTGTCTAAGGGCCGGGGCTTACATTTGTATATGCATTAGGCTGGCACCACCTCTCTGTCCTTCCTCCCCACCCTCCTCATCATTAGGAATGCTCCAAGCAGATTGCTTCCTATTCCCCACCTGTGTGTATAATGAACATGGGCTGGATTGTTAATACATCTGTGCAAAGCTCAAACAGCAGTAAATGTTCCTGGATCATTCCTAATGGTGGGGAGGAAGGAAGGAGAGGTGGTGCCAGCCTAATGCATATACAAATCTAAGCCCCGGCCGTTAGACACAGCGATGCAGGATTAAAAGTTGTTTTTATGACAATAACTGCATCCCCTGCCGAACGGACCCCAGGACAGATCTTGGATTAAAAGCAGCTGTCCGAAGGTACAAGTGGTTTGGGGGGGACAGATTGTGGGTACAGAGTCGCTTTAAGTTTAGAGGCTACAAATCATTTTGGCTCTGCTCATGCCATTAGTCAAATCTCCCACCCAGCAGCTAAACAAACTTCGGCCACACTTTGAATATTCAATCCTGTCTAGTGATATCATCGCCACCACACTTGGCTCTGAGGCTGCTGTGCAGGACAGGTGACTGCACAATACTTTAGAGCTGAGTGGCGTCAGATCAAATATTCAAAGATGGCTGTCTGTGCAGTTGCCAAGTGAGCAAAGCATTAGACGTAGGGGCTTGGAACAACCCAGTGCACCAAACCAAGTAATTTGAACATTTATTCATACATTCATGCCCATGTCTCAGTCCTGAACCAACAGAATGGAAAATGGGGGGGTGGGGGGTGGGGGAGTTTGGTTATTAGGGTGACCTGGGCTACTTCACTATACTAGCAGGTTAGTATGTTCAGACCTTTCATAGATTACTTTAAAAACAATGTTAGTAATATATTTATTTTTCAATGCAAGAAATACAGCTCTTCACCAGCAGCACAGCTCTAAGCAGTGCTTATGGGTCTCCCATTTTATCATGTGCGTAATAATTATGTTTATTGTATGCAATAAATTATTTCCATGTACATGTATTTATTCTTTTTTTTCTGGGCATTAGGTTCTGCATTTTGATACTGTTCAAGATATTCATTCAAACTTCCAATCCCTGAATGCTCAGATTAATAAAAAATCTAGCTCCCACACCTTAAACCTGGCTAACCGGTTATATGGAGAGCAGACTTTCAACTTTCTTCCTGTAAGTCAGTGAGTTTTTCATCATCATCATCATCATCATCATCATCATCATCATCATCATCATTATTATTATGTTATGTTTTTAAAGTTAAGATTCAATTAATAACAGAAACATCTGTTATTAATAATTACGCTATTTTATGACTTGAAACAATCTATTTTACTTTTGTGCATTTTTTTCACTAATAATCACTGCTTGTACTTGTACGCCGTACAGTCCTGTTAGACTAATTCATTGTGCTGCTGTCCGTCACCTCTCACCAGGTGTACAATTTACTCATTTTTGAGTTTTCACAAGTGTGAAAAACTGTGCAAAATTCATAACTCATCAGATTTTTGTGCATAATAGATATATTTCACACACAAACCATGAAATAAAAGAAGACACACAGGAAAAATAGTTATTAGACTGAATAATAAATTCCCACCAATGATTGTTTTTTAATGTAAGAGCTCACATAAAAGTAGTAAATATGAAATCTCAATTTGTTACATCCATTAATAAAGGTGATATTCATGAAGATTGGTAATGAAGTTGTTTTTCTGGTGTACACCACCTGTTGTATAAACTTGTCAGCTTGGCTGAATGAGGCTAACCTAAAAATAAATAAGAATTTATACTTCTTCTGCCACTGCCTCCTAGACTGTCCATGGTCCCTGCTGCTCAGTACTTCCTGCTTTCTTGTTTGACATGCAGAAAAATGCCGGGCGTGACAAGGCGGGGAGAAGGTGTGGCCTCCTCCTGCGTCTAATGTATCATGTCATGCCAGGCGTAAACCATGGCAGAGGTCTACATCCATTTCAGGGCAGGCATAGATTTCTGTACCTGCTGTGCGACTCTTAGTAAATCTGAGGTGAATGGGGGCAGGGCTTGATTTAAGACCGGTGTACTCATACTTGACATAAATGTCCCCAAGCATATTAAGAGAGTTTTCCGGGCAAAGTGTACTGATGAGCTATCCATAGGGCTCTGCACCAATCAGCTGTTCGGCGCTGCACTACACAGTGAGTGACCTTTGTCTCCATTCATTGTGTAGTGGTGGCAATATGTAACTGCAGCTAAGCTCTATTCATTTGAATGGGACCTAAGCTGCAACTACAAATTGCCACTGCTGCACAATGAATGGGGACAAACTCCACTCACTGTGTAGTGCTTCCTGGAACAGCTGATCGTCACGGTTGCCAGGTGTCAGCACCCCACCAATTAGTGGCTGATAAGCTATCCTATGGAGAGCACATTTGACCCAGAAAATGCTTTCAAGGGAAGTGTTTGATAGAGACATAGGACATCAAAAATAAAAATCCTTGTTTTTTAAACAAGGCAGTTATTATTGCCCCATGTTAAAGTCCCATTGATCAGCAGACAAACGAGCAATCTTTCATTTGTCGGCTGATCACTGGGATTGTGCCACCCTAAAACTAATCTTTGGTTGGCTGCACATCCAGCAATGATGCAGGAATAAATGCTACACTAATGAGATTGTGTGCGGCCCTTGCTGCACGATCTTACTTATGAGTAAAGGTTAAACCTGCCTCAACCACCCACACTGTATCTACAACATACCGAAAACATTTTATTCTAACTACAGCAGTGCCAAAGCAAAAGCAGCAGCCCAATGTGACCGACCCCTCTGAAAAGTGTTCACACTTCATATAACATAACAATGAACATTGTGTTTTCGGCAGGAATTTTTATCATCTATCCAGAGATTATACCAAGCCGAACTGGGCACAGTTGACTTTTTATCTACGTTTGAAGCTGCTAGAAAGGAAATCAATAAATGGGTTTCAGAACAGACGCAAGGTCGGTATATTAGATATTGTATTACATTTCAAATGTGAGATTAATTTTGACAAATGGGGAAGTAGCAGCACATCAAGCCTAGGAAATGAAATACTTACTGATCACTTTCTCATAATACCAGTACTGGGCAGTACACCTATTTCCCATCAATACAGGATGAATTATTTGCAGCATGGAATGCTGGATATTTCTTAAAGTATTACTGCCATTCTAAAAAAAAAATGTTACACAGATATGCTAAAAGTATTATTCAGCCAGGGTCTCAGTGCTGACACCCCCTCAACCTTGTGATATCACTGGGAGAAGCCTGCAACAGTGTGTTTCAATCCCCAGCTGTCTTAATGTCCAATTGTTCAATCTGTCTTATTGCAAGAGGCATGCTCCATAGACTTCTACTAAGCCCATTTCCTGCAATAGTCCACCAAGTCTGGGAGTGAAGGGCGCTGTTGCACAATGCAGCTATATCTAGAGATTGGGGATGTGTAGGCAGTGAGACCTTAAACAATCAAAACTTGTGACATGGGGGGTGCGGACTCTAGGTCCACTGAATTTATGATTTTGCACACGCTTAGAGCTGGCATAGGTTTCTCTCCATGCACTCAGGATTTATGTAGAGGCAGTGCACCTCTAAATAAATCTGCATATTGTCGGCACTGTGGGAACATTTTTAAGCCCGGCTCAAAAAGAGCCGAACTTAATAAATGTCCCCCCTGATGTACACCACAGAAAATGGGGTTGCCGCAAGGTGGGGAGGAGGCATGGCCTTTTCACACACCTAATTTATCATGGTTTACCCCTGGAAACAGGTGTAAACCATGAATGAGTGGCAGAGTCTAATGGCCCTATTACACCAACAGATTATCTGACAGATTTTTTTGAGCAAAAGCCAGGAATAGACTATAAACAGAGAACAAGTCATAAAAGAAAGAGATTTCTCCTCTTTTCAAATCCATTTCTGGCTTTGGCTTAAAAAATCTGTCAGATAATTTGTTGGTGTAATAGGGTCCTAAGGCTACACCCAGGGGTGTAGATATAGGGGGTGTGGTTGCACCTGGGCCTAGGAGCCTGAGGGGGCCCATAAAGTCCCTTCAAAATAAATAAAAAAAATATATAAATGAAGCATTAAATTTGAGGGGTTACCCCTGTGACTTCAAAGGCTTTTCACAAGGTGGCACTGGGGCTACCAATTTTAAGATACGCCTTCGGCTACCCCTGTAACTTAAGCAAAGGTTTTCACAAGGTTGCACAGTCTTGGCTGCCAGGGACTTGGTTGCCCCTATAGAGAACAGAGATGGAGTATTGGTGCAGGACAGCAGACTGCTAACTATGACAGAAACCAAGGGAGGGAGTACAGTGGTCGTCTTGCAGGGTTCATCAGGACAAAATTAGCAAACAAAAGTATAGCCAGCAGCACTCAGTGGTTCAGAAGGCACTAGATGATGTATATACAAAATCAGAAGGGAAAGAAGCAATGGATTAACAATCCAGTAGTCAGATGGTCATGTAGCGATCATAATCAGCAGATAAGGAGGGTTAGCAAGTACATAATCCAAAAGCCTGCCCTGCACACACACTGGATGTTAATCCAGAGCCTTGAGTGACTTTGTGTCCCAATGTCCCAATTGGCCGACCAGTCCTCTGGATAGTAAGGCTGGTGGTTACACCACAGCACTGATCAAAGTGGCATAGGAGTTGGAAGAGGTGAATATATTTCAATAGTTTTAATATATGTTTTTTGTAAGACTGGACAAACCCTTTAAAGTGCTTGGTCAACATTCTAAAATTGTCGCATATGGATTATTGCTGGGATTACAAATGTAAAAAAACCTGACACCAAATGCCCTTAACCTCCACCTTATCCATTCCGACAGAGGAAAGCACTGCTCAGCTGGGAACATGCAGGTAGTGCCTGCTTAGAAGAAAGAAGGTTTGTAGTCCAGCACTTGAGCAGAGAAATAAGCTTTATTTTCCAAATGCAAAGAATAAGATAAATTCTTTTTTTGCATTTGGAAAATAAAGCGTATTTCTCTGCTCAAGTGCTGGACTACAAACCTTCTTTTCTTCATTGCTGTACCACACATCGGCCAGATGTGAGTCCGGGACACCAGAGAACTACTTATATCGGTGAGCTGACACTACGTTTCTATAAGTGCCTGCTTAGCCAATCACTGACCACAGTGGTGACACCCACCTCAGCCACTTTCTGTTTGTTGATAGGAATGCAGGAAACACTGCTCAATTGGGATTGAGGATAGCAAGTATACTTTTTTATTTGTATCTGTGCCAGAGCCCACATGCCACAGTTATGTGGTGTTGGACAACCCCTTTTAAAGTTAGGAACAAAATAGCTACATAGGTAGCCACTGACCACACATTTCTGTGTTATAGGAAAAATTCCAGAAATACTAACCGAGGGGTTAGTGAATGGAAATACCAAATTAGTTCTGGTGAATGCCATATATTTTAAAGGTGACTGGGCTGAAAAATTCAACCCTGAACATACAACAGAAGTACCTTTTAGGTTAAACAAGGTAAGATCTTAAATTAATTTCAAGGTATGTTCACACACACATTAAAAGGAAAAGTCCGGGGAGTGTGGGTCGGGCATGGAATCACTTCAAGCAGGGGGTGGGAGCAACATAAAGACAGTATGCTTATAGGACCTCATGCCCTCACTGCACCGCATCTCTGCCAGACGTTGCCTCCTGCCGGCTTGAGGGTACGTCACGACTCGGCTGACACATCAATGAAGGGTGGGATTTAGCCCGCTTAGCCAATCAGTGACTGCAGTGTAGTCCCGCTCCAGTCACTGACTGGCTGAGCAGATCATCCATCAGCCGGGTCATGACGTAGCTGCAGGGGAGATTTGCAGACTGTCAGCAGGGTCCAGAAGCAGGTCGCAACTAGAGATGAGCAAACCCGACGGATTTCTGGTTCGTATGAACCAGAACTCCCGGCGTCTGATTCCCGCTGTCTGCAGGCTCCATGCAGCGGGTGGATACAGCCTAAGGACCGCCTGGAAAACTGGGATACAGCCTATCCCATAGGCTGTATACCAGTTTTCCAGGTGGTCCTCCGGCTGTATCCACCCGCTGCACAGAGTGGACAGACAGCGGGAATCAGGCGCCGAGAGTTCTGGTTCGTACAAACCAGAAATCCGGTGGGTTCGCTCATATCTAGTCGCAACACTGCGTGGGTACAAAGACAGGTAAATATAACACCTTTATTATGGGCCCACACACACACACCTCCAGACGGAAATTATTTTTTACCCCCCCCCCCCCAAACTTCTCCTTTTAAAAAAAAGAAAGAAAGAAATATATGACTATATGACAGTAAAATAAATACAAAATAAAACCTATTTTTTTGACATTGTGAAAAAATATATATGTGTGCAGATTTATATTTTCCCATAGACTTTAATGTAGCAGATTATTAGACTTCAAACACAAATGTGTTTTATACCTATTTTACCATTGTATTTTGCTTTTATTTTATGGTATATTTGAACATACTGTAGCCTTAAAGCGTTCCAATCATTTAAATAAATGTTTGACATGTCACAAAGACTTGTCAAAAGTTTAGATTGGAGGGGATGTAAACACTAAAAACCTGACAAGTTGTTAGATATAGCCAGATGAAACACATATAATGATTGGATGGGTTCCCTGCTCTGAAAATGGCACCGATCTAAAGTGTTGACACGTCAAAAGATTATTAAAATGACACTAACTCTAAGGCTATGTTCCCACTTTGGAAAAAGGCAGCCATTTTGAAATGTGAATATGATCATTTGTGGTTGTGATTATAACGAGATGGCCTCCTTTCCCCGCTATGTTCCTCAAGTGGGAACAAAACCTTATGGTGTATTTGTAGTGAAGAAAAAGAACTGTGCAGTAAATAAAAAATGCACCATAGTCTTCCTAATATACATTAGGTAAATACTCCAAATCATTAAAGGGGTATTCTGGTCAGGTGAAATACATGTTGAATCATTCCCCTCTCCTAGAGACTAATAATTTGTTGCATACCTGCTGTTATCTTTTCTGTCTCCTTCATCCAGCTCTGAGCCAGCTGTTTTCTGCTGAAGACACAGAAAACAGTGTGTGACCTGTTTACTCTACCTTGTTTTTGAACTCCCTCCTCCCCCTCCCTTTCGAGACAGCTTATGTAGACAGTGTCCTTGACTGTCTGTCTCTGCACTCTGTAATGCCGGAAGAGTTAATTACAGTGAGGTTATCAGCAACTTGAACAAAGATTAACCCTCCCAGCATTACAGAAACAGAAGATTGTTAGCAGAAAAAGAACACTTGCTCCATCTAGTCTGCCATTTTAGTATCTCCCTTCTTATTATCTTAGGATAGATATATGTTATCCCAGGCATGTTTAAATGCACTTATTGTAGATTTACCAACCACATCTGCTGGAAGTTTGTTCCAAGGATCTACAACTCTTTCATATTGTCTCATGTTGCTTCTTTTCTTTCCCCCAACTAACCTCTCACTTTGTTCTCTTGTTCTTAAGTTCAGTTTTCTATTACAAAAAATTCTTCCTTCTTGAACCTTATTAAGTCCTTTTAAAGGTTAAAGGTTTCAATCATGTCCCCCCTTTCTTTTCTTTTCTCTAGACTATAGAGATTCAAATCCTTAAGTCTTTCCTGATATGTTTTATGTCTGACACCCTCAACCATTTTGTAGACCGTCTTTGGACCCATTCTATTTTATCAATGTCCTTTTTTAGGTGAGGTCTCCAGAACTGGACACAGTATTCCAGATGTGGCCTCACCAGAGCTCTATACAGCGGGATCACAATCTCCTTCTTCCTACTGGTTATACCTCTAGCTATACAGCCCAGCATACGATTTGCTTTCCCTACCACCTGGTTGCACTGGTGACTCATTTTAAGGCTGTCAGAAACCACTACCCCTAAATCCTTCTCTTCTGAAGTCTTCACCAACACAGAACTGCCCATATGATACTCGGATAGAGGATTCTTTCTCCTCTAATGCATTATTTTACATTTGGAAACATTAAACTGCAGTTTTCATTACTTGGACCACATATCTAGGAATATCAACACTATTGCACACTTTTGTATCATTAGCAAACAGACAAACCTTACCATGTCTCCATCAGCAACAACATCCCGAGCTACAGCAGCAAGAACACTAAAACAATTATAGAGAGGCCAAAATGTACATGAGCCATCTCCGAATTTTTGGTGTCTTCAGCAGAAAGCAGCTGGTTAAGAGCTGGGGGAAGAAGACTGAAAAGATAATGGCAAGTATGGAACAAATCGTTAGTCTCCAAGAAGGGGGGGGGGGTGATTTAACATGTATTTTACCTGACTGGAATACCCCTTTAATATCCCTGGTTTCTTAGAAAAGAACCTTGTAACAACAGCTATACAATATAAATCATAGCAGATATACCTTTTAAGATAAAATGTAACATTAAAAACATGTTTTTGTCCAGAATGAACAAAAACCTGTCAAAATGATGTATCACATGAAAAAACTGCCTTTCAACTACATCCCAGAACTAAGTTGTCGAATCCTAGAGCTCCCATATGTGGGAAATAAACTCAGTATGATTGTCCTGTTGCCAGACAATATTGAAGATGAAACAACTGGTTTACAAAAGGTATGTTTATTTTAATATCATGGAAGAGAATGTTGATTTTTTTTTATTAATTGTTTTTATTAGAAAAATTTTAAACTTTTTTTGTCGTGCCAAGATTAGAGGTGTAGCTTAGTCAGAATGGCGCCAGTTTACACTAAGAATATACAATTTTTCTATTTTTTTTTCCATTTAATACAGCTCTCACTGTCTTTCCAAACAATGCAAAATATTTAATAAAATACCTGATTAAAAATCATAATCATATTTACAGTTAAAAAAAAGTACGTCTGATATATTTTAAGTGTATCACTAGTTTTAAAGGGGTTATCCAGGAAAATATAGCTGCTTTAGGGTGGGTTTACAAATAAGAGATCCGCTGCTGATTTCATGCTGCGAATTCACTGTGAAATCCACTGCGGATCCTTAACTGTCATTTTCAATGAGAAAACATACTGGCAGCGGGATTGTCATCCAGCTGCGAGTATGTAAAAGTCAGCCTCCTTAACCCTTCGCAGCCCGGTACATACATTACCGTGTCTGCTCTCCGGCTTGCTTCGGGGGCAGTACACTAATTGGCCCCTGAAGCAAGCCAGAGAGCCCCTGAAGCAAGCCAGAGCTCAGACCAGGTAATGTAAGTAACGGGCTGCGCAAGGAGGGGGGGGGGGTGTAAGGGGGCTGCCTTTTACTTACGAGTATGGAATCTCATTGAAAATTACAATTAAAAAGACTGTACCCACAATCTGTCCCCCCAAACCACTTGTACTGGATAGCTGCTTTTAATCCAAGATCTGTTCTGGGGTCCGCTCAGCAGGTGATGTAGTTATTGTCCAAAAAAACAACTTTTAAACTTGCAGCCCTGTGTCAAATTGGGTGTGGCCTACAGTGTCTGTGCCCTAGGCCTGCAATGCCCATCTGTCCCTCCTCCCTGCCAGAGTTGTTTTAATGATCCACTGTACATATGTTGTATGTGAACTTACCCTTAAACATAAAAAAAAAAAACACTCTTGTCCCAAGGTTGTTCGTCGTATTACAACTTGGCTGGTTTCATTTCAATGGAACTGAGCTGCAATACCACACACATTCTCTGGATAAAAGTAGTGTTGTTTCTGGAAAAAAGCGGCCATGTTTTTTTTAATCCTGCATAACCTTTAAGATAACTATATTATTTTGAATACTTCTTGTTTGAGTTCTGGTATAATTCAGTTTTGCCATATGGACACTGTATGAATACTACTAAACACTAAAAGCTCACTGAAAGTTCTAAGACACAAGCAAACATAGAATATATTAATTATTTTGAGGTGCATTACTGTTTTATTTAGTGCAAATTAAAAATTGAGAATTTAAGCCCACATTTTGATCAAAAAATGTGGGCCCACCTGCAACCTCAGCAGATGGGATCCTTACATTAAGCAGACTCACACTCTTGGGTCTTAGGCCTATAAAATTTACTGTAAGATCGCTGTAAGAGCGAGTCTTGGGGCCCTCTGATGTGGTAGGCCCCTGCAGCAGCCACTATGGCTGCTACAGTGATAGTTACACCCCTGAATGGGGTACCCCAGAGTTGTTATTCTCTATAGTACTTCAGAAATACATAAAAAGTTTTCTTACGCTGGAGTACCTTTTTTAACAGATAGGAGGAACACCTGACCAAAATTAGGGTAGCCACTCCCCCATATATACAGTGTGAAACCAAAATTGATCAGCACCTCCAAAAGCAATTAAATAAATGTGCTGGTGAAATACAGACACCTTAAGAAAAAAAATCCCTCCTCAAATCAAAACTTAAATCACATATCTGATATTGCTGCATGCAGAAATCTTCACATTATTAAACTATAATGTTATTGTGTAAAACTCAATAACATTATAGTTTAATAATGTGATATGAACTGCATACACAAAAAAAACTACCAAACCCTAGGAAAAAAATTAAAGATTCCAATTAAAAGGTTCTATCTATTCCAATCAGATAAACTATGAGCCCTCACACAGCTCTGTAAACAGAAAAATAAAATGTATAGGAAAGCGCAAGGAGAAAAAAAAAACACAAAATGTCAGTCCTAAAGGGGCTAAGCTCCACCCTCCAGCTTAGGGACAACTGAACATTGGAGATGATGCCTCCAGAGCAGATATCTGATATAAATGCAATGTAAAAATTGTAATGAATAATGGCCAGAAATAGTAATATTCCTTAAGTATACACAAAGGCTATGTTCACACAACGTTTTTTCAGCTCAGTTTAAAATTAGGTCCATCATTTTGAGTCTAAAATAATGGATGTTATTTAGCAGCCTGGCCTCCCCTTAGTGCAATGACTGGTGTTTGTACATTATTCTAGTCTGGGTTACTAATTGGCCTTTGGATGCGGTTTAATTGAGAAGTCCATTGAATTTAATAGTAAAAACGGAGAAAGAACGTTGGAAAAAGACGTTAGAAAATAACGATCATGTTCATTAATTTGATGTCCGCGGTAAAAACGTTCGTTATTCAATACACTGTGTGCATTGGACGTCCATCTTTCCATTGACTTCAATGTATTGCCATTGCAGTCAGTTAAATCGTGGCAAAAACTGATGTTTTTTTTTAATATCAAAATTAGCCGCCTTTTCTCTTTTTTTGACATTGTGTGAACATAGCCGAACACAGGACAACATGGACATCCTGAAAAAGTTGTCTGAAATAACATTTATGCATATACAGTATACATTTATTTATTTGTTACTTACATCAAACTCTTTTGAATCACACAACTGGAATTGTAGTATGTATGTAATTATGTTATATATATATATATATATATATATATATATATATATATATATATATAATATATATATATATATATGTTTTGTAACTGCAATATGAGAATTATTATGCTTAAAGAATTTGGGTTTATGACACATTATATATACATGTATATTGTGTTCCAGCTTGAGAAGGAAATCTCCTTAGAAAATCTTCAGGAATGGACACGGCCTGAAAACATGTATCCAACTGATGTACATGTGCATCTGCCAAAATTCAAATTGGAAGAAAGCTATAAACTAAAATCAACATTATCTGCTTTGGGAATGGCTGATATCTTTAATTCAAGTTGTGCAGATCTATCTGGGTTATCAGGATCCCAGAATCTATTCCTTTCTGAAGTAATTCACAAGTCTTTTGTGGAGGTGAATGAAGAAGGCACGGAGGCTGCAGCTGCCACTGCTGGCATTGCAATGATGTGCTTGAGCCGTGAAGAAGAATTCAATGCAGATCACCCATTTCTCTTCTACATTAGGCACAATGAAACTAAGAATATTCTTTTTTTTGGCAAATACTGTTCTCCATAGCAAAAAGAAAATCAGACATATCAGCCATTTAAATATAAGAACCCTTCTTTGTTTTATAGGCTTTATTCTGCCATTTATCAAATTTAAAAGCAAAATAGAACAATAAAGGATTTATGGTTCTCTCTCTCCACTTTCTTGTAAAACTATTTTATATATGGAGCTGCTCAAACTGTTGCAGTTCATAGGAATAACATGGAGGAAATTGCCCAACCAAAAGTACTTAAACCCCTTGGTGACCCATGACCTCCAATGCGCCTTTTTACAGCAGTCATTAAAGGGCCTTATTCTGACCCATATGATTTTTTATGGGTCACACATCCGTAGTTCTATCCGCAGTTGCAAACAGAACATAGGAAAAATGTATTTCATGTAGTAATACACAAAGCAGTACTGATGGACATTTGTAGTGCAGTCTGCTGTTGAGGGCAGCACTACAGATGTGTGAATGTAGCCTTAATGTTGGCGGTGCAAAATCTGTCACAGGGCCCCTCCACTACAACCTTCATTTTTCTCTTATCATATCCTGAGACTCGTAAACTGAGTTTGATATTGATTGAATGGGTGGTTTTGGTGGTCACCTTACAGGACCCACACCTTAGGGCCCTATTCCACCGGGTGATTATCGTTTGCATAATTGTTAACGATTAACGATCTCAAACGACCGCTATTGCGAAAGAACTGAAAACGTTCACTCATTTCCATGGAACGATAATCGTTACTTATGATCGTAATCGCTATTTATTCGCTATTGCGTTCGTATCTATTGTGAACGTCCGAACGATGTCTTATTCAATGCAAACGATTTGCGAAAGTTTTGCGAACGAGCAGCGATAAAAATAGGTCCAGGTCTTATAAAGCGATCAACGATTTCTCGTTCGGTCGTTAATCGTTACTGCATTTCAACCGAACGATTATCGTTTAGATTCGAACGATTTAACTATAATCTGAACGATAATCGTCCGGTGGAATAGGGCCCTTAGCTAGATCCTTTCCTGGGGAGGATATCTGGCTAGTCCTGTACTTTGAGACTCTTAAATGAGGGTCCACTGACTCTTTTTGCATATTTGTATTTCCCAGGGGGCAATGCACCTAGGTGTTTTCTGTGTTGAGCGCTTTTACTAGCAGTCTACAGTGTCTTCTTTATGCTGGTTTTACCATGGTGGTCTACTAGGCATTGCTTCTGCTTAACTATAATCATACTCCACACTGATGAAGGGCAACACCCTGAAACAGCTGTCTGTGGATGAATACCTGGCTTTGGTATTTCCCTTGTCATATCCTTAGAATAGGAATAGGATATTGACTGAAGGGGCCACTTAATATAGTGGTTTTGGTGGTCTCCTTACTGGAGTCACCCCTTCGTTAGGTTCTTCCCTGGGGTGTATGTGACTAGTCCTGTGTTTCAAGACTCTTTTTGAAAAGTGTCTACATCGGCTCCCCCACGATGGTATTGTGGGAAGCTGATCTGTTACACTTACCAGGCTGGGCCTCAGTAAAGCTGTAATGCACAATTGATGTAAAAAAAAATTAGAGCTCATAAAAAAATTCAAGCAATATGGCCTTTTTAACACAAGGAGGTGAAACAAAAGTGCAAAAACTAAAATTGGTTAAAGGGGTTAAAGACACATCCGTGCCTGTTTGAAATCTCAATCTTTCCTTTATAACCTGTTCTCTGTTTATAGTCTGTTTTGGTGCAACCAATTTCCTTCAGAAGTTACATGCTTAGTGAAATGAAGTCCTCCTGTAAGCACTCTAAAGCCACATTCACCTTATACCACGGAAATGTGAACGTGCCCTATGTGTCACATGGTCTGTCAGTATATTCACACCTAGGCCCCCGTACCTAGGACCTAGCAGACAGCTTAAACTACTAAGTTTGAAAGTAAAGGAAAATAAAACACAACACAATAGAGAAAAGTATTTCATTTAAAAAAGAACACCCCCACACGCCTCGTTGACCATTTTATTAAATAAAGAAAGCAGGTCATCAACAAAGTCCAACAAATCCGACTTAATCCACAGGATATCGATATTTAAAAAGCAAAAGGAAATGCAAAGAACTGGAATTTTTTCTTAAGCGCAGTTTATCCCCCCCCCCTATTCTCTAGTAACTTGTTTACTAAGCTAGATAGTATAATGAATGGAATGACTGAATGCCCCAAATTGTGGGTAGGTGACTTTAATGAGATACCTGATAACTATAGGGACAGATTACGGTTGACAGATCGAGGTACCCATCCTAAGATTACCCCCCTGTCCAAACTTTGCTGTGAACTACGGTGGAAAGATATTTGAAGAATAGTGAATGGAAGAATAGTGAATGGAGACAAGAGAGTATTCATGCATAAATAAAACTCATAAAACAATGTAAAGAATAGATCTAGCACTGGGGGATGACCAGATTGTAGACTATGTAAAGAAGGCAAGGTTTGGACATAGTAACATAGTAACATAGTAAATATGGTTGAAAGAAGACAAGAGTCCATCAGGTTCAACCTAGGAAAATCCTACTGTGTTGATCCAGGAAGGCGAAAAACCCCCACGGGGCAGAAGACAAACGCCCCACCACAGGGAGAAACTCCCCCCCCCCTCCCCCGACTGCAATGGCAACCAGAACAATCCCCGGATCAACGTATCACCAGAAATCTAATGCCCATAACTTGTAATATTATATTTTTCAAGAAAATCATCCAGGCCTCCCTTGAACTTATTTAATGAATCAGCCATGACAACATCATGTGGCAGAGAGTTCCACAGTCTTACCGCTCGTACAGTAAAGAACCCGCGTCGATGCTGATGATGAAATCTTCTTTCCTCTAGACGTAGAGGATGCCCCCTTGTCATTGTTACAGACCTAGGAGTAAAAAGACCACTACAAAAATCTCTGTACTGTCCATTCATATATTTGTACATTGTGATCAGATCGCCCCTAAGACGTCTTTTTTCTAGCGTAAATAACCCCAAGCGTGATAACCTGTCCTGGTACTGTAACCCATCCATTCCCTTAATGACCTTTGTTGCCCTCCTCTGCACCCGCTCTAGTTCAGCTGTGTCCTTCTTATATACCGGTGCCCAAAACTGTACACAGTATTCCATGTGTGGTCTGACCAGTGATTTATAAAGAGGCAAAACTATGTTCTCATCTTTAGCATCTATACCTCTTTTGATGCACCCCATTATTTTATTAGCCTTGGCAGCTGCTGCCTGGCACTGATCACTAAAGTTGAGTTTACTGTCCACCAATACCCCCAGGTCCTTTTCGGAAGTAGTTTTACCCAGTGTTTTATTATTTAGCACATAACTGTACTTATTATTTCTATGGCCCAAATGCATAACCTTACATTTATCCACAATAAACTTCATTTGCCATTTCTCCGCCCAAGCCTCTAGCTTCTCCAAATCCCTCTGTAATATGATATTATCCTCCTCTGTACTGATTACTTTACCCAGTTTAGTATCATCTGCAAAAATGGAGATTCTACTCTGTAGCCCCTCTACAAGATCATTAATAAAAATATTAAAAAGAAGTGGACCCAACACTGACCCCTGTGGTACCCCACTAGTAACTAAAACCCAATCTGAATATGTTCCATCAATGACCACCCTCTGTTTTCTATCACACAACCAGTTACTTACCCATTTGCATACGTTTTCCCCGAGTCCCAGTATCCTCATTTTGTAGACCAACCTTTCATGCGGCACAGTATCAAATGCCTTTGAAAAGTCCAGATACACAACATCCACAGCCTCCCCCAGGTCCAGTCTATAACTTACCTCTTCATAGAAGCCGATCAGATTAGTCTGACAGGACCGATCCCTCATAAATCCATGCTGGTGCTGCGTCATAAGATTATTTTCATTAAGATACTCCAGTATAGCATCTCTTACAATCCCCTCAAATACTTTACCTACTATAGATGTTAGACTTACAGGCCTGTAGTTTCCAGGATCACTCCTTGACCCCTTCTTGAATATTGGTACCACATTAGCTATGCGCCAGTCCTGTGGAAGAATCCCTGTCGTAATAGAATCTTTAAATAATAGGAATAACGGTCTGTCCAACACAGTATTTAATTCTTGCAAAACTCTAGGATGGATACCTTCTGGGCCCGGTGACTTATGGATTTTAATGTTTTTAAGGCGTTTCCCCACTTCTTGTTGTGTTAGGCAGGTGAGATTTATGGGAGGATTAACATTATCCCTAGTCATGTCGTCTGTTATGGGATTCTCCTCTGTGAATACAGTAGAGAAGAATGTATTTAGTAGATTGGCCTTTTCCTCTTCCCCCTCCACCATTACACCCAGATTATTTTTGAGGGGACCAACATTTTCGGTTTTAAGTCTTTTGTTATTTATATAGGTGAAGAACATTTTGGGATTTGTTTTACTTTCTGTGGCTATCCTTCTTTCTGTTGCTATTTTTGCTTCTTTTATTTGCGTTTTACACATTCTATTCTTCTGTCTATAGTTGCTCAATGCTTCCCCACTACCTTCTTGTTTTAGTAGTCTGAATGCTTGTTTCTTATCATTTATTGCACCCCTTACAACTGTAGTTAACCACATTGGATTTCTCTTATTTCTACTACGTTTATTCCCATATGGTATGTGTCGTTCACACGATTTACCCAGGATGCTCTTAAATATGTCCCATTTCTCTTGTGTACTTTTATTTCTGAAGGCATTGTCCCAGTCTATGTTCCCAAGGTCCTCTCTTAGTTTTTGGACACCATATTCCCCTAATGTTGGAGTTGTATAATGGGGGTTTTACACGGAACGATTTATCGTTCGAATTTGCAAGATAACGATAGAATTCGAACGATAATTGTATGTGTAAACGCAGCGAACGATCAAGCGATAAGCGAGAAATCATTCATTTTGATCTTTCAACATGTTCTCAAATCATCGTTGATCGTTCGCCAAAACTTCGCAGATCGTTCAGTGTAAACATTCTTTCAACGATTTCACCTATGTGTGAGATAGGCTTAACCGTTTGCAAAACGATCGCATAACGATTTTTCCGTACAATGTATCGTTCCGTCTAAACGCTGATCGTTATAAAAAAAAGTCCATTGTTCATTCAAAATCGTTAATCGTGCGATCGTGCGAATTATCGCTCCGTGTAAAACCACCATAAGAGAGAGTGGGAAACTATCAATAATAGAACAATTATGGTGGTTTTACACGAAGCGATAATTCGCCCGATCGCACGATTAAAGATTTTGAATGAACGATGTGTTTTTTATAACGATCAGCGTTTAGACGGAACAATACATCGTACAGAAAAATCATTATGCGATTGTTTTGTGATCGCTTAAGCCTATCTCACATATGGGTGAAATCGTTGAAAGAATGTTTACACGGAACGATTTGCGAATTTTTTGCGAACGATCAACGACGATTTGAGAACATGTTGAAAGATCAAAATGAACGATTTCTCGCTCGTCGCTTGATCGTTCGCTGCGTTTACACGTACGATTATCGTTCGAATTTGATCGTTATCGTGCAAATTTGAACGATAAATCTTTCCGTGTAAAACCACCATTAGGATTAATCCCGTCTGGCTGAAGATAATAGGAAATTACTGGCAGAGGCTGGTACTAGAGTTTTTGTAGTTTAATAAGAGATCTGCGGATGAGAATGTAGTATGGGAAGCATTTAAAGCGACGCTGAGGGGAACCCTCTTTCAACAGATAGAATACAAAAAAAAAAGAGAAAAGGGAAAGAGAAAATATCTTGTATAAGGCAGCAGCATCGAGTGAGCAAAGATATAAAGTGGACCCTAGCCAAGAGAACTGGGATAACTGGGGGGGGGGGGGAGGGACAGGGAAGATTTGGCTAGACTTATTAACAACAAAAAAGGGGGGGGGAAATAGTATTTTTAGAAAGTCAGGGTAAGACTAACATCTACAAAGCTGATATTGGAAATGTTCGTCCAGTATTATGAGGAAATATATACATAAGAAAGATCATAGAGGGAAGAGGAGATAGAGGAGTATTTGGGGAAAATTCCCCTACCCAGACTAGATGGGGAGAAATGAGCAGGCATAGAGGCCCCATTTACAATAGAATAACTTAAGAAAGCATTGGGGGACATGGGAGACGGCAAGGCTCCTGGCTCCAATGGCCTGCCTTGCGAAATATACAAGGCAGGAGGAGATAAAATTTTGTTAGAATTACTGGAAGTTACCAAGACAGTTAAGAGAATGGGATCATTACCTGAATCGATGAAAGAGGCAATTATAATTATGCTTCCCAAGGAAGGGAGGGAGTCTAGGGGCCCGGAGTCTTACCGACCCATCTCCCTCATTAATGTAGATGCAAAAATAATAACTAAAATTTTGGCAAATCGTTTAATTAAAGTGATCGGGAAGCTAATCCACAAGGACCAGTCAGGGTTTATTCCGGGAAGGGGGGTATATCATAGTATTAGGAAGGCATACCATAATATTCAAGCAGGGAAAAAGGAGCCATCTGGTAGAGCAATTCTTACATTAGATGCTATAAAAGCTTTCGATAGAGTAGAATGGGGGTACTTATGGAAGATCTTGAGTAAAATGGGTCTAAGTGAAGGCTTTATTAGTTGGATTAAGCTTTTTTATTCAGAGCCACGAACAAGAATATTAATAAATGGACAACTATCAGAACCGTTTACCCTGACTAGAGAAACAAGATAAGGCTGCCCCCTCTCTCCCCTCCCGTTCGCCATTGCGATAGAACCACTGGCTAAGATGATTAGGAGATCAGAAGAAATTAGGGGATTCAGATGCTTGACAGGGATAGAGAAAATATCTTTATTCGCAGATGATGTGATGCTGTTCCTGTCAAGTGTCCAGACAACGGTTAGCATGATGATGAAGGTTATAAGAGAGTTCAGGTCCTACTCAGGATTTGCCATCAACTGGAGTAAATCCTCGATGCTGCTGCTTGATTATAAGTATATGGGAGACTATGGCCAACTTGTAGTAAAGCCATCAGAAAAATCAATTAAGTACCTGGGTATAGAGTTGGCAATTGAGAACCCAATAGATATTTAAAAGAGAACTTATTCCCTTTACTTAAAAGGCTTCAGAGTAAGTGTCGAATTTGGGAGAGGCTTCCCCTCAGTGTGATTGTTCTCCCTCAAGTGTTGTACGTGTTATCAAATAGCCTTACGTGGATAGGGAAAGAAACATTCAGGGCCCTTAGAAGCGTATGTAATAACATCATCTGGAAAAACAGAATAGTGAAGTATTGACAAAGAATTGGGAATAAAGGGGTTTAAACGTTCCAAATTTTTAACTTTATTTTCTGGCTGCCCAACTCTCATTCATAGTGAGCTGGAGGGAGTTTGAGGAGCGATCCACACATCTCTCACCGGCTGGGGTCAGCGCCGTAATGACGCTGATCCCGGCTCACCACTTAATTGCTTCTGGCTGCAGCAGCCGAAAGCAATCCAGTGCCCATCTCATTGATCTATGCTGTATAACTATCCAGCATAGATCTCAAGGAGAGATCAGTGTGCATATACTAGAAGTCCCCCAGGGGGGCTTCTAGTATATGTGTTAAAAAAAAAAAAAAAAAAAGTGTTATCAATAAAAAAAAAAAACTCCTCTAATAAAATTTTGAATCACCACCCTTTTCCCATGTTATAAAATAAAAATAAATAAAAAAACATGTTTGTTATTGCCGCATGCATAATCGCCCGAATTATTAATTTATCACATTAATTGTTTCTGGGTTTGCAGTGTACTTTATGAAAAAATTCAGCCTGTCATTGCAAAGTACAATTAGTGGCGCAAAAAATAAGGGCTCATGTGGAGTTCTAGATGAAAAAATGCAACTGCTATGGCCTTTTAAGCACAAGGAGGGGAAAACGGAAGTGCAAAAATCGAAATTGGCTCTGTCCTCAAGGGGCTAAGCTTTGAACTGTACCTTGTTAAAGATGGGATTGGAACAAGAACTGGTAAGGTGGTATGGACCTGCATAATAAATGTGGGACAAATCACCGGAGTGTATGGTGTGAAATAAATATCCATATGCACAGCCTATAGATATTTTAGTGGAGCTGAAGACTTCAATTTAAGTCTATGGGAGATAAACTCAGCAGTTTCCCAAAAAACGCCAAACCCTCAGCCTGCTGTGTTTTTCCAAAACTTCCACAGACCTGCAAAAAACGCCCACTGAAGTTTTTGAAAAAAAAACAAACAATGCCCTGGTGTGTTTTTTAGGAAAAAGAGGCAGTGTGAAGGCAGCCTGAGTCTGTTAGTGATTTGAGACTAGGAAGGAGGTTCACCTTCCAACAGGGCAATGACCTTAAGTGGTTAAGGGAGATGTGTCAATATATTGGAATGGCCTAGTTAAGGCACAGACTTTAATCCACTTGAGAATCTGTGGTCAGACATGAAGATTGCTGTTCCCATGCGGAAACCATCAAGTTTGAAGGAGATCTTGTACCTTGGTGTTGCACAGCTGTAGTACTCAAGGGGTTATTGTTGATTGTGACTTGTGCACCAATGAGAGCTCTTTCTTCTTCTCTACCTATCTCTTTTCTCCTTTCCTCTCTTACACTCTCTTCTCACCAACTCATAGCAGGCACTTCATACCCTGTAGGAGGTAGTCACATGGGGAGAGCAAGTGTTAGTGAGTATTAGTCATGTTGTTGAGCAGAGCGGACACAAGCTAGCCCAGTCCCTACAGCAGCCAAGCTGGGCCCTGCCTTATGCCAGGTCCTCTGTGAGAGGACAAGTCCAATGTAGTCTAGTCTACAGACACACATGGGAAGCACGGACACTCGTTTCCTGAAAGCAGCTCTTCTACACACTATGCAGTGTTAGACACTCTCAGAGCGGACAAGTCAAGGATCATCCCAGCCCACGCTGTGAACAGGTCTAAAGGTGCAGGATGGTATCCTATAACAGAGGCACTGATCTGGATAGAGCAAAGTTGCTAGAAGCCTATGTACTCTATCTCACAGAGCGGGTGTAACCAGAAAATTCTGACCACTCTGCTCAACCCAGGTAACAGGGTCTGGGGCTTGTGTCACCCTCTAGGACGGGTCACTCGACACTGGTGGACAATAGGTGGTGCAAAGACTAAAGAGTCAAAACACGGGCACAAGTATTCTATCTACTCTCAAGTATTCTACTTCTAAAGTTGCGGCAGGGCACAGTACTACATTGTGTTGGGACTCTCTTGACATCCTACCCTCTACTTCTCTGAACTTTCTCTACTTCTCCACATTCAACCAAACCAGCACAGCTATTCTACCTCTCAAGCTCTCAGTACAAGTCTTATCAATCAAGCCGGAAGTCAATTGTATACTACTGTATCAAGTATTCCTGCAGTAAAGAAGAGTTTATTTATTGTAACAGGACTCAGTGATTCTTATCCAAGAACCTACACAGTAACAACACCTTCCTTGGGTCATCTCCCCTTTCTGTGGGTGGCTGTACCAATAGTCCAGGTGGGTCACAACTCCACTCCGGACCACCGTGACAAGCGCCCAAGGCATCCTCTCAGAACCTGGCTGGTCACCAACTACAGGGGAAAAGGTGTAGTCAGTCTCTCTAAAATAAAAGCAGGTGTGCCACCATACCTGTGCGCCCAACTGGCACTGGCGTCACTACAACCTAACATCTGGCTGAGCTATTCCCCGACCAACCACTACTGAAGTGGAGTCACACTTCACCATCTAGCAAGTGACTAGTCGAGCCTCACAGCAGTGCACCACAGCTGCAGACATCGCTAACGATCTCTGTGCAGCCCTTGCGGCATGGTAGTTGGCCCGTGTAATTGCTCAGTAAACGAGCGCCTTTCTAGCAGATCGGAGCTTGTTTAAACTTTATGATCAGGCCATGTAATGGGACCCTTATCCAAAGTGACTTGCAGCTGTAATTGCCACAAAAAGTGGCTCTATAATGTACTGACTATTAGTGACCATATTGAGAGGCGCACACAAATGCCTCAGAAATCGTCATCAGCTTGTGGCTTTTTTTTGGCATCTTTTGTGGTCCAGCAACTAGGTCATGTGATGGCAGAGGGGAAAAAATTCAGCACAAAAAAGATCATTCACACAAAGTCAACGGCAGAAAAAAAAAAAAAAATGCAAGTGCATGGAGAAAAACGCATTGGCAGTTTTTCTGGTGTTTTTTCGGAGGTCTGGAAAACGCCACACAAAAAGTATGTAAGGGAGCATCGTGAAGTAGATTTCAACTATAACATGCCTTACTACCTTGCCTTACATAATTTACTACTTTTAGCTGCTCTGCATGGGGCACATCAGATGATAGATTCCCCCCCCCCCCCAGCAGATGTGAAATAAAGCAAGTTTGCAATTCAAATTCATTTTTTTAAGTTATAATGGAAAACACAGCACTTCCTGTATTCTGACTTCCCCCCCCCCACAAGAGTCAAACCACAAGTCCATTGTTTCCCAGGTCACCTGCGCTCACAGAGAGAAGGCAGTCATGACACATTGAGCCGTGACACTCTGTACACTCTGTACAGACGTCATGGGGGAGATTTATCAAACATGGTGTAAAGTGAAACTGGCTCAGTCGCCCCTAGCAACCAATCAGATTCCACCTTTCATTCCTCACAGACTCTTTGGAAAATGATAGGTGGAATCTGATTCGTTGCTAGGGGCAACTGAGCCAGTTTCACTTTACACCATGTTTGATAAATCTCCCCCCATGTGTTTAGTCTGTTTTTTTCAACCAGCACAAGACTAAAAATCTGCCTTTAGGAGACTGGACGTGGATTTCAAGTAAGTATAGCTTTGTTTTATAGCATTATAACAACAAAAAAAGAAGAATATAAATTGCAAACTTGCTTTATTTTACATATACTGTATTGTTGATTTATATCTGGAAAGTTATTAAGACAGTTACACTTTAAGACCTATAAGTTAAAGGGGTAGTGCGGTGTAAAGCATTATTTCACTAAATAACACACATTTAAAAGTTATACAACATTGTAATGTGTTTTTTTAAGTGAATGGCCCCTTTCCCCATGTTTCACTGTTATGCTCAGCCAATTGCGGCTGAGCAGCTGATGACGCGCTGGAGGGGGGCCGGCATGAGGGAGGGCTGGAGCAGTCAGGCCGGCCTCCTGAAGATGACGTGATTGCGCCAAGATGGCGGCCGGGGTCGACAGTGATTCCGTAAGTATACAGCATCACACTTCTGGGTCTAACATGGGGGGGGGGGGGGGGAAGTTCCACATGGGGAAGGGGGCCATTCACCTAAATGACACACATTAAAATGTTGTAAAAAACTTTGTAATGTGTGTTATTTAGTGAAATAATGCTTTACACCACACTACCCCTTTAAGGGGTGGTGTCTTCATGGATTAGCCTTGTTTTTCCAGCCATTCACAAAGATGCCTGATCTGACTGAAATCTGGGCAATATGGAGGCCAAGTCAACTCATGTTCTTTAGACCTTTCCTGAATAGTTTTTGCAACTGTTACCATGGAGAGATAAGTACAAGGTTTGCAACAAGGTTTAGTAAGGTGGTAGGTTTCAAAGCAATAAATAAATGGGTAGTGAGTAAGCTCTAAAAAAAAAAAAAAAGGGAAATTTTGACAGCACATCTATGACTCAGGCAAAGTACAGACAAAAAACAAACGGTGCAACAGCAACACACAGGTGTAAGGGCTTACCGTATATACTCCTCCCAGCGAACACACGGTAAACACCTACTCTAGATATTAAAAATTTAAATATAATTTTTTCTAAAAAAAGTGAGGATCTTAGCAAACTATTTGATCAAACAGAGTGTACCATGTCGCCAATGCTAAGGTGTCCTCAAGACATGGTCCCTACTAGTATTTTCACACTTTTTTTTTTTTTTAGTGAGTCAGCTCTCTCAGATCTTGGGTGGATAAGGAAGGGATGCCGAGCACACCTATACCCATGGTGTAGCTAGTGGTACATGGAACATAAATCTGGCTCTACTACACACCCACTATAAAAACGTATAGAATCTGGTCTGAGGCCTCATTTACATGTTTAGCAGTTTTTCAGGACTGTATATTATGTCCACAATCATCATCCACAAAAACAGTGTTTCTCAACTCCAGTCCTCAAGACCCACCAACAGCTCATGTTTTGCGGATATCCCATACAACGACCAGCTGTGGCCGTTACTGGTGCACTGACTATAATTATATCACCTGTGACATCCTCAAAACATGACCTGTTGGTGGGTCTTGAGGACTGGAGTTGAGAAACACTGAAAACCCTAGAAACCCCTCACAAACCCTCCACAGTGATGATGTCCATTACCTGCTGGTGTCTCAGTAACTTCTCCCACCACAAGACAAATAAATAACAGCAAAAATATCAGAGCAATCCTCTGCACATCCATCCTCACAGGCAATACTGAAAAGGCTGAAGAGCATGGGTCTCCAAACTGCATCCCTCAAGCTGTTGCAAAACTACATTTCCCATCATGCCTGGACAGCCAAATCCAAAGCTTTAGCTGTTCAGGCATGATTGGAGTTGTGGTTTCGAAACTTGGAGACCCATGCTGAAGAGCAATCCCAGAACCTAGAAGCCTGGACACTGCATTGTGATGTCACATAATTAAGACAGTATGTTCTGTGACATCATCATTGTAAATATTGTGACATCACAATGCAGTGTCCAGGCTTCTAGGTTCTGGGATTGCATGTCAGTCTTTTCAGTATTGGCTGTGAGGATGGATGTGCAGAGGATTGCTCTGATATTTTTGCTGTTATTTATTTGTCTTATGGTGGGAGAAGTTACTGAGACGCCAGCAGGTAATGGACATCATCACTATGGAGGGTTTGTGATGGGTTTCTAGGGTTTTAAGTGTTTCTCAACTCCAGTCCTCAGGACCCACCAACAGGTCATGTTTTGTGGATGTCACAGGTGATATAATTATAGTCAGTGCACCAGTAACGGCCACAGCTGGTCGTTGTATGGGATATCTGCAAATCATGACCTGCTGATGGGTCTTGAGGATTGGAGTTGAGAAACACAGGTTTAGATGAGAAAAGTCTTGGGGATCGGCTGCTGTTATTGTATATTTCGTGTTGTTACTTTCCTTTATTCTTCAGGATCCAGGATAGCTGGAGAGGTGTGAGATATTATTCCTAGAAAAAGTGAGTAGTCCGTTTTTCCTCCCTTAGTTTTGTTCTCACAGCCTCCTATTCAAGCCTGCCTGTAGTAATATCTGCAGTGTGTGAACATGTCCTTCAGCTATTGTTTCCTCTGCGCCCAACCAAGCTGCCCGTCCCTGCCCTACTGATGGATTTATGAAGGACATGGCTGGCATCAGGAGGAGTTATAGATGTTGTACTATGTCTTATAGAATATACTGTCAGTAATAATAACAATCATCTTGTTTCTTTCTCATCAGTCAGAAGTGTTATAATCCTAGTGCTAGGTGCCGCACTACTGTTTGCCTGTATTAAATGGTGAGTTTCCTTCCTCATCTACTTTACATATCACATTATTGTCTATAGGGGTCTGCTGTATAAGCCAAACTGTAATTGTACTGTGTGACCTATAGGGGGAGCAATAAGCACTGCAGCCAGGGATTGGACTGTGCTAAACCCTTCTTGCTTCTTATATATTGTACCTTATGTATCTCTGTCAGTAGTGGGGGAGGGGGGTATTCTGATGGATAAATCAGTATTGGAATCTTTACCAGTCTATATAACAAGATTTCTCTGTCTCACAGTTACAGGTGTCTGAAGCGCCGTATAAAAGGCTGTTATAAAAAGCTAGATGTGCTGAAAGAGGTGGTAGTCCACAAGCCAGGTAAGTATTACTGTACTCTAGATTGGGACCGGCCTGTAGGCTGAAATTATATGGGCTACAGGAAAGCAACAGCTGCTATGATATCCCGGCCATTTCTTGCAGTATTTTTTTTGCTATTTATGTTCTGTAGCTATTTCTGTACCAGTTGTCTGTCCACAAGTGCTAAATAAAGCCCTGCCCCCATTTACCTGGCTGGATTTACTAAGAAGTGTACGCTCCTTAATAAATCTAGCGGGCCGGTGGAGCACCTCTGGGACTGGTGAAGTTCTCAGCCAAGGTTTAAGCCCGGCGTAAGCTGTGATAAATCAGGCACGGGAGGAGGCCATGCCGCACATCTTTAATAAATCTGCCCCAATGTGTCACAGAAAAACACACACACAATCGCTTGGATAAGTGAAAGCGTCCTAGAGCTATTACCACATAAATGCTGGAATCACACACAGGAGTTTTGTTGAAAACGACAACTGCAGTATTTGAGCCAAAGCCAGAAGTGGATTCAGATGGAATGGGATATATAAAGGAGCACATGTACTTCCACCTCTGGCTTTGGCTCAAGTACTGCAGTTGTCGTTTTCAACAAAACTCCTGTGTGTGATTCCAGCAAAAGTTAGACAGGTCAGATTTGAAAACTAGGTCCCGATCCTTAAGGCCAAAAATAGCCTGGTCCTGAAGGGGTTAAAGTGAAAGCTTCTGTTATATATCTTACCTACTGATGTTTTCCTTTTTTTCATGCCAGTCGTCCCGGGAGCTGTTACACAGGTTTTTTTCAAAAAAGTGTCCGCTGCAGCAAGAAAACCACCAACCACTCTGAAAGAAAAAAGGACAAGATGTAAACGCCTCACTAGAATTTTAAAAGCATGTAAAAGCCTCTCTAAACTTTTTAAAGCAAAATAATAGAAGGGAAGATTTTCCCCTTTTACGCCCATACCCCCATCTCCCCATATTGCCTTATTTCCTCCCCATTTCCTCATAAAATATAAACAATCCTTAAATAAAAAAATAAAAAAACACACTGCAGGTTTACAGTTTTTTTTTTTCCATATATATTTTTTTAAACCCCTAGGCATGCTGTACAGGTGCACCATTTGTTCCTTATGGGTGCTTTCACACCTACAGGATCTGCAGCGGATTTCACATTGCAAGTTCCTCTGCAAAATCTGCTGCGATCCTGTCATTCTCTATAGGTACTCATACTTGAAGCGGATTTTTCATTCAGCTGTGAGTATGTAAAGCCCCTTCCCACTTAACCCAGTTCTGCGGGGCTAATACATTACCTGGCGGTGCTCCCACTTGCTTCTCAGGCTCCCTGACATTCCGCTCAGCCAATCATTAGCTGTGATGTGAAAGCGCACTGATTGGCTGAGCAGGATATCAGGAAGCCGGGAGCCTAAGAAGCAAGCAGGAGCACAGCCAGGTAACGTGTTAGCCCGGCAGCACTGGGGTTAAGTGGGAAGGGGCTTTACATACCTGCAGTGGAATGAAAACTCTGCTTGAGAGTATCTAAGCCCATAGAAAATGATAGGATTGACAATGACTATTATTGTAATTACCGTGGCAGGCATCCAGTAGTCTGCAATAGATAGGCCACTAAAATGCAAATACATACCTCCCAACGTCTGCTAGGATAAAAGAGGGACGTTCAAGGCAATGCAGAGACACGGGCTCTGCTTGAAAATTCCGCTACTTCTGTTCAGTATAAATGGGCCCTTAAAATGACACAGAAACCAGATGTGTACAATTAACATCAACAGGGTCTGTATAGTTCTGTATGGGTGCGTATAGTGCATATAATTTTGTACGGGTGCGTATAATTCTCTGTATAGGTGCATATAGCTCTGTATGGGTGTGTATAATTCTTTAAAATAGGTGGGTATACACTTACCGGCCACTTTATTAGGTACACCATGCTAGTAACGGGTTGGACCCCCTTTTGCCTTTAGAACTGCCTCAATTATTCGTGGCATAGATACCACAAGGTGCTGGAAGCATTCCTCAGAGATTTTGGTCCATATTGACATGATGGCATCACACAGTTGCCCCAGATTTGTCGGCTGCACATCCATGATGCGAATCTCCCGTTCCAACACATCCCAAAGATGCTCTATTGGATTGAGATCTGGTGACTGTGGAGGCCATTTGAGTACAGTGAACTCATTGTCATGTTCAAGAAACCAGTCTGAGATGATTCTAGCTTTATGACATGGCGCATTATCCTGCTGAAAGTAGCCATCAGATGTTGGGTACATTGTGGTCATAAAGGGATGGACATGGTCAGCAACAATACTCAGGTAGGCTGTGGCGTTGCAACGATGCTCAATTGGTACCAAGGGGCCCAAAGAGTGCCAAGAAAATATTCCCCACACCATGACACCACCACCACCAGCCTGAACCGTTGATACAAGGCAGGATGGATCCATGCTTTCATGTTGTTGACGCCAAATTCTGACCCTACCATCCGAATGTCACAGCAGAAATCGAGACTCATCAGACCAGGCAACGTTTTTTCAATCTTCTACTGTCCAATTTCGGACCATTCTCTGTAAACCCTAGAGATGGTTGTGCGTGAAAATCCCAGTAGATCAGCAGTTTCTGAAATACTCAGACCAGCCCTTCTGGCACCAACAACCATGCCACGTTCAAAGGCACTCAAATCACCTTTCTTCCCCATACTGATGCTCGGTTTGAACTGCAGGAGATTGTCTTGACCATGTCTACATGCCTAAATTCACTGAGTTGCCGCCATGTGATTGGCTGATTAGAAATTAAGTGGCAACGTGCAGTTGGACAGGTGTACCTAATAAAGTGGCCGGTGAGTGTAGCTCTGTATAGGTGTGTATAATTCTCTGAATGGGTGTGTATAGCTCTGTATGGGTGTGTGTAGCTCTCTATGGATGTGTATAATTCTCTGAATAGGTGCATATAGCTCTCTATGGGTGTATATAATTCTATGTATGGGTTTGTATAGTTCTGTATGGGTGCATATAGTTTTGTACAGGAGCATATAGTTCTGTATGGGTGCGTATTATGTTCAGTATAGGTGCATATAGCTCTGTATGGGTGTGTATAATTCTCTGTATAGGTGCATAGAACTCTGTATAGATGCGTATAGTTCTGTATAGTTTTGTACGCCTGCATATAGCTCTGTATGGGTGTGTATAATACTCTGTATACTGTAGGTGCGTATAGCTCTGTATGGGTGTATAATTCTCTGTATAGGTGCATATAGTTCTGTATGGGTGTGAATAATTCTCTGTATAGGTGTGTATAGTTCGGTATAGGTGCGTATAGTGCATATAGTTTTGTATGGGTGCATATAGCTCTGTATGGGTGTGTATAATTCTCTGTTTAGGTGCGTATAGCTCTGTATGGGTGTATAATTCTCTGTATAGGTGCGTATAGTTCTGTATAGGTGCATATAGCTCTGTATGGGTGTGTATAATTCTCTGTATAGGTGCGTATAGCTCTGTATTGGTGTGTATAATTCTCTGTATAGGTGCGTATAGCTCTGTATGGGTGTGCATAATTCTCTGTATAGGTGCGTATAGCTCTGTATGGGTGTGCATAATTCTCTGTATAGACCTGTATAGGTGCATATAGTTCTGTATGGATGCATAAAGTTCTGTATGGATGCGTATAGCTCTGTATGGGTGTGCATAATTCTCTGTATAGGTGCATAATTCTCTGTATAGGTGCGTATAGTTCCGTATTGGTGCGTATAGTTCTGTATGGGTGCGTATAGCTCTGTATGGGTGCGTATAATTCTCTGAATAGGTGTGTATAGTTCTGTATAGGTGCGTATGGGTGTGTATATTTCTCTGTATAGGTGTGTATAGCTCTGTATAGGTGCGTATAGCTCTGTATGGGTCTGTATAATTCTCTGTATAGGTGCAATAGCTCTGTATAGGTGCGTATAGTGCATATAGTTTTGTGTGGGTGTGTATAATTCTCTGTATAGGTGCGTATAGCTCTGTATAGGTGCATATAGCTCTGTATGGGTGTGTATAATTCTCTGTATAGGTGCGTATAATTCTCTGAATAGGCGTTTATAGCTCTGTATAGGTGCGTATAGTTCTGTATAGGCGCATATAGCTCTGTATGGTGCCATTTTGCAGCATCATTTTTTTTTTTATTACTTCTGCTCCAATGATCAGAAGTGGACAAACAAAAAAAAAACACCACAAATGTGAACCAAGCCTTATGCATATAAACATTTCACATCTACACCCACACAGTACATACACACATTTACTGAGACATATTTCTTACACACATTTGGATGCCTGTAGCCGGAGGTGACAGCCTGTCTTCTCCTCACCACCATGTGTAATGCCGGTTCAGGGATGGTTCCTTTTGCAGCCTCAGAACAGCAGCAGCTGCCAGAGCGGGAGTTCGGCAGTCTGTAGTTATATTTGCAGAGTGCTGATCTCCCACTCTGGCAGCTGCTGATTGGAGACCATAAAAGGTCCCCTATGGCACTTACAGTGTGAGGAGCTGGGATATGCTGTCAGCGCTATCGGCCTATATTATGTTGAGAGCCCACAGCTTGCTGTACTTAGTGTGCCGCCTTCTGGTAATTTTCCTGCTAGTTTGCTGAGCAAGATCCTCCTTCTGTCTTAACAGCTCAACCCTTTGTGTTCCCTCAATGTGTCCAGAGCTGAAGTTCCGTTATAATGTACCACTTCTCCACAGCCGGATCAAAAAATCTATTTGAAATCTATATGGAGCTGAAGTTTTGTTACAGTGTAAAAGCATTTTACAGCAGAGTTGAGAGTTGTAACTAAAATCTATATAGGGTTGGAGTTTTAATATAAAATATTGTGTTAGAGAATTACTGTTACATGTAGATGTTTCTACATTTGAATTCTCTGAGTATTACATATACATATTATCTGAATGATGTGGTCTATAAGAAGGCAAATAATTCCAGGTCACTATTCAGACCATTAGGAATGGGTGTGTTCAATGCAAACATCCATTCTGATTCAGACTTGGGGATATGTGCTCCAGAAATTTTGACCCCCCCCCCCCCCCACATCACTCACACACACACACACACACACACTCTCACACACACACACTCACACACACACACACTCACTCTCTCCAGTGTGGTGTAATTTTTTCTATAGCATGAAACTGAGATCCTATAGAGCTGCTATTATGCTTTTCCATGTAGTTGCGGGATAATGGATGTCCCCTATATTTCCTGTTGATATTATAATTCTGAATTCTGATGTTGAGTTGACGTTTAGTTCGGCCCACATAGTTTTTGACAGTAACATGTTATGTAATAAATCATTCCCTTGGTCTTGCATGTAATGTGTTTTTTTTATTTTTGTAATATCTTCTCCCGACTATCTGTAGGACATTCTTCCGGGAACCCGCACTCCTACATGCTCTGCATTTTTTGCATGGAAAAAACCCTGGGGCTAAGGAGAACATCTGGTCCCGATCCACTACTGTATGTTTTATTGACTGTTGGTGCTACCAAATTACCAATATTACATGTGCTTTATTAAATATGAATGTTGGTTGAGAAGGCAATTTATCCCCCACTATATTGTCCTGCTTCAGGATATCCCAATATTTACATCCTATGGGGGGGATTTATCAGTGTGTGGTCTATTTCTGCTATGGCAGTAATAGACTGGTCTATTGAAAGCTGAAAGCACAATTTACCATCAGGGATAAGCCTGGTCTATTTTCTGTGGTGATAATTTGTTTGTCTCAGAATGGTTTCTAAATAGTCTCATTGGCCCAGATTTGTCCCCTAGACAACAAGCATTTTCTTCTTTCCTTTTCAGATATTCTATTTTCAGATTTCCTTTTCCTATTCCACCGGACGATTATCGTTCGCATAATCGCTAACGATTAACAATCTCAAACGACCACTATTGCGAAAGACCTGAAAATGTTCACTCATTTCCATGGAACGATAATCATTACTTATGATCGTATTTGCGATAGTTTTTTCTTCGCTATTTCTTCGCTATTGCGTTCGTATCTACTGCAAACGACCGAACGACGTCTTATTCAATGCGAACATTTTGCGAACGAGCAACGTTATAGGTCCAGGTCTTAACTGCATTGCAAGCGAACGATTATCATTTAGATTCGAACGATTTAACGATAATCTGAACAATAATCGTCCGGTGGAATAGGGCCCTTAGTGTTAGCTTGTAAAATGGCCACTACTACCCCCCCCCCCATTATTACCCCAATACCCACTGCACCAAGGGTACTTAGAAGAGCCGGGCACTAGTAGTCTCGGAGCGTCTTTTCAATAACCGCCATTTTTGACACTCCAGGACTACTAGTGCGGTGGGCACTGGGATGATAATTGGGGGGTGTTAGTGTTAGCTATTTTATCCTGGCTAACATTAGGCCCCGACTCAGTAATAGACAGCTTCCATTACTAAACCTGTAAATTAATAAGAGAAAACAAAAAAAAAACCGCCAACACATTTTATTGAATATTAAAAACTGCTGGTAGTCCAAACGAATCCGAAATCTATTTTATGGTGCGTTCACACCTACAGGATCTGCAGCTGATTTTCTGCAGCAGATTTCATTTAAATAACTGAACACAGCATCAAATCTGCTGCAGATCCTGTAGGTGTGAACGCACCCTTAGATAGCTAAATCATGCCTACTTTCAGGGTAAGACACCGTGAGCAGGGAATCCTGGCTTTATGAGGGGATTCCCTCCTCCTGTACTGTAGGGAGCTGTGCGGTATGCACCCCTCCTTACTGTACAGCTGCTGAGGGTAAATAGTGATGGATCAGGCACTTCATAGAGCAAACCGGCTCCACTTTAGGTGGTGAAATATGCCATCTCTAGTGTGGAGTCAGTTCGCGACCCATGTGCGACTACTTTAGATAGTCGCACATGATAAATCATGCCTACTTTCAACAGCATGTCGGGGAAAAGTTGCAAAATTTTGGGACTTTTCCAAAATAGATTCCAGTTACGACTCTCAACGCTGCTGTAAAATGCTGATACACTGTAACGAAATTTGAGCTCTGTATAGATTTTTTTAATACATTTTTTGATCCGGCTGTGGAAAAGTGATACATTATAACGGAACTTTAGCTCCGGACACATTGAGGGAACACAAAGGGTTAAGCTGTAAAGACAGAAGGAGGATCTTGCTCAGCTGCACAAGATTTGGTAATTTACACCACACAACAGAATCCTTGGTTTACTATACATATAGAAAGATAAAGGATCTTGGGACCACTGTGATCCCTGATGAAGGTGTTTGCACTGAAACTAGTAGGATTGGATTTTGTCCCTCCAGAGGATCTGTAGCCAAGAAAAATGGCGTCACTCAGGACTGTTTCAGTTCACTACAGAACTACTGTGCCAGTGCATTGTGTTACCGGCCGGAACACACCTCACACTAAGTACAGTGAGCCGTGGGCTCTCAACATGAATTTCAGCACGACTTCTCCTTCGAGACCACCCACATGCAACGGTTATTAGGTAGGCTTTTTCCAGTATTTGCGTTTTAGTGGCCTATTGCAGACTGCTGGATAGCTGCCACTGTAATTACAAAAATGAAAAACTGACTACTCACTTTTCCTAGGAATAATATGCCACACCTCTTCAGCTATCCTGGATCCTGAAAAATAAAAGAAAGTAACAACATGAAATATACAATAACAGCAGCTGATCCACAAGATTTTTCTCATCACCATCTAAACCAGTGTTTCTCAACTCCAGTCCTCAAGACCCACCAACAGCTCATGTTTTGCAGATATCCCATACAACGACCAGCTGTGGCAGTTACTGGGGCACTGACTATAATTATATCACCTGTGACATCCTCAGAACATGACCTGTTGGTGGGTCTTGAGGACTGGAGTTGAGAAACACTGCGCAAAAAGATTGTCCGTAGAGCATCTGTAACCCATATTTTTTTTGTAGATGTTAAGGACGTTTCTTTTGTAAAAATTACGGATCCACAAAAATTAGAGACGCTCCCATAGACTTCTGTGGATGAATCCATGCCACTATTATGGCCCATACTAAGGTACAGTGGTTTGCAATAAATTAGAATATCAACAAAAAGTTGTTTTTTTTTCCAGTAATTCAATTCAAAAAGTGACCTCATATATTCTATATAGCCATTACATACAGAGTGAACTTTTTCAAGTGTTTATTTCTGGTAAAGTTAATGATTATGGAATACAGCCAAGAAAAACCCAAAAGTCAGTATTTCAGAAAGTTAGATTATATAAAACCAACTGAATAAAAATGTTTTTAACACAGAAATGTCGACCAAATGAAAAGTCTGTACAGTAAATGCCCTCAATACTCGGTCGGGGAACCTTTTGCATGAATGATGGCATCAATGTGGCGTGGCATGGAGGCGATCAGCTGATGGCACTGCATAGGTGTTATTGAAGCCCAGGTTGCTTTGATAGCGGCCTTCAGCTCGTCTGCATTGTTGGGTCTGGTGTCTTTAATCTTCTTCTTGACAATACCCCATAAATTCTCTATGTGGTTAAGGTCTGGTGAGTTTGCTGACCAATCAAGCACAGTGATGCTGTGGTTAGTAAACCAGGTATTGGTACTTTTGGCAGTGTGGACAGGTGCCAAATCCTGCTGGAGATGAAAATTCCATCTCTAAAAAAATTTTCAGCAGAGGGAAGCATGAAGTGCTCTAAATTTCCTGGTAGACGGCAGCGTTGACTTTGGTGTTGAAGAAACACAGTGAACCTACACCAGCAGATGACATGGCTCCCCAACCAAAGTTCACACTACACCTCAAGCAGCTTGGATTGTGTACAGCCTCTCCACTCTCCCTCCAGACTCTGGGACCTTGATTTCCAAATGAAATGCAAAATTTACACTCATCAGAAATCAGCACCTTGGACAACTGATCAATAGTCCAGTCCTTCTTTTCCTTGGCCCAGATAAGACGCTTCTGGCGTTGTTTCTTGGTCAGGAGTGGCTTGACACATGGAATGCAACACTTGTAGCCCATGTCCTGCAGATGTCTGTATGTGGTGGCTTTTGAAACACTGACTCCAGCAGCAGTCCACTCTTTGTGAATCTCTCCCAAATTTTTGAATGGCATTTTCTTTACAATCCTGTTGAGACTGTGGTTCTCCCGGTTGCTTGTGCATCTTTTTCTACCACTCTTTTTCCTTCCACTCAACTTTCCATTAATATGCTTTGATACAGCACTCTGAGAACAGCCAGCTTTTTTAGCAATAAACTTTTGTGGCTTACCCTCCTTGTGGAGTGTGTGAATGACTGCCTTCAGGAGATCTGTCAAGTCAGCAATCTTCCCCATGATTGTGTTGCATACTGAACCAGACTAAGGGACCTTTTATAACACTTAGGAAGCCACTGCAGGTGTTTTGGGTTCATTATTCTAATTTTCTGAAAAACTGACTTTTGGATTTTTCTTGGCTGTAATCCATAATCATCAACTTTAACAGAAATAAACGCTTGAAAAAGTTCACTCTGTATGTAATGATTCTATAGAATATATGATGTCACTTTTTGAGTTTAATTACTGAAAAAATATTGTTGATATTCTAATTTATTGCAAACCACTGAATGTCCTATTTTTTCCATGGATTGCAGATCAATAAAACTACAATGTGAATAGCCCAATAAAAATCAATGCGCCCTAAATTTGTGAAAGGTGAACAAGGCCTACAATGCAAGACATTGCCAATGCTGCAGGGCCCTTGCGGTCATTATCAAGAATATATATCTTCATATGATGTGCATCTTAAGTAAAAATCAATAGCATTCATGTAGGAGGATATAGCTTAAAGCGTAACTGTCATTTCAGAGCCATTTTTTTGAAAACATTTAATTGCTTAAAGCGTAACTGTCATTTCAGAGCCATTTTTTTGAAAACATTAAATATCAACAGTACAAGCGATTTTAAGAAACTCTGTAATAGGTTTTATAAACCAAAAGAGTTTCCTTCTGGACTGAAAAAGCAATCTCCCAGCCTCCCCCCTCACTTCAGAAGCAGCAGGATTTCTGTGTCAATTATGTGGCTATGGAGAGGGGAGAGGCTGTTAGGAGTGACTGAGCACGGAGCAGTCTTGCAAAGCACAACACCCTGCAATCTTCTCTCAGTAAGTTCATAGATAAGCACTGACCTTTCTGACCCCAGAATCCTGCGTTTTAGGTGCCCAGACAGTCTACAAACAGCTGACCTTCATGTCACCTCTTCCTGCTCCCTCATCTCCCTCAGCCCCTCCCCCCTTCATAGGCTTACAATGGAGAGAGCAGAGCCCGTCTTCACTGGCTTCTCTGTAATGAAGACGTGTTTGCCTGATAATGCACAGATAAGAAGTCAGGGGGGGAGGCTGGGGGATTGCTTCTTGAGTACAGAAGGAGGCTTTTTTGGCTGATAAAACCTATTACAGAGTTTCTTAAAATCGCTTATACTACTGATTTCTGCAATAAAAAAAAAGACAGTTACGCTTTAACATAAAATTCATACATCTTTAATGTTGAAGATTCATACAGATGTAGCCGGGCTTAACATGAGTAGTAGCCAGGGTTAACTTGATCACAGTAACGCGTTTAACTCAATTTTCTAATTAACTTAACATAGCTCCCTGACACAATTGCTGTGTCAACCCTGGCTACTGGCAACCCTGGCTACTACTCATGTTAAGCCTGGCTACATCTGTACCATATAAATAGTATTGTGGTAGAAGTGTATGTCATGAAAATTGATTGTGAAAGCATCCTCCTGGAATTATTCCAATAATTCACGTTTTGTAACACTGTTCATTTTAAAAGTAAAAGGTATGACTAATGATCAAGGGAAAGTATGATACATTTGTGCTCTGCGCCACTCCCCAGCTCCACTGACAATGGTAACCTCCCTTGCGAGGTTTTGTAGTGGAGATATAATCCGTTCCTATGCAGGAACAGCTGCTGCTGCCCTAGGCACTACACCTAAAGATGCCCCATCTTTACTCGCTAAACGCCAATCCGCAGCATGCCATGAGGTCCGCCCACGTCCTTAGCGTCTCCTGCGGCACCCGCCCCCTCCTTCCCCTGTCCTGCGGCTCCCGCCCCTGTTCTCAGCGTCCCCTGCGGCTCCTGCCCTGTCCTGTGTCCCCCCGTGGCCTCCGTCTCCGTCCCCTGTCCCCCTGCGGCAGAGGCGGATTATAATGAGGGCAATCTGGGCAACCGCCCGGGGCCCAGGGCTCCGGGGGGCCCAGCGCGATTGCCCCCATTATAATGTTGCCACCGCATACCTCTGCATGGTCTCCGGAGTGCAGCAAAGGTCCGCGGCCCCCGGATCTATTTCAGGCCGTTCTGCCCCTTTAAAATGTCCGTCATTTTCGAGCAGACGTGCATCGCGCAGGCACGTCTGCTAGAGCGTCCTGTAACCCGTAACGTCACTTCCGGGATGCACGCCGACGCGGAAGAGCGACGAGCAGCGGCCGGGAGAAGAGAGAAGCCCAAGCTCCAGGAGGAGAGAGTTGCTGCTGGGGAGCAGTGCCAGGTGAGTATACTTTTATATTTTTTTTTTGGGGGGGGGGAGGTGCTAAAGGGGGGCTAATAATAGGGGAAGCTACAGAGGGGGCCATTCATGGGGATGCTAAAGGGGGGCTAATAATGGGGGCTAATGCTGAGGGGGCCATTCATGGGGATGCTAAAGGGGGGCTAATAATGGGGGAAGCTACAGAGGGGGCTAATACTGAGGGTCCATTCATGGGGATGCTAAAGGGGGGCTAATGGGGGAGGCTACTGAGGGGGCCATTCATGGGGATGCTAATAATGGGGGAAGCTACAGAGGGGGCTAATACTGAGGGGCCATTCATGGGGATGCTAAAGGGGGGCTAATGGGGGAGGCTACTGAGGGGGCCATTCATGGGGATGCTAATAATGGGGGAAGCTACAGAGGGGGCTAATACTGAGGGGCCATTCATGGGGATGCTAAAGGGGGGCTAATGGGGGAGGCTACTGAGGGGGCCATTCATGGGGATGCTAAAGGGGGGCTATTAATGGGGTACGCTACTGAGGGGGCTAATAATGGGAGATGCTACTGAGGGGACTATTCATGGGGGATGCAGGGGGGCTATTCATGGGGGATACAGGGGTGGGCTATTCATGGGGATGCTTCACAGAGGCAACTATTCTATATAGAGGTGATGCTACACAGAGGGGGCTTTTTCTATAATGGGGGGAACAAAATAGAGGTGCTTAATAATGGGGACACAGCAAAGATAAAAGCTATTTATTATATGGTGATCACAGGGATGATGGAGCAAGGAGCCTAAAATGTTTGTCTGACAGATCCAGTGGGGAGGAGTCATGGCCAGAGAAGTCTTCATGATGGGCGGAGCCAGATGGCGAAGAGAAAGAAAAATGAACAACTTCAACTAGCAAAACGTCCCTTGTAATTTGTGTAGAGAAGACGCCTCCTGTGAGTCACTGGATGTAACTCTCTTTTTGTAAAGAAAACAGTCCTTTATTTTTTTTAAAGGATGTCTGTGAGGTCTGTACCAGGTAGAAGACTACAGGTCGCAGCAGACAAGTGTTAGATATAGTGACATAACCAGTGTCACCTTGTAGCTGCAGCCGTGTACCTAGTATGGACCTCACAGATTCTCCTTAAAGGACAACTCCCACAAAATTTTTTTTTTGCTTATTTAACACACATTCCAAAGTTATATAACTTTGTAATGTGGTTAAATACCCGGTCTGGCCCCCTTCCCCCACTTTCGGATTCCCCCCCCCGGAATTTAAAGAAATTATACATTACTTACATTAATTACTTACAGTCGTCACCGTCCTCTTCTCCCGGGCGCCATCTTGAGACGACAACGTCAGAGCCAAGGGGGGGCGGTCAGGGTCTTCTTCCTCCTCGGCGTCTTCATGGAAAGTGAATGGGAGAGAAAAGGCTGCTGGTGCACATGCGCACCAGCAGCCTTTTCATTGGGTGGAGCGTATCATATGGCTTCCAACTTGCTCAGCCCTGATTGGCATGTGATGCGCTCCAGCCAATGAAAAGGCTGCTGGTGCGCAAGCGCACTGGCAGCCTTTTCCATCCCCTGGACCCGGAAGTGGGAGACATCGCTGAACGGCGGTGACGGAGAGGCAGATGGCGGGCGAATCGAGTTGCGATCGTCACCGGAGGGATGGTGAGTATGGTTTCTGTGTGTGTCTGTGGTTTTTTTTTGGGGGGGGGGGGGTCCCGCGGGAGTTGTCTTTTAATGCTCTGTTCACACTTACTGACTACATTGCAGATTTGATTATTTAATTAATTTATTTAATGCCAGCTTGAGCAAATTGTGAGGGAACAAACAGAGAACATGGTTACCGCAAAGGCCTAGTCATCATTTATAGGTCACATATCCTGAGGGGGCTATATGCCATAGCCTGAGGCTATGTGACATCTAAATGATGACTAGGGCTTTTCTGTTGTAATTTATATGCTTAATGGCCACAGTTAGCTGGGGCGTGGTTATTGCTGTGGGGGAAGGGCTAGAGGGTGTGTGGTTAGCGAGGGGCCCACAATTTTTGAACTGCCCGGGGCCCATGGTACCCTTAATCCACCCCTGCCCTGCGGCCCCCGACAGACCGGAGAGAAGAAAAAGGTGAGCACAGAAGTCACACAGGACCAGAGGACAGAGCAGGAACCAGGACAGGTGAGATTAGCCCCAGAGAACTACAACCCCCACTATGTCCTGCTAACAGTTCATGATGGGAGATGTAGTTTGCCTGTGGACATTCAAGTTGCAGAGCTACAACCCCCATCATTTCCTATTGACAGTTCATAGTGTGGATTGAAGTTCTGCAACGGATTAGAGGTTGACACAGTGTAGGAGGGGGGAGGCAGGGGCACAGTAGAACTACTTCTCCCAGCATGCTGTGAGGTAATATGCAGGACTACATCCCCCAGCTTGGTGTATAGGGTGGGCTGTAGAACTACATCTTCCATCATGGTGTGTGGTAATATGCAGGACTACATCTCCAAGCGTGGTGTGTGGTAATATACAAGACTACATCTCCCAGCGTAGTGTGTGGTAATATACAGGATTACATCCCCCAGCATGGTGTGTGGGGTAATATATAGGACTACATCCCCAAGCATGGTGTGTGTGGTAATATACAGGACTACATCTCCCAGCATGCTGTGTGTGGTGTAGGGATCTTCCTGGGGGATGGTGTGTTTGGACACAGTTCAGCAGCAGACTTGGACTTATAAAAACAGCTTGGCGTTTATTTGCAGCATAAACAGTCCATCACAACAGAAATATAACAACACCGTGCTTTTAAGAACAAAACAAAACAAAACAAAAGGTCCTGCCCGTCTGGGCACTTACTAACATACAGGTCACCTATCTGACACTTCGATAAGTGGGTTTCGCAGGGTGTGAATAAGTCCCAGCAGAGGCTGTATTTCCAGCTCCCAGCAAACACAGCACCCAGGCTGTTCATTCCTGGCTGAGAGCTAACACTGCGCACACTGTGAGAGCTTTATCCCTCGTGTAGGCTCATCAGGGCACAACTGGCCACAACACCCGAACTGGATCGGGGGGAAGGGAATGGCAGGTCCCACTACCAACCTACCCGCCATTCCAGTAAATCCAGGCCCGGAAAATGGAAACAATAACTCAGCAGCATAATACTGCTGAGTGACAGATCTCTCCTGGATTTACCATCTCACCATATGCAGTAACCTGGGTGAGATGTACATCCCCTCGAAGACTTTTCCAGTGACATGTCTACATATCCCCCCCCTCTTTCAGACCGGAGGGCTGCGCATTTTGTCCCCACAGACAGTGTACCCTTGATAGGGCGTCAGCATTTGCCAGTAACTTTCCTGGCCTGTGTTCCACCGTAAAATTGAAGTTTTGTAGCGACAGAAACCATCTAGTCACCCTTGCGTTTTTTTCCTTGTTTAATTTCATCCATGTTAGGGGGGCATGGTCTGTCACTAACTTGAATTTTCTACCTAGCAAGTAATACCTCAGGGATTCTAGGGCCCACTTCACTGCCAGACATTCTCGCTCAACAATGGCGTAGTTTTTCTCGGCCGGGGATAGCTTTCTGCTCAAGTACATCACTGGGTGCTCCTCGCCATTCACAACCTGTGAGAGGACGGCACCTAACCCTGTGTTAGAGGCATCTGTCTGTACTAGAAACTCTCGCCTAACGTCAGGGGTAACTAGCACCGGTTGTTGGCACAAGGCAGACTTAAGGCTTTGAAAAGCCTTCTCGGCCATGGGAGTCCATGTCACCATTGCGGACTTCGCACCCTTTGTCAGGTCAGTTAGTGGGGCTGCAACTGAGGCGAAATTCAGCACAAACCTTCGGTAATAGCCCGTAATACCCAGGAAAGCTCTGACCTGTCTCTTTGTGAGGGGTTGAGGCCAATTCTGTATTGCCTCAATTTTATTTAGTTGTGGTTTCACTAACCCCCTCCCAATAATGTAGCCCAGGTATTTGGCCTCCTAAGGCTAGTGCACACTTCTCTGCATTGATGGTTAACCCCGCATCGCTTATGGCATCTAACACAGCCTGTACTTTACAGAGGTGACTTTCCCAATCAGGGCTAAAAATGACCACATTATCGAGGTAGGCAGCAGAGTAATCACGATGTGGTCGCAGAATCAAGTCCAACAACCTCTGAAAAGTGGCAGGGGCTCCATGTAACCCGAATGGCATCACTACATATTGGAAGAGCCCATCAGGGGTGGAGAATGCAGTCTTCTCTTTAGCTTTAGGAGTGAGGGGGATCTGCCAGTAGCCCTTAGTGAGATCGAGGGTGGTTATGTACCTGGCATTACCCATCCTTTCTATTAACTCATCAACCCTGGGCATGGGGTAAGCATTGAACTTGGAGATCTCATTTAATTTTCTGAAGTCATTACAGAACCTCCAAGTTCCATTGGGCTTTGGGATTAGCACAATCGGGCTGGACCACTCGCTCTGGGACACCTCGATGACTCCTAGGTCAAGCATACGTTTTACCTCAGATGATACCGCCTCCCTCCGTGCTTCCTGTATCCTATAGGGCTTAAGGTTTACTCTGCTTCTAGGCTCAGTTTCAATATGATGACGAATGAGATGTGTACGCCCTGGGAGGTCAGAAAACTTGTCCCTGTTTTTCTGCAAGAACTCCTTAGCTTCCTGCTTCTGTGACACTGATAGGGTGTCACCAGTCTTGACCGGAGGGATTGGTGGTGACAAATGATTAACAGGGTTTGTCGCTACCAAGGATTCCCTGTCTTTCCAGGGCTTGATCAAGTTTATGTGATAAACTTGGAAAGGCTTCCTTCTACCGGGTTGGTGTACCCTGTAGTTGACCTCACTGATCTTCTCTACAATTTCATAGGGACCTTGCCACTTTGCTAAGAATTTACTTTCTACCGTGGGAACAAGTATGAGGACCCGGTCACCTGGACTGAATGTCCTGATTCTTGCAGAACGATTGTAAATTCTGCTTTGGCCCTCTTGCTCCCTCTGGAGGTGTTCCTTTACTAGGGGCATTACAGTGGCTATACGGTCCTGCATTTGTGCTACATGTTCTATAACACTCTTGTATGGGGTGGACTCGCTTTCCCATGTCTCTTTCGCTATATCCAGCAAACCCCTCGGGTGACGACCATAGACCAACTCGAAGGGAGAGAACCCTGAGGATGCTTGGGGCACTTCCCTAATAGCAAACATCAGGTAAGGTAGTAAGTGATCCCAATCACGACCATCTTTTTCCACCACTTTCTTTAACATATGTTTCAAGGTTTTATTAAACCTCTCCACTAACCCGTCTGTCTGGGGATGATATACAGAGGTGCGTAGGTGTGAAATTTTAAACAGTTTGCACAAGTCCTTCATTACCTTGGACATAAATGGTGTACCTTGGTCCGTCAAGATTTCTTTGGGTATCCCCACCCTGGAAAACATATAAAACAATTCACGCGCAATTGTCTTAGATGCAGTGTTTCTTAGGGGTACAGCCTCAGGATAGCGGGTCGCGGAATCTAAGACAACTAGAATATACTGGTGACCCCTAGCTGACTTTACAATGGGACCCACCAAGTCCATTGCGATCCGGTTAAAAGGTACCTCTATGATGTGGAGCGAGACCAAAGGACTGCGAAAATGCGATACTGGAGCGCTAAGCTGACATGTGGTGCACGACTCACAGTATGTTTTTATGTCAGCATAAATCGCAGGCCAATAAAACCTCTGGAGGACTCTCTTCTGCGTTTTATCCGTCCCCAAGTGGCCCCCAAGGACATGATTATGGGCCATGTCAAGTACCTGACGCCGGTACGACTTAGGCACCAGAAGCTGTTCTACCACCTCGTCATTAATCTTAGTGACTCTATAGAAGAGATTGTTAGTCACAGAAAAATGTGGAAATCTTTTTTCAGCCTCTGGTTCCTGAGGTACCCCATTCATAACAGCAACCTGCTCTCTCGCATTTTTTGAGAGTGGGGTCCTGCAACTGTGCAGTACCAAAATTATCCCTAGACACCTCTAAGTCTGGAACATTCTGGTCAGTGGGAGGAGCCTCTTCCTCACCAGCCAGGACCTGCAAAGGAAAAGCATCATTTGCATCCTGTACAGTGTTATCATTTACAGTGGGTAATGCATTAGACTTAGGGGTATCCTCACTCCTTACAGGGGATTTTCTTTTTCCCCATAGAGCCCAGAACAATGGAAAATCACGCCCCAATATCACATTATGCATGAGGTTTTTAACCACACCCACTTCATATTGTACAGTGCCTAGTTCAGTCCCAACATTGGCCAGTACTATAGGGTAAACCTTGGTATCACCATGTATGCACACCACACTCATATGTCTTTCTGGCACAAAGTCCCCAGTCACCAGGCTGGCATGCACCAAGGTGACAAGGCTTCCTGAGTCCAGCAACGCCTTAACAGGGAAGTCATTGACCGTAATGTTGCAGACTTGCGGTTCAGTCTCTAGTCCAGTGACTGCAACAAAAGACGGTTCCGCAAATAGCGACTGACGCCGGCTAGCGTCACACTCCATGGGCTCACTGGTAAGGGGGCAATGGACAGACACATGTCCTATCTCATGGCATCTCCAGCACTGGATAGGGCCTGGTCTCCTTGGCAGGGAGTCCTTTTTAGGGCCACTTAGCCACCTGGGACCATCACCTGCCTTTTGCCCTTGAGACACCTCCTGAGCGCTCTTCCCCCTATCAGCACCCCTCCACACTCCCCCAATAGATGGAAGTCTCTTACCAGCTGACGGCACAGATCTGGCACTCCGGGGAGGTGAAGATGCTGCAGGAACATCACGGAGGTAGTCCTCCATCGCCTGGAACCTCTCCACAAGGTTGACAAGTTCGTTGGCACTCCTAGGGTCGCCTTGTCCCACCCAGCGTTGTAGATCAGCAGGAAGTGCTCGGAGGTAGCGATCCATCACGACCCTCTCTAGGATCTGGGCAAGGGTAGAGGTGTCCGGCTCCAACCACTTTCTTTGCCAAATGGATCAGGTCATACATCTGGGACCTTGCTGACTTGTCCAGACTGTAGCTCCAGTTGCGGACTCTCCCGGCACGGACAGCAGCAGTAACTCCTAGTCGGGCGAGTATCTCTGCTCTTAGCCGAGGATAGTCCTTGACCTCTTGCTCACTGAGGTCATAATAGGCCTTTTGAGGTTCGCCTGTTAAATAGGGCGCAATGACCTCTGCCCATTCAGTGGAGGGTAACTTTTCTCACTCAGCCACACGCTCAAAGACAGTTAAGTAGGCCTCAATATCGTCATCAGCAGTCATCTTTTGCAGTGCTCACTGCACAGCTCTTCTCACAGACAAAGTCTCTGGAGCGGCGGCTGCCACTGGCTGTGGATTATCACCTGCAGGCGCCTCTTGCTTTGCTATCAGGTACTCAATGAGTTTCTGTTGTTGAGCCATCGCCTGTTCATGGCGCAGGTTAGCGGCTGTCAGAGCCTGTTGCTGTTGCAGACTCACTTGCATTAACTGCTTCATCATCTCCTCCATGTTGCTTGTCTGTTTTTGGAGTGAAGCAGCAGCCTTCACCCAGGACATAAGCAGCTGTAGCCAAGTTGATGCACACCGTTGCCCCTAGCAACCGTTTTGCCCGCTCCGCAGCACCAATTGTAGGGATCTTCCTGGGGGATGGTGTGTTTGGACACAGTTCAGCAGCAGACTTGGACTTATAAAAACAGCTTGGCGTTTATTTGCAGCATAAACAGTCCATCACAACAGAAATATAACAACACCGTGCTTTTAAGAACAAAACAAAACAAAAGGTCCTGCCCGTCTGGGCACTTACTAACATACAGGTCACCTATCTGACACTTCGATAAGTGGGTTTCGCAGGGTGTGAATAAGTCCCTGCAGAGGCTGTATTTCCAGCTCCCAGCAAACACAGCACCCAGGCTGTTCACTCCTGGCTGAGAGCTAACACTCTGCACACTGTGAGAGCTTTATCCCTCGTGTAGGCTCATCAGGGCACACCTGGCCGCAACACCCAAACTGGATCCGGGGGAAGGGAATGGCAGGTCTCACTACCAACCTACCCGCCATTCCAGTAAATCCAGGCCCGGAAAATGGAAACAACAACTCAGCAGCATAATACTGCTGAGTGACAGATCTCTCCTGGATTTACCATCTCACCATATGCAGTAACCTGGGTGAGATGTATCTCCCCTCGAACACTTTTCCAGTGACATGTCTACAGTGGTAATATGCAGGACTATTTCACATAATAGGATATGTAGTTTTGCAACAGATAAGACGATGACCGGGTACACGAGGGGGAGATGGTGGCACAGTAGACTAGCGGCTATGTGGGTACATGTGTACATGTAGGGCTCGCAACACGTTGCCAGAGGCAGCGTTCCTTCCAGGAGTATGCTGAGGAGGGGGGCCCCATACAGTTTTTTGCTATGGGGCCCCATGAATTCTAGTTACGCCCCTGCCACATGGATTTCTCCACATGTAGAAACATTGTCCGAATCACGGTTTTTAATGATCGGTAATAGCTCCAGGGTCACATTTAACACCGCCACACCAGACCTGACCAATTACCACAGTGCCATCTGTACAAGTGATCCTGTGACAATACCTACAATTGTCTCTAAGGACTCCTGCCCTATTGGAACGCTATAATTAAAAGTTATCTGAAAGTTAGCCTTTTCCTACAGGTATATGCTTCGGGGAAAAATAGAGCCCTCTTGAGTACAAGTGATGTTATTATAGTCAGTGAACAATGCCTTGCCCTATACATTGGCACTATATAAGCCATAGGGAAAAATCAAATGCTTTCAGTTCACTTGGTTCAAGATTCATTTCCCTTCAAATGTGATATTTTGCAAGGACATCATCTACTGATGACAACTTAAAAATCAGAAAACAATTGACTGAATAACTTCACTCCTTTAATCCCTGATGATTCTGGTAAAACACAACACTATTACCCTAGTGCATTGTTGGGCATGTTCGCTAAGCTACAGTTCAGACATGAGACAGTCAGATCTATTTGGAGCTGACACTATAGACAAAGTCTTCTTTCACACACTGGCATCAAGTGTCAGCAGTTTGTGAGGGATTATGGAAATGACAATAGAAGACAAATAAACAGCTGAGCATTACACACTACTGTCTATTCAATTAGGCATCTCATCAAATTTCATTAACTGTGTTCATTCGCTTTTTTTCTGCAGGAAATAATGAATTCTGGCCACATTTCTGACCTATTTTTTCACAACAAAAGGGACTTCTGATACTATTTTTCTGTGGCTTTGTTTTATAGTCAGTTTTTAATGTTAAACCCACAGCAAAACCCATTTACAGTATACCACAGTCAGGGAAACAGCAAGAATATTTAGTCCTGTCTGCATATTTTCCACCCCTAAGTTTTAGTTGCAGTTACTATTGTTACCATACCAATAACTATTGTTTATAGCAATTTTAGATATTTTTGCCTTATTACCACTGCTCACTGTGGCTAAATAGTGCAACCATACCTAAAGGAGAAGTCTGGTGAAAATGTATATTTATGTATTGTATTGCCCCCAAAAGTTATACAAATTACCAATATACCCTTATTATGGGAAATGCTTATAAAGTGCTTTTTTCCCTGCACTTACTACTGCATTAAGGCCTCACTTTACTGGATAACATAGTGATGTCACGACCCGACTCCCAGAGCTGTGCGGGCTGTGGCTACTGGAGAGGATGATGGCAGGGGGACACTGAGGGACACAGGGCACTGGAGGGACACTGAGCATCCCCCTGCCATCATCCTCTCCAGCAGTCACAGCCTGCACAGCTCTGGGAGTCGGGTCGTGACATCACTATGTTATCCAAGAAGTGAAGCCTTGATGCAATAGTAAATGCAATACAATACTTTAATAAAATTTAAGTTAAAACATAAGTTTTCCATTCTGTATAGGTCGCATAAAATCACAGTTTTATAGCACATCTCCTTGTCCACTAAATTGTCAATTGTAATGTCTTATTACAGAATAGAACTGGCCTGATGACCTCAAATCCCATTGAAGTCTATGGGAGAAAAAATATTGCAGTTTGACAAAAAAAATGACACACCCTCAGCATGCTGCATTTTGGAAAAAACTGCCACATAAATGCCAGAGGGGATAAAAAACACACACACATACACAAATAAAAACGCTGTGTGTACAAAGCATATTATAAACTTCCATTGACCTCCAGATAACATCTGTCCGCTGGCGTTTTTCCCAAGATTTTAAGGCAGTGTGAAAATAGCCGCTTTCTCCAAAAAAGCACTACAGGTTGTGTGTGGTATTACAACTCTGCTCCCCGCAGACTGAGGACAAGAGTGGCAGTAGTTTTTGATACGGTCAGTCAGGCTACAAATTGCACTGTTTCTGAAGTTAAAAATAAAAACTACTGACACAAACCTACACACGTACTGTTTATAGAGCCTTAATGTCAAAATTTACCACAGTAAATTTAGGAAACCCGGAGAAGCTTTCAATGTGTTTTTTTTTTCCTGTTTGCCCTTTTGTCTATTGGCTTGAAATGGTTTTCATGCCATTGATTGCTGATACTAATGTACCATCTAGTGGGCAACTTAAGCAACAACAAGTTAACCATGTAAAAATGGGCATCAACGTTAAGAAGGCTTAGTTCACACCTAGGTTTCAGTTCTGCTGATGATGATTACCTTCTGTCTTCCCTGCAATCATACTGCTGTCTGAAGCTATTTTGGAAAAAAGTATAAGAATTTTTGCTCCATTTAAAGCACAGAAGTGACATTTTTTTGATTGTACATAAAAGACAATATGGCCTAAAAATAAATCTTGATTTTTTTTTCATCTCTTTATTTTTGAGTAAATAGATAAACAGCATACCAATAAATATTTTTTGATAGGGGAATTGCCATAGGCTGTATCCATGGTTTCCTGGAATCCCTAGAGCTGCATTCAACCACTGGTATTCAAATTCCTAGCCATTGTAGCATTAAAGTAAACCTGTCACCCCCCGTGTCGGGATGAAGGCCGCCCGAAACCCCCCCCCCCCCCCCCCCCCCCCCCCCCGCTAGAGCCCTGAATACTCACCCCATCTCGCCAAGTCCCGCTCCTGGAGCCGGTCACAGGACGGCGATATCCTTGTCGGAAGCCCGGCGCGCTGCAGAGATGAGTGCGACGCCCATAGAGAATGACTGCTCCATTCATTCTCTATGGGCATCGGACTCATCTATGCAGCGTGCGAGCCGGGCTTCCGACAAGGATATCTCTGTGGGGTGAGTATCCGGGGCTCTAGCGGGGGTCGGGCGGCCTTCATCCCGGCACGGGGGGTGACAGGTTCCCTTTAAGAGCAGCATTATATAAAAAGTTTCAAAATACTCCTTTAACCCCCTTCGTGTCCAGGTATACTTTTACTTTTTAGTTTAACCTCTTAACGACGCATGACGGGTATACCCGTCATGCGGCCGTTAAGAGTAAACAGAGAGGGCTCCCGGCGTGAGCCCTCTCTGCAGCGCGCGGTCCCCGGTTGCTAAGTGCAGCCAGGGACCGCGTGTATTAGCCGGCGCGGCCGATCGCCGCGGCCGGCTAATTAACTATTCAAATGCCACTGTCAAAGCTGACAGCTGCATTTGAATAGCAGCTGTGCCCCCTCTCCCTGGTGTCCAGTGGGGGATCTCCCCCCCGCGATGCGATCGCGGAGGGGAGATCCGTTCTAATGAGCCGGCCGGGGCTCAGCGTCGGAATGACGCTGATCCCGTCTCGGCAATCTATTCAGATGGTCTGCAGCAGACCATTATAATAGAGCACCGATCTGATGGATCATTGCTCTATTATATACACAGGATTGATCTCAATGGGAGATCAGTTCTGTGTATATAGAAGTCCCCCAGGGGGCTTCATATTACTGTAAGGGAAAGTAAAAAAAAGTGTTTTTATTAATAAAAAATCCCCTCCCCTAATAAAAGTCTGAATCACGCCCCTTTTCCCATTTTACAAATAAAAATAAATAAATAAATAAACATGTTTGCTATCGCCGCGTGTGTAATCGCCCGAACTATTAATTAATCACATTCCTGATCTCGCACGGTAAACGGTGTAAGCGCAAAAAAATCCCAAAGTGCAAAATTGCGCATTTTTGGTCGCATCAAATCCAGAAAAAATGTAATATAAAGCGATCAAAAAGTCGCATATGCGCAATCAAGGTACCGATAGAAAGAACACATCATGGCGCAAAAAATGACACCTGACACAGCCCCATAGACCAAAGGATAAAAGCGCTATAAGCCTGGGAATAGAGCGATTTTAAGGAACGTATATTTGTTAACAATGGTTTTAATTTTTTACAGGCCATCAGATACAATAAAAGTTATACATGTTACATATCGTTTTAATCGTAATGACTTGACGAACATATATAACAACTAAGTTTTTCCATAGGACACACGGCGTAAAAATGAAGCCCCCCCAAAGAAAAATAATTGCGTTTTTTTTTTCAATTTCACTGCACATATAATTTTTTTCTGGTTTCGCAGCATATTTTATGGAAAAATTCAGCCTGTCATTGCGAAGTACAATTAGTGACGCAAAAAATAAGGGCTCATGTGGGTCTGTAGGTGTAAAATGCAAGTGCTATGGCCTTTTAAAAACCCATAATGTTTTTATCTTCTATTTTTCTTTATACAGAGCCATATGACAGCTTGTTTTTTGCAGGACTTTAATTATACTTTCTTATGAGCGCTTTCATTTTACTATAGTTTTTAATAGTAACATTTTGTCTTAGATAGGACCTTTTAATCTCTTTTTAATCTTTTAATCTTTTTTTTTCTGATGTATGATGCGACCAAAAACCAGCAATTTTGGCATTCCGACTTTTTTTTTTCTGTTTATGCTATTTACTATGGGATTAATAATATTTTAGTAGTGTGGACAATTCTGCATGCAGCAATACCAAATAAGTTTATTTTAGGTTTACATTTTTTTTATTACATTTGAAAAATGGAAAAAGGGGAGTAATTTGAACTTTTCTGTTGGGAGGAGTTTTAAAAAATAAAAATTTATTGTAGAGCAGACTCTACTACCGGAGATGGCATAAACAAAAAGAGAAAAAGACAAGGCAGAGCACCTCATAGGGTGACACAATATAATAACTGATATGTGGATACAGAAAGCTTTCAGGTCTCGGCTCACTTGATGTGGTTACAATCGATTGTAATTCATACTATTAGAGACCCTTTTATTAGTGCCATTATTGTGTTTAAGGGTCCATTTACACAGAAAGATTATCTGACAGATTATCTGCCAAAGATTTGAAGCCAAAGCCAGGAATGGATTTGAAGAGAGGAGAAATCTCAGGCTTTCCTTTATGACCTGATCTCTGTTTATAGTCTGTTTCTGGTTTTGGCTTCAAATTTTTGGCAGATAATCTGTCAGATAATCTTTCTGTGTAAATGGACCCTTATGCTACGTTTACACGGAGCGATAATTCACCCCCCATCGTACGATTAACGATTTTGAAGTAACGATTTTTTTTATAACGATCAGCGTTTAGATGGAACGATATATCGTACAGAAAATTCATTTTGCGATCGCTTAAGCCTATCTCGCACATAGGTAAAATCAGTGAACGACTGTTTACACGGAACGATCTGCGAATTTTTTGCGAACGATCAACGATGATTTATTAACATGTTCAAAGATCAAAATAAACGATTTTTAGCTAATTGCTTAATCGTTCGCTGCGTTTACACGGAACAATTATCGCTCTATGCGATCGTTATTGCGAAAATTCGCCCGATAATCGTTACGTGTAAACGTAGCTTTAGATACATCTGGTGTAGTAATAAGTATTGCTTTAAGAGGAGCGGTCACATGACTGCACAACGCAGTCTGCAGAGAGAGAGAGGAAGGAGACTGTTAGAAGTGCACAGAGCTAGTCAGTGACAAAACGCTGATGCTGCACTGAGAAGATATTGTACAAAAGGAAAGACAAAAAGATTACTAGGAAAGCGAAAAGGAGAAACATATAATGATTGAGAGAGAAAAATAGAAAGGGCGAAAGATAGGTAGATAGATTAGGCATAGGAGAGCAAAGGGTGCACAGAACAAAAACGCTATACAGATATACAAGTACTATAGTTGGACCCTTGCCAGAGTGTATATGACATACGAGTTTTCCTGAGACACAAATATATATGTCTGGTCGTGTCCACAGTCCTGGAGTGGCTGGCTCACACTTCAACGTCCACAAGGATGAGTAGTGAGCCAGCCAGCCAGGTATCTGTGGGTACCTCGGACACGACCTTGACTTGGCACGGGCACGCAGCAATTCCCCCACCTCCTCCATCTGACATCATCAGCTCAGCAACATCCCGCTAACTTTTGAACCGCCGCCTGCAAGGGAACTGTTGGCGTCTAAGAGCCAACTGCTCTTTAATGACGATGAGCACGTGGGGGAAGAGACAGGGTCAATCAAGTGGAGGGTATAGCTGTGTCGGAGGCGATATCAGAGCAGGTCCATGATAGGCCTGGCAGGAGAGTAGTAGGCAGTAGACGAGAGAGGGCTGGGCAGAAGCCTGATGAGGATGAGAGCATCATTCTGGAACAGGATGATGCTACATCGGATGTTACATGGGATCCACGGCAGGATAGGCTTATTCGACGGATTCGTCAACCGGGAATCCGTCTGCCAGCAGGCCCGCCACAACTAAGAAGCAGACAGGCAGCAGTACTCAAATAAGTCGGAAGCGTAGCTGGGACAAGCAGAGGACCACTGGGGAAACCTCCTCCACAGCAGGTCCTAATATCGGCAGCACCCGCGCCATCCTTGCAGCCTGTCGGTACTAGACTCTACACCTTGCCTGTATGGCAGTTTTTTAAAAAGTGCCAGGAGGATACCTATGTGGTCATCTGTCGCCTGTGCAACACGCGCATTAAAAGAGGCAAGAGTTGCCATCCTGGCCATGCCATGGCTGCCCATATGAAGCACCACCACCTTTCCGCCTGGTAGAAACGGGGTGATAGTGGGTCACAGCAGGCCCAGGCAGACCCGCGGTCAACAGCAGCAGGAAGCAGCAGTAGTCAGGCGGTCCTTTCACAGAGTCAGACCTCCTCTGTGGAAGGGAGTGTGGCTTCACTCCCTTCTTTAGCTGGTGGCCCCTGTGTTGCTAGCAGTAGGCAGCCTGGCATCATGGAGTCCCTATACCGGAGGCAGACATATGCACCCAGCAATCCCGCAGCAGTCAAGCTGAACGCCCACCTGGCCAAGTTGCTGGTGCTCCAGGCTCTGCCGTTTAAAGTGGTGGACTCTGCACCTTTCCGTGAACTGATGTTGTGTGCGAAGCCACGGTGGAAGGTGCCGAGTCGACACTTCTTTTCCAACACAGCTATGCGGGCCATGTATAGGTATGTTCGCAAAAAGGTTGCTCACTCGCTTAGCCATTCAGTGAGCAGACATGTACATTTAACCACAGACATCTGGAGCTGTAATTACGGGCAAGGGCAGTATATGTCCATTACTGCTCAGTGGGTAAATGTAATATGGCCGGCGGACCCCCAGCAACTTGGCCAGGGAAGGGCGATGACACCACCCCATTGTCACAGCAGGGTTCCTGTGTCGCGGTCCTCCTCCACCTCCTCCAGTAGGTCCAAAGCCTCCTCAACCTCCAGTGGTCCTCCCTTGTACCATTTGGGTGTAGCACGGAGGTGTCACGCTGTGCTGCACCTAGCCTGCCTGGGGGAAAGGAGACACAGGGGAGGAGCTGCACCGCCTGCTCGAGATGGAAATCTTCTTGTGGCTGACTCCACGCCATCTTAAAGTTGGGACGGTGGTGAGTGACAATGGGAGCAACATTCTCTCCACGCTGCATCAAGGAGGTATGAGGCACGCCTCGTGTATGGCACACGTTTTAAAGATTGCAGACTGTGCTGTCAATGGCTCGAAAGCTGTCTTACCATTTCAGCCATTCAAGTCGCTCTCACCACATCCTCTCCGACCTGCAGCAGAGGAATGCTCTTCCCAACCATTGTCTCATTTGCGATGAGACGCGGTGGAACTTCACCCTCCACATGTTGGACCAGCTCTATGAGCAGAAGAAGGCCTTGACGGATTTCCTCTTGATGCAGGCAGACACGGCGACTCCTCAGTGTAACCTGGAGCTCGGGCAGTGGCAGCTCGTGCGTGACACCTGCCGCTTGCTACGACCCTTTGAGGAGGCCACCTTTCTGGTCAGTGGGCAAGACACAGGACTGAGCGCCATCATATCCATGCTTCATGTACTGGAGCTGATGCTGATTCGACTCAGTGGCGAGGGGGAACAGGTCTTGCCACTGTCGCAGCCTGGGTTGCTGGAGGAAGGCTTGGCAGAGGAGGAGGGAGAGGAAGTTGAGGAGGAGGAGGACCTGAACGCACAGGAACTCTTAGGGGAGATGGGTGGAGGAGAAGGAGATGAGCCTTCCTGCCATACCAGAGGGGGGCCAGAGGAGGATATGCAGGGCTATGAGGAGGATGGAGGCAGTACACATTGGCAATATGCTGTGGAGACGGAGGCGGGGGCTTCTTCCCACTCCCTGGTGGAAATGGCTAAGCGCATGTTGATATGCTTTCGGGCAAAGGATTCGGTAATGGGACGAGTTCTGGCTGGCCACACTACTGGAGGAAAAAATGAATTATTATAGAGGGGAGCTGGGTGCACAGTTAGTGGCAGCCTTTGGAACACGGCGCTCTCATTCACGCCATTCCCACCAGGGCCACACCAGCAGCGCTGCCTCCTCCACATCCTCCTCTAGCAGCTTGGGTGGCATGAGCAGCGGCACCAGTCTGAGCCTGATGGCCGAGGTAACAGCAGCACCCGCACAGCAGCAGGACATGGCGGCACACCTCAAACAGCAAGTAACGTGCCGGAACCCCTGGACTACTGGGTGGGAAAATTAGATGTCTGGCCACAACTCACTGAATTTGCTTGTACATACTTTCCTGTCTGGCCAGCAGTGTGTCATCCAAGCGAGTTTTCAGAGCAGCAGGTCATATTGTCAGTCCCAGGAGAACCAGTTTGTCCTGTGATAGTGTGGAGCATATGACTTTCATCAAAATGAACGCCACATGGATAGATAAGGACTTTGTGACACCTGCTCCTGATACCACAGAGTAGGATTTAGTCCTGTTGTCACCAAGATGTAGGACCTTTTTTGCTTATATTATGGCCTATATGTGAACTAGACCTTACTGGTCATTCCACCATCCCCGCTGCTGCTGCCCTGCTACCTCTCGTCTGTCCATGGACCTCATTATTCTGCTTCCCCTGCTCATGTCACCCCATTACAACTGCTACTCCTGCCCTGGTCTCCATGTTGGCTCCTGCCCTGGCCTCCATGTTGGCTATTGCTGGGCCTTCACTGGCCTCTATGTTGACTCCTGCCGCTCCAGCCCTGGCCTCCATGTTGGCTACTGCTGGGCCTTCACTGGCCTCTATGTTGACTACTGCCGCTCCTGTACTGGCCTCCATGTTGGCTACTGCTGGGCCTTCACTGGCCTCCATGTTGACTACTGCTGGGCCTTCACTAGCCTCTATGTTGACTACTGCGGCTCCTGTACTGGCCTCTGCCCTGGCCTCCATTTTTTTTACTGCTGGGCCTTCACTGGCCTCCATGTTGACTACTGCTGGGCCTTCACTGTCCTCTATGTTGACTACTGCGGCTCCTATACTGGCCTCTGCACTGGCCTCCATGTTGGCTACTGCTGGGCCTTCACTGGCCTCCATGTTGACTACTGCTGGGCCTTCACTGGCCTGCATGTTGACTACTGCTGGGCCTTCACTGGCCTGCATGTTGACTACTGTTGTGCCTGCCCTTGCCTCCATGTTGACTACTGCTGTGCCTTGCCTTGCCTCCATGTTGACTACTGCTGGGCCTTCATTGGCTGGCATGTTGACTACTGCTGTGCCTGTCCTTGCGTCCATGTTGACTACTGCTGGGCCTTCACTGGCCTGCATGTTGACTACTGCTGTGCCTGCCATTGCCTCCATGTTGACTACTGCTGTGCCTGCCCTTGCCTCCATGTTGACTACTGCTGGGCCTTCACTGGCCTGCATGTTGACTACTGCTGGGCCTTCACTGGCCTGCATGTTGACTACTGCTGTGCCTGCCATTGCCTCCATGTTGACTAATGCTGGGCCTTCACTGGTCTGCATGTTGACTACTGCTGTGCCTGCCCTTGCCTCCATGTTTACTACTGCTGTGCCTGCCCTTGCCTCCATGTTGACTATTGCTGGGCCTTCACTGGCCTGCATGTTGACTACTGCTGTACCTGCCCTTGCCTCCATGTTGACTACTGCTGGGCCTTCACTGGCCTGCATGCTGACTACTGCTGTGCCTGCCCTTGCCTCCATGTTGACTACTGCTGTGCCTGCCCTTGCCTCCATGTTGACTACTGCTGGGCCTTCACTGGCCTGCATGTTGACTACTGCTGGGCCTGCCCTTGCCTCCATGTTGACTACTGCTGTGCCTGCCCTTGCCTCCATGTTGACTACTGCTGGGCCTTCACTGGCCTGCATGTTGACTACTGCTGTGCCTGCCTGGCGTCCAGGTTGATTACTGCTGGGCCTTCAATGGCCTGCATGTTGACTACTGTTGCTCCTGCCTGGCATCCATGTTGGCTACTGCTGCTCCTGCCTGACCTCCATGTTGGCTTCTGTTGCTCCTGCCTGGCCTTCGTGTTGGCTACTGTTGCACTTGTTTGGCCTCCATTTTTAATACTGTTGCTCCTGTTTGGCCTCCATGTTGACTACTGTGGCTCCTGCCTGGCCTCCATGTTGGCTACTGTTGCTCCTGCCTGGCCTCCATGTTGACAACTGTTGCTCCTGCCTGGCCTCCATGTTGACTACTGCTGCTCCTGTACTGGCCTCCATGTTGACTACTGCTGCTCCTGTACTGGTCTCAAATGACTATTGCTGGACCTCCACTATCCTTCAATGACTACTGCTGCTCCTTCACTGCATTTGTGATCTTTTTCCTGCATAGACCCTGTAATGGTGAATTTCCTGCATAGACCCTGTAATGGTGAATATTGAAGTCTAAAAAAAAAAAAATTTGCCTTTTAGATATTGAAAAGATAATGATGTTACTGACATGTAGAGCCGTAAATTCAACCAAATACACTACCCTGGTATCATATAGATGCTTTAAACTATAAAATCCGAAGAAATCCGAAATTCGGTCAAACCAAACTTTAAAAAAAAAATCCGGAAGTCCGGTCGGAACGAACTTTTGAAAAGTTTGCTCATCTCTACTCAAGATGTGGTCAGAGCAGAACACCCTTTTTTTAACCATTTTTGTTGGTAATTCTGTAATGCTGTTAACTGTAGGTTGTGAAAGCTAGCACTCCTTTTATTATTGTTTGTGATGCCAGCCCAGTTTATGCACATTTGAGTCCGTTAATCTAGTCGTCGGAAGGGTTGATATATATCCCCCTTGCTCTTTCTAGTGCAGAACCTGCAGCATACTCCGGTTGTCATGGTGCAGATCTGAGAGCCCATGCGTCCTGCACCAACGAAATCTAGAACACGCTGACTTGTAAGGGCTATTGTTTTAAGTCATATACATGTTTATTTGGGTTTGGTGTTGTAAGTATAAGCGTGTTTCATTCAAGTACAAGACATCTTTTTCATCTGGTGACTGAACTAGAGACTTTACACATGCGATTTGTATAACAATGAGCTTTGTATTACACTTTAGTTGAAACATGTGGAGGGCACGTATATGTGTATACATATATACCTATGTGTGCACTGTTTTTAGGGTTTAAGAAAGGGGGCCCAGTGCTCCAGAAACGTGTTACCTGTGAACTATTACCAGAGACACATTAGCAGTGTTGGAAGGTAAGTATAAACCTCTGGCTTGTTAAATGACCCATCAGCACCCAGCAGTCACATTACGGGGTTGCCAATTGGACACCTGACAGGAATGGCACCTGTCATTCAGCCCATTCAATGCTGTGATCATCAGGGGTTATATGACTGCCATCTGCGGAATCGCAAGGGTCAGTCATTAGCTCCAAAAGTCCACTCCATTCACCACTACACCTCGGCCAATGTATATAGCCATATGGCTGACTTGAAGGTGATAATTTAGATATGGCGTGAAAGAAATTTAATAGACAATGTAATAATATAAGCTTTAGGACCTGATGGATTACACCCAAGAGTTCTTAGAGAACTGAGTTGTAATTTCTGTTCTCTTGTGCATAATATTCCTAGATTCACTGGTGATTGATATTGTGCCAAAGGACTGGTGTAAGGCAAGTGTAGTGCCAATCTTGAAAAAGAGTTCTAGGTCTTCCATTTTGGGAAAATACTTGGGACTACATACAGGAATGTGCAGGGGGTAAGATTATGATAAGTTATAGCCAGCATGGTTCTAGTAAGGATAGAAGCTGCCAAATCAACCTAATAAGTTTTTATAAAGAGGTGAGCTAAAAGCCTGGATAGAGTGTATCTGGACTTTGCAAAAAAGTTTGACACTGTCCGCATAGATATCTGATGGGTAAATTAAGGTCTGTGGGTTTAGAGAGTTTATCCACAAAAACAAAATGGTTGTCAGACACTATTCTCTCTGAAAGGATAGGGTTTGAATTACTCTGACACTATATGAACAGGTGGGGTGCTCTTTATAAGAATATAGTAATCAGTCCCACATCTGTTGTATGCGATATAAACTTCTATATTCCATCCAAAAAGATAAAAGAATAGCAGGTCTAGGAGAGGACGCTAGAGCGTTTTCAGCAGTGACAACCATTTTGCTCATCTACAAACAAGCACCTGAAGCCGTCTGTCCTGATCCTGTTTGACTATGCTGTCTCATCCCCGTTACCACACTGATGACCAGGGGCTGGCTGGCAAATTTTAGCCCGGGAGGCAAGTACACAGCACTGGCCCATGAGTAGCAGGCTGGCGGCCCATCCTTAAAGGACCACTCTGGCCTCTAACCTCTTACCTATAACATCTTCGGTCCTTCCAGTCATTGGTGACCAAATATCCTACTGTGCCCTGTGAAAGGGTCAGAACTCACTTTCCTGTATAAGTCTATTGGGCGGCTCAGTGATGACACGAAACGGTCCCATAGACAGATGCTAGGAAAACTGGGTGACCTCCATCATACTGAGTATAAGATGCTGGGAAAGCTGGGGTTACTGTATTTTTACAATAGTTTATATCACTCGATGTACTTCTGTATATATGTCTCCTCTATGTACTCCTGTAAATATGTCTCCTCTATGTACTCTTGTATATATATATATCCTCTATGTACTACTGTATATATGCCTCCCCCTGTATATATGTATCCTCTATGTACTGTTGTATATATGTATCCTCTATGTAGCAGGGACACATGCAGGCAGGGGCATTTCCGGGATAAGCGAGGGGGTGGGGGTGGGGATAGCGGGACACATGGTGCCTCCATCTAGGTAGAGTGTAGTAGTGGAGGTATAGTGGATAAGGGGTGTAGTAGTACAGGTATAGATATGGGGTGTATTAGTAATACAGATGAGGGGCATTAGTAGTAGTAGTAGAGGTAAAGATGAAGGGTGAGGTAGTACAGGTATAGATATGGGGTGTATTAGTAATACAGATGAGGGGGATTAGTAGTAGTACAGGTAAAGATGAGGGGTGTATTAGTAGTAAAGATGAGGGGAATTAGTAGTACAGGTATAGATGTGGGCTGTAGTAGTACAGGTATAGATGAGGGGTGTAGTAGAAGTAGTAGTAGTAGTACAGGTAAAGATGAGGGGTGTAGTAGTAATAAAGGTATAAATGAGAGGTGACAGGGGCTTACTGGGGGAAACTGGGGCAGCTGGGCGTGATTGGGGCAGGAGTGCACATATCCCTCCTCCTCTCACCCCGGCACACAGGTTCCCCTCCTGGCCACACGTGCAGGTCCCCGGTCTCTGGAGGAGGCCGCAGGCAGGGCTGTATTAACAGCTGCTGCTGCCCTAGGCACTAAACCTGGAGACGCCCCATCTTCAAGCACCTATTGGCGATACCAGACCTGACCAATACCACCATACCCCCCTGGAAAAGACACCAGATTTACTGGCAAGTCTGAACGGGAGAAGGGAAACTAAAAAAATAAAAACAAAAGAATTAGTTTTTTCTGTCCCCCTGCTCCCTGGTGCTGCCCCCCTGCAAGGTGCTGCCCTAGGCATCGGACCACAGGTGCCTAGTGGTAAATACGGCCCTGGCCGCAGGGACTCTAGTGGTGATAGCGTCACTGCCATTACTGGAGCTGTACAGCGGGATCGGGGGATGCAGATCCCGCTGTTCAGCTCCAGGACCCGAAGCGACGCTATCACCCCTACAGTCCCTGCAGCCTCCTCCAGAGACCAGGGACCTGCACGTGTGGCCGGGAGGGGAACTGGACGTGATATGTATAGCTGGGGCAGGTCAGTCGCGGCTCTGTTAGGCGGACTGCCCGACTGCCCTGCACCTCACCTCCGGCGCGACACTCCACGCACCGCCGCCCGCCATGCACCTCACCTCCGCGCCGCCTGCTTGACCTGCAACTCCAGCCCAACCGCCAACCCATCACTCTACGCTGCTCTGCCTGCAGTGATTTTTTGTGAAAATTTAATTTATGATTTTAATCGAAATCGATTATAACCTTCTGGGCAAATTTATTTGATTAATCGCCCAGCCCTAACTCCTCTGTATGTCTCCTCCTGTATATATGTATACTCTATATACCCCTGTATATATGTCTCCTCCTGTATATATGTCTCCTCTATATACTCCTCTGTATGTCTCCTCCTGTATATATGTATCCTCTATGTACTGCTGTGTATGTCTCCTCCTGTATATATGTATCCTCTATATACTCCTCTGTATGTATCCTCTATGTACTGCTGTGTATGTCTCCTCCTGTATATATGTATCCTCTATATACTCCTGTGTATGTCTCCTCCTGTACATATGTATCCTCTATATACTCCTGTGTATGTCTCCTCCTGTATATATGTATCCTCTATGTACTGCTGTGTATGTCTCCTCCTGTATATATGTATCCTCTATATACTCCTCTGTATGTCTCCTCCTGTATATATGTATCCTCTATGTACTGCTGTGTATGTCTCCTCCTGTATATATGTATCCTCTATATACTCCTCTGTATGTATCCTCTATGTACTGCTGTGTATGTCTCCTCCTGTATATATGTATCCTCTATATACTCCTCTGTATGTATCCTCTATGTACTGCTGTGTATGTCTCCTCCTGTATATATGTATCCTCTATATACTCCTCTGTATGTCTCCTCCTGTATATATGTATCCTCTATATACTCCTCTGTATGTCTCCTCCTGTATATATGTATCCTCCCGTGTAGGTCTCCTGTATATATGTATCCTCCTGTGTAGGTCTCCTGTATATATGTATCCTTCTGTATATATGTATCCTCTATATACTCCTCTGTATGTCTCCTCCTGTATATATGTATCCTCCTGTGTAGGTCTCCTGTATATATGTATCCTCCTGTGTAGGTCTCCTGTATATATGTATCCTTCTGTATATATGTATCCTCTATGTACTCCTCTGTATGTCTCCTGCTGTATATATGTATCCTCCTGTGTAGGTCTCCTGTATATATGTATCCTCCTGTGTAGGTCTCCTGTATATATGTGTCCTCTATGTCAGGGATAGGGAACCTTGGCTCTTCAACTGTTGCAAAACTACAACTCCCATCATCTATGGTAAGCCTATGGCTGCCCAGGTATGATGGGAGTTGTAGTTTTGCAACATCTGGAGAGCCTTGGTTCCCTCCCCCTGCCCTATGGCCTGCTGTGTAGATGTCCTCCTGTGTAGGTACCTGGCTTCCTGCAGACACCATCTTCTCGGTCTTCAGGCTCTTCTAGCCCAGACACAGGAGAACGAGCTGGGAGGAGAGAGCGGCCTCTGGTGGCCGGAGGAAGATACTGCGTACAGCAGTTTGCTTTTTACCATAAGCCTCATAGGCTTATAGGAAAGCATAATGGCCATAAAGGAGGCGGGGCTTAACATAATGGGGGGCGGGGCTTCAGCGGCCGCTTCCATCACAGTCCGGATCCACAGCCACAGGTAAATATGACAGAAGAGGGGCTGTAAGCAGGGGAGGCACTGAGGACTCCAGCCAGCTGTCAGCAGCCAGGCGGCCCTGACAGCTGGGGGAAGAGCGGCCCGGGGGGCATATGCCCCCCTGCCCCCCGGCCCAGCCCGCCCCTGCTGATGACTATGCTTAAGCCTTGTTCACGTCTATTATCTGCTGTACATTGCTAATATAAAATGGAGGAAAAAAACAAACAAAAAGCACTCCACCATATATCACAGTGTGCCCATAGGGTTAGATCAGGGTCCCATATAGACCACAATGTGCAAGTGATATAAAAATAGCAAGATGTCACAAACATTTGTGCAGGCTTGCACACATATTGCAACATTTGTACAAAAGAAAATTGAAGTACAGGCTGTAATAAATTCTATCCAATCTGTTTTGTTCTTCTCACATTTCACATTCTTACACTAAAAACGATAGTCAGTCTGTAATACTATACAACGTAATGGAAGAATTAAACTCCAGGAAGGAAATTGCCCATGATGGAGCTCTTATAACACTTACAGACTGAGGAGATTTTTTTTTATATAATTAAAGACATTCCAATAGGTATAATTAGTGAATCAATCAGAGCAATGGGATGACAGCTTCACTCACTATGCAGCATGTGCATTACTTGTGAAGCTAAATTTGATCTAACTTGTTACTTTAAATAAACATCTCCTATACAATCTGTAATCAGAACATCTACAAAGAAGAACTTCTATAGAAGTGGAAGGTTTTAGAACGTATTGACCTTCAAACACAGCATTTTGTAGCGTTTTTGCTGTTTTAGGCCACGTTCAGATGCCGTATTAGCTTTCTGTGAAGTTCACTTTTTTTAAATTAGAATTCGATCACATTCGGGTGTGCTCTAGTTCCAATTAACCATAGCAGACAAAGTGCGACCAGACCTGCACTTTACATTGTCTACACAGTCAATTTCGTGCAAACAATGTAATAATTAAAGCGATTGGCCGCTGTCATTAAACAGCGTCAATTGTTGCAAACCTGCAAATACGGCAATTGTTTATTGAAGCTATATGTTGTGTGAACACAGCCTTAGCTGGTATTTTGATGTTAAGAAACCTATATTGAAATATAACTAGTGCTGGCTTATCTTTATGGAATCTCCTGTTTTCTTCTTTTTATTTACTGGTGTTTTTTTTTTTTTATTAATATATGTAATTTCTTCCTTATGTTTTATTTTTCACACCATTCACCTTTTTTGTAGCCTGTCTTTAATCCAATTCAGAATTATGGAAAATGTAAAAAATTCAAGCTACAGTGATATTATATGATAAAAGTAGGGCATTTAAGTAGAAGCATACCATGGGGGACATGCATCATCCAGCGTACTGATGATTTATGGCGTAAAGTGCCGATATGCAAATGATTTTATTCGCAAATGGCCGATTTGCGAATAAAATATTCGCATATCGGCACTTTACGCCAAGTACGTCGGGGGGGCTCAAAGATACGACGAAAACCTACTCCACCTTTCAGGTGGCGTAGGTTTTCGGCTGTGCGGGGACATTTATAAGTCCGGCGTAAAAAACGTCGGACTTAATAAATGTCCCCCATAATCTATTTCCTCAGCTCAAACTATTTATTGAAACAAAAGCCAATAACAGTGGTGGGTATGTCATATTTTGTATATTTAGTGAAGCCATTACAATATGGCATTGACCTTCTATACACAGGGATGTTTACAGTCAATGAATTACTGACACAAGCCTTACCAGAAGAAAACACGCCCCAAGGATTTATACATACTGCTGCCATCTTTGAATAAAACAGATCCACCTTAAACATCAATGTGTAAGGGTGCCTTTACACAGAGAGATTTATCTGACAGATTTTTGAAGCCAAAGCCAGTCTTTCCTGTATGACCTGTTCTCTGTTTATAGTCTGTTGCTGGCTTTGGCTTCAAAGATCTGTCAGATAAATCTATCTGTGTAAAAGCACCCTTAGTGAGGTTACTCAGTGTGCACTATAAACTTTATGGGGGAAATTTATCAACAGGGGATGTTTCTGTGTGTGGTCTATTTCTTCCATGGCAAGAAAAGACTGATCTATTGAAAGTGCAAAGTTATTTGTCTCTAAATTGTCCCCAAATAGTCTCAGAATTATCCCAAAATAATCTTATAATTGTCAAGCTGGCTTAGGCCCCCTACACATGTCTGTGTCAGTTCTTACTGTGAGGAAATTCTAAGCAGGAGGCCACAAAAGGCTTCAGGAAACCATCAGGATCTGTAATTAGTTTTTACCTTCAAGAAACTGTTAGGAATTGCCTTCAGGATTTCAATATGGTCTGGTATGCTAACATACATTCCATATTCCCGTATGGCTCTACTAGGCTTTGCTTTCACCTACCCAGGGCAACACCCCAAAACAGCTGTCTGTGAATGGATACCCGGCCTTGGTTTTTCCCTTGTCATTACATTTACTTATAGGTCCACCTAATATGGTGGTTTCCCTACAGGAGCCACCCCTTGGCTAAGCCCTTCCCAAAGGTATCTCTGGCTAGTCCTATATTTTTAAATTGTTAAATGAGGCTCCACAGGCTCTTTTTTGCATATTCATATATCCCAGGGAGAAATGCACCTAGGATTTCAGTGTATTGAGCACTTTAACTGGCAGTGTTATCTTTGACTGGTCTTCCTGAGATCAGTGTTAGCTCAGACCGCCTGGGGAATTTCAAATATTCCGCTCAAAAACAAAAGCTCTTGGGTAGGAGACCCAGTGCAGGAAATTCGTGCTTTATGAGGGGATTCCGTGCTCCTGTACTGTAAAGAGCAATGCGATATGCACTGCTTTTTACTGTACAGCCCCAGGCTGTGTTCACACTATGTATATTTCAGTCAGTATATTTCAGTCAGTATTGCAACCAAAACCAGGAGTGGATTAAAAACACAGAAAGGATCTGTTCACACAATGTTATAATTGAGTGGATGGCCGCCATATAACAGTAAATAACTACCATTATTTCAATATAACAGCCGTTGTTCTAAAATAACAGCAAATATTTGCCATTAAATGGCGGCCATCCACTCAATTTCAACACTGTGTGAACAGATCCTTTCTGTGTTTTTAATCCACTCCTGGTTTTGGTTGCAATACTGACTGAAATATACGTAGTGTGAACGCAGCCCCAGAAGGTAAGTAGTGATGTTACTGCACCACTACTCATCCTCTTAAGCTCTGTGGACAGGGCGCTCTGCTACCGATCCACAGAGCAAACTGGCTCCACATTAGGTGGTGAAATACGCCACCTCTAGTGTGGAGTCAGTTTGCGACCCGTGTGTGATTAAAGAGAAGTCTGGCAAAATTTTTTATTAAAGTATTGTATTGCCCCACAAATCACCAATATACACTTATTACGGGAAATGCTGATAAGGTGCTTTTTTCCCTGCACTTACTACTGCATCAAGGCTACACTTCCTGGATAAAATGGTGATGTCACAACCCGACTCCCAGAGCTGTTCAGGCTGTGGCTGCTGGAGAGGATGATAGCAGGGGGATACTCAGTGTCCCTCTAGTGCCCTGTGTCCCTCTGCCATCATACTCTCCAGCAGCCACAGCCAGCACAGCTCTGGGTGTTGGGTCGTGACATCACCATTTTATCCAGGAAGTGAAACCTTGATGTTGTAGTAAGTGCAGGGAAAAGGTACTTTATGTGCATTTCCAGTAATAAGTGTATATCAATTATTTGTATAAATTTTGGGGGGCAATACAATACTTTAATAAAAATTTTTTACCAGACTTCTCCTTTAATTTAGATAGTCACACATGATAAATCATGCCTACTTTCTGTGTAAGCTGAAGTAGGTATGATCAATGTATGTCTGGGAAAAAGTCGAAAGATTTTGCTACTTTTCCAGTCCAAAAAAAGTGCCCAAGTGTTTGATAAATCCCCCCCTATAACTTGTAATTTAGAACAGACAGTAAATATGACAGCACTTTTGGTGTGCATCCATATCAGGTATACCCCAACAAATATAACAATGTCTTAATATCTTGTTATGTGCGCTTGAGCATAAATTAAAACTTGACAACGTCTCATGCTGTTCACAAGTTGACTTACTGTCTGCCAAGGCATGGCATCCTACTCTTCTTAAATCAGATCATGAAGGTTCTGGAGTACAGATTTAGGACACGGCTGATCCCATAAGTTTTCCATGGAATTCAGGTCTGGAGAAAGTGCAGGCCATTCCATTTAACCCCTTAAGGACAGAGCCTGAAATGGCCTTAAGGACAGACACAAAATTTATGAATATGACCTGTGTCACTTTATTCATTAATAACTTGGGAATGCTTTTACCTATCCGGCTGATTCTGAGATTGTTTTCTCGCGACATATTGTACTTTACATTTCTGGTAAATTGGAATCGATACTTATAACAAATCTTTATGAAAAAAAACAACAACAAAATAACTTATACAGAAAATGGTTATGCCACATAAATTATATATTAAATAGCATTAGCAACATGTCTACTTTATGTTGGTGGCATTTATTAAACTATCTTTCATTTTGTTTAGACAATAGAAAGCTTAAAACATTAGCAGCAATTTTCCAAATTTTCAGTAAAATTCCAAAATCTGATTTTTTTTAGGGACTTGTTCAGGTTTAAAGTGTATTTGTGGGGACTGTATGTTAGAAAGTCCCACAAAGCACCCCATTTCAGAAACTGCACCCCCCAAACTCTGCAAAAGCACATCCAGAAAGTTTTTGTATCTTTCATAATTGTAAACCTATTACCAGAGAAATGAACCCCAATATTTATTGCTCCTTTTCCTAACGTGTAGTGCAGTTTCTCCCGAGTACAGAAATACCCCACATGTGGACAAAAAGTGCCAAGCGGGCACAGGACGAGACTCCAAAGGAAAGGAGCAACAATTGGCCTTTTGGAAGCTGAATTTTACTGGAATGGATTTCACGGGATGCATTTACAAATTCCTTGTGCTTCCCTACACCCCTCAAGGAATCTAACAAGGGGTACAGTGAGCATATGGACCCCACTGGTGACGGGCACAAATGTGGAACAATGTGACGTGAAAGGAAAAATTTTCATTTTTTCACTTTCACAGCACAAATGTGCCCGTCATCAAGGGGTCCATATCCTCACTGCACCCCTTGTTAGATTTCTTGAGGGGTGTAGTTTCCAGAATGGGGTCACTTGTGGGGAGTTTTCACTGTCTTTGCAGCACGAGGGCTCTGTAAATGCGACACGGCCTTCATCATCATCCATTCTGGCCAAATTTAGTCTCCAAAATCCAAATGGCACACCTTCCTTTCGGAAGCTTGCCCTGCACTCACATGGCGCTTTATGTCCACATATGGGGTATTTACAGGCTCAGGGGAAATTGCTCTACACATTTTGTGTTTTTTTTCTCTTATAACCCCTTGTAAAAATGAAAAATTCAAGACTAGACCAACATTATAGTGTAAAAAATGTAATATTTCATTTTCACGCCACATTGTTCCACATTTGTACCAGTCACCAGTGGGGTGAGCATATGTGAGCGTGACTGATGCAGGCACGAGTCTCCACTCGTGTGACACTCCATTATATGCACGGGCGGATTCCGCCCTCAGTCCAAAGTATGATCGTGATCACTCATTGACAGACGACGGAATCCGCCCGTGCACGGGCGGAGGCACGCGCCTGCATCAGTCCGCCGGCAGGTGCCAGCTGCGGAATGCACAAAGGGTTATCTGTCACCATTCCACAGTGTGCCCGTAACCTAAATCTGTAAGTGTACCCTGAGGTACTCTCACAGAGTTTGTAGAATTTCACACAATACCGTCATCTCTTATTGGGACTGTACTGGCGGAAAAGACGTGTCTGGGGGGCAGCATATGCTACGCTACCCCCAGACACGTCACTGGATAATGAGGATGAATGGAGGAAAAAAGGATCCCCCCCATTCATCGTCACTGGTTGTTTTGGTGTCGGAGGCCATAATAGTGTATGCCTCCTCCACCGAAAACACCCTGGGGGCCATTTATATATGGGGAATGGTATATGGGTGCGATGCTGATCAGGCCTCAGGGTGCGTAAAAAAAAAAAAAAACCCTCTTTACAACCCTATAGCTACTGATAAGTGCATTATATACACTTATCAGCCGCTAGGGGGCAGTAGGACGCAAAATCTGGAGAAAGCCGAAGATAGACGACGCTACCTAGCCGAGGTGCCCAGAGCAGGTATTTTACTTTTTTGGGGGACTTATATCGCCGTAATTGGCTGGTCGGTCCTGGATGGTCGATCACGGCGATCGGGACATGGCACCGTCGCCACCATTACTTTTAACAGTAATGGCGGTCAGTGCTGTTCTCGGACAGCACCGACCACCATTGCTTCCCGAGTCACCGATGACCCGGAGAGCTAAAGATCGCCGTTATTGGCTGATCTGAACTGATCAGCCAATAGCAGAGATTGTCAGCACGGGGGGTTTTAACCACCCCCTGTGCCGACAAGCTATGTTAGCCTACTGTGATTTATAGCAGCCATCATTACCCGATTGCTGTGTTTTTACACACAGCGATCGGGTAAACAGCGGAACGTAAGTGTACGTCCATTTGCGTTTAGGTCCAGCCTGCGGGGGCGTACATTTACGCCCGATGTCGTTAAGGGGTTAAGTTTCTGGGAGTTGTTCCCTAATGATTTGACCTAGATGAGCTAGAGCTTGTCATCCATGAAGATATAAGGCCTGTGTTGTTCATGCAGAGGCACAATGATTAGATTAATGATGTTATTCAACTTGTATAGGCTTGTCACAGTAACATTCCCAAAGTGTAGGGCAGTTCTCTATTAGACACACCTGCTCACACTAACACCACCAGTATAAGCAACAGTGGCTAATGAGCTATGCTCCCCTTCTACTCTGGACTAGGGACTAGGAATGAGGAAATTTACAGTAGTAGCAAACCGCTTCATTAGGCTTGACCGTCGGCTTGTCAGCCTGCTGCCTTTAAACTACACACCGCTCCTCTCCAGGTGCTTAGAAAAGCTGGATACAGTCATGGAAAACTGGGAGAAGTTCAAAAGCAGCAGGCTGACAAGCTGACGGCCAAGCCAAACGCATTGCTAGTACTGTAAATTCACTCAACCCTACAAGGGACCAGTGTGCTTCTGTGCTATTTACCGATAAAAGTTAAAAAACAATGTTGGAGACGTCAAGGAAAATGATATGCATCAGCAACTGTTACCAGGTTGAAGTGGTGTTACAGTGTAAGCAGTTGTGTCTGTTCAATACAGCACTGCCTTACACTTTGTAAATGGTACAGTGACAAGCCCATACTACTTGAATTAGATAATTAAACCGGTCATTGTGCGCCTCTGCACAAACAACACAGGCCTAATTTCATCTTCATGGATGACAAAGATCATCAAGGTTACGTTATAAGGGAATGGTTGCTGAAGCCTGGGGTACCTCAAATGGAATAGCCTGACGTTTCTCCAGACCTGAATCCTATAGAGAACCTATGGGATCAGCTGAGCCACTGTGGTGAGGTTTGTAACTCTATGCCTAGAACTTCATTGACCTGAGGGCTTGTCCTTCAAAAAAAAGTGGGATTCAAGCAGTTATCAATGCTCAAGGGCACAAGACAACTTATTGAAACATATGTTGGGGTATACCCACCACTGGTGTTGGCTTTTGTTTCAATAAATTGTTTGAGATGAAGAAGTCACCATTGCATGCTTCTACTTAAATGCCATACTTTCATGATATTTCATTGTAGTGTGAACTTTACGTTTTCCATAGATTGCACCTGCAAGCCAAACATCCCTTAATTAAAGTTTATTGTATTCACTTGATGTATGCAACGTTTATTGAAAGAGCAATGCCTATATAAGACAGAGAAACGTTTACAGACACCATGGTACATAGGATGCTATGAATGAAGCAGCAGGAAATTCGTTTTGCGAGCTTCGCAAATTTTTGGTCAAACTCGTTAAGATTCGCAGCCATTAAAGCAGCCAAAACTATAGCAGCTACAATAGGGTTAATTTGTGAAAGCATGTTGTTGTAAAAGTGTAAAACAAAAAAACACAAAAACACAAAAAAAAAAAAGTCAATCAGACAGTCAATCATCCAATTTCCGCCATTCCTCTCCTCTCTGTCCCTAAATCACAGTTAGTCTCTCCCTGCTGCGATCCTGCTCTCTCCTTCACATACAGCTGACTGGCCACCTCCTTCACCAACCACCTTATATAGAGGGTGAGGGGGAGGTGCTGACATCACAGAGGGGCCTGCAGCTGATTGGATGGGTGATGGGGATTATGGTTAATCCCTTTCTCCCGTCCAGTGACGCTCTAGACAGCATGTGCGGCAGCCATCTTGTTATTTACAAATTTCCTTAACGAATTGTTGGGAATTTGCTTCACAAAACAAAGAGAATTGACAGCGCGATTTGCAGCGAATCTTGATTCGCCAGATTCACTTTGCTCACCTCTAGATGCTACCATTCACAAATAAGGTTCAGATTCTCTAACTCAACAAGCAAAACATCAGTTTTTCCATTATACACGTACTATGTACTAAGGATAGTAATAGAAACGTGCCATTTGCAATGGTGATAATAAAGGAGAAGTCCCACAAAAATAAAAAATCAACTGCAGGCAAGGGGTGGTAGAACTCATCCCTGTGCCCTGCAGTGCTGCCTTACTGCTCTCTGACAGCTCCCGGTCTCCTGCAGCTGCAACCTCACAACACCGCTGCAGTCACTGACTGGCTGAGCAAACAACCCATCAGCCGGTTTGTGGCATTGCAGCAGCGGAAGTCGGGCCTTGACGTCCAAGGAAGCTGGGAGAAAATAACATCTGGCAGCTGTCAGAGCGGTGCTATGGGGGCACGGAGACTAGCAAGTATACTTTCTTTATTATAGAGTATGAAGAGTCAAAAAGACTTTTCTGAGCTCCTGAAGTGCAGCAAGCTGAAACACCTCCTTACTCCCCTCTCCCATACCTAAACCTGCTTGGAATTCAACTTCCAGGTGTCAATCAAAGGAGACATTCCAGCATGCAGCAGATCAGGATTTTGGAAAAGCCTATTTTACTTGTACCAGAGACTAAATACTAGACAATCTTTAGAAAACAACAACTTGCTTGTAATACTGGAATACACTTGCAACAGAATAGCTGCTTGAGATATACTTGGAACACAGTAGTTGAGTTAAGATACACTTGACAATATAGCAGTTGAATTAAATATACTTAGAAATACACTGGTAGTTAGTTGGAATTGGTTTAGCATTACCGTATTTTTCGGACTATAAGGCGCACATAAAATCCTATAATTTTCTCAGAAATCGAAAGTGCGACTTATAGTCCGATGCGCCTTATATGTTAATTAATTCTTCTCTTGAGTTCAAACTGAGTAAATCAGGTGGAACTCCCCACCACGGAATCCCGCCTGCCTCAGTGTGCCATAGCCTGTCAATGCTGCGCTGCGCCTTACAATCCGGTGCGCCTTATATATGAACCTATACATTTTAGCAGGCGATCTTTGGTAATGCGCCTTATAATCCGGTGCGCCTTATAGTCTGAAAAATACGGTAATTGTAACAGACTTTAGTTTTGCTGCAAGGTTAAGTTAGGATACTGATGGCTATAGAATTGGGGCTTATTTAGGCACAATGGCTCAGCTGGGGCTGTTGGAGACAAGTCCTAAATCCACAGGAAAGAACATCCACCTATGCTATTATGAGGGCAGGGAGTGACAAGATAAAAGGGAGTTCAGGTCCACCTAGTGGAAGAGCTAGTTGTCCGGGAGACCCTCTAGGGAAAGGCTAGCAAGTTGCAATAGAGACTTAGCCTTTGCACTTAAACTACTGACTTGAGTTGGTACCTCAATGCACTTGTAGAATCCTTCAGAGGTAGCAGAAGTAGAAAAGACAGTCCCCTCAGTGTAAATAGGTTAATTCAGTCCTTCACTGCAGCTTCATGCAGAGCTCTAGCCGGACATGGTTAGGATCTAGTAGTCAAAAGAAATAACAGAAGTTCTGTGCAAGGCTCCTGGAGGCAGACAAGGGCCTGGAAGAACACGCTCAGCAGGCTCTGTGAAGATACTCTCCCTCATACACTTAGCAATACTGGACCACAACTGAACTCATTAGTCCCATCCCACTATATATAGGGCTATCGAGAGGGGATCTGATTGGGCAATAAGCTTAAGATAACCTTTTGTGATAGGTGAATACTCCTGAGGTAGATAGCTCCGGGATTGGTTAATAGAAATCAGCAACAGTGGCAGTAAATACACAATCAATAATAGAGACATCAGTTATCCCTTATACACTTTTAGCTGTTAGCCGTGCAGTAAAACAGTGACGTCTAGTGGCGGGAGTTGCATATTACAGCCTCAGTCTCCGAAATTATACATACATACATATGGTATCGACCTATACTTGTTTAGAAAAGACAGTGGACCACCCTCTGGGACACTACACTCTGGATCAAGGGAATTCATGCTATTACCACAAGCCACAGAGCATCTGTACAAATGGCTGTCAACTCAACAATTCATTTTATTTTTTACTGCAGATGTGGAAGGACCATAAGGTTAAGGGAATGATACAGTATATGGAAAGTATGTTGAAGACATTTAATACCAGTTTAATAATTGAAAATTAGTAAGATCTAATAGGAGTTCCAATCATGCTTGTCATCATGTTCTTCTGGAATCTGGAGTAGGAACACTGTCTTCTGAGTAACGCACGGGATGTTAAAACAATCACTACCCAAAAAAACTTTTAAGAAGAGGGCTCTATGAGAAAATATAGAAGAGAAAAAACTGAAACCCCAAAAAAGTCTGCCACAAAATAATACATTTGCAATTCGAATATTAAATATCAACCAAAAGAAAAAAATGCAGAACTAATACGTGAATAAAACATATTTCTTTATTTAAATCAATAATAAATTACATAATTATCACCATGAGATACACAAAAGTATTAGTTCTGCAATTTTTTTCTTTGGTTGATAACTATGAGAAAATATGTAGAAGGCAAATTGTACAATTGCCTGCAAACCAGTTAGATATTTTCTATTAAACCGAAGTTTCAAAACAATAGAGTCCTGCATTCATGTTAAAAGGAGCTTAGCTGCAGTAACCCTACATTGCCATTAAGAAGTGAGTGAAGTGTCCTGCCTCTAGCACAGTTCACTGGCCACTGCAACTAAACAGCAAATTGGCAGTAATAACAACTGCCAGCACCCCACCGATCGGATTTTAATGGCCTATCGTGAAGATAAGACCACTGATCAAAAAGTCCTGTAAAACTCCGAAATCAAAAAGCATACTATAAGCTAAAAAAGGAAACTATAGAAGTAGCTGCCACTATTTCAAAAGAAATTAACCTCTTCATGACACAGCCTATTTTGGCCTTTCACAACGCCATTTATCATTTTTGTGTTTATGTTTTCAGCCCTTTCTGTTGTAACCATAGAGTTCAATGAAAATAATTAAAGAATGAAAAACACTCGTTATTTTAAATTCAAATGGTAGCCATATTTTAAAGCATGTCAACATGGCCTACAGCTGCTTTTTTGGCAAAATCAAAATGCTCAAAATTGTATTTTTCTAACCCTTATGATCTTTTTATTTTTTAATCAATGGGGCTGTTTGAGGGCTCTATATTTGCACCTTGACATGTTTTTGAACGGTGCATCTTCAGTGTACAGTAGATGGAGGGATTTGTAAATAATTTTTTTCTAATATACAGTTGTGCTCCATAGTTTACATACCCCGGCAGAAATTTAGCTTTCTTGTCCTTTTTTCAGAGAATATGAATGATAACACAAAAACTTTTCCACGCATGGTTAGTGGTTGGTGAAGCCATTTATTTTCAAACTACTGTGTTTTCACTTTTTAAATCATAATGACAACCAAAAACATCCAAATAACCCTGATCAAAAGTCTTTTGTGGTATTTGTGCATGAGGCGCTTTATTTTATCAGATGGTAAAGCTACCCATTATTGACAAAAAAAGTCTCCAGTTCCTGGGCTGTCTTGCATGAATTGTGCGCTTGAAATCCGTTCTGGGAGGCTGTTCTAGAACTGAGCAGTTTGAGAAAAGAACTGTGTATTCCCATAATTGGTTTTTACACTCCATGGGTTATGTGCAGATCGCCCACCCACAGAGTGTAAAGAGTTAAGTGGTGATGGAATAACTCACCAATTACCTCCTTTGGACTTGCAGTAAGTAGCGGTGCATTGTGCACCAATCCTTACTGTAAAGGAGTGGGGAATCCCATCATAATCATGGGAATCTCCATGTTTACATATATAAAGGACTGCTGGGTGAACTGGGGCATGCTGCTGCCCAGTGTATAGGGGGTGACCCAGAGCGTCATGCACAGTGACATCCTGCCTCCCCAGGAATCCGGTTACATAGGAGAAAAGCTGGCAAGCTAGGGAGGGAGGACGTCACTGTGCATGGAGCTTTAGATCACCCTGTCACCTTTCGGGGAGGGCACTCAGGAACTGTCTGATCAGGACCCCCACAGTAAGGGGTTGGTGACAGGTGCTGGCTGCTGTATTGCAGGAGTTGTGCTCCACAGACTTAGGCCTCATTCATATGAGCCGCATGCCGCGATGACTAGAGGAGAATCACGGCATGGATCCCCTAATATAAGTGCAGCCCCCCCAGCAGCAGAGATGACAGGAGTGCATAATGTGTGCTCCTGTCATCGCATCTGATAACTACTCACCTATCACCCGGTGCTGGCCGGCTTATAAACGTTCACCAGAAGTGGCATGAACTTCACTGGTTCGTGCTGGCACTGGGAGAAGAAGGCAGGGTAGTCCACGCCACTTCTGCCGAACATGTACGCCGACTGACACAGGGGGAGTAAGTGAGTAGTTGTCAGATGCGATGACAGGAGCACATTATGTACAACTGTCATCTCTGCTGGCAGGGGGCTGCACAATGGGGGATCCATGCCGCTTTCCGCACTAGGACATGTCCTATTTTTTCGCGGTTCGGATCATGGTGGGGGTCGCAGCACGAACCGTATGAATGGCTGCATTCACTTGGATGGTTGCTAAAATAGTCCATGGTCGCGGATCCATGACCACGGACAATTTTTCGGGATGTGTGAATGCAGCCGTAAAGGGGAACTTCACATAAGGAAAACTTGTTTTCTATTAAAAGTACATTAAAAAATTATATAAATGTGTCTATACAATGTATTACCATATCTGTGCGGTTCTGCCACACTGGGAGCTGTTCAAAATCCAGGAAGTGAAGAAAAATGGCTTCTGTGCCAATCCACATTGTCTCCTGTTCCCACTGCTCTCCCACCTTAGGAGACAAATATTCCATGCCTCTGTCTCACATTGTGTATGGTGCTGAGCACAGGCTGATTATGCAGACAGGGGGCAGGGCATGATGTCACAGGAGGCGCGGCTAGATCCCCCAATCCCCTGAGTGATTCACCATCTCTGACCGGCCAGAAGCAGCTGCTGCACTGATTTCACAGATTGTGCAAAAGTCTGCAGTGAAATTAGGGCTGTGTTCACACATGTTTAGAGTTTCATTGCAGTAATGCAGAACAGTCACAAAAATGATGCAGTAACACAAGTAAATTATACTTAATGACAGAGAGAATCAGAGCCGACACTGCCAATCCCACCTGGAGAAAAAAATTAGACATAAACAATACATGCCATTTAAGATAGTATTGGATAAACTCCTTATTGTGGGGCTCAACTTCAAAGATAAAAAAAATGCTTGATCATAATGTGTGTGTGGAAATGAAAAGAAAAAAAAATAAAATTCAAAAAGTTCTTTACTTTATTCCAGGTAGAGAATACAGCATACTGTGTGGTGGTACAGGTAGTAACTGTGTGCTGTGTGGGTGGGACAACAATGAAATGATAAAGTACTGAAAATAATTCAGTAACACAATGAATGTGCAATTTGTGAACACAGCCTAGATGTTCTGCAACAGATTTGGGTGGGGAATGGGCAGGGTGGAGGACAGTGATGAACAGCTGAAGGAAAGCATTGCATTCTGGAACCAGTACTGCATTCTGGGAACTGCTCAACCATGAAGTACAGAAACACAATACAGAACAAAAACCCTTAAAAAATTTTTTGGTAGTTTTGGATTTTTGGTAGTTTCAAAACTGGGATAGATAGGTAAGTAATGCTATATGCTTCTGCAGAGGTTTCATTTTTTTTAAACTCTACCTGGAATTCCCCTTTAATATAGAGCCTGACTCCTGCAACAAGATAGGGAGAGCAGCATGCCGGAAAGTTCAGCCCTCACACCTCAAAAATGTCAACAAATCAACAGATTATTACATTCAAAATATTCATCACCGATACACAGGAAAGTGATGTGATTCAAGAGCATCCTGGTTTTGCTAACCCCTTGAAATACAAAATGATTTATTCTATTTTTTTTTTTTTTTTTAGTTTTTCAGTCTCTCTCCTAAATTAGATGTTTATTTTTCAATAAAGGCCTTTATCGACCTGAAAACGTGTGAACACATAATGTACAGTAAAAAGCATTTCTTGTAACAACTGATATTACAACACAAATTTACATAAATACACTTGCATTAAAACAACAAAGCGTAATAAAGAAATAATTTTTTATTATTATTATTTAGTTAATATTACTGCATTTCCCCCTACATCTTATACATTATCTAAATGGTATACAGATTGTGGTATAATTAACACAAGATAATTCACAAAAGTACACTAAAATACAAAAAAACACAACTAGAGATGAGCGAACCAAGCCACCCGAACCCAGATTCATTTTGAACTTTGCAAAAAGTATGGCTCACTACCTGACTGAACTTTCTGCAAAGTTTGGAGGGGTTCATGAAGATGACGTCACTTATGTAGAAAAAAAAAAAAAAAAGGAGAGACAGCCGACTTATAGACAATCATAGGCCAAGGTGCTGTCCCTTCCCAGTCAGCATGTGATTAGCTAAGCGGGTGCTCATCATAGAAGATGCTAGGGAGGGACCGGAGAAGGAGGACATATAAGTATAAGGAGTTTAGAAACCACATTAAAACTGTTAAAAACCTGCAGACGTTTATCTGTTTAAGGTTACAAACACACTTGGCGGGTCTGCAGCGAGTCTCCATGCTGCGTTTTTGCAGCGAGACTCGCTGCAGATCCTGGCCCTATACTTTTAATGGCAGACAAACACGCAGCAGGGATGTACATCCCTGCTGCGAGATTGTCTGCAGCCCTCCCCATTTACCCCCCGGCCGCCGGAGCTGATACTTCACCTGATCCCGGCTCCGGCGGTTCCCGATGTCTTCAGTAAGCCGGAGCAGGGACCAGGTGAAGTATACGCTCCAGCCAGCCGCCCGCCCGATCGCCCCCCCCCCCCCCGCAGCACCGATCGCACGCCCCCCCCCGCAGCACCCCCCCCCCCGCAGCCCCGGCCGCTCGATCGCCCCCCGGCAGCACCGATGGGATGGGGCGCGTGCGATCGGTGCTGCGGGGGGGCGATCGGGCGGCCGGGGCTGCAGGGGGGCAGGCGAGCGATCGGTGCTGCGGGGGGCGTGCGATCGGGCGGCCGGGGCTGCAGGCTGGAGCATATACTTCACCTGGTCCCCGCTCCGGCTTGCTGAAGACATCGGGAACCAACGGAGCCGGGATCAGGTGAAGTATCAGCTCCGGCGGCCGGGGGGTTAATGGGGTGGGCTGTAGACAAACTCGCAGCAGGGATGTACATCCCTGCTGCGTGTTTGTCTGCCATTAAAAGTATAGGGCCGGGATCTGCAGCGAGTCTCGCTGCAAAAACGCAGCATGGAGACTCGCTGCAGACCCGCCAAGTGTGTTTATAACCTTAATGCGGTTCGGTTCGGCATGAACCCGAACTTCACATGAAAATTCGGCAAACCTGCCAAACTAAACTTTTGAAAGGTTCACTCATCTCTACACATAACACAAAAAGCATATGTTCACAGAACAAATATACTATTAAGAAATTTGACTCAAACAAATGTAATTCCTTTTACTTCAGGGGGTAGATAATCTTGATCAACTGGCCCACTATACCTAGGGTTATATTTGTAGCCTTTTGCATAACCCAAATTCTTCATTAGCTTTGTTGGTGCATTCCGCAAATGGAGTGGAACTGATGGTAATGGCCCCTTATAGTTTTTTAAGTGCTCTTTTACCTTGTTGTATGCACTATATGCTTCAACTGATTTTGGGGCACGGGCCAAATACATGACACACTGAGCCAGTATTACCTGTAAATTCAACATATAAAGTAGAGCTCATTAGCTAATAAGTAAAGTACATAAAAGTAATATATAGTAAATATAACTAAATTTCTAACCCCATAAAGTGAATCTGTACAAAAATGCCACTCCTTTCCTCAAACCTCTAGTACCATTGGATAGCCGCCTTCAATCCATGACCTGTCCTGGAATTCGTCAAGCTGCTGATTAAGTTATTTTCTTTAAAAACATCTTTTAATCCAGCTCGCTGTGTCCAAGAGGCAAGGCATAGTGTCTGTGCCCTTGACTTGCCTCTTCGGTCCTACCCCACAGCCTCCTTGCCTCAAGTTATGGCCTCTGGGCAGAATTATCTTCTTCGCTTGCTTGCAATGGAACATGCGCTAAAGTGGGAGGCACCGAAGAAAATATTCCTGCCCAGGGGACATTGCTTGAGAGAAGGAGGGCATGGAGGAGGACCAAAGCGGTACCGCATGAAAGCTCTAGTCCCCGCCTCTTTGACATCACACAGTTGGAATAAAAGATATTTTTTTTAAAAAAAATGGCATCAGTAGCCAAATGGACCCCAGAACAGGTCATGGATTGAAGACTGTACTGGCAGTTTGGGGCTTTTGGATACAGATTCGCTTTTAACACCCTATCAATTTGGGTCTTCAGGACAAAGACTCATTTTTCAAACATGTTTTACTTTATGCGTTAAAAACTGTGATTATTTAACTTATCGAAGTTATTGTGGGACTGTTTTTTTTATGACACTGTACTTAATATTAGTCCAAAATTTTGCAACTGTTTTCAGAAATGTGCATCTGCTTGTAAGAAAGTTAGTCATGCAGCATAAGAGTTTATAATTCCTGTTTACAATAGGCCTAGCTTGTGTAGGCATAATTTGGTAAGCCCTTTTACTTTTCCAGGTCATAAGAAGGCTTATTTTAAACTCACACTGTGTTTTTGCTTTGATTTCGTTTAAAGAAAAAGATGCAAAAACAGATGGTAAAAACAGATGCTGTTGTATGCCATACTGCCAAATCCGACTTTTCTGAGGCAGATTGACAAAATACAGCAATTCTGGTGCTTTTTTTCCCTTTCTTTATAGCGTGCAACATCCTGTGTGGTAATAGGTATAGTATGGTATAGTTTTATAGTTTAGGGCGTTACAGACATGGCAATATAAAACATAGTTTTTTTTATGTAACTATTTTGTATGGGGAATAAAATGTCATTTTTTATTTGGCGGTAGGATGGGGGACATTTGTTTGCTTTACTAGTGTACTTTCACTATTGATCTACTAATCACTGATACAATACATTGCATTACCATTATTCTGACAGGAAATCTACACAATCATACCTCCGGCATGGCTATGTAGAGGCATATACATGGCAAGCCTGGGGCCTTCAGGCATGTAGACATTTCAGGAGAAGGAGACAAGTTTGCTAAATTAAATTGGATTTGCAAAAATATTAAATTTGAAAAGCCCTACAAGTTTAAGGCTATGTTCACACTACGTATATTTCAGTCAGTATGGTCGTCCTCATATTGCAACCAAAACCAGGAGTGGATTAAAAACACAGAAAGGATCTGTTCACACAATGTTGAAATTGAGTGGATGACCGCCATTTAATGGCAAATATTTGCTGTTATTTTAAAACAACGGCTGTTGTATTGAAATAATGGCAGTTATTTACTGTTATATGGCGGCCATCCACTCAATTTCAACATTGTGTGAACAGATCCTTTCTGTGTTTTTAATCCACTCCTGGTTTTGGTTGCAATATGACGACCACAATACTGACTGAAATATACGTAGTGTGAACCCAGCCTAACTCTATCTGAGAAGGAAATACCCCTTTAACAAAAATATTTAACTGAATATTTATTACCCTGAATCTGTAACAAACATTTCAACGATTTTCAAAGAGCCGTACACCTCTTAGTATATCCTATATATGGGAAAAGGGGACGGAGTTTTATTTAAGACTGGCATAAGAGTACACCAGTCTTGATAAATGTCACCCACTGGTGTTTGCGAAAAGTTTTTAGCATTGGGCCATGAAAATGTAAATATTTTCCAATGAAATAAAATGTTAACTTAATTTTAGCAAGGAACACAGGAGTATTAATACCCTCAAATTTGTTATCCAGTATGACCATGAACTGCTGTTCATGGGCTACAAAGGGGTACTGAGCACTTTGACCTCACAAGTGTTTCCAGAGCTTAAACCCCTGCTGCCACTGCACTGTAAGTTAACGTAGCGGCAGTATATACCTGATGCTGCAGCAATATTAATTAAGTTCACAGAATAACACGGGCACAGCTTCTGTGCCTGTGTTATCCTGTGAACTTAATTAATATTGCTGCAGCATTATTGTTTCATCCACGGCAAATCCCAGCTATAACTAATAGCCACCCGCTGCAACAGTGAGCAGTGAAGCAGTGTTCCAATGCTGACAGTTAACCCAGTTTTAGTGCGACCATAGCATTTATAGAGCTACGGAGGAAGAAATCTGTTCACTATGTTCACAAACGGGTCCCTGCAAAACGATTTCAGAGTCCCGATGGTAGCCATGGAAAATAGAAGCTGGAAGGGGGGGGGGGTGTTAGAGATCGTGGCAGTGCTTTTCAGGTTAGGTTATAACCTGAGAAGCACTGCTGCGATCTGTGCCTGCTCTCCTCCCTCCCCTGCCGCTGTCACAAGCTTCCCTGAGCTAGCGGCAGATTAAAATCCAGTGCTGCAATGACAGAACCAGATCGGTTCTGTCATTGCAATAGAAGCTGCTATGATGCTTCTATTGCAATAACAGAACTGGGTTCTGTCATTACGGCACAGGATTTCAATATGATGCCTTCTCAGGGGAGCTTGTGACAGCAGCAGGGGAGGGAGGGGAGCGGAGTGGACACAGATATCAGCTTCAGCATATGAAGCTTTTGAAGATTTTGATCCCAGAGCTGAAGTATGAAATATGACCTGGACATTGAGTAATTAATGGTCATGAAAGGATTAAAGGGGTTTTCCAGGATTAGAAAAACATGACTGCTTTCTTCCAGAAACAGCATGTTTCCTGCCCTCAGTTTGGGTGTATTTTTGCAGCTACTAGTTCAACTTGAAGTGAAAGCAGCTGAACTGCAATACCACATGAGGACAAGAGAGGTGTTCTTCTGGAAACAAAAGTAGCTGGGCTTTTTCTAATCCTTAATAACCCCTTTAACCCTTTAAGGACGGGGCCAATTTTCGTTTTTGAGTTTTCGTTTTTTCCTCCTTGTGTTTAAAAGGCCATAGCACTTGCATTTTTCTACCTAGAAACCCACATGAGCCTTTATTTTTTGCATCACTAATTGTACTTTGCAATGACAGCCTGAATTTTTGCATAAAGTACACTGCGAAACCAGAAAAAAATTCAAAGTGTGGTGAAATTGAAAAAAAAAACCCTGCATTTTTTTTATTTGGGGGGTATTTGTTTTTACGCCATTCGCTCTGGGATAAAACTGACTTGTTGTGCATGTTCCTCAAGTCGTTACGATTAAAACGATATGTAACATGTATAACTTTTATTGTATCTGATGGCCTGTAAAAAATTCAAACCATTGTTAACAAATATACGTTCCTTAAAATCACTCCATTCCCAGGCTTATAACGCTTATATCCTTTGGTCTATGGGGCTATGTGAGGTGTCATTTTTTGCTCCATGATGTGTACTTTCTATCTTACTTGCGTATATGCGACTTTTTGATCTCTTTTTGTCACAATTTTTCTGGAGTTGATGCGACCAAAAATGCGCAATTTTGCACTTTGGGATTTTTTTGCGCTTACGCTGTTTACCGTGCGAGATCAGTAATGTGATTAATTAATAGTTCGGGCGATTACACATGCGGCGATAGCAAACATGTTTATTTATTTACTTTTATTTAAAACATGGGAAAAGGGGGGTGATTCAGACTTTTATTAGGGGCGGGGGCTTTTCACTAATAACAATACTTTTTTTTTTTTATTTACACATATACTAGAAGCCCCCCTGGGGGACTTCTAGAATATACACTTTGATCTCTCATTGAGATCTTTGCTGTATATTATACAGTAAAGATCAATTAGATCGGCACTCGTTTGCTTTCGGCTGCTGCAGCCGAAAACAAACGAGTGCCGAGCCTGGGTTGGCGCCATCTTGGAGCGGACCCCAGCCGGCAGCACACACGGAGATCGCTCCTCCGGGACAACTTCCCGGAGGAGCGATCTCCCCCCCTAGACACCAGGAAAGTGCTGCTTCCGGTAATCGGAGGCAGCTGTCAACTTTGACAGCTGCCTCCGATTACCTGATTAGTGGGCACGGCGATCAGACCCCGGCACCCGGGATCGCGGCGGCTCAGAGAGGGGTCGCCGCAAGGCCCCTCTCTGAACACCTCCTGGGGACATATGACGTACGGGTACGTCATATGTCCTTAAGAGGTTAAAGCGTCACTGTTTTTTTTTTTGCAGAAATCAATAGTACAGGTAATTTTAAGAAACTTTGTAATTGGGCTTATTAGGCAAATATGCCATTATCTGCATTCAAAAAGACTTCCCCCAGGTCCCCCCTCCCTCCTTTCTCTCATTCACTGCTCATTATCAGGAAATCTCAACTCTTTTACATCAGTCGAGCCCTGTGTAATCTATGGGGAGGGAGGAGGGAGATTAGTTGCCAGCAGAGAACAAAGGATTACACAGTGGGAGCTGTGTGAAAGCCAGTATTCAGAGGTCAGTGCTGAATTCAGAGGAGATAGCCTGGTGATGTACCTGTAAATTTTTTGGTGCCTCATGTCCCTCCACCCCTCCCCTCTCTATAGAGAACCATGAAGACAGGGGGAGAGCTTCAAACTGCTTTTTCATGATAAAAATGCATTTTTAGGCTATGTTCACACTACGCTTTTCCTACATAGACCGAAATGTGTAAACAGGGCTATCTTTACAGCAAAAAATTCCTACAAGACTGATAGCTCACACCAAGATATAATAAACAATATACACTTTATTGATAATTCATGTGAAATTCATAAAAATACATATTTAAAATTCCAAAATCTTGATATAGACAGATTTGCACAGATGACATAGGTGGGCCACAGAGATCACCAGGACATAATTGAGCAGTGAGGGGAAGCGTAGTAAAATTAGTCAGGCGCCCAAACAAAGGGAGAAATTGATAAAGTGCACAGTGCTGTAGGATCAGGTGTCCAATCAACATGTGTAGCAGCAATAATAGTATATATTAAGGTGCACAGTGCTGTAAAGATACTATATATGAAATCTCTGATATATGGGCGACTGAGGTGATTACACATATACACAGTAATAGCGACAATGCCTAACCAGCTTCCAAACTAGTAGCATGCTAAAGTGCGGGATATACCTCAAGTCCGGTGACTGCGTGGTCCTCCTCCTCCCCAACGCACGTTTCGCGTTAGCTTGATCACGTGTCATCTGTGCAAATCTGTCTATATCATGATTTTGGAATTTTAAATATGTATTTTTATGAATTTCACATGAATTATCAATAAAGTGTATATTGTTTATTATATCTTGGTGTGAGCTATCAGTCTTGCAGGAATTTTTTTTATTTTTTTTATGTTCACACTACGTATATGTCCGGCCGCATATTTTATGCTGCTGGACATATACGTGTGAAACTCCGGCTGAGGATTTACGTAAGTTGTGGCCGGCTACGTACGGTCCGCGAACTTGCGCCCGTAGTCTACTTACGCTTCCCGAGCGCCGTACGTAGCGATCTGACAGCGGTCTTTTACTTGGATATCTTCGGCTAGCCCCGGACACCCCACAGAACCTTTTGGATTGGCAAATCAAAGTGCAGAAATGAAGAAATCACCACTCCGTACGGGACCGCATGTTGCACTACGGGCGTAAGTTACAGCATTTTCCGTCCTGAAACAATGGTCTGGTAAATTTTTTACGGCGCCGCATACGATCCGGGCGTAAGTTCTTACGTAGTGTGAACTGTGCAGCTGTAGATTGTATACTTTCCGTTGTATGCAAACTACGTAAATCTCCGGCCGCTTATTCATGGAACGCACTACGGCCGGAAACTTACGTAGTGTGAACATAGCCCCCGCTAATAAACCCAATAACAAAGTTTCTTAAAATCGCCTGTACTATTGATTTCTGTAAAAAAAATTAAACGACAGTGACACTTTAATGTGCATCAGATGCTGCAAAGCTAAAACTGCAATTTTTCCAGACACACCATTTCAGTGCATCATATCTTGTGCCCTGGAGATGTGCACCCCATACACTATTTTAAGATCTCAATTTTATATTGCCCTCTATAATTACTTTTTTTTAATCACTTTTGCACAATAAAAATCTTGAATTATTTGAATTTGTGCCACAGAATAGTGTCTTCATTTTCCAGTAGAGTCATAGGTTGTTACCAAGCTATCAGAAAATGGGCAAATACAAAACCCCACACTACTAAACACAAAAACAGACTATTTAAACTTTAAATAATTGCAATATTTGAGAAGACTTCTATTACGTTCTATAATCTTTCTGCATGCAAAATTTTTTAAAATGTACTTGTCCCCTCCCCCCTCTGTTCTTAAAGCTAAATAGCTGTCCCTGCACAAAAAGGAAAAGCACATTCCGTCACTTGACATTGCTCTAACACTTGTAGCCACAGATAATGAAGAAAGCTCTTGATAAGCAAAAGGCAAAGTGACTTACATCGCATTCCGGCATTCCAATAAAGTGGCAAGCTTGGTAAGCAGACACTGCCTGAGGTAAAGCCAGGGGATCTGCTAGTCCTGGAGAAAAATAATATAACATTTATACAAGTTATTACATATTCAAACAAGTAATCAGGCTTTGTTTCATACAAAACAAAAATGATCGACTTTTGAATCCCACGGTCTGCCTGCTGTGTGGAGAAGGTAAAGACAGCCCGAGGATTGCCTGGATAACATGTTTTCCAAGGCTGTATGCATGTTTTCCATGTGCTTCTCGGGTTGTCTCCATCCTTTCCACAAAACAGGCAGACAGTGTGATTCAAAAGCTGATCATTTTGCTTCGCACAAAGCTACACAAAGCCCGCTTTGCTTATCTCTACTTAATGAGCTTATTACAGTTTATTTTTATAACTTTCTAACATATACTGTATGGACAAAAGTATTACAACACAGATTTTAAAGGGGTAGTGTGGCGGTAAACAATTATTCACAGACTAACACACATTACAAAGTTATACAACTTTGTAATGTATGTTATGTCTGTGAATGGCCCCCTTCCCAGTGTCCCACCACCCCGTGTACCCGGAAGTGTGGTGCGCTATACATACCTGTCACGTGCCGACTCGTCTCCGATCTTCAGCCTGCGACGTCGTCTTTGGACGGCCCGGCCGAATCCCTCCGAGCGTCCTGAGTGCTGGCTGCCCTCTTCAGCGTCATCAGATGCTCAGCCGCGATTGGCTGAGCATAACTGTGCTCAGCCGATCGCGGCTGAGCAGCCGATGACGCGGCAGAGGGCGGCCGGCACTCAGGACGCTCGGAGGGATTCGGCCGGGCCGTCCAAAGACGACGTCGCAGGCTGAAGATCGGAGACGAGTCGGCACGTGACAGGTATGTATAGCGCACCACACTTCCGGGTACACGGGTGGGGGTGGTGGGGCACGGGAAAGGGGGCCATTCACAGACATAACATACATTACAAAGTTGTATAACTTTGTAATGTGTGTTATTCTGTGAATAATTGTTTACCGCCGCACTACCCCTTTAAGTACCAAACCAGGTGTGTGTCCAGTCCCATTGCCACAGGTGTAGGAAGTCAAGCAGCTACCAATGCTGTCTGCCTCTAGAAACTTCTGTGAAAGAATGAATGCTAAGAAGCTGAATAAATGGAAGCATTAAAAGGTGTTATCCAGCGCTACAAAAACATGGCCACTTTTCCCTCTACTTTTGTCTCCAGTTCAGGTGTGGTTTGCAATTAAAGCGTAACTGTAATTTTTTTTTTTTTTTTTGCAGAAATCAGTAGTATAAGCTATTTTAAGAAAGACTATAATAGGTTTTATTAGCCAAAAAAGCCTCTTTCTGTATTCAAGAAGCAATTTCCCAGCCCCCCCCCCCCCCCCCCCGGCTTCTTATCTGTAGATTATCAGGCAAATCCGTCTACATTACAGAGAAGCCAGTGAAGACGGGTTCTGCTCTCTCCATTATATCCCTATGGAGGGGGGAGGGGCCGAGGGAGATGAGTGAGCAGGAAGAGAAGACCTGAAAGTCAGCTGTTTGTAGACTGTCTGAGCATCCAAAACACAGGATTCAGGAGTCAGAAAGGTCAGTTGTTATCTAGGAACTTTCTGAGAGAAGATTGCAGGGTGTTGTGCTGTGCAGGACTGCTCCGTGCTCACTCCTCTCAGCTCCTCCCCTCTCCATAGCCACATAACGGACACAGAAATCCTTCTTCTGAAGTGAGGGGGGAGCTAGGAAAACTGCTTTTTCAGTACGGAAGGAAACTCTTTTGGTAAATAAAACCTATTACAGAGTTTCTTAAAATCGCTTGTACTATAGATATTTATTGTTTTCAGAAAAATGACCCTGAAATGACAGTTACGCTTTGAGCTCCATTTACTTCAATGGAACAGAGTTTCAAAACCCCACCCAAACTGGAGACAACAGTAGGGGGAAAGTGGCCATGTTTTTGTGGTGTTGGATAACCCCTTTAACCCCTTAACGACATCGGGCGTAAACTTACGCCCTCGCGCCCTGGTACTTGGCGCATCAGGGCGTAAATTTACGCCCGATGTTTCCCCGATCGCTGCGTGTTCACACACAGCGGTCGGGGAAGATGGCCTGCTATAAATCATAGCAGGCCATCTTAGCTTCACGGCACGGGGGGTGGTTAACACCCCCCGTGCTTACGATCGCCGCTATAGGCTGATCAATTCAGATCAGCCAATAGCGGCGATCGGAACCTTTCCGGGTCATCGGCGACCCGATGACCCGGAAAAAAATGGCGGTCGGTGCTGTCCGAGGACGGCACCGACCGCCATTACTTTAAAAAGTAATGGTGATCGCCGTGCCACCGGCCCGATCGCCGTGAACGGCCGGCCGGCCGTTCACGGCGATCGGGCCGGTGGCACGGCGATCAGAGTCCCACAAAATAGTAAATACCTGCCCTGGACCCCTCAGCTAGGTAGCCGAGGGGTCCAGAGCAGGTATTTGTACATTACTCACCTGTCCCGGGCTCCTGATCGGCGTCTTCCGGGTTCGCGGCGTCCTCGTCTTCGTTCGGGTCTTCGGCTTCTTCCGTGACGTCACGTTCGGCTTCTCTCGGCTATTTTCGGCTCCAGCGTCGGCTTTTTCCGTATTTTGCGCCCTGCTGCCCTCTAGCGGCTGATATGTGTAATACACTTATCACCAGCTACAGGGATGTTCAGAATGTAGAATTTTTTTTTTTTTTTTTTCCCAAATGTTTTTTTTTCTATTTTCCGCACCCTATCGCCGCTGAGTGTTGATCAGCATCGCACGAAAGTGCGCTGCTAATCAGCAACTCCTCCCTTTTGGCGTAGGGTGTTTTTTTTCTATATTCTACTGCCACAGTCTGCTAATAAGTGCCGCACATAAGTGCGGCATTTATCAGCAACTCCTTTGTTGGCGTAGGTTTTTTTTTTATACTTACTGTAAAAAAACACGTAAAAAACACTACATTACACCACACTACATTGAATAAAGTTTGACACTACACCACTACATACCCCATATACCAATCCCTATATAAAGATGGCCCCCAGGGTGTTTTCGGCGTCAGAGGGATACGCTATTATTGCCTCCGACACCGAAACAGCCAGTGAGGATAAATGGGGGGATCCTTCTTTCCTCCATTCATCCTCATCATCCAGTGACATGTCTGGGGGTAGCGTAGCGTACGCTGCCCCCCAGACATGTCTTTTCCGCCAGTACCGTCCCAGTAAGAGATGACGGTATGGAGTGAAATTCTACAAACTCTGTGACAGTACCTCAGGGTGCACTTACAGATTTAGGGTACGTGCACACTGCGGAATGGCGAAGGATAACCCTTTGTGCATTCCGCAGCTGGCACCCGCCGGCGGACTGATGCGGGCGCATGTCTCTACCCGTGTCATAGACTCTATTCTATGCACGGGCGGAATCCGTCGTCCATCCAAAGAATGAACACGTTGGACGGAGAGTGGAATCCGCCCGTGCATAGAATGGAGTCTATGACACGTGTAGAGACGTGCGCCTGCATCAGTCCGCCGGTGGGTGCCAGCTGTGGAATGCACAAAGGGTTATCTGTCGCGATTCCGCAGTGTGCATGTACCCTTAGAATGTATGTAGGAAGGGACACCCGAATGCAGCCCCCAGATGCCCCCTCCCCCCCCCCCCCATCCTCGGAGTTAGTGGGAAGATCGTCCGGGAACTGATCTTCCCACTGCTGGATAAAGGTCACCACCTGTACGGGGATAACTTTTATACCAGCACCCCCTCTTCTGGTCCCTCGCTGCCCGAGCTACTGTAGCTTGCGTCACGATCCGAACATATCAGAAGCCGTAATAGAACCCTAATATTTAGCAGCCATGGAGCGGACCCAGCGCTTCTGGATATGAAGGACCCCGTATCGCACCAGGACAACATTTTCCAGGTGACGTCCCCCACACTGGAGAAAGGGAGACCCCAGAAGAAGTGCAGAGTGTGGCGTAACAGGGGGATCAGGAAGGACACCATTTTCCTGTGTGACACCTGTCCTGATCACCCCGGCCTCTGCATACTGGATCGCTCCAAGGCGCACCACACGTCACTGGGGTTCTACATTATCTAAATTCTGTCCCTTATTCCTATTTCAGGGGTCACGTTGATCCAGGGATTATTCTGATCGCCATTATCGAGTCGGGAAGGAATTTTCCCCTGTGATGAGGCTACTGTCGTCTGCCTCACGAGGGTTTTTTGCCTTCCTCTGGATCAACACAGGTTGAGTTTGATGGACACCTGTCATTTCCAACCTTATAAACTAATAATTGGCCCAATACCCCCAAATAAATTAGAATTGTCCCTTTTCCCCAGCTAAGTAGGTATGGCCGCCATTCCCATTAGAGGATGCCATGATGCAATTACAAAGCCTCTGTGCGGCCAGGACAGTAGAAACCCCCCACAAGTGACCCCATTCTGGAAACTACACCCCATAAGGAATCTAACAAGTGGGGCAGCGGGGATATGGCCCCCTGGTGACGGCCACATTTGGGACGTGAAAATGAAAAAAAAATTTTTTTTTTATTTTCTCTGCACATGTTCTACGTAAGTGCCCGTCACCAGTGGGGTCCATATGCTCACTGCACCCCTTGTTAGATTCCTTATGGGGTGTAATTTCCAGAATGGGGTCACTTGTCGGGGGTTTCTACTGTCCTGGCAGCACAGGAGCTTTGTAATTGCGACATGGCCTCCATCCTCCATTCCAGCCTCTAAATGGCGCTCTGTCCCTTTGGTGACTTGCCCTGTGCCCATATGGCACATTATGCCCACATGTGGGGTATTTTCGTACTCAGGGGAAACTACCCTACACGTTTTGTGTTCATTTTCTTTTTTAACCCCTTGTGGAAATGGAAAAAAATCAAGGCTAGACCAACATTTAGTGTAATTTTTGTAAAATTTTTACTCTAAATCATTAATCTTGTCATGATTTTTTCATTTTCACAAGGGGTTAAAAGATAAAAAAAAACATTTAATGTGTAGAGCAATTTCCCCTGAGTACGGAAATACCCCACATGGACATAAAGCGCCATGCGGGTGCAGGGTAAGCCTCCGAAGGGAAGGAGCGCCATTTGGTTTTTGAAGGCTGGATTTGGATGGAATGGATTTCGAGGGGCCTTGTTGCATTCAAAAGGCCCCTGTGTTGCCAAGACAGTTGAAACCCCCCACAAGTGACCCCATTATGGAAACTGCACCCCTCAAGGAATGTAACAAGGGGTGTAGTGAGCATATGGACCCCACTGGTGACGGACACAAATGTGGAACAATGTGGCGTGAAAATGAAATATTACATTTTTTACACTATAATGTTGGTTTAGCCTTGAATTTATCATTTTCAAAAGGGGTTAAAAGAGGAGAAAAAAAACAAAATGTGTAGAGCAATTTCCCCCCGAGTCCGTAAATACCCCACATGTGGACATAAAGCGCCATGTGGATGCAGGGCAAGCCTCCGAAGGGAAGGAGCGCCATTTGGATTTTGGAGGTTGGATTTGGCTAGAATGGATGATGAACGCCATGTCGCATTTACAGAGCCCTCGTGCTGCCAAAACACTGGAAACCCCCCACAAGTGACCCCATTCTGGAAACTGCACCCCTCAAGGAATCTAGCAAGGGGTACAATGAGGATATGGACCCCTTGATGACGGGCACATTTGTGCCATGAAAGTGAAAAAATGAAATTTTTCCCTTTCACGTCACATTGTTCCACATTTGTGCCCGTCACCAGTAGGGTCCATATGCTCACTGAACCCCTTGTTAGATTCCTTGAGGGGTGTAGTTTCCAGAATGGAGTCACTTGTGGGGGGTTTCCAGTGTCTTGGCAGCACGAGGGCTCTGTAAATTCGACATGGCCCTTGAAATCCTTTTCAGTGAAATTCAGCTTCCAAAAGCCAATTGGCGCTCCTTCCCTTTGGAGGCTCGTCCTGCGCCCCCTTGGCACTTTATCGCCACATGTGGGGTATTTCCGTACTCGGGAGAAACTGCGCTACACATTTTTTGTCTTTTTTTGCCTCTTATCCCTTTAAGAAAATGAAAAATTGAAGGCTAGAACAACGTTTTAGTGTAAAAAATAAATTTTTCTTTTTTCACGCCATATTGTTCCGAAAATCTGTGAAGCACCTGTGGGGTCCAAATGCTCACCGCACCCCTTGTTACATTCCTTGAGGGGTGTAGTTTTCTAAATGGTGTCCCTTTAGGGGTGTTTTTTAGGTTTTGGCACCCCAGAGCCTCTGCCAACCTGAAGTGGTACAGTCAGAAATGACCAAATATAACAGAGGCGTTGAAATTCACTAGGCGCTCCCTTATATCTGAGGCTTGTGGTTGCGTCAAATAGCGCAATAGGGTCACATATGGGGTATTTCTATAAACTGCAGAAACGGGACAATAATTATTGGGGTGCATTTCTCTGGTAATAGGTTTATAATTATGAAAAATATTGGATTACAATAAAATCTCTGCACAGAAAATTAAAATTTTCTAATTCCTTACACACTTAGCTTTTATTTCTGTGACTCCCCTAAAGGGTTAAAACACTTTCTGGATATGCTTTTGCAGAGTTTGGGGGGTGCAGTTTCTGAAATGGGGTGCTTTGTGGGGCTTTCTAACATACAGGCCCCTCAAATACACTTTAAACCTGAACAGGTCCCTAAAAATATCTGATTTTGAAATTTTACTGAAAATTTGGAAATTTGCTGCTAATGTTTTAAGCTTCCTATTGTCTAAAAAAAGATGAAAGATAGTTTAATAAATGCCGCCAACATAAAGTAGACATGTTGCTAATGCTATTTAATATATAATTTATGTGGTATAACCACTTTCTGTATACGCAAAAAAGTTTCAAAGTTGGAAAAATGCATTTTTTTCACATTTTTTCACATTATTTGGGTTTTTTTCATAAAGATTTGTTATGAGTATCGACTCCAATTTACCAGAAATGTAAAGTACAATATGTCACGAGAAAACAATCTCAGAATCAGACGGATAGGTAAAAGCATCCCGAAGCTATTAATGAATAAAGTGACACTGGTCATATTCATAAAATTTGTCTCTGTCATTAAGGCCATTTCAAGCTCTGTCCTTAAGGGGTTAAGCAACTACAGCAAATTGGCCATGAGGTGTCTTATTACGAAGAGTTACAGACTGGAGTTCAAAGATGCATAGTAACAGCCAAGCACTTTTGCCTCCAACCCTTTCCTGATAGTCTGTAAGCTCTTGTGAGCAGGACCCTCACTCATGTATGGTTTATAATTACTTGTTTTTCTATGTTATGTCTCTTTATGTCTATGTATGTACCCCCAGAAATGTAAAGTGCTGTGGAATCTGTTTATCCTTTTTTGGTGGCGCCAGTAGGGGATATGCCTCATCGTAAGCTAATAGTGTGTATTCTTTTCTTTGTGTAAGAATATGGAATACATAAGGGGAAAATAATGTAAGATCACTTTATTTAAAATGGTAAATAATTTATTTAGATATAAAAGATATATTTAACCCATTCCCTCCGCAGGACTTACTGGCACGTCCTGCAGCGGGTGGGGAGGTTCAGAGAAGGGTCACACTGTGACCCCGCTCAGAACTGCCGCGATCCTGGCTGCTTTCTGCAGCCTGGGACCATGGCTATTAGCGGGCACGGACGAACTCGGCACCCGCTAGTTAGGACAGTTAAATGCAGCTGTCAAGCATGACAGCTGCATTTAAACGTCCTTTACAGCCCCTTCCCTGGTGTCTAGTGGCCGGATCTCCCCTCCAATATACTTGCCGGGCTGGGGCTCAGCGTCGGAATGACACTGATCCCAGCTCGGCAATCCATGTATCTGGTCTGCAGCAGATCAGATGGATCAATGCTCTATTATATACACAGCATTGGTGGGAGATCAGTGAAGTGTATATAGAAGTCTCCCAGGGGGCTTCTAATTACTGTAAGTGGGGAAAAAAAAAAGTTAATAAAAAAAAATCCCCTGCCCTAGTAAAAGTCAGATTTTTCCCCCCATTTTATAAATAAAATTAAATAAACAAACATATTAGGTGTCACAGCGTGCGTAATCGCCCAAACTGTTAAATTATCACATCTCTGATCTCGCACGGTAAACAGCGTAAGCACCAGAAAAATCCAAAGTGCAAAATTGCACATTTTTGGTCACATCAAATCCAGAAAAATTGTGATAAAAAGAGATCAAAAAGTCGCATATACGCAAGTAAGATAGAAAGTACACATCATGGAGCAAAAAATGACACCTCACATAGCCCCATAGACAAAGGATAAAAGCGGAATGACAATTTTAAGGAAAATTTAGTTTTTTTTAAAAGGTTTTAGTTTTTTTAAAAGCAGTCAAATAAAATAAAAGTTATGCAAGTTGCATAAAGTTGTAATCGTATCAACTCGAGGAACATAGCTAACAAGTCAATTTTACCATATGGCACATGGCGTAAACACAAAACCCCAAATAAAAATATTGAGTTTTATTTTCAACTTTACTGCGCATATAAATTTTTTTCTGCTTTCACAGCATATTTTATGCAAAAATTAAGTCTGCCACTGCAAAGTACAATTAGTGGCGCAAAAAATAAGGGCTTATGTGGGTCTGTAGGTGAAAAAATGCAAGCGCTGTGGCCTTTTAAACATGAGGAAAAAACAAAAACACAAAAATCAAAATTGGCCTGGCAAGGAAGGGGTTAATTAGAAAATGTGATATAACGCCCTCACAGCAGTTTTGCCTGACTTCTGCTTGCGCTGAATGACCGAGGCCATGGCAGTTTTGCCAAAGCAAAATATACAGCCTGATGGGCGGGGGTAAGACACTTACCTCCATCCTGCTGGATCGGCATTCTGTAGATAGAGTCTGCTCTCAGACAGACTATGTACAGATCGTTGGTAGTACATATCTATGCTATGCTATGGCATAGCATAGATTAGTATATGCAATCTATTGATTGCATGTTTGTATCCCAGAGAACACAGTACGGCACCACTCAAACTGTTCAGCTGATCACTGCTAGATGCACTTGCAGTTGCTCTCCATCCCATGCAGTGATTTTGTGATTGAATAAAAAGTACTTTACACCAGTAGATGCAGTGAGTGCCACTTCTTATTATTTCTTCTTTGCACTGTAATGATTGCATGTTTAAATGTAAAATAAAAAGGGTAAAAAAAATTGAAAAAGTTTTTAAAAATATAAAAAAAAACTATAAACCCCTCAATAAAAAGTTTAAAAACACCTCCGTGCCCATTATAAAAATAAAAATATGTAAAAAAAAAAAACAAAAAGAACATATTACATATTGTAGCGTGCAGAATTGTCTGATCTATTTAAATATAACATTATTATTACCGCGCAGTAAACGGCGTAAACGGCATAAACGGGGGGGGGGGGGGGGGGGCGGGAAGGATTTTTTAAAATTATGTATAAAAAGCAATCAAAATTTTTCTTTGCACCAATATGATACTAATAAACACCAGAGATCATGGCGCAAAAAAATGACACCCCAACCAATGTACCAATGACCTCGGTCATGAAGGGGTTAAATGCGAGGAGGAAAAAAAACTAAAGCGCAAAAACGGAAATTAGCTTGGTCCTTAAAGGATTAAATGATAGGCGTTCAGGTGAAAAGATAAATCGCTATGAAAAGCCATTAATATGATCATAATATATACTGATCCCTGTGAAATACCAATAACAATGGGGGCTTACACTGAAAGACTTGCAAACGATTAACAATTATTGATTTTGAAGTTAGCTGAAAAGACGCAATAAACATACAAATATTTGTTCATCATTTGATCATTGCTGAACTGAAGAATATTGCTTGAATTAGAACGATTTAACAACTTTTTGCACTATAATAGGCCTGTGCAAAAGGCCCTTTACAGATAGTAGCAGGGTGCGGTTACAGATCAGGCTCAGATAGTAGAGAGAAACTCTAGTGGACAGCTCACAGAGGCTACAGTTAAAGAGGAGAGCACATACAAGGCAGTCTGCAAGAAAGAATCATATAGGCTGTGTACAAGTATAGAGTTCATACAACGCAAAAGCTGTATATGTTCCATATACCGAGTCATTTTAGACAATTGTATGCTTTCAACTTGTGGAAGGCCCTTTTCTGTTCCAGTAGGCATGGTTGGGTGAGTTTGGTGATGAAGATTTTGAACCTGATCTCAACTCCATTGAACATCGTTGGTATAAACGAGACCCAGGCTATAGCTCAATTTTTCCTGCAATTTTGGTGAAATCGCAGTAAAAACGGAAAAACAGCAGAGAAATCATGGTAAAATGCATAAAAAATGCCACGTGTAAACAGAATAACCATTTAACCTTTACTAAGGTTGGGTTCACACCTAACGATCCGCTGAAGATTTCACACAGCGAGTTTGCAGCAAAATCCACTGCGGATCCTTCCCTGTCACTTTCAATGAGGTTACATACTTGCAGCGGGATGACAATGACGGTATGCAAAAGGCAGCACCTTTAACCCCCTACGGCCCGGTACAGACATTATGGATCTGTGCTTCAGCTTGCTTTGGGGGTTCCCTGCGCCTGAAAGTCCCGCTCAGCCAGTCAGTGCGCTGCCCCATCGCAGCCACTGAACTCCCCCTAGGGGTCCTTTTACAAGTACAGATAAAACACTGAGAACAATTAACTAATTTTTGTTCAGCATTTTTACCGTTACCACTTTTACACCAGAAGATTATTGTTTAAATTCAAACAATTCAACTTTTTTTTTCCACAAAAATCAGCCAGTGTATAAGGCCCTTAACACATAAAAAAAAAATCTGATGACACAAGAAAAGAAAAGAAAATACCTATATCTTCACTTGCGAATCTGACAAGACGCCTAGCCACATATAGTGGGTCTTCTCCACCTTGGAGCATTCGCCCAAGCCAATATAGTGAGGCATTCTGATCTGATCCACGCATGGACTTGTGTAGAGCAGATATACAGTTATAGTGTTCTTCTCCTACAATGTGAAATGATAGAGGAACATATAAAAATAAGTCACAATCTCAAACAATTAAAACATATATATGTTCACTACTGTTTTACCCCTTATAAGTAGGGATATTCCGAACCTAGTTTGGGTCGGGTTCGTACGAACCCGAACCCTCGGAAATGATTCCCGCTGTCTGCCCTCTCCGTGGAGATGGTGGATACAGCGGAAGGACCGCCTGGAGAACTGAGATACAGCCATAGCCATAGGCTGTATCCCAGTTTTCCAGACGGTCCTCCCGCTGTATCCACCCGCTGCACGGAGCGGGCAGACAGCGGGAATCAAATGCCGATCGTTTGGGTTCATACGAACCCGAACCTCGGCATATTCGGACCATCCCTACTTATAAGTCTTAGCTAAGGCTCAATTTGGGCGAGAGCACATGATACTCTTGTGCTATTTCTCTCCGGGGGGGGGGGGGGGGGTAAACCTTGATGAATGAGCATTTCAGATGTTTAGCACATATAGAAGCATTAAAGAAACAGCTGCAACGCTGAGAGACGAGTAATAAACAGAACACCAGACAGTGCAAATAAATGGCTGCTTCCTGGGCCGAGTATGATTATCCCTGGAAGCATACCAATAAATGATACATTTACATACCACGGAGGCGGCTTTTAATAACTTATTTTATGTTGTTTATCCTAATGTACTAAGCCAGGGAACCAAAAGAATTAGCAAGCAAACAAGTTTTTCTCCATAAATACTGCAGCTCTATACCTATTTATACAGGGGTTATCCTAAGATTACAACCTGAAAACTATCCACAGGATAGGTGATAAATATCTGTGTGATACGGCCTGACTGCTGGGACTCCCCTTTTCCACCTTTTATGTACTGTGGATTTGTTTAAGGTTACAAACACACTTGGCGGGTCCGCAGCGAGTCTCCATGCTGCGTTTTTGCAGCGAGACTCGCTGCAGATCCCGGCCCTATACTTTTAATGGCAGACAAACACGCAGCAGGGATGTACATCCATGCTGCGAGTTTGTCTGCAGCCCACCCCATTAACCCCCCGGCCACCGGAGCTGATACTTCACCTGATCCCGACTCCGGCGGTTCCCAATGTCTTCAGCAAGCCGGAGCGGGGACCAGGTGAAGTATATGCTCCAGCCAGCCGCCCGATCGCACGCCCCCCCCCCGCAGCACCGATCGCACGTCCCCCCCCGCAGCACCGATTGCACGCCCCCCCCCCCCCCCCGCAGCACCAATCGCTCGCCCCCCCGCAGCACCGATCGGGCTGTAGGTGGGCGATCGGTGCTGCCGGGGGGCGATCGGGCGGCCGGGGCTGCGGGGGGGGGGGGGGGGCGTGCGATCGGTGCTGCTGGGGGGGGGGGGGGGGTTCGTGCGATCGGTGCTGCGGGGGGGCGATCGGGCGGCTGGGGCTGCGGGCGGCTGGCTGGAGCATATACTTCACCTGGTCCCTGCTCCGGCTTGCTGAAGACATCGGGAACCTCCGGAGCCGGGATCAGGTGAAGTATCCGCTCCGGCGGCCGGGGGGTTAATTGGGAGGGCTGCAGACAAACTCGCAGCAGGGATGTACATCCCTGCTGCGTGTTTGTCTGCCATTAAAAGTATAGGGCCGGGATCTGCAGCGAGTCTCGCTGCAAAAACGCAGCATGGAGACTCGCTGCAGACCCGCCAAGTGTGTTTGTAACCTAAAGGGGTTATCCAGTGCTACAAAAACATGGCCACTTTCTTCCAGAGACAGCCCCACTCTTGTCTCCAGTTTGGGTGGAGTTTTGTTACTTAGTTCCATTGAAGTGAATGGAGCTTAATTACAAACCCCACCTGAACCAAAGACAAGAGTCATGTTGTCTCTGAAAGAAAGTGGCCATGTTTTTGTAGCACTGGATAACCCCTTTAAAGGGGAACTCCAGATAAGAAAAACTTGTTTTCTATTAAAAGTACATTAAAAGTTATATAGATGTGTCTATACAATGTATTACTATACCTGTACAGTTCTGCCACACGGGTAGCTGATAGAAATGCAGGAAGTGAAAAAATGGCCCCTGTGCCAATTCACATTGTCTCCTGCTCCCATTGCTCTCCCACCTTAGGAGACAAATCTTCTATGCCTCTGTCTCACATTGTGTGTATTTGCTGATGATGCAGACAGGGGGCAGGACGTGATGTCACAGGAGGCTTGGCTGGATCCCCCAATCCCAAGTGATTCACCATCTCTGACCGTCCAGAAGCAGGTGCAGCACTAATTTTACTGATTGTGATAAGTGGGGGACTGTGATAGTCAGCTGAGGGAAAGCATTGCATTCTGGGAAATGCTAAACCAGGAAGGACAGAAACACAATACAGAGCAAACCCCCCCCCAAACAAATGGATTTTTGGTAGTTTCAAAACTGGGATAAACAGGTAAGTAATGCCATATGCTTCTGCAGAAGTTTCATTTTTTTTTAACCTCTACCTGGAGTTCCCCTTTAATGTGTTCAACAGGTATGAACAGTACAACTGTTTGGTTTTATTAGTTTAGTTTATAATGCGGCTGTTATTTGTCATTAAATGGCGGCCATCCACTCAGTTTAAACAATGTGTGAACATAGCCTTTCTGTGTTTTCAAACAACTCCTGGTTTCGGTTGCAAAATACTGACAAAAATATTGTGTAAAACATAGCCTAAAGTTAACCTTTGTCAGGCTGCATAATTTTACAACGTTAACAGGCTGCAGAGGTACAATCGTACCTTCACATAAATCTTTAAATAAAAATCTTTAAAACATTTACATTCAGATAGCTTCATAATGGTTAAACAGCATAGACAAAGATATCTAATGATACCTATTTTTACCCTATATTCTCACAGTAGAGCCCACTGGTATGTCCTCATTATCATGACAAGGTTAACAATGTGTTGGCCCTATGGGCTTGCATTCATGTTTTCAACTTGCAGATTAGGACTGCAACAATATACCCAGGCATCTGCATGTGTTGTGCCAGTGCTGCAGGCGTCATGATGTCTATTCACTGACAACATAAAGCTTTTCCAGTGGGAGACAAAAAAAAGTATTAGTCTTACCGGTAAGACTGTTTCTCCGAAATCTTCACGGCAGCACCACAAGAGTTAACTCGTTTCCTAGGGACCGGAAAAGCACAACACGAGAGGTTAAAAGCACCTCCCCTTCCCACAATCACGAGTGTATTATAACCACTTCTGCCACCACGTGAGTACTAATATATATATAAAAATACATACATACATACATATACACACACACAGTATAGGGTGGGGTGTTGGTGCTGTCGTGAAGATTTCAGAGAAACAGTCTAAACGGTAAGACTAATACTTTTTTCTTTCCTCATCTTCACGACGGCACCACAAGAAAATGCCAACCATGTAGTCTATAGTGCTTCGTAAAGGTGTGCGGGGAGGACCAAGTGGCTGCCCGACAGATCTGGTCAATGGAAGCGGAAGCTCTTTCTGCCCAGGTGGTAGAGACAGCTCTGGTGGAATGGGCTCGGATTTGTAGAGGTGAAGTCAGGTTCTGAAGACTGTACGTCTGTTCAATAACATTACAAATCCATCGTGCTAACACACTTTTGGATACTTTTTTCCCTATTTTTTTTTTTACCTTGGAACTGTATAAATAATGACTGGTCCTTCCTCCAAGGACTGCAAATATCTACATATTGAAGAATAGTCCTTCTTAGGTCAAGTGTATGGAATTTTCGTTCCAAGTCATTTTTTGGTGAAGAGCAGAACGATGGTAAAATTATGTCCCGAGACTGATGGAAAGAGGACACGACTTTTGGGAGGAAATTTTAATCGGTCTTTAATACAATTCTATCCTCCTGTAATATTAAATATGGTTCACAAATAGTAAGAGCCTGCAGTTCTCCCACTCTTCGTGCAGACACTATGGCCACTAGAAAGGCAGTCTTGTAAGAGAGTAATTTTATATCTGCTTCCTCCAAAGGTTCAAAGGGTGCTCGGGTGAGTCCCTCAAGGACAGTGTTGAGATCCCAAGGTGGATGTAGGTTCTTTTGGGAAGGAGACTGACGCTGTGCACTTCTCATGAATTTCTTTATCCACCTGTGGTCTGCAATAGAGCAATCATAGATTGCAGAGAGAGACGCCACCTAAATCTTTAGTGTAGCAGGTTTAGGCCCTTCATAAGACCTGCTTGGAGAAAGTCAAGTATTTGCGCAATATTTGTTTCCAACTCTTCTGAAGTGTAGAAATTACGACATCAGAAAGACCCCTACTTCTCAGCATGCACATCTCAGGATCCATGCTGATAATTTGAGTGTCCGTAGGTCGGGATGAAAAGAGGGTCCTGAAAAAGAAGATCCGGTTCTTCCAGGAGAAGAATTGGGGGTTCTACTGCAAGACTTTGGAGAAGTCTGAACCAAGATCTTCTCGGCCAGAAAGGTACAATGAGTATTACCGAGGCCTTCTCCTTCAGAATTTTTCTGGAGGGTTCTTGGTATCAGAGGAATTGGAGGGAAAGCATACGCCAGGCTGAAATTCCATAGTTGGGATAGCGCATCTATCCCCTTCGCCCCGTCTCTGAGGTCCAGAGAGAAGAAATCTGGAGTCTTCTTGCTTTGAGCATTGGCAAATAGGTCCGCTACTGGATGACCCCATCTGTAGGTTAATTGCCGGAAGATTTTGTCGCTGAGGCACCATTCTCCTGGGTGAACTATGTGCCTGCTCAGATAGTCCGCACTGACATTTTATGAACCTTTGAGATGTGTGGCACTGAGAGATAAGATATTCTCCTCTGCCCAAAGGAAGATTTTTGCTGAGATGTTCTTCTTCGCACTGCCCTGATGGCGCAGATGGGCAACTGTTGTGATGTTGTCTGATAAAATCTGAACGTGACACTGTCTCAGCATATCTTCTGCCTGTTTAAAAGACATCCAGACTGCCAATAACTCTCTGAAGTTGGAAGACCTGGATCTTGTTTCTTGAGACCATTGGCCCTGGAGGAGACGGCCTTCTACTTGGGCTCCCCATTCCGATAGGCTTGCATCTGTAGTCATGGTAATTCTGGGATTCGGATTCCAATGGACCCCTTTTGAGAGATTTTCTGGACATTGCCACCATCTGAGGGATTTTAGGACCTTTGGAGAAATAGACATTAGTTTGTCCAGACCTGTCTGCTGATGATTCCAGCAGAAAGAATTTGTCCTTGCAATACTCTGGAGTGGGCCTGGCTCCACAGTACAGCTGGGATGCAGGCTGTAAAAGATCCCAACAGTGACATGGCTTCACGGATTTTCCATGACTTCTTCCTCCTGAAGCTATTTACCTTCCCGATCAGAGATAACTTTTTATCTGTAGGGAGATAAGACATTTGTCTGGAGAAATCCAAAAGGATTCCCAGAAATACCTTTTGTGTGCTTGGCACCAAGTCAGATTTTTCTTTGTTTATCAGCCATCCCAGGTTCCTCAGAAGGTTTGATGTCACCTCTAGGTTTTGGATAAGGTTCTGAGGAGTATGTGAAATTAAAAGATCATCCAGATAACATACAATGCTTATGCCTTTTAACCCTTAGAGGACCTGGCCAATTTCAATTTTTGTGTTTTCGTTTTTTCCTCCTTGTGCTTAAAAGGCCATAGCACTTGCATTTTTTCACCTAGAAACCCACATGAGCCCTTATTTTTTGCGCCACTAATTGTACTTTGCAATGACAGGCTGAATTTTTGCATAAAGTACACTGCGAAACCAGAAAAAAATTCAAAGTGTGCTGAAATTGAAAAAAAACCCAACACATTTATTTTTATTTTTTTTTTTACGCCGTTCGCCCTGGGGTAAAACTGACTTGTTATATATATGGAGCGATCCTCCCCACTAGACACCAGGGAACGGCTGTATTCGGTAATCGGATGCAGCTGTCAACTTTGACAGCTGCATCCGATTACTCTATTAGCGGGCACGGCAATCGATCTGTGCCCGCTAATAGCTGCGGTCCCGGGCTACGAGCGCCACCCTGGACCGCGGCCCCGGACGTACGGGTACGTCCAGGGTCGCCTAAGGGTTAAATGTAAGTAGGAAGCCACCTCTCCCATGACAGTTGTGAAAATCCTGGGAGCTGAAAATATCCCAAACGGGAGAGCCTTAAATTGAAAGTGTTGAACTTTACCGTCCATCTGCAGGGCGAATCTTAGGTAACGTTGCAAAGTTGTATAGATGGGGATGTGGTAATACGCATCCGTGAGGTCTATCGATGCCATCACTGCTTCTCTTGAAATCAGAGGAATAGTAGATCTTATGGATTCCATCTTGAATCTCTTGTACTTTACTACCCTGTTTAAGGGTTTTAAGTTTATTAGTCTGTACGACCCGTTTGGTTACTTCACCAGAAACAGGTTGGAGTAATGTCCCTTTCCCACTTCCGTCACTGGGACAGGAGACACCACATCTGAAAGAATCAGCTTGTTTACACTGTTTACAAGTTCCTTCTAAAAATAGAAAAAAAGAAAAAAAAAAAACGTTACATAGATTTGCGAAGTTATGCAAACAAGAGAGTTATTGGATTGGAGTTATTGGATATTTAGGCTAAACACACTAACACCAAATGGTCTAAATGAAATGTTGGAAAGAGTGTAACCACATTGATAAGAAAAGAGATTTTTATTGTTTTTATGTATTTATACCTTTTTAACATTTTTTTTTTTGTAAAATGGTTCCAGTATGAGGTCATGAGGGGGCGGAGCAAAGGGAGGGCTTTTTATGCTTGCATGTGTGTTTGTTGAACATTGTCCTTGAGAAAGAGATTTGATATCTCGATACGCGTTAGGCTATGAATAAAACCTAGTAAAGTGTATACAGAACCCTAATTTACTTGAGAAATCGATACAGGAATCCCAGTGTTTCTCTCCAGATGCTGAAAGGTAGCTACAAGAAACAAAGACTGATCTGGATGCCTGCTGAGATCTTTCTGAAGGAGAACCTGGAGGTGGAGGGGAGCGTTCCAAAACTCCCCTCCTCAGCGTGAGTAACATTTGTGCTCCCTTTTTAACAATACATATTTATGATTTTGTCAGATGTAAAGTTCGCTCTCCTATTTTTTTATATTTTTTTTGTTTGGTATTACAAGTTCCTTCTGTAATAGTGGGGATGATTGACGGGAGATCAGGAATCTCTTGGGAGGAGACTGGGTGAATTCTATGTTGTAACCGTGATGAATTATGTCTAGAATCCAAGAATTTTGGGTTATTTGTTTGTCCTGAGAGCCTTTGAGGTTGTAAAAAAATATTCTTACCCCCCCCCCCTTCTGGTAGCTCCAACGACCTCCTGTTTTACCTTTACCTCTGGTATGGTCCTGGTATCTGGGTCTCTTATATGGCTCTTTTTTCTTTGGTGTTTTACCTTCTGGAAGGGCCTTCTTCTTATCTGATGATTTTTCACAGATGGTATCCAGGGCTGCTCCGAAGACATACAGTAGTTACCTTCAAAGGGAATGCTACATAGTTTTGTCTTAGAACTGTTATCTCCAGACCAGTCTTTTAGCCACAGTGCTCGTCTGGCTGCAGTTGTAAGGGCTCCATCCCTGGCGGCTGCTCTGACTGACTTAGCCGAAGAGTCGGCCAAGAAAGCCGCTGCATCTGTCAAGAGCACAATAGAGTTAGATATATCCTCCTTAGAGGCTTTCTTCTTTAAATCATCATCCAACTGATCTAGCCATACATGCATGGCATGTGCCACACTGGTGGCTGCGATGTTATTTATAGAAAAAGAGCTTGTATCCCAGGATTTTTTAAATAAACTTTCTGCCTTGCGATCCATGGGATCTTTTAATTGGGAGGAGTCCTCAAAAGAAAGAATCATCTTTTTGGAAACCTTGGCTAACTGCGCATCAATTTTTGGCGCTTCATCCCATTTAAGAATGTTCTCATTCTTAAATGGCAGTCTCCTCCTGATCTCTCCAGAAATAGAAAACCTTCTTTTGGGTTCTTTCCATTCATCCAGAACCAGAGATTGAAAGGCCTCATGAATAGGGAAGACTGTCTTTTCTTTGGATTTAAGCCCTGCAAAGAGCCTATCCTTAGCGATGGGCCTATCCTTAGGAGCGATGTCTTCCTGAACCTCTTCCATACCCAGGGCCTGTCTTACTGCTTCTATAAAAGGGCCCTATTAAGTCTAAATTTTACACCCTTTGATAAATCTCACCCATAGAGTGAGAAGACAACAAAAGGAGGATCAAGTTTAGATGAGTCTTCAGGGCACGCTTGAAACTGTGAGTATTGGGTATGAGTATGAGGTCTTTGCGTAAAGTGTTCCAGAGAACTGGTGCAGCACGAGAGAAGTCTTGAAGGCGGGAGTGGGAGGTTCTGATTATCGAAACTCTATCTGTACCACTTTATCCGTAAGGGTGCTGACCAAAATACTCAAACACCTCAATCATAGCTGGGACAGAAATCATGGGATCTTTCACATGTAAATGTTAAAAGAAAATACCTATAATGCTATAATCTGTACTGATTATTGCCTAGATGGATACCAGTATGCATTATTACTGCTACCAGATGCTCCATAGTCAGCACATGGCATGTACAATTTGTGATTCCCACATGACCAGGTAACACATGCCATTCACCTTCACTTTAGCAGTGTGAAGACCATAGTTTACCACAATTATTACCCCCCCCCCCTATAGAGTGGCTGATGCGAATCTATCTAACTGCATCTACATACATGAAACATGCAGGAATTCTATGCTTTTGGGAATGAGGCATGAGTTGAAGATTCAGCAGGTTGTAGAGTTGGGAGAGCTATTTCAAATCACTTAAAAATTTTGTCTTTCAATGCGTTATATTGTTATATGCTGCTCCAAAGTCTACAGCACAATACCTTGCAACATGCCATGAGTATGTGAAGAAATAAAGGGGCTATCCAGCGGAAAAAAAATTCTTTCAAATGAACAGGTTTTAGAAAGTTAGGCCCCATTCACACGTCCATGTCAGTTTTTACTGTCAGGAAATCCTGATCAGGAGGCCTCAAATGTCATCAGGAAAGTATCAGGATTTCCTGACAGTAATCCGTTTTTACCATCAGGAAAAGCCTTCAGGATTTCCTGATGGAAAAAAAAAGTGATTTCAATATGGTGTAGTATGCCAACACACATCACAAGTACCCACATCACCCGTCGTGTACCCTGCCACCACGTCCCCCTCGTGTACCCTGCCAATGCGTCCCCCTCCTGTACATATTCACAGTCTCCCCCTCATGCCATGTATTATCCTCTAATCTGTTGCAGAACTACAACTCCCATTATGTGATGTAGTCTTGCGTATTACCATGCAAACCATGATGGGAGATGTAGTTCTACTGTGCCCCTGCCTCCCACTTCCTATACTGTGTCATCTTCTAATCTGTTGCAGAATTACAACTCCCATCATGGACTGTTAGCAGGACATGATGGGAGAAGTAGTTCTGCATCCTGAATGGCCACATGTTGCAGAACTACAACTCCCATCATGGACTGTCAGCAGGACATGATGGGAGTAGTAGTTTTAGGGGATAATCTCACCTGTCCTGGATCCTGCTCTGGCCTCCGTAGTCCTCTTCTCCTTTTGATGGTCCCCGAGGTGAGGGGTGGGGGGTGCCGCGGTCCTGGGGGTGGTGATCGGGCTCCTGGCATGGGATTGGGGGTCGCTGAGGGTGCTGAGCTGAGGAGGGGGAAGGGGGGAGAAAAATGGGGGTGCCGGGTGCCGATCACTGAGGTCCGTGGGGGGGAGGGCAGTATGGGGGTGTCGGACGGCGTGCGCTCCGCCCCCGGGGGGGGGGGGGGGGGAAGGCGTAACGGAGGGCATGTGCGGCGGCTGCTGAGGTCCGGGGGCGGAATGAGGGTGCTGGGCAGCGTGCGCTATGGCCCAGGTGGGGGGTGCGGCGGTACGGAGATGCCGCGGCGCGCCAGGGGTCCGAGGGGCAGTATGGGGATCAGGCTGCAGGAGGCCGGGAAAGACCTGAGGCGGCGGAAGGAAGAGGCCGGGAGAACGGAGCAAACCAGCGGAGCAGACCAGGAACAGCAGGAGGCCGGAGCCGGAGGAGACAACGGGTGAGGTTCAGGGGAGAGGGGTACGGGTGGTGGGCAGACAATGCGGAACCCCGGGTGCTTTCCTGATATGCATCAGGAAAGCGTCTGCGGTTCCGGCGTTCCCATAGGCTTCTATGGGGGCGTCCGAGCCGGAATTCCGGACAAAAATAGGACATGTCCTATTTTTTCCGGATCTATTTTCCGGAACGGACACCCTTCCGGAAAAATCCGGAAGGGTGTCCGTGATTAATTAAAGCCTATGGGTCTGGAAATCCGTCCGGATTTCCTGATAGGAAATCCGGGTGGATTTTCCGGACGTGTGAAGGGGGCCTTATACAGATTTGTAATTTACTTCTATTTAAAAATTTCAAGTCTTCCCATATTTATCAGCTGCTGTATGTCCTGCAGGATGTGGTGAATTCTTTTCAGTCTGACACAGCTCTCTCTGCTTAAATATCTGTTTGAGACAGGAACTGTCCAGAGTAGCAGCAAATCCCCAATAAAACATCTCCTGCTCTGCACAGTTAATGTCTAGGACGGGGTGGCAGGAGAAAGAAATGTGTCAGACTGAAAAAAACAACAACATTTCCTGCAGGGCATACAGCAACTGATAAGTACTGGAAGACATAAGATTTGTAAATAGAAGTAACAAATTATAAAAACAATATAACCTTCTGAAAACAGTTGATCTGAAAGATAAAGATTTTTGCTGGCTAACCCCTTTAAGTCTATGATGTATGGACCATGAAACATAAGTGTACCCAATTACATATGTGCTATCATGGATTTTGATGGACTCTGCATATAGAAACATACCTAAATGCGCCCAATGTGAATATCTGTATACAGCGTAGATCAGGGGTGTCAAGCTCAGGCCATCCAGTTGTTCCAACCAAAACTACAATTCCCATCATGCCTGGAAAGCCAAAGCTTTAGCAGGCATACGGCAGGGGGGAATGGGAATGGGTACAATGATAAAAATGACTATAATTGGGATTACTGTAGTTTAGTGGTTTAAATCAGGATGAGCAAAAACATCACACTATATGTCAATGTTTGCGCGTCAGACCACCAATGATATAGTAAGCAGTTTCTGGATCTGATGTCACTCGCTTTCCAGTATAAGTTGTTTCCATAATGCCAGCATGCACTGGTGTTGTATAGTATAGTAAAATTGTTACCCAGCAGATTTATAGCTACTTCTGCACTGAAGAAGCACCTGTCATCTCTGCAATGTTCATAAAAATTTATAGGCGATTATTGGAACGCAAGGAAGACCAGGTTCCAGGAAAGAGCACGTGTCCTTAGCAGTTCTCTGCATTATGTTCAGAATAAAATCACCAGTTTTTACTAGCGTAACTTATTAAAACAACTAAACTAATACTAACTTTTATTAACCTTTTTTTGCATAATAAGGCTGCGTTCACACTACGTATATTTCAGTCAGTATATTTCAGTCAGTATTGCAACCAAAACCAGGAGTGGATTAAAAACACAGAAAGGATCTGTCCAAACCATGTTGAAATTGAGTGGATGGCCGCCATATAACAGTAAATAACTGCCATTATTTCAATATAACAGCCGTTGTTCTAAAATAACAGCAAATATTTGCCATTAAATGGCGGCCATCCACTCAATTTCAACATTGTGTGAACAGATCCTTTCTGTGTTTTTAATCCACTCCTGGTTTTGGTTGCAATACTGACTGAAATATACTGACTGAAATATACGTAGTGTGAACGCAGCCCCCATTTACACTATTCATCGTACAGTAAAAATAAAAAAATATATTCTCTGGGTTACTACAATTAGTAAAGATAGATAAATAGATAGAAAGACAGCCATACTATTTTTAACCCCACAAAAATAGAACAGAACAAAAACAGAACAGAAAAAAAAACAACAACAAAAAACTGTCACCACGGTCTAAGATAGCTTTCTCATTTTTCTTGTGACAGAGCTGGGTGTGGGCAATTTTTTTTAGAGAAAATGTTTAGTTTTTATGGATACCATTTTTTATTCATATATACAAAAAAATTGGTTTCTTTTTTATGCAACAAATCATTTTGTAACAATAACAAATGTCATTTTATTTTGGGAAGAAAGCTGGGGATATTTTTTTTAAATTATATTTTAGTTAACATTTTTTCTTTTTACTTTCTAGTTCCAATCAGTACTAGTGTAGTGCAATGTATTGTATCTGTAAGCATTATGCTGGCATGGCTGTGTAGAGCCATGGGGTAGATGCCATTGGCTAATCTGTTACACGCCACAGTGAAATCACTGCACATATTACAAGAATAAATAAGCTCACTTTGGCCTTTTCACTCCAGTGTGAGACTGGTACCACTGAAATGTTAAGACTGCAGCAGCTTTGACCCGTGTTTGGTACCCTAAATTTAAATGGACACGGTCCAATATATAATGTTAAATCAGCAGGAAAAGTTATATACTACAACTTTGCTTCAAGTGCCCCAGTGCCCTGCTGCAGCTAAGTAAACTAAGGGCCCTGATACATGGAGCGATAATCAGCAAAATCAGGCGATTCAGAAAATTATCACTGTAATAAAGACAACCATCATCGGCTGATTGTTTATTTCAGCCCCAAAATCACTGGCAACCAGTGACCAGTAACATACTTAATAAGGGTGAAAAAAAGACAAGAGTTTATCAAGTTCAACCTATAGAAACCCTACTATGTTGATCCAGAGGAAGGCAAAAACTCTTATGAGGCAGATGACAATTGCCCCATCACAGGAGAAAAATTCCTTCCCGACTCCAATGGCAATCAGAACAATCCCTGGAGAACCGCCCTATCACATGAAATCTAATGCCCATAACTTGTAATATAAATTTTTTTAAGAAAAGCATCCAGGCCTCCCTTGAACTTATTTAATGAAATAGCCATGACAACATCATGTGGCAGAGAGTTCCACAGTCTTACCGCTCGTACAGTAAAGAATCCACATCTGTCCTGATAGTGAATCCTTCTTTCCTTTAGATTTAGAGGATGCCCCCTTGTTATGGTTACAGGCCTAGGAGTAAAAACATCACTACAAAGATCTCTGTACTGTCTATTCATATATTTGTACATTGTGATCACATCGCCCCTAAGACGTCTTTTTTTTCTAGAGTAAATAGCCCCAAGCCTGATAACCTGTCCTGGTACTGTAACCCACCCATTCTCTTAATGACCTTTGTTGCCCTCCTCTGCACCCGCTCCAGTTCAGCTGTGTCCTTCTTATATACCGATGCCCAAAACTGTACACAGTATCCCATATGTGGCAAAAAGAGGCAAAGCTATGTTCTCATCTTTAGCATCTATACCTCTTTTGATGCATCCTATTATTTTATTAGGCAGCCGCTGCCTGGCACTGTTCACTAAAGTTGAGTTGAGTTTACTGTCCACCAATACCCCCAGGTCCTTTCCTGAAGCATTTTTTACCCCACTGATTTATGGACTTGAATGTTTTTTAGGCGCTGCCTCACTTATTGTTGTGTTAGGCAGGTGAAATTTATGGGAGGATTTACATCATCCCTAGTCATGTCATCTGTTATGGGATGAATATTGAGAGAAATGCAAGGTCACCGGACAAAAAATTTGTTGCCCCTAAAGAAATCAAGAAAATCATAATTTATTAGTGTGTAACTCCACCTCTGGCCTTGATAACCCGTCACAATGTTCGCTCGCTAACAGGATGGGAAGGACCTTCCTTCACTGACTGCTGTAGTTCGGGTTTAGAAGCTATTATGATCCACAAGCCGTAAAACTCGTCTCCAGTCCCTTTTAGTTAGGATACTTTTCTGACCACAATTCTGACGTAGTGTTTCATGGCTACATGTATAACACCACTGCTTGTAGACATGTTGAACATTCTACTGCGAAACACAATCCAGCAACTTCACTTGCTGTATGGCCAAGGGCACAGCCAAACACGATTATCCTTTTTGCCACTCTGTCACATCCTTACATTTACCCATGTTTACATACAATTACTGCTTGACACAAACTGTCTAATTGATCGCTACTGCTTTATGATCACAGAGACAATGCGTGCACATTTGCCCCATCTGCACAGACTCAACCATTTATCTGTGTTTGCGCACTAGGGTAAGTAAATTTTTCTCCGATAGGCTTATTTAGTAGATTGGTCTTTTTCTCATCCCCTCCACCATTACACCCAGATTTTTGAGGGGACCAACATTTTCAGTTTTAAAGGGAAACTCCAGGTAGAGGTAAACAAAAAAAAAATAACTTGCTGCAGAAGCATATGGCATTGCTTACCTGTATATCCCAGTTTTGAAACTACCAAAAATCCATTTGTTTTGGGAGGTTTTGTTCTGTATTTTGTTTGTTTCTTGGTTGAGCAGTTGTACATAGTACTACAGGCTCCAGAATGCAATGCTTTCCCTAAGCTGGTCATCCCAGTCCCCCACCCTGCACATTCCCTGCCCAAATCTGTTGCAGAACATCTAGGCTGTGTTCGCACATTGCAGTTTTATTGTGTTACTAAATTATTTGCACAATTATAGATCTTAGATCTTGAGATTACTACAGGTGATTGTTGTGTGACCTGTGCAGAGGTCATTGAACAGGAAGCTTTGACCATCCCTATATTGTGAATAGTCTGATCCAATCTTATATACATATAGATGTCACCTTTTATTGTAATCCCTGAGAAGAGATTTCTACTGAACACCAAGTGTAAGCCTATTCAGCCTAGTGATCAGGCTGAAAACTAAATTGCTTTAAAATGTTTAACATAAAAATTAGATTTAAACAATAGGTCATTTTTTATTTTTTTTAAGCAAAGCTAAACTATATTCCTATAAGCCCTTTCAGCACCTTATGATAAATATGAGTTTTAGCTCCAAGAGATTTCAGTGAACGATCAAGGAATTTTGTTGTATATTGTGATATGCTCATACGGCAGTGAGTGGCAAAGTGTCATGTTCTTCAAATAGATCATCACAGAAAAAAAATAAAAATCCTGTAATGCAATCCATTTTGCAAATAAGCCAGGGACTGGCTTTAAGGTCTTGACTTATCTGTCTACATTGCCCATCTCTTGCCAGGATGAAAGGTACAATTAATTTTCTGAAAAGAGATCCAATTTCTTCTGTCTCTTTAAAGAGTACTCCTGTCCAGTATGAACTAGACCTCTAATAATAACACTTGTATACCTATATACCTAAAACTCTAACATTTGTCATACAATATAGAGTTTGTAGATACTTAAACATTTAGGTTTCCTAGTAAGGGTAACCATTTGTTCTGTGTGTACTGGATATGTGAACACTTCAAAAGATATAGCTGTATGGAAGGCCAAAGATAGTCAATCAATATGCAAGATATACAGCCCTTTACAAGAACTCATTGGCAGTAAATAAAGTGACCCCAGTTTCGTCTGGAGCAACTCAGAACATAATGACAAAATATTAATATGGTAATATTAAGAAAAACAAGCAAATGGTGTAGATGCATCATACATAAACCAGGGAGACAACACTCTGAACAAAACTAAGGGTACAACTGTATAATTGGAGACACATAGTACCTCTCTTTTGTGTGAGAAGGTTCTCAGTTCACCCTTGCTGAGAGCCATGGTGCTACTTGTACCAAACAAATAGATAAGTACAGGACTGAGTGGAGGTGTACACAAATACTATGTGAAAAGCTCCTTTGATTGAACTGAGCATTATATGGTTATCATATACCATTTATTAAATATTGGTCTGTGTTCACTTACGATTGTGCACATTATAAGGACTGATATAATCGATATAACAAAAATAAATGTCAGTCCATTGCTATACAGACTTCCAAACACCTGAACCAATTTACCAGGGCTGCTTTAACCATAACGCATGAGTATAGACATAGTTTTCTTCCTGACACCAGCCCTTTACATTCAAGTACTGGAAAGGGGATCATAGGAGAAAAGCAGGAAGCTCTCTCCCTTGATGCACAGCTCAAAAGTGTACTTGAAAAAAAAGAAAATCGGCAATGCAATCGCCTTCATAAAATAATTATTGTGCACATTCCTGCACTGTAATAATTTTTGTGTACAATTGGAGCTCCACTTAAACCAAGGGGAAAGGAAGATTTAACATTGGTCCTTCCATATGTTTTAGTGTCTAAAAGTTTATCTCTCCATGTAATAAAGAAGATCATCGGCTGATCATGTCTTTTGGTCCTGTCCTGAAATCCTTGGCCCTCAGGCATGCATCATTATTTGTAATAGTGATGCAAGGCAGATGGCTAATGAATGTGCAAAGAAAATAATAAAGATCGTACATTACTTCTCCATACTGTATGGACATTGCTAAAAATCTCCGTGCAGCCTTTGCGGCACAATAATTGAGTCATCTAATAGGCTCAGTAAATCAGCACCAATCTAGCAGATCGGCACTCATTTACTATAGTCATCGGGCCCGTCTAATACGGCCCATACACTGAATACTTATCTCAATTCAAAATCTCATTGATGTGTGACTGGAGAACCTGTCCAGACCAGTTCTTATGGTAACAGACTACAATCTCTGTAGCCTGATCCTACAATTCTGTTACTATTAGAGATGAGCGAACCGGGTTCGGGTCCATCCGAACCCGATCGTTCGGCATTTGATTAGCAGTGGATGCTGAACTTGGATAAAGCTCTTAAGGTTGTCTGGAAAACAAGGATACAGCCAATGACTATATCCATGTTTTCCACATAGCCTTAGGGCTTTATCCAAGTTCAGCAGCCAACGCTAAACAAATGCAGAACGTTCGGGTTCGGATGGACTCGAACCCGAACCCGGTTGGCTCATCTCTAGTTGCTATTCATTTGTCCTCTACTTCTTGCTACTAAACCAAGGTAGTATAAATATGGGATCACACTGAAAGAGGCTGGACAACAGGACCAGACTAGTTCATCTGAAGCTTGTTATCATGGGGACACCTAGGTCTGTACAGCAGCTGTAGACACAAAACAACTAAAGATACAATGGAGAATAAAACGTTGCAAACATCTTATTAAAAAAAAAAAAAAAATAACATGCTTAACCCCTTAAGGACAGAGCCTGAAATGGCCTTAATGACAGAGACAAATTTTATGAATATGACCAGTGTCACTTTATTCATTAATAACTTCGGGATGCTTTTACCTATCCGGCTGATTCTGAGATTGTTTTCTCGTGACATATTGTACTTTACATTTCTGGTAAATTGGAGTCGATAATCATAACAAATCTTTATGAAAAAAACCCAAATAATGTGAAAAAATGTGAAAAACTGCATTTTTCCAACTTTGAAACTTTTTTGCGTATACAGAAAGTGGTTATACCACATAAATTATATATTAAATAGCATTAGCAACATGTCTACTTTATGTTGGCGGCATTTATTAAACGATCTTTAATTTTTTTTAGACAATAGGAAGCTTAAAACATTAGCAGCAAATTTCCAAATTTTCAGTAAAATTTCAAAATCAGATATTTTTAGGGACCTGTTCAGGTTCAAAGTGTATTTGAGGGGCCTGTATGTTAGAAAGCCCCACAAAGCACCCCATTTCAGAAACTGCACCCCCCACACTCTGCAAAAGCATATCCAGAAAGTGTTTTAACCCTTTAGGGGAGTCACAGAAATAAAAGCTAAGTGTGTAAGAAATTTGAAAATTTTAATTTTCTGTGCAGAGATTTTATTGTAATCCAATATTTTTCATAATTATAAACCTATTACCAGAGAAATGCACCCTAATAATTATTGCCCCGTTTCTGCAGTTTACAGAAATACCCCATATGTGGCCCTATTGCGCTATTTGACGCAACCACAAGCCTCAGATACAAAGGAGCGCCTAGTGAATTTCAACGCCTCCGTTATATTTGGTCATTTCTGACTGTACCACTTCAGGTTGGCAGAGGCTCTGGGGTGCCAAAACCTAAAAAACACCCCTAAAGGGACACCATTTAGAAAACTAGACCCCTCAAGGAATGTAACAAGGGGTGCGGTGAGCATTTGGACCCCACAGGTGCTTCACAGATTTTCCGAACAATATGGCGTGAAAAAAGAAAAATTTATTTTTTACACTAAACCGTTGTTCTAGCCTTCAATTTTTCATTTTCTTAAAGGGATAAGAGGAAAAAAAAAGACACAAAATGTGTAGCGCAGTTTCTCCCGAGTACGGAAATACCCCACATGTGGCGATAAAGTGCCAAGGGGGCGCAGGACGAGCCTCCAAAGGGAAGGAGCACCAATTGGCTTTTGGAAGCTGAATTTCACTGGAAAGGATTTCAAGGGCCATGTCGCATTTACAGAGCCCTCGTGCTGCCAAGACACTGGAAACCCCCCACAAGTGATTCCATTCTGGAAACTACACCCCTCAAGGAATCTAACAAGGGGTTCAGTGAGCATATGGACCCCACTGGTGACGGGCACAAATGTGGAACAATGTGACGTGAAAGGGAAAAATTTCATTTTTTCACTTTCATGGCACAAATGTGCCCGTCATCAAGGGGTTCATATCCTCACTGCACCCCTTGTTAGATTCCCTGAGGGGTGTAGTTTCCAGAATGGGGTCACTTGTGGGGGGTTTCCAGTGTTTTGGCAGCACGAGGGCTCTGTAAATGCGACATGGCGTTCATCATCCATTCTAGCCAAATCCAACCTCCAAAATCCAAATGGCGCTCCTTCCCTTCGGAGGCTTGCCCTGCGCCCACATGGCGCTTTATGTCCACATGTGGGGTATTTACGGACTCGGGGGAAATTGCTCTACACATATTGTGTGTTTTTTTCTCTTTTAACCCCTTGTGAAAATGATAAATTCAAGGCTAAACCAACATTATAGTGTAAAAAATGTAATATTTCATTTTCACGCCACATTGTTCCACATTTGTGTCCGTCACCAGTGGGGTCCATATGCTCACTACACCCCTTGTTACATTCCTTGAGGGGTGCAGTTTCCATAATGGGGTCACTTGTGGGGGGTTTCAACTGTCTTGGCAACACAGAGGCCTTTTGAATGCAACATGGCCCCTCAAAATCCATTCCATCCAAATCCAGCCTTCAAAAACGAAATGGCGCTCCTTCCCTTCGGAGGCTTGCCCTGCGCCCACATGGCGCTTTATGTCCACATGTGGGGTATTTACGGACTCGGGGGAAATTGCTCTACACATATTGTGTGTTTTTTTCTCTTTTAACCCCTTGTGAAAATGATAAATTCAAGGCTAAACCAACATTATAGTGTAAAAAATGTAATATTTCATTTTCACGCCACATTGTTCCACATTTGTGCCCGTCACCAGTGGGGTCCATATGCTCACTACACCCCTTGTTACATTCCTTGAGGGGTGTAGTTTCCATAATGGGGTCACTTGTGGGGGGGTTTCAACTGTCTTGGCAACACAGAGGCCTTTTGAATGCAACATGGCCCCTCAAAATCCATTCCATCCAAATCCAGCCTTCAAAAACGAAATGGCGCTCCTTCCCTTCGGAGGCTTGCCCTGCGCCCACATGGCGCTTTATGTCCACATGTGGGGTATTTACGGACTCGGGGGAAATTGCTCTACACATATTGTGTGTTTTTTTCTCTTTTAACCCCTTGTGAAAATGATAAATTCAAGGCTAAACCAACATTATAGTGTAAAAAATGTAATATTTCATTTTCACGCCACATTGTTCCACATTTGTGCCCGTCACCAGTGGGGTCCATATGCTCACTACACCCCTTGTTACATTCCTTGAGGGGTGTAGTTTCCATAATGGGGTCACTTGTGGGGGGGTTCAACTGTCTTGGCAACACAGAGGCCTTTTGAATGCAACATGGCCCCTTAAAATCCATTCCATCCAAATCCAGCCTTCAAAAACCAAATGGCGCTCCTTCCCTTCGGAGGCTTACCCTGCAACCGCATGGCGCTTTATGTCCACATGTGGGGTATTTCCGTACTCAGGGGAAATTGCTCTACACATTTAGTGTTTTTTTTTATCTTTTAGCCCCTTGTGAAAATGAAAAAATCATGACAAGATTAATGATTTAGAGTAAAAATTTTACAAAAATTACACTAAATGTTGGTCTAGCCTTGATTTTTTCCATTTCCACAAGGGGTTAAAAAAGAAAATGAACACAAAACGTGTAGGGTAGTGTCCCCTGAGTACGAAAATACCCCACATGTGGACATAATGTGCCATATGGGCACAGGGCAAGCCACCAAAGGGACAGAGCGCCATTTAGAGGCTGGAATGGAGGATGGAGGCCATGTCGCAATTACAAAGCTCCTGTGCTGCCAGGTCAGTAGAAACCCCCGACAAGTGACCCCATTCTGGAAACTACACCCCATAAGGAATCTAACAAGGGGTGCAGTGAGCATATGGACCCCACTGGTGACAGGCACTTACGTAAAACATGTGCCGAGAAAATAAAAAATACCATTTTTTTCATTTTCACGTCCCAAATGTGGCCGTCACCAGGGGGCCATATCCCCGCTGCCCCCCTTGTTAGATTCCTTATGGGGTGTAGTTTCCAGAATGGGGTCACTTGTGGGGGGTTTCTACTGTCCTGGCAGCACAGAGGCTTTGTAATTGCATCATGGCATCCTCTAATGGGAATGGCGGCCATACCTACTTAGCTGGGGAAAAGGGACAATTCTAATTTATTTTGGGGGTATTAGGCCAATTATTAGTTTATAAGGTTGAAAATGACAGGTGTCCATCAAATTCAACCTGTGTTGATCCAGAGGAAGGCAAAAAAAAACCCTCATAAGGCAGACGACAGTAGCCTCATCACAGGGGAAAAATTCCTCCCCGACTCCATAATGGCGATCAGAATAATCCCTGGACCAACGTGACCCCTGAAATAGGAATAAGGGACAGAATTTAGATAATGTAGAACTCCAGTGACGTGTGGTGCGCCTTGAAGCGATCCAGTATGCAGAGGCCGGGGGATCAGGACAGGTGGCACACTGGTAAATGTTGTCCTTCCTGATCCCCCTGTTACCCCACACTCTGCACTTCTTCTGGGGTCTCCCTTTCTCCAGTGTGGGGGACGTCACCTGGAAAATGTTGTCCTGGTGCGATACGGGGTCCCACATATCCAGAAGCGCTGGGTCCGCTCCATGGCTGCTAAATATTAGGGCGCTATTACTACTTCTGATATGTTCGGATCGTGCCGCAAGCTACAGGGCAGCGAGGGACCGGAAGAGGGGGCGCTGGTATAAAAGTTATCCCCGTACAGGTGGTGACCTTTATCCAGCAGTGGGAAGATCAGTTCCCGGACGACCTTCCCACTAACTCCGAGGATGGGGGGGGGGGGGGGGGGGGGGAGGGGGGCATCTGGGGCTGGATTCGGGTGTCCCTTCATACACTCTAAGGGTATGTGCACACTGCGGAATCGCGACAGATAACCCTTCGTGCATTCCACAGTTGGCACCTGCCGGCGGAGTGATGCAGGCGCGCGTCTCCGTCCGTGTCATAGACTCCATTCTATGCACGGGCGGATTCCGCTCTCCGTCCAACGTGTTCATTCTTTGGACGGACGACGGAATCCGCCCATGCATAACATGGAGTCTTTGACACGGGTGGAGACGCGCGCCCGCATCAGTCCGCCGGCGGGTGCCAGCTGCGGAATGCACAAAGGGTTATCCTTCGCCATTCCGCAGTGTGCACGTACCCCAAATCTGTAAGTGTACCCTGAGGTACTCTCACAGAGTTAGTAGAATTTCACTCCATACCGCCATCTCTTATTGGGACGGTACTGGCGGAAAAGACGTGTCTGGGGGGCAGCGTACGCTACGCTACCCCCAGACACGTCACTGGATGATGAGGATGAATGGAGGAAAGAAGGATCCCCCCATTCATCCTCACTGGCTGTTTCGGTGTCGGAGGCAACAATAGCGTATGCGTCCGATACCGAAAACACCCTGGGGGCCATCTTTATATGGGGACTAGTATATGGGGTATGTAGTGGTGTAGTGTCAAACTTTATTCAATGTAATGTAGTGTTTTTTACGTGTTTTTTTTACAGTAAGTATAAAAAAAAACCTACGCCAACAAAGGCGTTGCTGATAAATGCCGCACTTATGCGCGACACTTATAAGCAGACCGTGGCAGTAGATTACAGAAAAAAAACACCCTACGCCAAAAAGGAGGAGTTGCTGATTAGCAGCGCACTTTCGTGCGATGCTGATCAACACTCAGCGGCGATAGGGTGCGGAAAATAGAAAAAAAATAATTTGGAAAAAAAAAAAAAAAATTTTTCTATATTCTGAATATCCCTGTAGCTGCTGATAAGTGTATTACACATATCAGCCGCTAGGGGGCAGCAGAGCGCAAAATCCGGAAATTGACGAGGCTGGAGCCGAAAATAGCCGAGAGAAGACGACGGGGACCTCCGGAAAGACCCGAAGACCGAACGTAATGACGGAGGACGCCGCGAACCCGGAAGACGCCGATCAGGAGCCCGGGACAGGTGAGTAATGTACAAATACCTGCTCAGGACCCCTCCGCTACCTAGCTGAGGGGTCCAGGGCAGGTATTTATTATTTTGTGGGACTCTGATCGCCGTGCCACCGGCCCGATCGCCGTGAACGGCCGGCCGGCCGTTCACGGCGATCGGGCCGGTGGCACGGCGATCAACATTACTTTTTACAGTAATGGCGGTCGGCGCCGTCCTCGGACAGCACCGACCGCCATTTTTTTCCGGGTCATCGGGTCACCGATGACCCGGAAAGGTTCCGATCGCCACTATTGGCTGATCTGAATTGATTAGCCAATAGCGGCGATCGTAAGCACGGGGGGTGTTAACCACCCCCCGTGCCGTGAAGCTATGATGGCCTGCTATGATTTATAGCAGGCCATCTTCCCCGACCGCTGTGTGTGAACACGCAGCGATCGGGGAAACATCGGGCGTAAATTTACGCCCTGATGCGCTAAGTACCAGGGCGCGAGGGCGTAAGTTTACGCCCGATGTCGTTAAGGGGTTAATACTAATGTATCATTCTATTTTGTCTGAAGTACCATGAGACAATTGTCGATGCTAATGAATTTTAAACCTTTTCTTCTACTCATCGTCTGTGTGTGACAGCTGACCCAGGACGTTAAGTCCCCCACCATATAATTAGCCCCCTGACAATATGCTAAACATCACACACAAGCTAGGTCTAGTAGCTGCAATTTCAATAATTAGTTCCACACATGGCTCAGAGTATTATGGTAATACTTAAGCAATGTTATTGCGATAACAAAACTACCAGGAGATAACTTTTCCCACATTGATTCATTAGAGATGATACACTTAAGCCCAGAGACGTGTTATATGAATAGCTGGAAAGCATTTTCTATCCAGCTGAAGCTATAACACAGATGCATCTTTTCATAAACTAGATAAGGACATGTTCAGCTCTTCTTACTTGCTAAGCTGGGTGTCATATCCAAGTCGCTGACACGAACATCAGTAACAGCAGAACATGCCTAATTACAAACACAACCTTATAAAGAAAAGTTATGAATGCTCACCAGCTCGATCATAGAGAATATGGGAACGCTGTAAACCTTCCTTAATGTGCTCTTCCTTTATAATCCTTCCCTGTGTCGGTGAATGTGGTCCTGCAGCAAGTCTAGACTGGACGGACAACTGCAGGCCATTCAGTCCCGTTCTGGCATCGCCATCACAAAGATGTGCTAAAGTTGTTAAAGCTTTCGCCTCTATATACATTGGACATCTAAAAGAAAATCATAAAAATAGCAAAGTCACAATTGTAACGTAAAAAGTTACTCTTTTATATATTTATATAGAGAAAAAAAATTATTTTGCAAAAGATTTGCAACTGGACCAGTTGATAACCAGTAACACGAGGTGTGAAAGATTTAGGATATAATACCATTCAAGACAATTGATGCTAAGGACAAATACCAGCATCATAACACTAAACGGCAACTGTCAATCAGCCAACATAGTCAACGTGCAAAGTATTGGATCTATAAATATAAATGAGATGTCAGGAAACTATTACCTATTCCACATTACAGGAAAAAAAATACTGTATTTTCTGGCGTATAAAGCGACTTTTTAACCCAAAAAAATCTTCTCAAACGTCGAGGGTCGTCTTATACACCGGATATGGTTGCAGCATACGGTGGGGGAGCTCAAAAATGGCCGCATCCCCACCATATTCAGCGACCCCTGTAAAATAAAAAACAATTTAACTCACCTGTGACCCGTTCCTGGCACAAGCAGTGTGATGCATACTGCCTACGCCGGAAGTCCCCGAACCCTCTGTCATTCTCCCAAAGCTCTCCCGGCAGCCGAGCGTCTCCAAGCTTCTCCAATGAGATGCTGGGCTGGGCCGTTTAACTGCAGCTTACCCCTGCCTGACCGCAGCAGGGCTCCAGCTAGTAAACCCTGCTGCAGTCAGGCAGGGGTTAAGACTTTCCAGTGTATAAGACAAACCCCTGAAAATCTTCTTAAAAGTCAGGGGTCGACTTATATGCCCAGTCATCTTATATGCCGGAAAATATGGTACACATGAGAGGAATACAGAAAATGACTGTTTCAGGGGAATTAAAGGGATAATCTGGCCTTGTTTTATATATATAGCTGTTCTGAAAATAATAAGAAACCTATTCTTAATAGATCACTGATCCCAGGGAGACCATCCAAAGATAACACTGTCAGCTGCTGGTTAAAGTGCTCAATGCAGTGAAATCCTAGATGCATTGCTCCCTGGGAAACATGAATACGCAAAAAAAAAAAAAAAAAAAAAAAGAGCCCGTGGAGTCTCATTTATGGTGCGTTCACACCTACAGGATCTGCAGCTGATTTTCTGCAGCAGATTTTATTTAAATAACTGAACACAGCATCAAATCTGCTGCAGATCCTGTAGGTGTGAACGCACCCTTAAGAGTCTTAAAACACATGACTAGCCAGATAGTGGTCAGGAGAGTGAGCTGGGAGACGTTCTCCGTGTTATGTGACCTGGATGGCTGCATAATGTCTATGTAGCTGCTCGTGTTGGATGGACACAAGGAAAGAAGTGGAACACATGGTTCTCCTTGCTGGTTCTTATGATCGGTCAGGTCTGAACACTAAGACCCCAAGGATCAAAACTTTCGACATGTCTCTATGACATGAAAAAAAATTGGCAGAACCCCTATGTCTCTGTTGCACGCTGCATGTGGCTTAAGTACAGAGACCATGGGGAGATTTATCAAACTAGTGTAAAGTAGAATTGTCTTAGTTGGCCCTAGCAACCAATCACATTACACTTTTTATTTCTCACAGATTCTTTGAAAAATAAAAAGTGTAATCTGCGTGGTTGCTCGGGGCAACTAAGACAATTCTATTTTACACTTGTTTGATAAATCTCCCCCCATGTCTCGAAGGACACCTTAACGTGGTGACATGGTACACTCTGTTTAATCAAATAGTTTGCTAAGGTCCTCATTTTTTAATATTTATAGGGCAGGTTTTTATCGTGTGTACACTGGGGTAGTATATATGGTAAGCGTTGCACCTGTAAGTTGCTGTTGCACTTTTTTTGTTGGTATGTACTTACGCCATATGCAGTGTGTAACCTACAGTGTGAACAGAGGCATAGGGGTGCTGACAATTTTTGCTTTTTTTGTTGTTGTATGGGGGGGGGGGGGTGTTCTACCTCCTGTTGGCTTGCACTCCACCCATGTCTCTTGGGTGGTATAAATAGAGATTTGGCTTCTATCTGTCCATTGTAGGCTTATTGTTAGCCCAAGAGTGGCCATTGCTAGCGGGCCATTCCATCCAAACTGAGCTAAACCATTTTTTTTTTTAATTATTAATTTTATAACTTTACCCTCACTGATAAAAAGTTAAATCTACATATTTTTGATAGGTCATGACAGATATCTGAAGAAAAAAAATTAACCATTTTGGGGTGTCTGAAGAGCATGACTACAGTGATAATGGATCATATGATTTTTGGCTTATTTCCAGCTGACTGTTGTAGCTACTTAACAGTGGTTTATTGTTCAGCAATTTAGAAGGGAAGTAGACTGAACATTGTTATAACATCTACATATTTTACCTAACTGGAAATTTTATTACTTTCTGTATTATAACAGTTCTACTAAACAACCCCCAGCTTGTAACACCCGTAAAAAACGATACAAAAGTTTATGCTGTGATCTAACTAAACTGTTTCGTACAAAACCCATTGGTGAAAGTAAGGCTATGGACATGCCAGTTAACAACATTAAATTGTTTAAGGTTTTTTTAAATTTATTTCATCCTTAATTCAGTGTTACGGGTGTTACACATTTACTGTTACGGGTGTTACCATTCACACTCATAACACCCGTAACATAAACATGCATTTGTTTGAAGCCATTCTACTCCTGTTAGTCTAGTTATTGGCTGGATATTTTTATTTAACACAATCACCATTGTTTTCAACAGTGAAAATTAATAATTTTTAAAGGAAAATTTTATGGCTTTGGGCCCAACATTTTCATTCAAACCTAGCAAAGTAAAACAAAAGAAAAATCCCAAGACTTCACTTGTGGAAAATTATATGATAAATTGATGGTTAAGCTTGCCAGGGTAAAATTTTAGGTTTCACCCTGAAGTTGGCACCTTAAGTGTTTAAAATTAGTTTAAAGCGACTCTGTACCCACAATCTGACCCCCAAACCGCTTGTACCTTCAAATAGCTGCTTTTAATCCAAGATCTGTTCTGCGGTCCGTTTGGCAGGTGATGCAGTTATTGTGCTAAAAAACAACTTTTAAACTGGCAGCCCCGTGCCCTACGGGTGTGGCCTAGATTGTGTATGCATTAGGAATGCTCCAGGCAGATTGCCTCCTATTCCCCACCTGTGGCAGCCCGCCACATGGGCTGGATTGTTAAGACACCTGTGCAAATGTTCAGCATGGAGAAAATGTTCCAGTGGCATTCCTAATGATGAAGAGGGTGGGGAGGAGGGACGGAGGGGTGGTGCAAAGTTAGGGCACAGATACTCCCCTAGGGCACGGGCTGCAAGTTTAAAAGTTGTTTTTTGGACAACAATCATCTGCCGAATGGACCACACAACAGATCTTGGATTAAAAGCAGCGATCCGAAGGTACAAGTGGTTTGGGGGGGGGGGGGGGGGGGTCCGATTGTGGGTACAGAGTCGCTTTAACACTTTTTTTTTTTTTTATTGGTTTTTATGTTTCAAAATGCAAATATTATAAGGTCACAGAGGACCTTAAAGGGGTTATCCAGTGCTACAAAAGCAAGGCCACTTTTGCCCCACTCTTGTCTCCAGGTCAGGTGTGGTTTGCAATTAAGCCCCATTTACTTCAATGGAACTGAGTTTCAACCCCCACCGAATCTGGAGACAAGAGAGGGCGAAAAGTGGCAATGTTTTTCTAGCGCTGGATAACCCCTTTAAAGGGGTTATCCAGCGCTACAAAAACATGGCCACTTTCTTCTAAAGACAACACAACTCTTGTCTCCAGTTCAGGTGTGCTTTGCAATTAAGCTCCATTAACTTCAATAGAAAGTATAGCAAATCCTAGGGCTGGGCGGTATACCGTCAAAATACCGATACCGTCTCTGGCGTCGGTTAACCGACCTCAACTCTGCCAGGACGGTATCTGCGGTATTTCTCCCCTCCCTCCTCCTCCTCCTCACCCTGCGGCCGCATGCTCTGCTCCCCTCTGTTAATCTTCCTGAGGAGGAAGACTGGAGATGTGACAGGCTGCGCACAGGCGTGCTGTGTGCTCAGTGCTGCTGCTGCTTCCGAGCGGCTCTGGAAGCTGCACGGCGTACCCTGCCTCCCCTCTCCCGTACATAAAGTGGCTGCTGGGGTCAGGTATGGGTCAGCATATCCTCCCCCCACCGGGCACCGCACTCTGTCCCGCACAGGAATCCTCCTCGCCTCATCTTTTGACAGTGGTGAAGCAGCCGTGTGTGACGATCTGCCCGGGACGCTGCCGGCAGATATATGTGCTACAGCACTGAGTGACAGGGGGCAGAGGATTCCTTCCTGTGAGGGAGAGAGAGGCCGGGGGAGCATGGAGGTGCTGACCTATAGCTGACCCCAACTGTATGTGCGGGAGAGGGGGGGGAGGGGGGGGCAGGGCAGCATGTGACAGTGACTGGGGGCAGATATTAGATAGAAAGGTATAGGAGCTAGAGAGATAGATAAATGATAGATGTAATGATAGATAGATAGATAGATAGATAGATAGATAGATAGATAGATAGATAGATAGATAGGAGATATCTACTGTCTACCTATCTATCTATCTATCTATCTATCTATCTATCCCCTATCTATCCCCTATCTATCCCCTATCTATCCCCTATCTATCTATCTATCTAGTAAGTAGATAGCCCACGGCACTCAAAGGGTTAATGGTGCGTAATGTACTGTAGATTTATTCAAAAAAACAGTGCAGCGTTTTTTTTTTATAAATCTGCGTTTTGCACCGTTAACCTTTTGAGTGCAGTGGGCTATCTACTTACTATTTGAATATGGTCAAGAGTCAAGACCTAGGTCCGCTGGCACCAGCCCAACGCCAATTGAGCAGTGCTGCTTTTTCTCTTTTTTTGTATCTATCTATCTATCTATCTCCTATCTATCTATCGATCTATCTCCTATCTATCTCCTATCTATCCATCTCCTATCTGTATGTGTGTATGTGTGTATATATAATATATACACACACACACACTGGGGTAGATTTCTCAAACATGGTGTAAAGTGAAACTGGCTCATTTGCCCCTGGCAACCAATCAGATTCCACTTTTCATCCCTCACAGACTTTGAAAAATGAAAGGTGGAATCTGATTGGTTGCTAGGGGCAACTGAGCCAGTTTCACTTTACACCATGTTTGAGAAATCTACCCCACAGTATATAGATAGATATAGCAAAAAATATAGGCAGCACAATAAACAAACTGTGGGTGGCAGCAGATGAATCCCAGACCTTGGATCAAGTCAGCTAGTAAAAATATTCTGATGGTAATACAAACGTGAAAACGTGGATTTATTCCATATAACAATGTGCAGCAAACTTCACAAGTAATATACAACGTTTTGGCATCTCCTACACCATTTTCAAGTGGCACTTTTAAATGGTGTAGGAGATGCCAAAACGTTGTGTACTACTTGTGAAGTTTGCTGCACATTGTTATATGGAATAAATCCACGTTTGTATTACCATCAGAAAATGGGGTTTTCAAAAGGGGTGTGGCTTTTAAAAGGGGCGTGTCATAATTATCGTTCAATTTATCGTTACCGCCGCTACATGTACGATAAACCGCGATATTGATTTAGGCCATTATCACCCAGCCCTAGCAAATCCCCACCCAAACTTGAGACAAGAGTGGTGCTGTCTCTGGAAGAAAGTGGCCATGTTTTTGTAGCACTGTGCAACCCTTTAAAAGTGTAATAAACAGTAAATAAACTTTATATTGACCATAAAATAGTTAGAAATGAAAGTAATGAAAATATACTCTAAAAAGAGAAAACAAAAATACATAAGAGCTATTACTAAGTAAAAAAAATAAAAATAAAAAAAATAAAAATGGTTGCCTGATGATGTACTGTAATATAGCCACAAACATCATATGATGGTATTTTCAGGGGCAGTCAGAGGAGTTTATTAACATTTCGATGAGCTGTTAAGCATGTGTAATAGTGGAGTAAAGTAACTGTATTACATATATTGTGTTTTAAAATGTATAGAGAATAGCCCAACATACAGCAACCTAAGAGAACTGGGTATTAGTAAGCAGTGTCGGACTGGCCCACCAGAGGGCCGGAGGATCCTCCGCTGGGCCCCCAGCTTAAGACCCTGCACAAACACTTACTGACATGTCGTGTCTCACTGGTGGGCCCCAGGATCATTTCCTCTGGTGGGTCCCAGATACCCCAGTCCGATGCTGTTAGTAAGAGTGAGATATTCAGACCATGGGGCACAGTGAGACTTAACTGAGGGATAATGTTTAGTTTTCCTTGCATGAAAAAGTTCCATTTGATAAGACTGATTGACTAATCTAAGAGTCTGGCAGTGGAGGGAAGTTTCCATTTTGCTATAGTAACCTAGCTGCCAATATTATATGACTGACTACTATTCTTAATTGCGGGGGACACCTGTGGGATTGAAAAAAAACACACAGTTAAAGGGTCAGGGGCTAAGCATTTTTTTGGCTATGGCTGATATGTCATAGATGTCTAACCAAAGGAGTGCATTATTGGACAGAACCACCACATGTGACAGTAAGTACCTTTTAGGCAGCAACCTCTCTAACACTGCCCAGGGTAAGACAGGTCTATTTTGGAGATATGAGAGGGGGTGAGATACCATCTTAGAACAATCTTTTGAGACATCTCCCAATGTTTAATCCATTTAGATAAATGTTTAGTCCATCCAAATGCCTCTCCCCATTCAGTGACTGTATAAGAGGGATGTAATTCTAATTCCCATTTATTACAGTAAGAGGGTTTTAACAGAAACAATTTTAAGTTATAATAAACATAATTTACAAATGTAAAAGACTTTTTTCAGTACATGTGTTAAAATTTTTTTTCCCCACTCCTAAATATTTTAAAAACATATAAAAGGGCTATCAGTGGCTTAAATGTGTCTAAAATTGAAAGTATTACTTTTAGAAATCACAGGAGACTGAAAACATTTGTACTGTGTAACACCCGTAACATTTCATGTAACACCCTTAACAGTCTAATTATGTTTTTTGTAAAGAAACATTTAATTATTAAATAAAAATAAATATCTAATATTATAGTATGAGATCTTAAAGGAGAAGTCCGGCCAAAATTAATTTTTGATATGTTGTTACTTATGAAAAGTTATACAAATTTCTAATGTACATTAATTATGGGAAATGCACATATACTGCTATTTCCCTTAATTTAGTAGATCAGGAAGTGTTAGAAATATCTCTGAAGAAGTGACGTCACGACCCAGGGTGTAATTCCTATGGAGTGTCCAGCAGGGGGCGCTCTCTATATAGAAGTCTATGGGACTTTATTGTTTCTATGGGTTTCTATGTAATGTAATGTAATGTAATGTAGTGTACAGTGCTTTATTGAATGAATACATCTATGGAATACTTTGGGGAGCAAGTGTCCTTGCTCCCCAAAGTATTGCATAAATGTATTCATTCAATACACAGTAAGCCCGCCGATCCGCCGAATTTCCGCCGCATTCCCGCCGATCCGCCACACGCTGATCCGCCGCATTCTCGCCGATCCGGACCATATACATTGAACTACAGCTCCCATCATCTGCTTCTGGTATGAACAGGTGATGGGAGCTGTAGCTGGGTAATGGATATGACATGCCGCCGGGCGCAGGGGGGAGCCGCTCAGTACACAGGAGCGCTCCCCCCTCCTCCTTCCGTGATAACTTCCGCCTATACCAATGCTGACTCCCTGCCTGGCCGCCGCTCTCCGCTCTCCCCCCCATACATACCGGCTCCCGATGCATCCTGGTGTCCGCGCTGATGCCGGGAGCCGGTATATGTGAGCGGAGAGCGGCGGCCAGGCAGGGAGTCAGCATTGGTATAGTTATCACGGAAGGAGGAGGGGGGAGCGCTCCTGTGTACTGAGCGGCTCCCCCCTGCGCCCGGCGGCATGTCATATCCATTACCCAGCTACAGCTCCCATCACCTGTTCATACCAGAAGCAGATGATGGGAGCTGTAGTTCAATGTATATGGTCCGGATCGGCGGGAATGCGGCGGATCAGCGTGTGGCGGATCGGCGGGAATGCGGCGGAAATTCGGCGGAAATGCGGCGGATCGGCGGGCTTACTGTGTATTGAATGTATTGAATGAATACATTTATGCAATACTTTGGGGAGCAAGGACACTTGCTCCCCAAAGTATTCCATAGATGTATTCATTCAATAAAGCACTGTACACTACATTATATTACATTACATTACATAGAAACCCATAGAAACAATAAAGTCCCATAGACTTCTATATAGAGAGCGCCCCCTGCTGGACACTCCATAGGAATTACACCCTGGGTCGTGACGTCACTTCTTCAGAGATATTTCTAACACTTCCTGATCTACTAAATTAAGGGAAATAGCAGTATATGTGCATTTCCCATAATTAATGTACATTAGAAATTTGTATAACTTTTCATAAGTAACAACATATCAAAAATTAATTTTGGCCGGACTTCTCCTTTAACTTCAACCAGTAAAAAAAAAACCTAAGCATGATTATTGTCAAGTTAGCAGAGTTTAGAGCTTTTCTTACTCTTTTCAGGATGCTAGGTCTTTTTTTTGTAACACTCGTAACACCTATTTAAACAGCTATTTAAAAAAAACTGCAATTTAACCACATAAGTTAAATTTATTAAATTGATATACATTAAGACGCATCTGTATATACCATAAAAAGAAATGTAATATATGTTCTTCTAATTTATTTATACATTTTAAGCCGTGCGAATGTAACACCCGTTACAATGTAATGGCCCTAGTGTGAGAATGCTAGAGTAGGACCATGTCTCTGAGGACACCTTAACGTGGTGACATGGTACACTCTGTTTAATCAAATAGTTTGTTATGATCCTTATTTTTTTATATTTATAGGGCAGGTTTTTATCGTATGTACGCTGGGGGAGTATAAATGGTAAGCGCTTGCACCTGTAAGTTGCTGTTGCACTTTTTTTTTGGGGCTATACTTAAGCCACATGCAGCGTGCAACCTAAAGTGTGAACAGAGGCATAGGGGTGCTGACAATTTTTGCTTTTTTTCTGTGTTATGGGGGGGGGGGTCTACCTCCTGTTGGCTTGCACTCCACCCATGTCTCTTGGGTGGTATAAATAGAGATTTGGCTTCTGTCAGGTTTTCATCATGTGTATGCCAGGGGGAGTATGCACAGTAAGCACTTGCACCTGTAGGTTGCTGTTGCAGCTTCTGTTTTTTTATGTCTCTATGACATGTCAAAAGTTTTTCCTCATGACAGGTAATCTAACACCGTATAAATCATTATTATTTATGACAGGTAGTCTTGTTCCATAAACAGATGTATTCAAACAATTAATTTTTATAGTGTAAGTTAAAGTTGGCTACCCAACACTTGTTTTAATTGGCTGCCCTGCATTTAAGAAAAAAGCTGTTTACAGCTTCTGTGTAAAACAAAGCTAAAAAAAACCTTTTTTGTGCATGCTGCTAATATAACATTGATAATTCATCTTTTAAAAATTGATGTTTGCACAAAAATAGCAAAGTGGTGTCTGTTGTTTAAAGCCCAAAATATGCAAAAAAAAAAAAAAAAAAAATTAAAATCACCAAAACACTCAGCTATTCCAGTGTTTTGAGACTCGCAACTGAGGCTACACTGACCTTTTTTTTTGCATATTTACATTTATAGGGGGCAATGTATCAATGGAGTGAGTACTTCATGGGACTTCTTTTTTTACTGATCTTACTGAGCTCAGTGATTGCTGTGCTTTTTAAACGCCCAAAATGCCCTAGACATGAACTAGTTAAAATAAATATACTGGTGGGATTACTCACCAAAGCTTAGCCTGTTTTTACATTTCATCGTTTGTTATAGCGGGTTTGATTCTCCTGTGTACAAACCTACACATTTTGCATCTAGTATACACATGGCAATTTTTTGTTTGTTTGTTTTCTTTTCTTATTGTGAGTTAATGGGAATAGATTCTGGTGTATGGCTTACAGCAGAACCCATTAACATTCATTTTCTTTCCATTTCAAGTGTATAAAAATTACATGTTAAATGTAAACAATAATGCAGTGTGAACCCAGCCTTAAAAGTTTGCAATGGTATTTTGTTTTATAATGTCACAAATCCTAGAAAATTGACAGAAAATAGAAAATGGGATGCAACAGAGTTTGTTGAAATCTTAAAAAAAAAAAAAATTCATCATAGGTCCATTATGAACAGAAGCAATGACACAGAAGTGTGACCGGAGCCTAAGACTTTTTGCAATCTCATTAACTGTACTCCCAATTGATGTGTATGCTAAACTTGCTATACTCTGAGGGACTAGTTTGTCCCCCCACTGAGCAAGTCAGAAAGCAGTCCTGTGATACAATATGTAAGACGCCCTAACCTAAGGGGAATGTGTCACAGACAGAGGCTTAATACTAATACCACTATGAAGACCAGTTGTTAATTTTATGAACCAATTAAAAGATGGGACATAATACTTCACAAGACTACAGGGTGAGATCAGGATTCATTGATAACTTGTCAGCTCACAAGTGATGCATCTGGTTCTTTTCCTAAACGCTAAAGTCACAAGGAATTCCACATTTAAAAGGGCTTAATCTTGCATGAGTGCTAATGCCAGGTGACAGTCTGCTTTCATGTATATACAACCCTACTATTGGGAAACTGACACAAGTTAAGAGAAGAAACATACTGTAGCGATGTCCTTTCTTAACCACAACATGAAGAGCATCTAGTAAATGGAAAGTCTCTCATGTGCGTCACTGCAGAAAGACTGAAATACCAAATATAACCACAGTCTGCCTTGTTACCGACAGGAGAATCTAAAAGCAGCAGTCAGTAGATGAATTAGGGCATACTATAAATGGGCAACTAGAAACTATGGAAAACTTCATTATGTGACCTGATTACAAACTAAGGGATATCTAAGGTAGGGCTGGGCGATATTGAAATTTTTTGGGGGGACAATTCTCGATTTAAAGGGGTATTCCACTCAAACATAACTTTTGATATGTTGCTGCCCATGGGGAGACTAACAATTCCCTCCATACTTGTTATTATCTATTCATTTTCCTCCCCCCAATTCTCAGCTGCTGCTTTCTGCTAAGGACACAAAAATCTCTGTGTGAGCTTTTCTCTGTCTCCCCCTCCTCCCCCCTCCCTTCTGAGACAGCTGATGTAAACAAGTCCCTGGCAGGCTTTATTTGTAACACTGTAGCTTCTTTGTAATACTGGCAACATAAATTTGAGGTCAAGTTCCTGATGACCTGACTGTGATTAACCCTCCCAGCATTACAAAGAAGCTACAATGTTGCAGATACAGTGTGCCAGGGACTTGTTTACATTAGCTGTCTCAGAAGTGAGGGGAGAGGAGGGGGATACAGAGAGAAAAGCTCACACACAGATTTTTGTGTCTTCAGCAGAAAGCAGCAGCTGAGGACAGGGGGAAGTAGACTGAATAGATAATAACAAGTATGGAAGAAATTGTTAGTCTCACCACAGGCAGCAATATATCAAAAGTTATAAGTTCCCTCCATGTCATATCAAAAGTTATGTTTGAGTGGAATACCCCTTTAAATCTCATTTTTTATTTTTGCTAAAATCAATCTGTACCCATCCCTAACCCCTCCCTATGCCATAGAGGCATAGAGAGGAGAGCTGTCAGTGTCTGTGTACTGTGGCAGTACAATGTCTGTATACACAACACTAGGGCTGTCAGTGTACAAGGAGGTGACACACACATCCACATCACTGGATACACACTGATGACACACATCCCCATCACTGGTGACACACATCCACATCACTGGACACAAACTGGTGACACTCACATCCACATCACTAGACACACACTGGTGACACACACATCCGCATCACTGGATACACACTGATGACACACACATCTGCATCACTGGAAACATCACTGGTGACACACACTGTTAACACATATGGGGGGGGGGGGGGGAGTTGTAGAGGGCAGCAGCAGAGACAACTTCCTCACAGCCCTTACAATACACTGACCCCCGCTACACTGTGTAGGCTTTCATGTACGGTCGGACTTGTGTTGTTCTAATATTCTTCAGGAGTATCAGCCAAGGTGTCCCCCGTGGCTGGGAGCAGCAGGTGCAGCGGCAGAGCAGGGTGAACGACGGAGGAGCTGGAGAGCGCCGGGTAACTGCGCTGTTCAACCCCTTAGCTCCGCTACTTCCCCTGAAGCATTTCATATTCCCAGGTCAATTTTTCACCCATGGTATTAACCCGTTCAAGACCAAGCATATTTGGGCCTTAATGACTGGCTAATTTTTCAAAATCTGACCTGTCTCACTTTATGCGCTTATAGCTCAGTGAGCTTTAAGGTATGCTAGCAATTCTGAGATTGTTTTTTCGTCACATATGGCACTTTAAATAAGTGGCAAAATTTGGTCACTACTTTGTGTGTTTTTTGTGAAAAACATCAAAATATTATGAATAATTTTAAAAATTAGTATTTTATGAACTTTGAAATTCTCTGCTTCTAAAAAAAGAAAGTCGTAGCACATAAATTAGTTACTAAGTCACATTACCAATATGTCCTCTTTGTTCTGGCTTCATTTCATAAACATATTTTACTTTTTTAGGGTGTTAGGCTAGGTTCACACTGCGTTTTCAGCATCCGTTTAACGGATCCGTTTTTTTTAACGTCCAGAAAAATAGGGTCAGCAACGTTTTTTGGTCCGCCAAAAAAAACGGATCCGTTTTTTTTTTTATAATGGAAGTCAATGGAAAAACGGATGCACACAAATGAATCCGTTTTTTGCAATCCGTTTTTCATGCGTTTTTTTCAAAAAACGGATGCGTTAAACGGATGCAGAAAACGGAGTGTGAACCTAGCCTTACAGGACTTTTATCAGCAAATTACCACATTTTCGAGAAAGTTTCCAAAACTGATTTTTTTAGGTACCAGTTCTTTTTATAAGTTGATTTAGGAGGTTTGTATACTGGAAACCCCCATAAGTGACCCAATTTTGGAAACTACACACCTTAAAGAATCTAGGGGTATAATGAACATTTTAACCCTACAGGGGCTGGAGGAAAGTATTCACCATTAAGCCGTAAAAAATAGAAAAATTTAAATGTTCCAATTATATATATGTTTAGATTAAAGTTTCTCATTTTCAAAAGAAACATGAGAGAAAAAGCACCCCAAAATTTGTAATGCAGGTTCTCTTGAGTACTATGGTACCCCATATGTGGGCGTAAACCACTGTATGGGCACACAGCAGGGCTCAGAAGGAAGGGAGCGCCAATAAGCTTTTCCATTAGTGTCAGCAGAGAGAAAAAACCCCATAAGTCACCCCATTTTGGAAAGTACACCCCTCAAAGAATTCATCTTGGGGTAGGATTAGCATTTTGACCCCACAGGTGTTAGAGGAAAGTATTCAAAATTAGACAGTAAAAATGAAAAACTCGAATTCTTCCAATAATATGTTCGTTTAGTTTGAAATTTCAAAATTTCACAAGGAACAAGAGAAAAATAGTACCCCAAAATCTGTAACGCAGGTTCTCCTAAGTAGAACGGTACCCCATATGTGGGCATAAACCACTGTATGGGCACACAGGAGTGCCAATTTGCTGGAGCAAAACCGCAGCTAGTAATAGTTATCAGAATAGTGCAGTTACTAAAATAAAATAAAAAAAAATTAGACTACAGGTAATGTGGGGTGGTTACGGAGAGTCTGGGGTGGTTCCGGGTAATCTGGAGGTGGTTACGGACAGTCTGGGGTGGTTACGGGTAACCTGGAGGTGGTTCCGGTCAACATGGGGTGGTCACGGGCAACCTGCTGTGGTTACGGCAACCTGGGGTAGTTACAGGCAACCTGGGGTGGTTAGAGGCAACCAGGGGTGGTTACAAGAAACTAGGGTTAGTTACAGGCAACCTGGGGTGGTTAGAGGCAACCTGGGGTGGTTACAAGAAACTTGGGTTAGGCAACCTGGGGTGGTTAGAGGCAACCTGGGCTGGTTACGGGCAACGTGGGGTGGATACGGACAACCTGCTGTGGTTACAGACAATCTAGGGTAGTTACAGGCAACCTGGGGTGGTTAGAGGCAACCTGGGGTGGGTTAGAGGCAACCTGGGGTGGTTAGAGGCAACCTGGGGTGGTTACAAGAAACTTGGGTTAGGCAACCTGGGGTGGTTAGAGGCAACCTGGGCTGGTTACAGGCAACGTGGGGTGGATACAGACAACTTGCTGTGGTTACAGACAATCTAGGGTGGTTACAGGCAACCTGCTGTGGTTACGGGAAAAGTGGGCTGGTTACGGGCAAGGTGGGGTGGTTAGAGGCAACCAGGGGTGGTTACAAGAAACTAGGGTTAGTTACAGGCAGGGTGGATTTGTTTTAAATCAAACTGATTTAAATCACGATTTAAATCACGATTTAAATCACTAGTCAGGAAGGCTTGATTTAAATCAGTGATTTAAATCAAAGTTTCTACCTAAACTAGTTCTTGCTACTTTAACATGCAAGTAGATGAAGATTTTTAGAATCACTTTTTATATTACTTTTTTCTCCCCAGTTTAATGGGTTAATCATTCATATTTGGACACCACTGTTCTGTTGTACTTAGGAAGGAGAAAAATAATCCTGAACTTAATAACAATTTAAATGGATTTATTCAACTGAAACAATAACAACATTACAGCATACGTTATTTGCTTAAACAAACATCCATGTTAACTAATTTGGCTAAACAAAAAAAAAAAAAAAAAAAAATAGTCCAAACAATCAGAAACATATTGTCTAACTTCTTGGACTTGGTACTGAAGGGGATGATTCTGTATTCATAGGTTTGTAGAACAATAGGATTAAGGTCTTTTTCTCAACTCTGTTCATGTTGTAACATTTGAGAACATATACAGCCTTTATTCTACTGAGTTAAACAACTCCGCTTTATCTCATGATGGAAGAACCTTTGGATGGTAAAATATTTTCCTCAAAAAGCAGTTTATTGAAAAAAATCCGATTTAAATCAAAAAAATCCGATTTAAATCAAAAAAATCCGATTTTTTTGATTTTTTTTAAAAAATCATTGATTTTTATCCACCCTGGTTACAGGCAACCTGGGGTGGTTAGAGGCAACCTGGGGTGGTTACAAGAAACTTGGGTTAGGCAACCTGGGGTGGTTAGAGGCAACCTGGGCTGGTTACGGGCAACGTGGGGTGGATACGGACAACCTGCTGTGGTTACAGACAATCTAGGGTGGTTACAGGCAACCTGGGGTGGTTAGAGGCAACCTGGGGTGGGTTAGAGGCAACCTGGGGTGGTTAGAGGCAACCTGGGGTGGTTAGAGGCAACCTGGGGTGGTTACAAGAAACTTGGGTTAGGCAACCTGGGGTGGTTAGAGGCAACGTGGGGTGGATACGGACAACCTGCTGTGGTTACAGACAATCTAGGGTGGTTACAGGCAACCTGCTGTGGTTACGGGAAACGTGGGCTGCTTACGGGCAAGGTGGGGTGGTTACGGGCAACGTGGGGTGGTTACGGGAAACGTGGGGTGGTTACAGGCAACGTGGGGTGGTTACGGGCAACGTGGGGTGGTTACAAGAAACTTGGGTTAGTTACAGGCAACCTGGGGTGGTTAGAGGCAACCTGGGCTGGTTACGGGCAACGTGGGGTGGATACGGACAACCTGCTGTGGTTACATAAAATCTAGGGTGGTTACAGGCAACCTGCGGTGGTTATAGGAAACATGGGGTGGTTACGGGCAACGTGGGGTGGATACGGACAACCTGCTGTGGTTAGGGACAATCTGGGGTGGTTAGGGACAATCTGGGGTGGTTACAGACAATCTGGGGTGGTTACTGATAAACTGAATAGGTTATAGGTAATCTGTGGTGGGTACCTGTAATCTGGCGTGGTTACGGGCAATCTGGAGGGGGTCATTGGCAATTTGGGGTGGTTAGAGGCAAGGTGCGGTTGTCAGTGGCAAGGTGCGGTTGTCAGTGGCAAGGTGCGATGGTCAGAGGCGACGTGCGGTGGTCAGAGGTGACGTGCGGTGGTCAGAGACAACCAGCGGTGGTTGCGTGCAATCTGGGGGGGTTACATCTAATCTGGCATGATTATGGGCAAGCTGGCGTGGTAATGCGCAACCTGCGGTGGTTACGGGCAACCTGGGGGGGGGGGGGGTTTACAGACAATCTAGGATTGTTACGGATAAACTGAAGTGCTTATAGGTAATCTGGGGTGGGTACATGTAATTTGGGGTGGTTACAGGCAATCTGGAGGGGGTCACTGGCAACGTGCGGTGGTTAGAGGCAACGTGCGGTGGTTATGTGTACTCTGGGGGGTTACGTGCAATCTGGCGTGATTACGGACAACATGGGGTGGTTACGGGCAACCTGCGGTGGTTACGGGTAATCTGGGGGGGGGGGGTTAAGGGTAATTTGGGAGTAAACTGCAATTATTACTATAATAAAAAAGTGTGTGTTTTATTTTGTATGTTTGTCACTTTTTGTACTTTGCACATTCATTTTTACTGTATTACTATGATTACTGTGATATTTTCTATCACAGTAATCATAGATCAGTGACAGAGACCAAATTGGTGTCTGTCACTTTAAATTTTCAGAGTTGGCTGGTTGTGGAGCGCATGCGCACTTCATAACCAGCCAGTACGCCGAGGAGGAAGGACCTCCCAGGATCAGGTGAGTATATGGGGTAGGGTGGGTGACTGGGGGGCGACTTGGGGGGGGGGGGGGGCACAGTATAACTTTTTATCCCCTGTCACCAATCATTTATGGTGACAGGGGATAAAAAGTGTCGGCGGCACATGGCACAAGCGATCAGCGGTATATAGTATATACCGCTGATCGCTTGTACCGGGACCCCACAGGGGGGTCCCCGATCACTGCCCCATGCTTTCATTCATTTTTTTCTTTTTGATCACTGTGAACAGACTTAGGTGATGGCCGCCGCAGGGAGGGGGGGTTAGTGACTGGGGCACTAGGGGGGCTGATCTGGGGTCTGATTTTACTTATTTCATCTCCCCCCACCGTGGATTCACTGGCCCATTAATGACCGCTGTATCGGCGGTCACTAAGGAGTTAATGGGGGTCAGCTGCGGAATCGCAGCTGATTCTCATTACCTCCGGTGCTGCAGTCAGATGAGAGCGGGATCGCTATCTCTGCAGCGTATATATACATTCCTACTGCACGGGGTATGTGCAATAGGAACGTATATATACATGTTACTGATGTGAAGGGGTTAAAGACTGAAGTCTTAGATAAAGGAGTTGGGGTATCTTTCCATTACATTTTCTCTATGCACATTTTGGCGCATGATACAAATACTGTGTTCCATTGTTGTAAATGTAATATGACAGGTACACAGACAAGACGATCTTGTCCGCTCCACATAAAATGTTTGGTGATGGAATAATAGTTTTTTTTGCCACATTTGGTGATTGCCATGTCTATTCATATTGCATGCTTTGATGCTTCACTTGACTATTTGGATCATGCAGAGCACTGCCAGTAGCATGTTCCAAGTGGTCACAGTACACACAGAAACTGGGCCAGACAGCATTAACTCTGGGCATGCCGAGGATTGACTTGGACGGTGACTGCTTTGCAAGTGCTCAGATTCTCTACAAAGGTCATAAAAGACATTTTACAGTTAATACAACCACTTGTGAAGTATAAATATTTTTTCTTGACAAAACAAGGTGCACAGTTCACAAAACAAATGGCAATGAAAATATTTGGATTCACAAACCTCAACTTCTGCTGCTGGTGACTTAATATGCAACTTAGATTTAATAGAAAAGGCAAAGGCTATATTCACATCTGCATTAGCAGCCTCCAATACAAATTCCTGCATGCAGTGCTGCAGTATTTTTACAGACTACAGACATCTTGGCAGAACCAGATGTTATTATAAGTCAATAGGTCCACCACGGAAAAGTTCAGCAGAGTGCAGATAGCTGTTTTTCTTGCTTTTTTAATTTTTATATACATGTTTAAAGGCTTCGATCAAGTGAATCTTTCATCTCCCAACCACCTTTTGAGCTGGCAGCAACACTGGATAGAAATCAATGGAAGCATTCAGAACATACATTTTGTATGTTCCCAAAGTGTGTTTCATGTGTTGGTTTGTTAATGGTCAAAGCTCAAGCACGAAACATGTGTTGGGTGCGTTAGAACACTGGGCACTGGCACTTTGCTATAATCTGGGTATATATATATATATATATATATATATATATATATATATATGTTTTGTATCTCATTAAATAAAATACATTGTATACTCTCCAATCATTGTCGACCATTTTTCTTTGAGTATAAGTTTTAACATATGGTTTGTGCATATGGACTTTCTAGTTGGTGTTATTGAGGGATTCCCATAAACATCATTTACACAAAGGGATGAGGCGGGGATGCACACCATAACCTTTGTTATTTAATCCACTGCTTCAGCCCTTGGCAGGTTTCCTGGACTTCTCTGAATTAAAGCATAAAAAATAAAAAGTGACAGCACTAGTAGCTGATGATGTCATTCTTTTTTTTAAAAAATTCAGTCCCAGACATTTCTAAAAATTTCCTCTGGAGAAATTCAGTAGTGATATGGGTTACCAATTAAACACTGTAAATGTAAGGTGCTGACTATTTATGCTACTCATACTGATAAAAAGCATCTAAACTTCTCCCAGTACAGACAATTCCACTACTCTTGCGCCATACAGCTGTAACCCATATAAATGTTCACGAACGCTATATATTGGGGTAGGGTGGGGGTTAGAAGCCAAGAATATCAGGTGGGATCAGGTGAATATGACATTGTTCATGTGTTCTCTGTGCAGAAACTGCTCTTGCCATGGCTTATAGGTTATCGTTATATTACAAAGTAATATAAGTTTATTAAAGCAATGTATTAAAAACTAATTTTTAGTCTCCAAAGTACTCCTTTAATAAAGACCTGCTGCGGATCCTGTACGTGTGAACGCACCCTATATGTAAATATCATTTTCTTCCTATTTAAATGTCTTCTTTAGTTGTCAGGTCTCTAGTGGAAGGAGATCTTGGCAACAGTGTGTCAGTCTCCAAAATAAAACAGCATGCAATAATCTGGGATCGTCTATGAACTATGCACTTTGTTCTTTTGATAGAGAACTGTTTATACCCTCATGATACAGGGAAACAAATCTACACAACCTTTATAAATAGGATATACTTATTCAACTTCCAAAATTTAATGTATATGAAATATTTTGTTTAAGGACATACATTGCAGCCCCTTTTTCATTAAACAAGAGTAGGTAAGCAAGAAGTAGGTTACCATGCTATAACGTGCTTAACCTGATATAACATAAGGCTATTATACAGAAGCCTTTATGATTAGTACAATTTAAAGACACCACTAGATGTAACATTTAAAGTGCAGAACTCATTACAAGTTGGGAGGTACTATAATCCTTACAGCAAACCCTGTGGGGATAGGTACAATGGTCTTTAGCAGACCCTTTTCACATTTATGGGAGATGTTTCTAAACATACTCTGTGACCTGTGCAGAGGTTACTCAACAGGTAGGAGGCTGAGCAACAGCTATTGTGATCCTATCTTATCAATATACTGGTCAGCTTTCACTGTAAACCTGTCTGTGATATTAAGGAAAGTATAGAATAGGAGGTCTCAGCCTAAAGCAAATCTACCATCAAGGCTACTAAAACAAGTGTTACACACTCACTGATTGTAGGAATTAGTGCGTCATGCAAGGGTATAACTAAACAAGGGGAGTGTTGTCTTTTCAGCAGGTTGAATACAACACTATAAGATGTTTCAATTAGACGCATTATCAAACAGGAGTCTTTGTCACATAATATTAATGTAATTGTTCAGATCAATTTTTTTTTTTTTCATAAAATCAAACACAGTAACCACCACACAGTTATGAATCTGTATATTGTGTACTACAGGTAGCAGATGTTACCAAGGTCACAGTAACTGCTCTATAAACAATCAATGTTGCTTGTGTATCACATTTTGTGCAGTTAAAAGGATCATCTCTTAACAGGCTAAAATGATTGATATGTTAAGCACCGACACAGGCAAAGTGACGGGAATGAAATTCAAAGGGCTGAGGGAATCCCTTCTTGTACACACAGTAATGTGATACTTTCGCATTCAATAACATTCTGTGCTTCCCAAAGTTTCCACAGACACATGCACATGCTTCCTCTACTCCTGCTTAGAAATACTGTACACTGACATGATTTATAAAGAAACAACCATACTTACAGAAAAACGACCAGGCATCCGCAGCATTTATTTTAGTCAATAAAGCCATAGTTTTATATTGGGATTACATATAGCTGTTCATGGAATCTCTTAGAGGGAAATATTCCTATAAGTTTTTCTTTAATAAAAATGCAACCACCATAACAAATAAACATGCATTATCTGCGCATAAATGGTACCAAAACGTGAAAAGGAAAAAATCAACCATATAGCTTGCAGCTTTCTGTCCTCGTGATAATTAGGGATGAGCAAATATACACGACTAGCGAAGTACATTGCTTTGTTAGGCTTGGAAGCTGGCTTCTCGGCGGCTGCCTTTCAACTTCATTGCATGCCTGGAAAAGCTGGATATAGTCCTGGGAGAAGTTTCCCAGAGTTTAAAGGCAGCTGACTGACAAGCCGCCCACCAACCTAGCAAAAGGTTTCACTTCACTAGTACTGTAAAATTCGCTCATCCCTAGTGATAATATACGATTGCTGGTTAAGGCCAGATTCACACATCCATAGAGCTGTCTGTAGCCACGGACCTGCAGCTATGGACAAGAGTGCATCAGTAGCCGTCCGCATTAGCATGGACCCATTAATCTGAATAGGTGAACTGTGCCGCATATACTTCCCAGTGTTTTTTGAGGCATGGATCAAGGCCCCACTATGGACCTCTAACACCTATAAGTGATTGTATGGGGCCATATAAATGAATGACTCCTTATTCTGTCCATATTCTGTCCATTAAGGTCCGTCCTTTTATTTTGTTATTTTCAACAAAATAAATGGACGTACGAAAGAGGCCTAAAAGTAGCTGCAGGAGATGCTGGGTCTTTGCAGATCTGGATCAGCTCTGCAGTGAATGTTAGGGTTTTGTATTTCCCCTGTAGAAAGGACCAATATGTCAGCCCCAGTTACAGGGAAAAAGCAGCATTAAAAATGTACTGTAAAATAAAAATAAAAAAATTATATATATATATATATATATATATATATATACACACACACACACACAGACACACACACATATATATATATATATATAAAGTGATAAGAAAAAAGAAATGTAAAATAAATAAATTTCCATAATGAATTATGGCCCTTCTTTCTATCCCCCTATATGAAAACGATTGCAACAAAAAGTATTTTTTGTTAACAAAATATATGTAAAATGTTTTTTTTTCCCACAGAAATAACAGAGATAAAAATGCACTAATATAAAGGGGACATAGAACATTAAAAAAGCTTAATGTATCTCAGAAAAAAATATTTGAAGATCTAAAAAAGAAGAAACTTTATAGCTTTAAAAAATGTACAGAAAAAACTAAAGTGTTTCATGGTCATGAGTGGCATGCTGATTTAGTCTAAAAGTGGTTAATTCTGATTAATTAGGTATTTTTCATAACTAAGGACTAAATAACTAAGAAAAAAAGGTTAAATTCAAAATAGGAATAGTCAAATTAGTCTATTAGCATAGCAAACTCTTTAGCCTTATCAATGAATTCCAGTAGCACAATGGACACTAATGTGTGTACACTTATAGTCTGCTTCACTGCCTGACACCCCCCCCCTTTGCACCCTCCCCTTTTTTCTGGCCACTTGACAAACTAGACCCTTCTCTTTCTGTGTACCACTGCCCACCTGTTGCTCTATCACTTACTCAGAGGTATCACTGCTACAGCACTCAGCCTGTTCATTCTCCTGCAGAATCTGGATTCCCAGAGAGTGCACAGCTCGCCCCAAGATAGCTTCCATCGCTTCAACAGACAGCTTCTCCAGCACAATAACTCTGCAACGGCTTAACAACGCTGTGTTCACCTGGAAAGAGGGATTCTCTGTTGTTGCTCCAATAAGAGTAATTGTTCCACACTCAACGTGTGGTAGAAAGGTGTCCTGGGCATGGGAGGAAAGCAAAAAGAACATCTTAAGTATCCTGAGTAAGTATCTACATCTTAACATAGGTGCTGCACAGAATGTCAGGACTATAAACCCTGGTCTAGTGACATACAGAGGTGAAGTGGTGGATCAGCTATATCTGGAGCGAGTGGGAATGTAAATGGGTTTGTGTAAATAGATAAGAAGCTACAAGATGCCACACACTGCAACCATTCTTACATGGGTCAAATATGCTAAAAACTTCTCCCCCGTTCAGTATGCTTAACAATGACAATGCTACGTGCCTGAGCGACTGCCTCCATCCTTATCTTCTTATGTAGCATGCATGTCCAGCAGCATACAGGCACTTCTTAAACCCTATGATAATCATGCAGTCTGTTTTAGGAAATTTAGTCAAGATTCTGTCAGTAGACACTGCCATGTTCTATAAATTGATTTGTTTTATTTACCTTTATAACATGTTAACTGCTGCACGCATACAGGAGAAAGCTGCAAATACTAATCGTTTACTATAGATTTCTACAAGGTAAAAATTAAGAAGGATAGCCCACAATAAAATGTCAATAGAAAAGAAACAGCTATCACTGCGCTTTTTACTCAGAGAAGCCTAGTCAATATCATTAAGCAGTTATAGGCTGGAAATAAGTACCAGATGCCGAATAATTGAATTATCAATACACCTATGTATCTAAATACTTTCCTTTAGAAACTTGCAACACCTGCACAATAGAAAGGCTGGCTGAGAATCTTTACCTACATCTGTTGCATTGCATTTCAAATGCATATTATAAAAACTGGTGCACACCAAAGAAGTGCAAAGGCTAACAATCAGAGACTGACCGGAATGGGTTAGATGTACTTTGAACTACATTGCATACGCTTACAATTCAAGAGAGAACACCAGGAACCGGGGTTACTAGCATGAAGTAAACTTACTGCAAATTTTACTAGGATGTGTAAGGATGGAAGTGTAAGAAAATCCCTCTCTACACTCACTACTTAAGTATAAGAGCAACAGGTTTCAACATTAAAATGCAACATTATTATTTCCGCAAAGTGAAAAAGTGATCAAATCCCCATCTACTCCAGAGATGAAAAAATATCTAAAGTTATAGTGAGCAGAATATATCAGTTTTCTTGCACAGTGAATAGTGTTAAAACATAATCCCCCCCCCTTCCATACTACCCACCCCCCCTCAGTAAGGCACTGATTTAACAGTTTCAATACTGAGCTTACATTCATTTTTGCATCCCCACCTCCTCCATATCACTTTTATATTTCCATCTACAGCTTATGCTGAAAAATCACTTGAAATGCCAGTTATACTTTACATTTTTGGAAACTACCAAAAAGCACCAAGATGGGGAGCCCTGAGCCCCAATATGCTAATTTTCTCCTGGGTGGTGGGAGATTCCCACAGTTATTTTGGATAGTCATAGTCTTATTGGAGAGCAAGCCTTGTTATCTGCACACTCTAGCAATGACATTTTCCTTTTCTAGGCAGAGACATTTGAGAAACGCGGAGAGATAGTTAGAGAACTTAATTTAAACAAGATAAGCCGCAACAAGAGATTCCTACCTTTTCTGGATGTCCAGCTTAGGGAATGTGGACTAAAAGATGACCACCTTCCATAAGAAAACATCCTCCAACAGTCTAATAAGGAGGATTATCAAGTAGCAGTATCTCAGTATCTCTGAATGATAGTGTTTATTACACAGCCATGAGGGTTACCCTGATTATTGTCCAAATTAGCATTTAGACCATACAGGGATGTAAATGTGATGACCTCCCAGTACCCGAGACGAAAGGGGGAGAGGCAGAAAAGGTCAGAATTATTGGGACTTAAAGGGAACCTGTCACCCCCCGTGCGGGGGTGACAGGCTCCCGACCCCCCGTTAGAGCCCCCTATACTCACCTAATCCCGCTTCTGGAGGTGGTCGGGTGATGAAGATCTCAGCCGCTGCAGCCCGGTGCGCGCGCTGAGAGAGGAGTCCAACGCTCATAGAGAATGACGGAGCGCTGGACTCTCCTGTCATTCTCTATGGGTGTTGGACTCATCTCTCAGCGCGCGCGCCGGGCTGCAGCGGCTGAGATCTTCATCACCCGACCACCTCCAGAAGCGGGACCCGGCGGGATTAGGTGAGTATAGGGGGCTCTAACGGGGGGTCGGGAGCCTGTCAAGCCGGCACGGGGGGGGGGGGTTGGACAGGTTCCCTTTAAGACTAGAGGTGAAGTAATCATCAACAGACATTGAAACATCCTTTTGATGGACAAAGTTCTGGAGGTGGTTTTGGGTGAGTTTCTCAAATCTATCCCCATAACAACTCCCCTTACCTAAGTTAAATAGTACAAGGGCTGTTTTAAATGCTGCCATTGCAAAGCATTAGGGCTCGTTCCCACTGAGCAAAAGCAGCTGAATTTCTGCGCTGAATCAGCGCTGAAATTTCAGCCGTTAAAATAGGTGCAGAGCTAATTTCCATTGTGTTGAATGGAAATTCTGCTCTGCAGTTCACACAGTGGAATTTCCGCACTGAACTAATCCGCTTTCCGCCAGAAGAATGAACATGTTCATTCTTCCGCTAGCGGAAGCCTATACAAATCAATGGGGCTCTGATTTTGTTTCAGCGCGGATTCAGCGCGGATTCAGCGCGGAATACAAGCGTAATACAAGCGGAAATTACTCGCTGAATCAGCGCGGAAATGGGGAAAAGGGGGGGGAGGAGGATTCTAGTATATGTTCTGGTATAGTCTAGTTTACTCACCAAATACTCGCTGAATTTCAGCGCTGAATGCATGCGGATTCAGCGCGGATTCCTCGAGTATTCCGCGCTGAATTTGTCAAGAGCTGATTACGAGCTGAACACTTTCCTAGCAGAATACGCAGGGATTCTGCTTGCATTCTGCTTATATTCTGCTCGGAATTAAGCGTCAGTTGATTTCAGGCGGAAATATTTCCTTGCGTAATCCGCTCCTTTTGCTCTGTGTGAACGTAGCCTAACAAAGTATTTTGAAAATACATAGGTACACAAGAAATAAAGTATAAGCGCCCATCCACACTGAGTAAAAAGGCAGAAATTCAGAGCGGAACCCCTGCCGCGGACTTCACTTGGGATCTGCCTGCTTAAGTGTCTCAATGTAATGTGTTGCGCGCCTCCACTCTCCGCTCAAAGAATTGACATTGAGTTAAAGCGTAACTGTTACTTTAACCCCTTAAGGACAGAGCCAATTTCGATTTTTGCGTTTTAGTTTTTTCCTCCTTGTGCTTAAAAGGCCATAGCACTTGCAATTTTCCACCTAGAAACCCAAATGAGCCCTTATTTTTTGCGTCACTAATTGTACTTTGCAATGACAGGCTGAATTTTTGCATAAAGTACACTGCGAAACCAGAAAAAAATTCAAAGTGTGGTGAAATTGAAAAAAAAAAAAGCATTTTGTTTATTTGGGGGAAATGTGTTTTTACGCCATTCGCCCTGGGGTAAAACTGACTTGTTATATATGTTCCTCAAGTCGTTACGATTAAAACGATATGTAACATGTATAACTTATATTGTATCTGATGGCCTGTAAAAAATTTAAAACATTGTCAACAAATATACGTCACTTAAAACCGCTCCATTCCCAGGCTTATAGTGCTTTTATCCTTTGGTCTATGGGGCTGTGAGAGGTGTAATTTTTTGCGCCATGATGTGTTCTTTCTATCGGTACCTTGATTGCGCATATATGACTTTTTGATCGCTTTTTATTACAATTTTTCAGGATTTGATGCGACCAAAAATGCGCAATTTTGCACTTTGGGATTTTTTTGCGCTAACGCCGTTTACCGTGCGAGATCAAGAATGTGATTAATTAATACTTCGGGCGATAACGCACGCGGCGATAGCAAACATGTTTGTTTATTTATTTATTTACTTTTATTTATAACCTGGGAAAAGGGGGGTGATTCAGACTTTTATTAGGGGAGGGGGCTTTTTACTATAAACAACACTTTTTTTTTTACTTTTACACTTATACTAGAAGCCCCCCTGGGGGACTTCTAGTATAAGTGCTTTGATCTCTCATAGAGATCTCTGCAGCATAGATATGCTGCAGAGATCCATGAGATCGGCACTCGTTTACTTCCGGCTGTTGCAGCCGAAAGTAAACGAGTGCCGAGACGGGGACGGCGCCATCTTGGAGCGGTCCCCGGCCGGCTTCAGAAACGGAGATCGCTCCTCCGGGATAACATCCCAGGGGAGCGATCTCCGCCACTAGACACCAGGGAACAGCTGACACCGTTAATAGGATGCAGTTGTCATGTTTGACAGCTGCATCTGATTACTGTATTAGCGGGCACGGCGATCGGACCGTGCCCGCTAATACCTACGCCGCGCGGCCCCGCTCTGAACGTCCTTACCGGCATCAGGGCGTAAATATACGCCCGATGTCGTTAAGGGGTTAATGTTACTTTTCAGAAATTAATAAATATCAAGCAATTTTAAGAATCTCGGTCATAGGTTTTATTAAAGCAAATGTACCATAAGGTACATTCGCTTTAAGTGTTGCATATGAATAAAACGGTGCCAACGTAGGGAAGCAACTGCCGTGGTCCTTTTTTTGAACCGCGCATGGCGCCTGGGGTGAAGCACTGGAGGCGCACCATAGAGGGACGAAGTTTCCTCTCACTGAGGCAGGCCTGCCAGCCGCCGGCAATAGACTGGCGCTATGCGCAGGAACCGGGCCATGGTTCAAGTAAAGGACCACAGCACCAGCTTCCCTGCACCAATGCTGTTCTATTCTTATGCAACACTTAAAACAAAAGTACCTGATGATAAATTCGCTTTAAACAAAAGAGCCTCTTTCTGTACTCAAAAAGTTGTTTTGCAGCCTCCCTCACTTGAGAAGATGCAGGATTTGTGTCCATATTGGTCTATGGAGGAGGGAGGGGCCAAGGGGCATGAGTGGGCATGGAGAGAAGAAAGGGCATAACTGCAAAACACTACATCCTGCAATCTTCACCCAGTTTCCAGATAACCACTGACCTTTCTGACCTGTGAATCCAGTGTTTTAGGTGCCCAGTCTCAGCTCTTTATATCGGCCCCTGGCCTCTTTGCTATGAATACAGAGTACAAAATACAGTACAGCACTTCGCTCTTTCCGGCGGCTCCATAGGAATAAATAAAAAAAGAAACCAGGGGCCGATGCGGAGATCGGACACCCGCAATCTCTAATTTGTCCTTAGTTGGTTTTGCCTGGACAATCTTTTTAACCCTTTGAGGACCCAAGCCCAAAATGACCCAGTGGACCGCGCAAATTGTGATCTTAGTGTTTTCGTTTTTCCCTCCTCCCCTTCTAAGAGCTCCAGCACTTTCAGTTTTCTATCTACAAGGCCATGTAAGTGCTTGTTTTTTACAGGAATAGTTGTACTGTGTAATGGCGTCTTTCATTTTACCATAACATGTATGATGGAATCCCAAATATATTATTTATGAAGATATAAATTGGTGAAATGGTAAAAAAGAATGCAATATGGTAACGTTTGGGGGGTTCCTGTGTCTACGTAATGCACTATATGGTAAAAGCGACATTATACTATTACTCTATAGGTCAGCCCGAACACAACCATAAGCAGGTTTACACAAATTCTCTAATGTTATATTTTTTTTTAAAATGAAATCCTTTTTTTTGGCAATTAATTATAAATAAAATGGGCCTATTGTGACGCTTATAACGGTTTTATTTTTTCACCTACGGAGCTGTATGGGGTGTCATTTTTTCCGCCATGATCTCTAGTTTTTATTAATACCATATTTGTGAAGATCGGAGGTTTTGATCACTTTTTATTAATTTTTTTTTAAATATAATGTAACATAAAATCGGTAATCCGCGCACTTTTTCCCTCTTTTCGTCTACACCGTTTACCGTTCGTAATGACGCTGGTTATATTTTAATAGATTGGACAATTACGCACGCTACGGCATATTATATGTTTATTTGTTTATTTATTTTTATATGTTTTATTTATATAATGGGAAAGGGGGGTGATTTCAACTTTTATTGGGGTAGGCGTTTTGGGGTAGTGTGTTAGTGTTTTTAACTTTTTTTTTTTTTTTACACATTTGAAGTCCCTTTGGGGGACTTTTACATCCAGTACTTTGATTTTTACACTGATCATTGCTATGCCATAGGCATAGCATTGATCAGTGTTATCGGCGCTCTGCTCATTGAGCACACAGATCGCCGATAGGACCGCAGGGAAGCAGGTAAGAGACCTCCGGCGGTCCGTTTTACCGATCGGGACCCCCCCAGTCACACTGCGGGGGTCCCGATCGGTAAGTGACAGGGGACTCCCCCTGTCACTTACACTTAAACGCTGCAGTCGCGGCGTTTAAGGAGTTAATGACACGCAGCAGCGCGATCGCTGCAGCGTGTCATTACCGGTGACATTACCGGCCCCCACCTGCTATGAAGTGCGCTCCGCTCCGGAGCACACTTCATAGCCGGAGAAACACCCAGGGCGTACAGTTACGCCCTAGGTTGTCTGGGGACAGACTTCCATGGCGTAACTATACGCCCTGGGTCGTCTAAGGGTTAAAGTGTTTATCCAGTAAAAATCAACTTGTTTCATAAAGTTATATAGATTTGTAATTTGCTTTTATTTAAAAATCTCAAGTCTTTTAGTACTTATCAGCTGCTGTATGTCCTGCAGGAAAGGTTTTCTTTTCAGTCTGCCACAGTGCAGAACTGTCCAGAGCAGGAGAAGTTTTCTATGGGGATTATCTGCAGTCAGCAGAGAGCACCATGTCAGACTGGAAAGAATACACCAACTCCTGCAGGACATACAGCAGCTGATAAGTATGGAAAGGCTTGAGATTTTTAAATTGAAGCAAAATACAAATCTATATAACGTTCTGACACCAGTTGATTTCAACGAAAAACATCTTCATTGGACAACTCCTTTAACCCCCTCAAAACCCGGCCCAAAATGATAGAACCAATTTAACCCCTTAAGGTCAAAGCCAATTTTTGTTTTTGCACTTTTGCTTTTTCCACTTTATGTTTAAAAGGCCATAGCGCTTGCATTTTTTCACCTAGAGACCCAAATGAACCTTTATGGTCTATGGGGCTGAGTGAGGTGTCATTTTTTGCGCCATGATGTGTTCTTTCTATCGGTACCTTGATATGCAACTTTTTGATCACTTTTTATTAATTTTTTTCTGGATTTGATGCGACCAAAAATGCGCAATTTTGCACTTTGGATTTTTTTGGCGCTGACGCTGTTTACCGTGCGAGATCAGGAATGTGATTAATTAATATTTCGGGCGATTATGCGCGCGGCGATACTAAATATGTTTATTTATTTGTTTATTTATTTATATTTCTAAAATGGGAAAAGGGGGGTGATTTGGAATTTTAATGGGGGACTTGTATAGAGTTCAATGCTGTGTATACACCCTGCTGCAGGCCATAGCAATCTATTGCCTAGCCGGGATCAGCGTCATTCCGACGCTGAGGCCCGGCACAGGCAGAAGAACGGATGTCTCCCAACCCCGGAGATCTGTCCCACTAGACACCAGGGACATGTGGATCAAAGCCTTTAAGTGCAGCTGTCAGGTTTGACAGCTGCGCTTAGAGGCTTAATTAGCCGGCACGGCAACGGGACCCGCACCAGCTAATAGAGGCACTGCCTGGCTGCACATGTCAGCCGGGATCAGCGGCGGGACCCCGCTCTGAACACCCCCCGCTCTGAACACCCCCCGCGGCACCATGACGTATCAGATACGTCATGGGTCGCTAAGGGGGTTAAAATTTTTGTGTTTTCGTTTTTTCCTCCTCCCCTTCTAAGAGCTCCAGCACTTTCATTTTACTATCTACAGGGCCATGTGAGGGCTTATTTTTTAGGGACAAGTGCACTTTGTAATGGCATCTTTCATTCTACTATCACATTAATTATTATTTATGAAGAAATAAATTGGTAAAATTGGAAAAAAGAATGCAATATGGTAACTTTTGGGGATTTACACAGATTTTCTAATGTTTTTTTTTATGAAATCCTTTTTTTTTAATTATTTAATTAATTATTAATAAAATGGTCCTACTGTGATGCTTAAAACGGTTTTAGTTTTTCACCTACAGGGCTGTAAGGGGTGTCATTTTTTGCGCCATGATCTCTCATTTTTATTAATACCCTATTTGTGTAGACCGGACGTTTTGATCACTTTTTATTAATTTTTCTTAAACATAATATAACAAAAAAATCAGCAATTCAGCTTTTTCCACTCTTCTTTTACACCCTTCACCATACAGTATCACTATTGTTATATTTGAAAAAAAATTGGACAATTGCGCACGCCATGGTATATAATATGTTTATTTTTGTATGTTTTATTTGTATAATGGTATGGGGGGGGTGATTTTATTTTGTATTGGGGGAGGGGCTTCAGGGTACTTTTTTTTTTTTTTAACACATTTTAAGTCCCCCTGGAGGACTTCTACATACAATTATTAAATTGCATACTCTGATCATTGCTATGCCATCAGCATGTGGCAGACTCAATAAGCAGAGCACCAATCGGACCGCATGGAGGAAGGTAAGAGACCTCTGATGGTCCGGCACAGCGATCAGGACCCCTGAAGTCACACAGCGGGTGTCCCGATCAGTAAGTGACAGGAGCTGCTCTTGTCACTTTAACTTGAACGCCGCAATTGTGGTATTTAAGGGGTTAATGACAGGCTGCAGCACGATCGGTGCAGCCTGTCATTAACGGTGAGGGCCCAACTGCTTCATAGCGCTGCAGTAGCTTATGATGTACGGGTACATCATGGGTCGTCTGGTGACAGGGGCCCATGCCTCATGGGTCGTCTAGGGGTTAATGCCCGGGACCTTAGAGACACTCAAACACTGGTCCAGGCTGGGCAATCGCTAGAGGCTGCCTTCAGAACATATGTACTGCATTGAAGTCTATGGGTAATCAATGTATTGCTCATAGAAGTCCCCCTGGGGAAACTACAAATTACTGTTAAAAAAAAAAAAAATGGCACTGCAAAAGAGCGCAGATCTCACTGAACGGTGCTCACTTGCGGCTCCCACGGCCGACAAATCTGTAGGTCTAAAAGGACCTATAGCCAAAACTTAGTAAAATCTTAGTAAATCTGTGTTTTTTTGGTGGGTTTTTAACATGTGTTCTTATTTTAACTGGGGAACTCACTGATATTTGAGTTCAAATCCAAAACAGAAAACATGTTAAAAAAGTAACAGAAACCTTAAAATTTAAAGTAAACCACTTTTAATTAAGGGTCACATTACTCATCTCCCCCATCTCTTACTAAGGCTGCATTCACATGTTCTGTAGTGCACCCTTAACCCCTTAAGGTCAAAGCCTATTTTCGTTTTTGCGCTTTTGCTTATTCCATTTTAAGTTTAAAAGTCCATAGCGCTTGAATTTTTTCACCTAGAGACGTATATGAGCACTTATTTTTTGCGAAACCAATTGTACTTTGCAATGACCGGCATTATTTTTCCATAACATATGCTGCGAAACCGGAAAAAAATCATTTGCGCTGTCAAATTAAAAAAAACGAATTTGTTTTGATTTCGGGGAGTTTTGCATTTACGCCGTCCGTCCTATGGTAAAACTGACTTGTTATGCATGTTCCTCAAGTCGTTACGATTACTATGATATATAACATGTATAACTTATATTGTATCGGATGGCCTGTAAAAAATTCAAACCATTGTTAACAAATATACGTTCCTTAAAATCGCTCCATTCCCAGGCTTATAGCGCTTTTATCCTTTGGTCTATGGGGCTGTGAGAGGTGTCAGTTTTTGCGCCATGATGTGTTCTTTCTATCGGTACCTTGATTGCGCATATACGACTTTTTGATCGTTTTTTATTAAATTTTTTCTGGATTTGATGCGACCAAAAATGCGCAATTTTGCACTTTGGAACTTTTTTGCGCTGACGCCGTTTACCGTGCGAGATCAGGAATGTGATTAATTAATAGTTCGGGCGATTATGCGCGCGGCGATACTAAATATGTTTATTTATTTCTTTATTTATTAATTTATATTTATAAAATGGGAAAACTAGAAGCCCCCCTGGGGGACTTGTATATAGACAGCACTGATCTCTCATAGAGATCAATGCTGTGTATATACACAGCAAAGATCGATTAGATCGGTCATAGATTACTATGGCCTGCTGCAGGCCATAGCAATCTATTGCCGAGCCGGGATCAGCGTCATTCCGACGCTGAGGCCCGGCACGGGCAGAAGAACGGATCTCCCCCCCGCGATCGCATCGCGGGGGGAAGATCCGTCCCACTAGACACCAGGGACGTGCGGCGCAGTGCCTCTAAATGCAGCTGTCAGGTTTGACAGCTGCACTTAGAGGCTTAATTAGCCGGCGCGGCAACGGGACCCGCGCCGGCTAATAGAGGCACTGCCCGGCTGCACAAGTCAGCCGGGATCAGCGCCGTTCAGAGCGGGGTCCCGGCGGGACCCCGCTCTGAACACCCCGAGCGGCACCATGACGTATCAGATACGTCATGGGTCGCTAAGGGGTTAAAGGAGAAGTCCAGCCATGGAAGAAAATTTTTAAACAGCAGGGGAGAATATAAAAAACTATGCTTACTCACCTCTCCACGTGAATCTCCAGTGCTGGATCGCTGCTCTGTGACCCCCCTGGGGCTCCACCACAGCTTTACAACACGGCTGATGGACTGGCCGCTCAGGCAGCCAGTGACTGGGGCGGGACGCTTTTCCAGTCACTGATTGGCTTAGTGGGCTGCCCATTAGCCAGGAAGGGCATTCTCCACCAAGTCATGATGTTTCATCCCAACTCAGGGGAAAATGCCTTGCGGCTGGGGTCTCGGTGCCAGTCACATGTCACATCATGGGCATGGGGAGAAGTAAGCAATGCTTGCTTGTTATTTTCTCCTCGGCCTGTCACATTTTTAAAACAGACAGACTTCTCCTTTAACTATGGGCAGCACTACAGATCTAGTCATTTAAATGGCCCCAGTCTATAGGCTGGGTGCACGCATTGCAGACACCCTAAGGATGCACTTTTATAAGCTGTCTTATTGCTACGGACAGCCTTCGGAATGTGTGAATGAGGCCTAAGGCTGTCTTAGCTATAAATTGTTATCGTTGATCTCCCTTTGCACTTGTTGTTGGGCAAGTATTGGTCACAATGTACCTACTGCTATGATTTAATTGTCAAATTTGTATGCATCTGCTAATTACTGTTATTTTTTTTTTTAGAGAGAGGGAGAATAGGAAGTGGGGCATGTTTGTTTTTGTTAGTGTACCTCATTATTGCATGACTGTACTCTCTGTGATTCCCATTTTTTATGCTGCGTTTACACGGAGCGATAATTCGCCCGATCGTACGATTAGAGATTTCAAAGTAACGATTTTTTTTTTAATAACGATGAGCGTTTACATGGAACGATATATATCGTACGGAAAAATCATTTTGCGATCGCTTAAGCCTATCTTGCACATAGGTTAAATTGGTGAACAACTGTTTACACGGAACGATCTGCGAATTTTTTGCGAACGACGATTTAAGAACATGTTGTAAGATCAAAATGAAGGTTTTTTTTCGCTCGTCGTTTGATCGTTCGCTGCATTTACACGTACGATTATCGTTCGAATTCGCTATTGAATCACTATCGTGCAAATTCGAACGATAAACGTTCTGTGTAAATGCAGCATTAAGAAGATATCATCCTCCTGGCTTTTTTCTTTTTGTATTGTTTGTAGCTAAAAATGTAAAAACATTTAGCAAAAACTTGTTTTTAAAAAAAAATACAGTGATTTACCTGTTGGGTCTTGTTGAATCGGTGAATTTCATCGACAAAAAGGATAGTTTTTCTCTTGAAGAGTTTACGCTCATTTTGGGCTTGCTTGATGAACTCACGTACATCATTTGTGCTGGCACTTGTTGCAGACAATGTTACAAATCGTGTGTTGCTTTTGTTGGCGTTCTTTGCAATTATGTGGGCCAATGTTGTCTGTAAAGGGCAAAAATAGGTTTACTAAAGCTAAAACGTGCTTACAGATGAAAATTATAAAAATAAGAACGTGACCCTGCTAGCCTATATAAGGGTATTAGCACCTATGTTATATGGCTTTTTTTGCATTTGTGTCCTTACCATTTGCTTAATTTTGGAATCCCTATGAGTATTACCAGCAAAGGAATTACTAGATGCAGCATATTGCCAGTGGTTTCCCCATTATTAGTACTATTATAGTGTCCCATTAAATAAAACACCATAGGGCCTCTAATAAATACAATGCCCTGAAATTAGTGTCAACAATGATCCTAGAAACAACCCACAAGCAACCTGCCTGACAATAAAATGTCTAATGTAGAGCCATTACCCCTTTTCTCTGCCGATCGCAGCCCAATGTTATGGCTACATATTAGCGTAATATTCATCACACACACATAAGTACAGCATAGCCCATGTTATTCCTCCATGTGCCTCCTGTCCAAGGCGGCCACGTCACCAAGATCCAACACAACTGAGGTCCCACTGTCTCCTACAGAGGCATCTGGATCCTATTTAGTGTCCTGGATGATCTTCTTGCCACCTGTTCATGATCTATCTGGTAGAGTGAGACTGACAGGTTTCCAATCATTGCTTAAAAGTAACACATCTGGCAAGACATTAACCAACAAATTTGAACCACCAATGGTCCTATGTCCATAAGCATCAGGAATAATACACACTACCTATGAAAAAACAATGCTGGACAGTATTCTACATATATCAAAAATACTTTATTGATTACAAACAACAGAATTTAATTCTTTGGTTTAAAAACATATGTTTAAAAGGGAGCTGAAAAACCATACAATACATACATCAGATGGTATACAGGGCAGAGAAAAAGATAATAAATACTATATTTCACTTATATATTAAACCATTGATGGTATATCACTTTGGCCCACAGAGGTAGGAGGAGAAAAGAGATGAAAAGTAAATGCAAATAATCAAGAAACAGTAAAGTAAATCAACACAACTAAGACTGCAAGTGCAGTTTAAAGTGCAAAGTGCAATATAAAGTACAAACTATGCAAGTGTATAGTCCAACCTCTGGGTATGTAGTATATATACCTGCCCTGTACCACCACTCACCCAACGCTGCGTTTCGCTGTGCAAGCTTTATCAAGGGTATTGCACTTTGCACTTTAAACTGCACTTGCAGTCTTAGTTGTGTTGATTTACTTTACTGTTTCTTGATTATTTGCATTTACTTTTCATCTCTTTTCTCCTCCTACCTCTGTGGGCCAAAGTGATATACCATCAATGGTTTAATATATAAGTGAAATATAGTATTTATTATCTTTTTCTCTGCCCTGTATACCATCTGATGTATGTATTGTATGGTTTTTCAGCTCCCTTTTAAACATCTGGCAAGACATCAGATGTCTACTGTCAGTATAATATTATATCATGTCCTCACAATCCCTGGTGGGAGACCACTGAAACCAACCTTATTATTAAAATCAACAGTACATCACTTGTAAACCCTACAGAGGAGCTCCAACAGTACTGCTGCCAAGGAGAAAGTCATGAAATCCTCACACCTCTGAAGCGCAGACTTTGCTGTCATTAAGGTTCACTCTTTCAGTAGTCTGTCACCCAGAAGGTACTTGGAACTGCACCTCAGTTATGAAACCACATGCAACTTTATAATAACTGAGGTGCAACTTCTTTACAGAAAAAGTATGGTATAAATAAAATAGAACTAGCGTGAGAAATGCCACAGATGATAAATACCCCATCTTGTTCTTAGATTTTATTACTGAAATTATTGGGGGAGAAAAACACCAGAAAAGCTGCCAAAGATTATTTAGGCATTTTTTAATTTGGGTGTCAATGGCTTTTTTCTTGCCTTTGGCGTTTTTTAAGACAAAGAGAAGAAATTCCATTTAACTCTATGGGAGAGGACCACCACAGTTTGCAGGGGGTAGAAAAAACTCCAAACCCTCAGCATGCTGCATTTTGGAAAAACTGCAACAGAAGTATTTAGAGGTCAAGCCAATCAGATTAAGCATAGTATATTAGATGACATGGTCAATTGCTGCATAAAAAGAGGGCTAAACAGGGAGATACCCCTCACGAATATTCATCAGCAGTAGTGTTGAGTGGACTTGCCGAACTGTTTGGGTACATTCTCCAAACCCTCAGGGGTTATCCAGTGTGGGGGCACCGGGGAAGAGGTGGCTGAAATAAAAGACGTCCACTCACCTCCCCGGTTCCAGCGGCGGGTCACTCATCGCGGCGCTCCATTGCCCGGCCGCTTCCTGGTGTCTGACGCCGCCTGAGACGCTACGTCTCAGGGCGGCTCAGCCACTCAGTGAAGAAGGTGGGATCCGTTTGAAGTCTGCTCGGATCCCGCCTCCTTCACTGAGTGGCTCTAAAGGTTTTTTTTCAAACGACAGGTACACTTTAATAAATTCTGGCTGCGTTATGGATGGTAATAACTCTCCTACCATGTTTTTTTTACATTATGCCACAATTTGTACATTATATTTATATTCTGCTGCATGCTATATGCAAATTTGTCTTTAGCTTTGCCCGTAACAATGTCTCTCCACAATAGAAGAGCTTGCTTTTCTGTCCACAATGCGGTCAGTGTGTATTCACCTGATAGTTTCTGGATCCAAGCTGTCCACAGTTTATAGCCAAATGACAGTGCAGAACTTGCATTATAAACACATTCTGTACTTGTTAGGCTAGTATATGCAAGAACATAAATAACATTAGCTTAGACAGTTAAAAGAAAGTTGGCTGTATGACACCCACATATTATATTCAAGCACACGTTGTGCAATAAACACTAGGAGACTTTCATAGGCACTGCCAGATCATGCCTCAATCTAACATTACTTACTTATGTGGCAACATGCCGTTCAAAAAGAAGAGGATATATAATGTAGATGCCATATTATGGGAGAAATACCAAAATAAAACACTGGATCAAGTGTATTAGAACAACCTCTCAAAATTAAAAAAAAAATTCTAAATACATTATTTTCAGTAAAATACCAGAAAGAAGGAAATAAATCGGCCTTAAACAAATGGTCGTCGCACCAGTTGTTATCTTCCAATTTTTTATTTGTGCTATAGCTGTATTTCTGAGACCCAAATTACATAGATTTATTATATACATTTACACATAATATACATACTGAGAGCTGCAGACTGGAAGAAGTCCTACTAAAAGTAGTCTAAAGAAGGTGCTTACAAAACACTGCACCATTAAAAAGGATTGTTCAGAGACTTTTAAAAAAAAAGTTACACAACTGCCAAAACCCTGCCGCCTCCATTCTGATAGACCCGGGTCCCTGTTGATCAACAACTCTTTGTCCCATCTCAACACACAGGAAATACCCCCTTACTCAGTCAGTTCATGACATGGGTCACTGCTGAGGCAAGTCAGGACTGATGGTGAGGAGAAGGGGCAAACTGGACAAGGATAAAAAGAAGACCCTGCTAATTAGCATGGGAACAGAGAAAAGGTGGTTTGTTTTTTTGTTTCTATGAGGGAATAAAGGTGGGCATTATAATAGGGATGGGGGCTCTACCTACAGGGGTATCCAATTATTTACTTGGAGAATCCACCTACTGGGCAAAAATACTTACAGAGATGGCCTTCCTTTATACTGGGTGAACCTACCTAGGGTATCTAATTTTTTTGCACAAATCAATAGTCCAGGCGATTTTAAGAAACTTTGTAATTGGGTTCATTAGGCAAATATGCCATTATCTGCATTCAAAAAGACTTTCCCCACCTCTCTCTCATTCACTGCTCATTATCAGGAAATCTCGACTCTTTTACATCAGTCAAGCCCTGTGTAACCTATTGAGAGGGAAGGGGGAAGGAGGGAGATTAGTCGCCAGCAGAGAACAAAGGATTACACAGTGGGAGCTGTGTGAAAGCCACTATTCAGAGGTCAGTGCTGACTTCAGAGGAGATAACCTGGTGATGTAGCTGTAAATTAACTCTTTGTTGTCCTGTTTTAGTGCCTCATCTACCTCCACCCCTCCCCTCTCCATAGACAAGAATGAAGACAGGGGGGAGAGCTTCAAACTGCTTTTTCATGATAAAAATGCATTTTTGGCTAATAAATCCAATTACAAAGTTTCTTTGTAAAACTGCAAAGAAATTTAAACAACAGTGACACTTTAACCCCTAGGCGACCCTGGACTTACCTGTACGTCCAGGGTAGCCTACGGGTGTTCAGAGCGGGGAAGCGCATCCGATCGCCGTGCCCGCTAATTAGATAATCGGATGCAGCTGTCAAAGTTGACAGCTGCATCCGATTACCTTATGCAGCTGATCCCTGGTGTCTAGTGACGTTGTCCCAGAGGAGCGATCCACACATCTGGCTCGGGGTCTGCACCGTAATGGCGCTGATCCCAACTCAACACTCGATTGCTTCCGGCTGCAGCATCCGGAAGCAATCCAGTGCCTAACTCAATTACAGCATAGATCTCAATGAAAGATCAGTGTGCTTATACTAGTCCCCCAGGGGGACTTCTAGTATATGTGTAAAAGAAAAAAAAGAAGAAAAAAGTGTTTTTAATAAAAAAAAAAAAACCCTCCCCTAATAAAAGTTTGAATCACCCCCCCCCCATTTCCCATGTTATAAATAAAAATAAATAAATAAACATATTTGGTTTAGCCGCGTCCGTAATCGCCCGAACTATTAATTAATCACATTCCTGATCTCGCACGGTAAACGGCGTAAGCACAAAAGATCCCAAAGTGCAAAATTGCACTTTTTTGGTCAGATCAAATCCAGGAGAATTGTAATAAAAAGCGATCAAAAAGTTGCATATGTGCAATCAAGGTACCGATTGAAAGTAAACATCATGGCGCAAAAAATGACACATCACACAGCCCCATAGACAAAAGGATAAAAGCGCTATAAGCCTGGGAATAGAGCGAACATATATTTGTTAAAGGGAACCTGCAACCCCCCCCCCCCCCCCCCCCCCCGAGAGATGAGTCCAACACTCATAGAGAATGACGGAGCGCTGGACTCTCCTGTCATTCTCTATGGGTGTTGGTCTCAACTATCAGCGCGCGCGTCGGGCTGCAGCGGCTGAGATCTTCATCACCCGACCACCTCCAGAAGCGGGACCCGGCGGGATTAGGTGAGTATAGGGGGCTCTAACAGGGGGTCGGGAGCCTGTCACCCCGGCACGGGGGGGTGACAGGTTCCCTTTAACAATGGTTTGAATTTTTTACAAGCCATCAAATAAAATAAAAGTTATACATGTTACATATCGTTGTAATCGTAACTAGTTGAGGAACATATATAAAAGTCAGTTTTACCCCAGGGCGAACGGCGTAAAAAAAATACCCTCGAAATAAAATAAATACGTGGGGTTTTTTTTCAATTTCACCACACATTGAATTTTTTCCTGCTTTTTCAGTGTACTTTATGAAAAAATTCAGCCTGTCATGGCAAAGTACAATCATTGGCGCAAAAAATAAGGGCTCATCCGGGTTTCTAGGTGAAAATATGCAAGTGCTATGGCCTTTTAAGCACAAGGAGGAAAAAACGAAAACGCAAAAATTTTAATTGGCTCGGTCCTCTAAGGGTTAACTAAACTTGTGACCTCACATGGAACTCACGGTTCCATGATTAACTATGATGCTAAGAGCTCCAAAAGCTGCTGAACTGACATGGCTGAACAGAGCTGTAAAGCGAATACACCACTAGGTACATCACTTTGTGTTTTTTACATGAACAGCCCAGCCACGGTCAACACACAGCGCCGGTCTATTCTCGAGCACTGGCCTGGCATGAAGCACTGGAGGCGGCCCCCAATGTGATAAAACCCCTCCCCTCTGTGATGCAGCTTCATTAGAATCAATGGAGCTACATCACAGAGGGAAGATTGTCACACTGGGGGGCTGGCGGGACCACCCTCAGTGCTTCATGCCGGCCTGGTGGGCCTACCCTCTGTGCTTAATGCTGTGCCACTGCTTGGGAATAGACTGGCACCATATGCAGGACCTGGCAGCGGTTCAAAAAAGGAGCACGGCACCAGCATCCCTGTGCGGGTCTGTTCGTGTAAAAACAAAGCGATATACCTAGTGGCAGTGCACAATAAGATTTTGTAGTTTACTATCTATTAAAAAATCTCAAATCTTTCAAAGCTTATCAGATGCTAGCTTAGGAAGTGCTTCTGCTGCCAATGGGAAAAAAAGAGTAATAAAGTTATATTACAAAACAAAAATGAAAGAAATGTTAAGAAAAAAATAAAAATAAATATTTCACCAGAATACCCCTTTAACTTTGTCCACAATGACACTTTGTCTGAAACTGGCCATAAGCCAGTGATTGGCTGAGCAGACTCAGCCAATCATGTCTTTGGTCGGATTCCGCTAGAGAAATCCCATTAGTCGCCGTGTGTTTGAATTTCCGTTTTCTGCTCGCATTCTGCTTGAATTTCACGCCTATTCCGCCAGAGCTGAAGAGGAGGAAATTTCAAGCAGAAAACTTTTCTCTTCAATTCCTCATTGTGAACATACCCTAAGCCAGCATGAACATTTCTGTTGCAACAACCCCTAGGCTGATCACTGAGGTCAATATTGTGTGTCACAATTTGTAAGCTAAAACTAGGAGCAAGTCCAACACACAGGAAGGGTACAAATCTTTCCATTATACCTTTCTGCTGTGTTTCTTCTACTCTGGTTTTGGCTTATAAATACCAACACAAAATACTGATCCAAATACTGCTGAGTGAAAGTTGCCATAGCAGAATAGTAAATCCATCCCAGCTTACGACATGCACGAGTCTAAATTCTACTGGGAAACCATCTTCACCAGTCTGTTTTAATATAATCTCTTCTCTTTACCACCTGTCTTTGGTTATTTTGGGTTATGTAGGACCCCTCTCTCCATCATCATCAAAATCCTCTCAACCTCAAAAATGATTTGATGAACCACAGGAATGTAAGGGTGGATGACATTAATGCAGCAGCTGGGGGTGGACACATAGCAGAGAAAGTGCCAACAATAAATAATCGTGTTTATCTGCTAAATGGTAAGTAACACTTCTCTCTCACCATGAAAGGCTCTCCAGAGTCACTTTTCACTTAACATATCAGAAAGGCCAAAAAAATAGTTCAAATGCCAAGAGAGCTAGATATATGGAATATACAGTACATGACAATTCACCTCTCAGTAACGGATACCGATACTAGCTGGTATATTTTTCTTTACTGTAAACTATACTAGCTGAATTTCCACAATTATACGTCTCAGCTACAGACCTAAGAGCAGGGTTGAGCGGACCTGAGGAACAGTTTTCATTCGGTAACATTCTTTGAACTTGAATGCTTTGCATTTGACTCCTGGCGGCTGGAAAAGCTGAATGCACCCTGCCAGGAAAACAAGAATATGACAATGGCTGTATCCATGTTTTCTAGGGCTCCCTAGGGCTGCATTCAACTTTTGCAGCCACTGATAATCAAATGCCAAGCGTTCAGGTTAGAAGAATGTTCAAGAGAGTCTGCAGATCATTGTGTATTCTCTCAGAATATCCATAGGTCCGGTTTTGCATCATTTCCTAGTTTTGCTGAAAAACTGGCCTAATCAAGGTCTAACATATGGGGAGAGATTTGCTAAAACTGTCTAATTCGTAAAAGGGTACACTGGCATAACGCTCTCCTTGCCAGGTTACCTTCCTAGTGGAGTAGTTGCGCTTTACTACAAGTCCAGGATGCATTGCTCTCCCTCAGCTCTCTATCACAGTTCTCCTACTCTGCCTTCCTCCCACGCCCAGTTCCCTGCTCAAACTGCTGTCTTCAGTGTCCCACCCACAGCTGCTGACAACTGTTTTTTTTAGGATAAGTTCACACGCTACAGATTTGTTTAGCCCCTTGTAATAGCGACTTTACTTTATATGCTACAGATTTTAAAACCTGCAGAATATACAGTATTTATAAAATGTGCTAGGAGTAAATTCAGTTATAAAAAAAAAAAAAAAAACACATATACTGTAAAAACATGGTTGCTCTGAGAGGCAGGTCACTGATTTTCTGACTGCATTTTAGACACTTTTTGAAATAGCTCTGCAGCATGCACAACAGAAAGGTGGCACCATCTACCTATCTACACTAGTTTAAAGGAAACAGGTTTATACATATTTTCAAGTATTTGCGGTGATATTTCTGTCCATTTGTCATTTAACTATCTATATTTAAATAAATAAATAAATATATATTTTCATTCTGGCCACTAACCCTAATAGGCTGGCACTTCCTGTTCCCTGGGGAATACTTTCCAGCCACCTCATTTTCACAAACAGAATTAGGCTGGGTTCACACACAGTATATTTCAGGCTGTATTTGGTCCTCAAGTCAGGTCCTCATAGCAACCAAAACCAGGAGTGGATTGAAAACACAGAAAGGCTCTGTTCACACAATGTTGAAATTGAGTGGATGGCCGTCATATAACGGTAAATAACTGCCATCATTTCAATATAACAGCCGTTGTTTTAAAATAACAGCAAAAATTTGCCATTAAATGACGGCCATCCACTCAATTACAACATTATGTGAACATAGCCTTTCTGTGTTTTCAATCCACTCCTGGTTTTGGTTGCTATACAGCCTCACAAATACAGCCTCAAATATACATAGTGTGAACCCAGCCTTACAGTGTAAGGTCACACCAGTATATGTATAAGACACCCCAGCTATATGGGATCTGGCTACTTACAATAGGTGATTGTAACAGTTCCCCTCCTCCCGCTCCTGACACACTGACCACTGCACAGGTAACAGAGTATACAGTATTTAGAAATCTAACATGGAAATAAATGAGACAGACTGCTTTCTATGGAGAACGTAGATAGGTAATGCATTTCTCTGCATGTTATTACCATAGCAATATTCCATATGATATGCCATATATGTCTAATGCTGCGTTTACACAAAGCGATAATTTGCCCAATCGATTGTTTAATGATTTTGAAGCAACAATTTGGTTTTATAACGATCAGTGTTTAGACGAATAAATCGTTAGAAAAATCGTTCAAAAATTTGTAAGAAAGATCGTTATTGTGATCGTTTTTAAGATCGCTTAAGCCCATCTTTCACATAGGGTGAATCTTTGAAAGACTGTTTACACTAAGCGATCTGCAAATTTTTAGCTAACGACGATTTGAGAACTTGTTGAAAGATCAAAATGAACGATTTCTCGCTCGTCGCTAGCTCGTTTGCTGTGTTTACATGGAACAATTATTGATCAAATGCGATCGTTATTGCAAAAATTCAAACGATAATCGTTCCGTGTAAACGCAGCATTACAGATTCAAGTTTAAATCATGAGAATGAAGGCCCCCACCCAAAACCTATTACACCTGTATGTGGCTGCCCAACAGGGCCAGGATGCTAAAAACAACTAAGTAGGCTGCTTTACTAAGTTTTGTATCTCGAGTTGCGTAAACAGCATAGGTATGTTTGATAGAAATACCCACAACTACACAAGCTACACAGGCAAAAATGTGCAAAATTTGTGCAAAAAACTGCACCGTTTTACATTGGGCTGCATGTGGCTTCACCAGGTAAATGCTAATTTCCACTTAATAAGGTGCAGACCAGGGAGCTAAAACACTGCCAGGATTTTCAAGGTCCGTAGATGAAGTCTGCTTTCTACATCCATGATCCGTGAAAAACCTTCAAGGATCTGTTTAAAGCTTTTAAATTACACTGATTTACTGTAAGTGAATAAGAGCTGAACTGCAATCACACATCAACACCATTACACAGTAAGAAGACAAACTCCATTTCACACTGTAGTTGCAGCACCACCGAACTGCTGAATGGGTGCAGTGGATAGGCCTTCAGTACATTTTGCCTGGAAAATCCCTAGAAGTCCAAAAAATTAACAATTACATAGGGGTGCCCACCTACAGAAGTCCTCAGACTGACAACACACCACAGTATAAACAGCCTATATCAGAGCTGCATGCTTTATGCCAATAATGTAACTGGATGCCCTGAGCAAAGGAAAAAAAGATCTTGAAATGCATCAATAGTTTAAGTACCACTCCAGTAGAAGTGTTAGAGTGCCCTCTACTGTCCAAGAAAAAAATAGTGACCCACAATAAATAATATCAACAGTACTTTACTTTTACTCGTGTATCCCAAGTCCAGAAATAAATCAAATAATGCACTTTTAGGGCCAGTTCAAACTGAATCGTTGCTGAGTTTTCGCGCGGACCCCCCCCCCCCACCCCCCACGCGCAATCCTGCCTTCTATTTAGTTTGAATGGGAGGGCTTGTGCGCCTCCGCTATCTGCGCCTTTCCGCTTAAAGAATTGACATGTCAATTCTTTGTCACCCATACGGGCTTGCTTCAGGTGTTCCTGGCTGGACAACCCGCTCAGCCACTGGTTGGCTGAGCGGGATGTCCTGACGGTGGGATCCCCTGAAGCAGGCCGGAGCGTGGAGCAGGTAATGTATGCTCTGGCCGGCGTAGGGTCACTTACTTACTTGCAGCAGGATGTCAATCCTCATAGAAACTGGATGTATTCTCATAGAAACTAACAGGCAAGGGGTCTGCAGCGGATTTCACTGCGAATTCGAAGTGTGAAATCCGCTGAGGATCCAGTGTGTGTGAATCTGGCCATAAAATAAATAAATTGTATCATTGTAATACTACAGACCTATTTGTATCATTGTTATAGTATGAACGTATTATGGGTTGTTTTGTTTTTTTTAGATGTTCACACTATGGATTTGTCGCGGATATTCCACCGGGAACCTCCGTCCGCAGACTCTGCACCAAATCTATCCTGCTAGGTTTCTGAACGGGGACATGTCAATTCGGAGCGGAGAGGCGCACGAGCCCTCCCATTCATAGACATAGCAGAAGGGATTCATCGTGGAGTTTGCGGACGGAGGTTCCCAGAGGAATCTTCATGCTTGGGGTGGGTTCACATTGAGGAATAGGTGAGGAATAAAATATGTACAGAGCAATGTCCCATTGTGTTGAATGGTATTTCCATTCCGTTGTTTACACTGCAGAATTTCCGAGCAGAATTTTCTGCTGCAGATCCACTTTCCGCCTAAAGGCCCCGTTCACACTGAGCAAGAACGACGGAATTCCTGCTTTGAGTGAATGAGAGGGTGCACGCGTCCGCTTCCTCCCCTCTCCGCTCAAAGAAATTACATGTCACTTCTTTGAGTGGAGAGCGGCAGCAGCAGAGGAGCGCGCACCCTCTCATTCACTCAAAGCAGGACACTGAGCACGGCAGGATTCGGTGGCGGAGAGCTCTGCAGCAGCAGAATTCCGCCATTCTTGCTCAGTGTGAACGGGGCCAAAGGATTGAAATGTCAATTCTTTGGGCGGATTCTGCTACAGGAATCCTATAAAAGTCAATGGGGGCTTAAATTCGCCTTGAACTCTGCTTAAATTCTGCTTGTATTCCACTCAAATTCTGCCAGAGCCGAATATACGAGGAATTTCAAGCAGAAAACTTTTCTTTACAATTCCTCAGTATGCACATACCCTGAATCCTTAGTCTGAATGGGCCCTTGAGTAACGAAATGGCATCCAGTATCAAAATAAAAAAGTTGGTATTGGTATCGAACTTAAAATTCTGGTATTGTGACATCACTAATCCACTAATGTAACTATAAAGGGAGTTATAACTAGGCACCTAACCCTTTGGCAATTTATGCCATACATATACAGCAATGTGCGCTCAGGGATACAACCCCTTTCATGCAATTTGTTGCAGAAATTCCTTTCTATTAACCTGAATAGGGCTGTACTTACAAGCCAAGAAATAAAAGTGTGTCAAGGCCATAAGGTACTTTTAATGTGGGACAGATGGAAAACCTGCACAATTCCTGCAACGTGTTGTCGACTTTTTTATTCCAGAAAGGGAAAGAGATCTTTTTAAAATCTAATTGACAACACTGGTGCTGTAATAAGCTGTGAATTTTCTATTCACAAATCTGCTACACACTTGTCCTGTAAATGCCCTAAAAACGAACCTCTTCACTACATCATTCTGCCCTAAGAGCATTAGCTATTAACCCCTTCAAGGTCATTGATAGACAGATGTCCAGGTCACATTGAAGCAATGTTCCTTCTTGCTTTAGTGGGAGGAAACCCCAGCCCCTCTATGATAGGGTTCCATTGATTCTAATGGAGTCACGTCATGGAGGGGCTGGGGTTTCTTCCCACTAAGGGTGGGTCAGCCCGCCTCCAGTGCTTCAGCCTGGGCCTGGTGGTACAGTCACTTTAAGGATAGCTTCACACATATTGGATCCGCAGCAGATTTCACGCTGCGAGTTTGCAGCGAGATCCGCTGCGGATCCTAGTAGTGTGAAGAGAATGGATCATATACCCACAGCCCCTTTAACACCCGCAGCATACATTACCTGCTCGGGGCCATGGCTGTATGTGAGGCTCCCGGCTGCCCCCGCTCCCCATCAGCCAATCAGTGCGGATCCGTTACGTATGAAGCTACCCTTAGGGTGCGTTCACATGTACACTATATGCAGCAGGTTTTATGAGGCAGATTTGCTTTAAATCTAATCAGGGTCATCAAATCTGCTGCATATAGTGTACGTACCCATAATATTTGGTAATTTTACAGAGATCACCCCACTTACGGCAGCTGCAGACATACAAACCTTTCCACAACCAGGAGGCCCCCAGAGTATGACGGATGGGATGTCATTGGCTTGGAGCAGGTTTCTCAGCATGGTGTTCTCTCCTAAGACTTTGTCCTGCCCCATGTAGTCCTGTAACGTGCACGGTCTCATTCTGTCTGCCAAAGGTTTTCCATCCAGTTTCTCCACCAGGTTCTGGTCTTTCTGGTGGAGTCCAGGTTGTGTCTGGGGGTTTTGGGCACCATTTACATTCTGCATCGGCTCAGTCATTTTGGATGACAATACAGAAAAGAAAGGAGCCTTATTGGGCATCTCCTGAGATGCCCTCTCACCCACCTTGTTCTTATGGAACAATGGGAAGCTGGTGGCTGCCAGTCCTTGGTGGGACCCCCGACTACAGGAGCCCCCAGCAGTCTCATCCTCCTGGGAGGAAAGACGCCTTTTCTTGGCTGTAACTCCACTTGGCTTTAGGCAGCTGTCAAGGTGGACATTGATATCTGTATCTGGCACCTCAAGGCTACAAACTGGGCACATCACCGTGCTAGTGGCACTACCATGCTGTGATGCCCCCAACCCCTCTGCCACATGCTCCATCCTACTATCCCCACCCTGGGAGCGCCTAGCTTATGTAGAAGCTCAGCAGGATGAAAGGGCGCTGTGCCAATGTGACAGAACCTGAGCGGGTCACCTCAGGGATTACACAGAGGGGCCACCTATCATACGCCCGCACCACCAGCCTATCTGCCCGGGCAGTGCCCGCTGTAATGCCAGGCTGCTGTAGTGACGGCACGGCGGCCAGGTGGAGGACGGTTCCCGCGCCACACAGTGATCTAGAGCCGCTCTCCTTCCTCTTCCTCCTCACGTATACCGGAGCACTATGGGAGAGGAAGTCCCGGCTCCGCCGCGTCTCTTGGCTTCCCGCCCGTCCTGTCACTGTACAGTTGTAGCTGACAGCTCACTGCCGGTCACGAGAGGTAACCGAAGACTACAGCTCAGGGCCGCTCTGCGTAATACATAGGGCTGCTGTAACACAGGATCAACCCGATGGGGGTCAATGGGGGAATGTGAAGCCCTGTGCCTGTCATGCTTTTTTGGCTATGGTGTTTTTTTCTTCTTGGAGCCATATTTGGGTCAATTTTATCACAGGGTTATCACCTGGCGTGTGGCGTTTTTCCTCCTGTACACTTCTATAGGCTGGGGGGGGGGGAAACACCTAGAAAAACATGTATGTGGGCATTTTTTTCTGGTGTTTTTCCCTTATATTGTCCAGAAGAAATTCATAAATCAAATGGTCAAAAAAAAAAATCACAACTTGTACTAGGAAAAAAGCAAAAGAAAAACCACCACATAAAAAGTGCCTATACTAATGCACACAGTTGTGAGAAAATGTAGAAATACTGTATGTCTGAAAGAAGCCACACCATCTTGTTTTATTGCTGATTTCTCCTGTACCTGGGGCTGACATTTTATGCTTGGTTCGCACTGTTTTTGGGCTTCTGCTGGGCTTTACATTGGATGCTTATCAGCAGCCTGTCAATATGGTAAGCTAACACAGAGCCCAAGCTACCCACTTTCTTTATGGGTGCCTTCACACAGGATGGATCCGCAGCGGATATCTCACTGCAAATTCGCAGCAAGATCCCCTCGATCCCTGCCTTGTAAAGTCTATGGGCAGACATCCTGCTGCGAGGATGTCGGGAGACCACCCTGTTAACCCCCAGCCGGCCAGAGCTTATACGTTACCTGCTCCACGATCCGGCTTGCTTCGGGGGTTTCCGGGTGCATGTCCCGCTTAGCCAGTGTGCTGCTGCGACGCCACCGATTGGCTGAGCGGGACATGCACCCGGGAACCCCCGAAGCAAGCCGGATCGCGGAGCAGTCAATGGATGCGCTCTGGCTGGCCGGGGGTTAATGGGGCAGTCTCCCGACATGTACATCCTGCTGCGAGTATGTCTGCCCATAGACTTTACAGGGCAGGGATCTGCTGCAAATTTGCAGCAAGAAATCCGCTGCGGATCCGTCCTGTGTGAAGGCACCTTATGGCTCCATTCACCAGTATATGATCTGTGTGTGAATGGACCCAAAGGGGCAAAACAAAAACATTTTCCAAAAACACCTGGTAAGTGAATAGGAAGCCCTTAAATATTGTGAATCTAGCCTTAGCCGCAGTTATAGGGGCAACATTGCAGCCCTCAAACACACTCTTCAGAGCTGATTTGGGTCTCCAGCAGCTTACAGTACTTCAAGGGGTACTCCATGGGAAAGAAAAAATCTTTCTGATCAAGTGGTGTCAGAAAGTTATACAGATTTGTAAATTACTTGTATTTAAAAAATCTCATCAGCTGCTGTATGTCCTGCAGGAAGTGCCGTAGTCTTTGACATGGCATGTGAGCAGTCACGTGACTGCCCCAGGATATGGGCGATAACTGATGATGTGGTCAGATAATTAGGTAACTTGTGATAGCTCATCATAGGTGACTCAGTATCAGTACGGATTGGTAGATTAATTGGTAAATTAAGATGGCATCCGATTGTTGCTAAAGTAAGGGTCCATTTACACACAGAGATTATCTGACAGATATCTGACAGATTTTTGCAACCAAAGCCAGGAATGTACTATAAACAGGGAACAGGTCATAAAGGAAAGACTGAGATTTCTCTTTGTTTCAAATCCATTTCTGGTTTTGGCTGCAAAAATCTGGCAGATATCTGTCAGATAATCTGTGTGTGTAAACGGACCCTATGGGTCCATTTACACTGAAAGATTATCTGCCAAGGATTTGAAGCCAAAGCCTGGAATGGATTTGAAAAGAGGAGAAATCTCAGGCTTTCCTTTATGACCTGATCTCTGTTTATAGTCTTCCTGGCTTTGGCTTCAAATCTTTGGCAGATAATCTGTCAGATAATCTTTATGTGTAAATGGACCCTTAGGACACACAAGTGTCTTGTACATGGATTGGATCTTTATAGAATAAGGGGGGAATAGCACAAATATTTTATTATTATATTATTTATTATTATTATTTATTAATATAAATTAAAAGTAAATTACAAATACATATATCTTTTTGATACCAGTTGATTGGAAAACATTTTTTTGGCCAGAGTGCCCCTTTAAGTTACTTCAGTTACCCAGTGATCACATGATCATCAAGACATGTGGCAGAAAGGGGATATAACTCCTGCTGGGCTGTGTACACAGCTGTTAAAGAGCATTTTAGCTGATACATTGATGTGGACAGTGATTTACATTCACATATATATAACAAATTGATATGAACAGCACATAGAGAGACAGAAGCAACATCATGAACAACAGTGTGTGAGGGAACGTGACCCACAGCGCTAGACAGGGCCAGACTGCTCATCTGGCAATTCAGGGAAAATGCTAGATGGGCTGGTGTGCTAAGATGGGCCAGTCCCTGAACAGCTTGACGGCTGGCTTTTGCCCAGCACAGCACCCTCCCTGCACTTCAAAACATAGTATCTAGCCAACCCCATACCCTCATCTACAAGTTCCCAGCAGGTCTGACCTTATGGTTGCTGCAGGTATGACCTTGCAGGAAAAGGAAACTCCTCATTCCCCCCCATGACCCCTCTTCTGTCAGTAGCGATTTCCCATAGAGAAGGCATTGGAAAGCAGACAGAAGAAGGGGTCACAGGAGTGGGTGACGTGAACGTGCGCTGGATTTGAAGCTGGTGGATCCATTTGCCTTTAAATTCCCAAGGGTCCAAATGAAGTGGAGCATCCACAGTAAGGGTACAAACACACACAACGTATACGCAGCAGATCTGCTGCAGATTTGATGCTGTGCTCAGTTATTTAGATCTAATATGCTGCGTATTTGTTGCGTGTTTGTTGCGTATTTGCTGCATATCGTAGCAGTAAATACGCTGCGTATACGGTGTGTGTGTTTATACCCTAAGGCTACGTTCACACAGAGCAAAAGGAGCGGATTACGCAAGGAAATATTTCCGCCTGAAATCAACTGACACTGAATTCCGAGCAGAATATAAGCAGAATGTAAGCAGAATCCCTGCGTATTCTGCTAGGAAAGTGTTCAGCTCGTAATCAGCTCTTGACAAATTCAGCGCGGAATACTCGAGGAATCCGCATGCATTCAGCGCTGAAATTCAGCGAGTATTTGGTGAGTAAACTAGACTATACCAGAACATATACTAGAATCCTCCCCCCCCCCTTTTCCCCATTTCCGCGCTGATTCAGCGAGTAATTTCCGCTTGTATTACGCTTGTATTCCGCGCTGAAACAGAAAATCAGAGCCCCATTGATTTGTATAGGCTTCTGCTAGCGGAAGAATGAACATGTTCATTCTTCTGGCGGAAAGCGGATTAGTTCAGTGCGGAAATTCCACTGTGTGAACTGCAGAGCAGAATTTCCATTCAACACAATGGAAATTAGCTCTGCACCTATTTTAACGGCTGAAATTTCAGCGCTGATTCAGCGCAGAAATTCAGCTGCTTTTGCTCAGTGGGAATGAGCCCTAAGGGTACAAACACACACACCGTATAGCAGCAGATTTGATGCTGTGTTCAGTTATTTAGATCTAATTTGCTACGTATCACAGCAGTAAATACGCAAGGATATGCCGTGTGTGTTTATACCCTAAGGGTGAAACTTACTGTGGAAGTACGTCATTTCATATTTACTAGAGATGAGCGATCCTCCGAGTCCATCCGAACTTTCGGCATTTGATTAGAGGTGGCTTCTGAAGTTGGATAAAGCCCTAAGGCTATGTGTAAAACATGGAAATAGTCATTGGCTGAATCCATGTTTTCCAGACATTAGAGCTTTATCCAAGTTCAGCAGCCACCACTAATCAAATGCCGAACGATCGGGTTCGGATGGACTCTAACCCAAACCCGGTTCGCTCATCTCTAATATTTACCCATGTACTCCCAGTTAACATCTGACGGTAGCATTTTTGCACACACACACACACACAAAATAAATAAATAAATAGGAATATAATGAAGTAAATAGTTTTATTTTTTTGGTCATTTCTGGACAAAATGCTGTATCTGATTCTATCCAGTTTCTGTCTGTATTACAACCCACCTTAATACACCTAATAGAAAGGCAACAATTTGGCTGTATTATGCTTGTCTAAAACAGGCCTAAGGCTCTCATCAGTTTGGATGCAGTATAATGTTCAAGCAGATTGTAAAATTAGTTTTCTGTAGATTTACTTTCTTTTTCATTGTAATAGGTGGAATCCGATATAAAAATCTACATCATATTGTCAGGACTGGCGCTCATAGCGAGCATGCCATCGCCCCTGTCTCCGACACTGCAAGTGATGTGGGTTCTCGTTCACGTTCTCAAACATTAGCTGCACGCAGGCGAACGTGAGCATTTATTTATTGCCATCTTGTACTGACCTGGTCACATCAGGGTTAATTTCTCTGGAGTTCTCCTGCTCTCACCTGTGGGGGTGGGGCTCCAGCCTGCATTTAAGCTCTGCTATCAGGCTGCTTACTGCCAGTGTTTGATTTGTCTGCACTAGCTAGCTTGGTGATCTGATCTCTGCTATTCTGACCTTATTCTGTGTTCTGACCTTCTCTTGCCTGACCCCTTTGTACCTTGCTACCGGTTGGTTTTGACTTCGGCTTGTTTTTGACCTTTCTTAGCTTTCTGATTTTGTCCTGACGCTCCTTCCTGGTTTTGACCCGGCCTGTTAGACAATTCTTCTGTGTTTGTCTGTGTATCTTGTCTCCCATCCCCTGCACACTAGTCAGTGTATATGCAGTCTTTATGGTTGTCTCCCCACGGTCTAGCGTGGGTGGGGCAATAGGCAGGGACAGAGGTTGGGGTAAGCGCAGGGCTCACGTTCCTTTGTTGTCTGTTTATCCCAGCCCTGACACATATCCATATTTTTTCCACAGTACTTGAATAATGTTCCTGTGCACATAAATTGTAGTGTGATTTGCTGTCGATATTAAATGGGTTATCCAGTGGTACAAAAACATGGCCACTTTCTTCCAGAGTCAGCACCGCTCTTGTCTCCAGTTTGGGTTGGGTTTTGCAACTTGGTTCCATTGAAGTGAATAGAGCTTAATTGCAAACCGCACCTGAACTGGAGGCAAAAGTCATGTCACATAAGAAAGTGGCCATGATTTAATAGCACTGGATGAGCCCTTTAAGGAGGGAATTTTCAACAAACATAATTACATTTTTAACATTTTTGCAAAACATTACATTAGCTAACGTGCCTCCTCCTGATAAGCTACTCTTTCCCTCCCATTATAGACAGCTTATTGTTTTCTAGGTTACCGCCCACTGCTCTGCTCTAAAAGCAGTCGCCTGTCAAGGGTATATATAAATATAGTGTGTGTGTGTGTGTGTGTGTGTGTATATATATATATATATATATATATATATATATATATCTTAAGTGAGAATAATAGGAGTGCAGGTAAAATATCAATGCTTTATTTCACTTATTTAAAATTTGAAAAACGAAAATCAAAATCAAATAAAGAAAAAACAAATAGTGCTATCCAATCTTCACGACCATCATCTTAGCGTGTAATTTAATCTATGCATAGTTCACATTCAGCGTTATTCTCACACTGATACTCCTGTTTGCATTTGTGTGTTTAGTCAGTGCTTGTGATGAGCGAGTACTAAAATGCTCGGGTGCTCATTACTCAAGACGAATATCTCCCGATACTCGAGTGCTCGTTTCGAGTAACGAACCCCATTCAGTCAATGGTAGACTCGAGCATTTTTGCAGGAGACTCAAGTTCGGTAGAGGGAACGTCGTGTGAAAACCTGTCAACCTTAGAAATTGATGGAAACACAACTGAAATGGACAGGAAACAGCAGGGGCAGCATGTATGCATGCCTCTGAGGCTGCCTAATGGCACCATTATGCCTAATTCTGTGCAACAGCCTGGTTAAAATAGAGGTAGGCATATGGACCACCCAAAAACTCAGCCTGACACAGCATGGCAGTGAGAACACAGAGAACCATTAAAAGTGAGTGAAGAAGCAGGTGAGCCTCCCAAAAATTAGGCCAGACACAGCATGGCATTGAGCACACAGAGAACCATTAAAAGTGAGTAAGGAAGCAAGTGAGCCTCCCCAAAATTAGACCAGACACTGCATGGCATTGAGCACACAGAGAACTCCCGGGAGCAGCAGTAGCCAACATGGAGGCCAGGCAGGAGCAACAGTAACCAACATGGAGGCCAGGCAGGAGCAACAGTAGTCAACATGGAGGTCAGGCAGGATCAGCAGTAGTCAACATGGATGCTAGTTAAGGCCCAGCAGTAGCCAACATGGAGGCAAGGGCAGGCCCAGCAGTAGTCAACATGGATGCCAGTTAAGGCCCAGCAGTAGCCAACATGGAGGCAAGGGCAGGCACAGCAGTAGTCAACATGGATGCCAGTAAAGGCCCAGCAGTAGTCAACATGGATGCCAGTAAAGGCCCAGCAGTAGTCAACATGGATGCCAGTTAAGGCTCAGCAGTAGCCAACATGGATGCCAGTTAAGGCTGAGCAGTAGCCAACATGGAGGCAAGGGCAGGCACAGCAGTAGTCAACATGGATGTCCATTACTGCTCTGGTCAATCCTGCCTTAAAAACGGCTACAACATCGAAAAAAGGTAGAAGGTACTGGTGAAAGAATGGCAGAGAACACCCTTAAGATAAGATGACATCCACATCGAAATGGACAAGACAAGGAAGGTAAATTGGGGTTAGTTTAACTAGTTGACTTGCGGAAATGCGCACAGATGCGGTGCACCTTGTTGAGCAAGTCAGCCACATTGGGGTAAGTTTTAAGGAACCGCAGCAACACTAGGTTGGAGACGTGGGCCAGGCATGGTACATGTGTGAGGCTTCCGAGTTGCAGAGCCGCCACCAGCTTCCGCCCCTTGTCACACGCAACCAAGCTCACTGCTAATTACACACGAACCCGGGTGCTGACAGCTAACTGGCTAGGCCAGCTGTCAGTCACCATCAAGGGTACACCTGATGCCTCTCGACCGGGGGTGGTGAGGCCATGGCTAGACCAAAAAAAAGAAAAACAGCTGGCTAGTTGACGGGGGCGCGATCGGCGGGCCCCGGCAACCAGTTTTGCTCCTCCGCAGACGTAGTGTGATGTCAGAGCATGGCAGTGAGGAGAAACATTAAAAGTGAGTAAGGAAGCTAGTGAGCCTCCCAAAAATTAGGCCAGACACAGCATGGCATTGAGCACACAGAGAACCATTAAAAGTGAGTGAGGAAGCAAGTGAGCCTCCCAAAAATTAGGCTGGTGTGAAAAGTAGTGGCGGCTGGGGACAGAGTACCGAGGGACAGCCACTGCCATGAGGTTCCTAAAAGCCTCTGTCTCTACCAGCCGATAGGGAAGCATCTCCAAGCTCAGCAGTTTGCCTATGTGCACATTTAGGGCTTGTGAGTGGCAGTGTATTTGCGCTTCTGTTCAAAGGTCTGCTGCAGGGACAGTTGAACGCTGCGCTTGGACACCTTGCTGGAGGGTGTGGCGCATCGTGGAGGTGAAGGGTGCGTGTAGGGCGGGAGGCGCTTGGGCCTGGGCGGCGGGACTGACAGAGCCAGCACGTGAGACGGGAAGGAGCAGGGATGCGACTTGCAGTCACTGAACGGCCTTGGTTCCACTGAGTGGGGTGTTTAGCAGTCATATGCCTGCGCATGCTGGTAGTGGTGGCTCCCCTGCTGATCCTGGCGTGGCACACGTTGCACACTACAGTCCGTCGGTCCTCCGCACCTTCTTTAAAAAACCTCCAGACTTGGGAACATCCAGGCCTTGCCACGGGAGTTTGACTCCGTGAAACAGTTGCTGATCTACTAGCTCTGCCCCTGCTTCTCCCTCTGCTTACCCCTCTTCCTCTTCCAACCGGTCCTGCGGGTGTGCCTCCCCCTCAGAAGCACTGTCTTCACTAGGCTTATCCACCCAGCTCGGGGTCAGTCACCTCGTCCTCATCCACTAGCTCTTCCTCCAATTCCTCACTCTCCTTCTCACTTTGAGTTACATCCATGACAACAATCTCACTGTCTGACACCCGGGTCTCATCGTCATCATCAGACACCTCTTCCAACCCCGCTTGCAAGTGCCCACTCTTATCACCCACTGACTGCGTGAGATTCATAGTTTGGGCATCGGGACAGATCGACTGCTCCGGTTGCTCAGACTCAGGAAAGGGTCCAGAAAAGAGTTCCTGGGAGCATGATGGTGGTGGATCTGAATCCCTTCTTTCCCTGGAAGGGCCAGGCTGTGGGGAAGGAGGCTGAGCTACTGGAGCAAGGTTTCCAGTCCCTTGGGTAGCGTGGGTGGACTGCGTGGAAGACTGGGTGGTAGATAAGTTACTGGACACATTATCCGCTATCCACGTGATCACCTGTTCACACTTCTGCGGTTTCAATATTGGTCTACCATGAGACCGCGTGAGTTGGGAAAAGAAGCTAGGGAGTGCACGTCTGCGGTGTGCCACTGCTCCCTCCTCAACAGGTGCTGTTGTGTCACCCTGCCCTAAACCACGCCCTCTACCAACTGCATCGCTTGGAACACCACGCCCTCGTCCTCGACCCTTACCCCTTGGGTTCACCATTTTATGGACACTGCACAGTATGGAACTTAGACCTTGCGTATGAAATAAAGAAATCAGGAGAAATACTTGTGGTCCAACTAGTTTTGGGGGGTTATGGGATACAATCCAGTAGTGGCTGCACCAATACACACTCTGAAACCACCTTTACTCTGTGCAAGCAGTTGTGAACTCAGATAGACCTTGCTTATGAAATACAGAAATCAGGAAAAATACTTGTGGTCCCACTAGTTTTGGGGGTCTGTGGGATACAATCCAGTAGTGGCTGCACCAATATACACTCTGTGAAACCACCTTTACTCTGTGCAAGCAGTTGTGAACTTAGATAGACCTTGCGTATGAAATACAGAAATCAGGAAAAATACTTGTGGTCCCACTAGTTTTGGGGGGCTTTGCTATACAATCTGGTAGTGGCTGGACCTATACACACTCTGTGATACCCCGTTACAATGAGCAGTGAAGTTCTATGCAGGTGTACTACAAATCCCAGAAATACAATGTAGTACTCACTAGTTTTGAGGGGCTGTGCTATACAATCTGGTAGTGGCTGGACCTATACACACTCTGTGATACCCCGTTACAATGAGCAGTGAAGTTCTATGCAGGTGTACTACAAATCCCAGCAATACAATGTAGCAATGGTGAGTGTAATACCTCATTCATACTTGTGTTGTTTGGGGGCAGCCTTCCCTGCCGGTGGTGCTGGCCTGGTTCTGGTGGGGCATTTTGGGTTTGGTCCTTTGATATTGGGGTTGCAGGGCCATTCCATGGCCTCCCTTCCCTGCATGTGCACGCTTTGCAGGGTTGGCGTTCACTGACCGACACGGTGTGGAGTTAGCGTAGGGACCCATGTAAACCAGGGGACCTGCACGTGGTACACGGGGCTATTATGGTTTGATCAAATTATATACAGACACCCTGGTGTTGAATTTTAAAGTAGGCCTAGCAGCATTAGTGTCAGCCATAGATGGGTTGTGCAGCCGTTCCTCTCTCTCCATGTCATGTTTTACAGTTCTCCCTTTTCTGAACAGCTCGCACTCCTTTATAAGACCCACATAACCAAAATTGGCAGGATATGCCTGTGCTCACATGTCAGTACCTTATGTCTTCCCTATTCTGTGTGAGCAGCAATGGTGAGTGTAATACCTCATTCATACTTGTATTGTTTGGGGGCAGCCTTCCCTGCCGGTGGTGCTGGCCGGGTTCTGGTGGGGCATTTTGGGTTTGGTCCTGTGACATTGAGGTTGCAGGCCATTCCATGGCCTCCCTTCCCTGCATGTGCACTCTTTGCAGGGTTGGCGGTCACTGACCGACACGGTGTGGACCCGTGTGAACGAGGGGACCTGTACGTGGTACACGGGGCTATTATGGTTTGATCAAATTATATACAGACACCCTGGTGTTGAATTTTAAAATAGGCCTAGCGGCATTAGTGTCAGCCATAGATGGGATGTGCAGCTGTTCCTCTCTCTCCATGTTGTGTAATACAATGTAGTAATCACTAGTTTTGGGGGGCTGTGCTATACAATCTGGTAGTGGCTGGGCCTATACACACTCTGTGATACCCCCTTACAATGAGCAGTGAAGTTCTATGCAGGTGTACTACAAATCCCAGCAATACAATGTGGTACCCACTAGTTTTGGGGGGCTGTGCTATACAATCTGCTAGTGGCTGGACCTATACACACTCTCTGAAACCCCCTTCCAATGAGCAGTGAAGTTCTATGCAGGTGTACTACAAATCCCAGCAATACAATGTAGTACAGCAGCACCACCAGCCACAAAAGAGTACTGAGCACTTCTTAGGGCTCTGTATGCAACACCTAATGTCCCCTTTCTGCCAGCAGCCGATCACCACATTGTGCTGCTGAAATCGTGGTAGCAGCACTGCAAGTCCCAGCCAGCAGTCTGTAGTAATACTATTAAAAAACAATTTGAAGCCCTTAAAAGGGCTATTTGTTTGTATTGCTAGTATTCCCTGCCCCTGAGAATCAGCAGCTCTGTCCCACTCCCTAATCTCTCACAGCATACATCTGAAGCAAGCACTATTGGGCTGATATGGTTCCCTGGAGCAATGTATAAAGCTCCTGCAGCAGCCGCAGCATGTTCCAGCTGCGGCTGCAGCAGGAGCTTTATACCGAGGAAAAATTACTTTTATTCCCCCGGCTCATGACAGACACGGGCGGGGAAGTAGTCATCTGGGTGACGTCCTGTCCGTATCTAGTCACCGTTCTCTACCTGTCAGCATGCTCAGCGGGATGATTGACAGGCAGAGAGGCCAGTAACGGACCTCTCTGCCTATCAATCATTCCTGCGGAGTGCGCTGAAAGGCAGAGCGCTGTGACTAGATACGGGCAGGGAGCCGCCCAGATGACTACTTCCCTGCCCGTGTCTGTCATGAGCCGGGGAAATAAAAGTATTTTTTTCCCCGGTATAAAGCTCCTGCTGTAGGAGCTTTATACGTTGTTTCAGGGAACCATATCAGCCCAATTGGACTGATTGGTTCCCTTTTTAAGTGTAACTATCATGTATTTTTTTTTTTTTTTTTTTTCAGAAATCAGTAGTATAAGCGATTTTAAGAAACTCCGTAATAGGTTTGATTAGCCGAAAAAGCCTCTTTCTGTGCTCAAGAAGCAATCTCCCAGCCTCCCCCCCCTGACTTCTTATCTGTGCATTATCAGGCAAACACGTCTTCATTACAGAGAAGCCAGTGAAGATTTGCTGTCAGTGAAGAAGTGCTGTCTCCATTATCTCCTATGAAGGGGGGAGGGGCTGAGGGAGATGAGGGAGCAGGAAGAGGTGACATGAAGGTCAGCTGTTTGTAGACTGTCTGGGCACCTAAAACGCTGGATTCAGGGGTCAGAAAGGTCGGTGCTTATCTATGAACTTGCTAAGAGAAGATTGCAGGGTGTAGTGCTGTGCAGAACTGCTCCGTGCTCATTCACTCCTCTCAGCCCCTCCCCTCTCCATAGCCACATAATGGACACAGAAAACCTTCTGAAGTGAGGGGGGAGCTAAGAAAACAGCTTTTTGACTACAGAAGGAAACTCTTTTGGTAAATAAAACATTACAGAGTTTCTTAAAATCGCTTGTACTATACATATTTATTGTTTTCAGAAAAATGACGCTGAAATGACAGTTACGCTTTAATGCTATGTTCACACTACGTAAAACTACGGCCGTAGTTTTTGCGGGGTGGAACAATGCCTTATTTTCAATGGGATCCCAGCCGGAGCGTATACACATCGTATGCGCTCCGGCCGGGATCCCATACGGGGGCCGGAAATAACTGACATGTCAGTTTTCTGCGGCCGCAATTCAACGAATTACGGCCGTAGGAAACCCTGTCAGTTCACACTATGAAGCGAGCGGCTCCGGCCGCTCGCTTCACTGTGTGCAGGGGGAGCTTTGTGGCCGGACAGATCATCCGGGATGATCCGGGGTCACGGAACGGCCGGTCTCTTACGTAGTTTGAACATAGCCTAAGTATGTAAACTACACTAAAACCCAAAATAAAGCCCCCATATCTAAATGTGACCTCTCAGTGTGACACAGGTTGTTATCCAGTCAGTTCATCTAATATTTCCTCTGCTAGAGCTGCTTCATTGAATATATTTGTTAAGCAAAAACATTTGGAAAAAACAGCAGCTCAAATCCAAGTGGAGGGACAGACAATCTATCAGAATGAACTGCTGAGTCGTGAAGTATGTTGTGCGTAAATATCGCCTGTCCCTGATTACCATTACTCATTACCATGTCTCAAACTGCACCTAGAAAAAACATTAGATGTTCTTAAGAGATGTTTTTAAGGAGTTACATGGATTGGATTTCCATGGTCCAGCAGCCTTACACAAGCCTTAGTTCACCATGTGTAGTGCCAGGTGTTGGCTAGAGTGGTGTAAAGCACACCACTAACCATCTGATCAAACAAATTCAATGAGAATGCCATTTTCTTTTTGTGAAAAATATTCAGTGGCAGTGCATATTGCCATATAGTAATAACAGTATGTGCCATCGCTAACAGCCAATGTCTCTTGTAACTAATGCCAACATAACTTTATCATTTGTATTATGAAAATAAGTCCGCCCCAAGGGGGATCAATAAGAAACCAAGTGAAATGTAGGCAACAGCAATTTCTAGTCTCAACAATACATGTACAGACATCATAAGACAAAGGGGCAAACACAATAGGATAGGGGGAAGGGTTGGGAAGGAGGGATATGCTGTAGCCATAGGTGAGTAAGGAGAATGCCATTTTCTAAAACTGTACTCTTCAACCTTTGTGGCAACAGTTTAAGGGAAGCACTTTCCTGTCTCATCAGGGCATGGACTGTATTTTATATTACACCTGTACGATAAAGAACAAATGCTGTCAATCAACAGACATTATTATCAGTCAATTATTATCGATTATTATCCTCAATAATTAGAGATGATCAAACTTCAGGCACGCTCTGGTCCTGAATTCTCTGCATTTGATTACCGGTGGCTGAAGGAGTTGGATGCAGCTCTAAGGAGTCCTGGAAAACATGGATACAGCCTATGGCTGTTTAAATATTTTCCAGGCAGCCTTAGTGCTGCATCTAACTTCCTTAGCCACCAGTAATCATTGCAGAGTGTTCAGGTTTGGAAGAACCAGAGTGTGCCTGAGGTTCGCTCATGTCTATCAATAATGCATTTGTGTTTACATAGAGGTTTTCCAGACAGGCAGTATTCAAAATCTATAGCAGATCTATTTGCGGTAGAGAGTTCCGCTGACGAAGGAAGGAGGCCAGTATGTGCATCGGGGTGTGACAGTATCATGGCAGTCTTTTTATTTTATGTGGACTGCGCCCAGCCATGTTCCCAGATTCTGGATCAGTGTATGGACAATTGGCCAGTCCATAAACTTAACTGAAATCTGTTCTAGTTTTAGGTAAAATACATGGAGGAAACACTGTTCACACTCTGTATGTTGAATTTTGTGCTTTATATTGGAGTTATTCTCGAGCTTTACTTCTAGGGAAGGATACCTCCATAGTAAAGCATCTGATGGAAGGTGTCATGGTTTATTTTTCTGCTGAATTCAGCACCTTAAAAAAAAGATGCGTTTGAGATGAAACCAGAGGAATTTTAGTTCAGTATGATCCCATAGAACATTATTGGCTCTGCATTATGGGGCTGTACAGCTCAGAGTTTGAGCCATGATTTGGCAGTGTGCATAAGCCCTAGCAATATGGACATTCATCAAATTAAAATCAATTTGCATCAATTTGCCCCCCTCCCTCATAAAAACAAATGGAATCTGTTCCTTTCCTTTACATTTTCTTGACAAAACATACTGAAAACTCTAGTATTAAATCAGACTAAGGGTACAAACCCACACACCGTATACACAGCAGATACGCAACAAATACGCAGCAAATACGCAGCAGATTTGTTGGTACAGATTTGATGCTGTGTTCAGTTATTTAGATATAATCTGCTGCGTTTTTGCTGCGTATTTGCTGCGTGTTTGCTGCGTATTTGCTGCGTATTGCAGCAGTAAATACGCTGCTTATACGGTGTGTGGGTTTATACCCTAATACCTTGTTTGACATACTGTATGCCATTCATATAATTCTGTAGCCGTTACAGTGATTGTCCGGCATATACAGTATATCTCTGTACAAAACATGATGACTTGTGTCGATTACATTAAAATGACTGACTGACATCAGAAAATAAACCTTGTGCAGATGGCTCATATTTGGAGGTTTATGAAAACCTGGATGGTTATTTGCTAGCCTGGCTGTATAACTGAATCTCTCTTTCCTATCTCTGGGCTGACATTCTGTAAGAAAGAAGAGAATGCCAAATCCTAATGTCTGAACTCGATGGACCTTGTGTCATCTTTCAGTCTAACTTTCCGTGTAACTAAATTCCACTCCTGCCTAAAGATCTAACTGATATATTTCCGCCAGTATCAGGGAACGTGTTGAAAATGTTAAGTTATAGGATACCTATGGGGGCGTGGCTAACCGCAGAACAGACCAGACGTGCTGCATGTGAGCTCCGGTTGGTAACCGGCTTACTACCTTTATCCTGCCGATATAAGCTGCCAAATTATATCAAACTGTACCTGAATGACAAGGGGTCGCCCCAGCAGAAGAATGAACCGCACACGGCAGACCATCGCCGCAGAAAAGCTGAAGGAGTACTTTCGGCCGACAGACCAACATGGCGCCGAGCAGCCGCGGGCGGCCCGGGATGCCGAAATGGCGCCAAACACAGCAGCAGCCGACTCGGAGGACCCGGACTCCGAACCTACACTCTCTCAAGTCACCGCTCAACTGCTGGCGGCCATACAATCCTCGACCTCTGCTCTGACAGGGAAGATTGAGGAGGTGAAAATCGACGTGGGTTTACTACGCCAGGATCTCCAGAACCTCAGGGCCCGGGTGAGTGAGACGGAGACACGAATCTCCCACCTCGAGGACCTGACTGCCCCCATGCCAGCTAAGCTCACAGCCCTAGATAGGTCGGCTGCCGCCTGGGCCCAACGAGCTGACGACCTGGAAAATCGCCTCAGGCGTAATAACCTGAGAATCCTGGGCCTTCCTGAGCGGGCTGAGGGGAAAGATCCATGCACATTTGCTGAGCACTGGCTCAAGGATATCCTACCTGATGCGCATTTTTCTATGGCCTTCGCGGTGGAGAGGGCCCACCGGGTACCTTCCAGGCCGCTACCACCCGGCGCCCCGCCAAGACCATTCCTGGTGCGCCTGCTAAGTAGCCGGGACAGAGACGCGGCGCTATCTGCGGCCCGCAGGCTGGGCCAAGTAACGTACCAGAATGTTAGCATCCAACTGTTCCCGGATTTCTCCGCTGCTCTCCAGAAAACGAGGGCCTCGTTTACGGCTGTGAAGGCCAGGCTGAGAGAACGGCGCATCATCTACTCCATGTCCTTCCCGGCCCGCCTCCGGGTTATCTACGATGAGCGGGCTATGTTCTTTAACACCCCGGCCGAGGCGGATGACTGGCTCCGGTCACTGGGCCGCGACCGCATGGCGCCATCACCCCCGCGCTGAGATTACAAGGGGGGCCTTCCAATTGAGCACGCATGTTTATTCTCCACAGGGACATAACTGAGACTTCTCCCTACACTATACCTCCTGCAGATCTCCGCTGAGGTTGGACATCAGAGACAATGATTCCTGCACTACAGAGGATGTACCGCGGCAAAGCTAACACCCTGCGGTTCAGATGCACGGTCTTATCCCCCCCCTCCCCCCTTCCCCCCCCTTTTCCCCCCCCTTCCCCCCCCCTTTCCCCCCCCCCCTCCCCCCCTCCTGGGATCCCGTTTCTCAGACTTCCCCCGTATAAGAAGCCACGTAGAACTTCTGTGTTCTATTGTCATAGTTTTAGTGTTTGCTAGTTACTGTATATTGTGTTCCTAGTTACATGAGGTGATAGAGTTTTGATATGCCTACACGATTAATGTCCTTGAATGTAAGGGGGTTGGGGACCCCGCGTAAGAGGGCAATGGTATTTGAACATGTTAGGAGGTACAATCCACATATACTGTGTCTTCAGGAGACGCACATGTTACCAGAGTCATACAGATTCCTAGCTAGACCTTGGGTACAGTGGTCCCTACATTCCTCACACTCATCTGCATCTAGAGGAGTATCTTTATTAATCCACAGGGCCCTGCGTTGGGAACCAGGTCACACCTACATAGACCCCGAAGGAAGGGCGGTGTTCGCCCAAGGGAGGATTGCCCAGGTACCGGTGGTCCTCGTTGGTATGTACCTACCCCCCCCCGGCCCCTATCAGCATTTTACATGAAGCCATAAGGTTTGCATCGGCGTACCCAAACTCCATAATACTGTGCATGGGTGATTATAATATGACATATGATCCTGTATTAGACAGATTCCATATGGCCATAGGGCCTGACGCTGCCTCCGGGCCTTCCCCTCTGGCGCGACTCATGATGGAAGTGGGATGGCTGGACCTATGGAGAATGGCCCACCCTCGGGTACAGGAATATACATGCCATGGGGCGGGTGGGCATAGCCTCTCCCGCATTGACTATGTATTCGGTAACCCCCGGGCCCGAGTGGCCATGGTAGATGTGTTCCATGTCCAACGAGCAGTGTCCGATCACTCGGCCATTATAGTAGATCTCAATCTTACTCCTTTTACTGCCCCGACTGGACCGAGGAAAATACACCCATTTTGGCTGTCATTATTTGGGGACCGGGATAGAATCCCAGACCAGCTGGCCGTGTTTATACAGGCTAATCGGCCGGAGGTCCACAACCCATTATATTGGGAGACCCTGAAGGCCTACCTCCGAGGATGTGTACATTCCTCAATTTCCTTCCATAAGCGAGAGGCCACCCGGGTGGAGGATGAGGCGGCTGCCCTATGTGCTAGACTAGAGGCAGAGTTTATTGCCCAGCCCACAGAACATACCAGGAGGGAATGGCTGCTGGCTGGAAGATCCTATATGACTGTGTTACATGAAAAAGCTAAACGCAAGGTGTTCTTTACAAACCAACGTTACTTTGAACAGGGCAACCAGTCCAGCAGTCTCCTTGCCTATCTCATCCATCAAAACACGGCCTCCCCAGCTATACTCCAGGTACGAGACGCCACGGGCCGTCTGGCCACGGGCAGCGAGGAAATCTCAGAGGTCTTTGTGCAGTATTACAGGGACTTATACAGTACCAGATTGATCCACTCCCCGGCAGACATTTCTTCTTTCCTAGCTTCTATCCCCCTCCCTACCCTTACTAATGATTTCATATCTTTCCTAGATGCTCCTATAACACTTGAAGAGCTAGGAGATGCGCTGGCTTCTCTGGCTAAAGGTAAGGCCTCCGGGCCGGATGGCTTCCCCACCGAGCTGTATGTGCAATACCAGGACATCCTTCTCCCTCAACTGTTGGGGGTGCTTAAAGCATCATTTGAGGAGGGAAGGCTGCCAGACTCATTCTATGAGGCCAACATAGTACTGCTGCTGAAGCCAGATAAGGACCCTCTGATATGTGGTTCTTATAGACCCATATCACTTTTAAACTCAGATTACAAGATACTAACTAAATTACTGGCAAATCGCCTTAATAAGTTGGTCCCTACTATCATACACTCGGACCAATCTGGCTTTGTCCCTGGCCGCAGTACTTCTGACAACCTAAGAAGGGTGCAGGTGACCGTCCAGCGGGGAGTGTATGATGATAGGGACTGGGCCTTGGCATCCCTGGATGCCGCCAAGGCCTTCGATTCAGTGGAAATTCCCTTCCTATTAGAGGTCCTAAGACGGATGGGATTTGGGCAGAATTTTGTCCGATGGATCTCTATCCTCTATGAAGCCCCAAGAGCTGCTATAGCACTGAATGGTATACTATCCCCCTCCTTTTCCCTGCAACGTGGTACCCGCCAGGGCTGTCCCCTCTCTCCCCTCCTTTTCATTCTCTCTATTGAGCCACTCGCTTCTCTTCTTAGACATGACCCCCTATTGTCGGGTATTCCCCACTCTGCCGGGGAGGATAGAGTCGGCCTTTATGCCGACGACCTTATTTTATTCCTATCTGATCCTGAGAGGTCCTTGCCTGTGGCCATTCGGCTGATAGATACTTTTGGGACATATTCCGGCCTCTCTATTAACTGGGGCAAGTCCTCCCTGCAGTTTCTTAGTTCATTTAGAGATGGTAGTGTGGGCTCTGAGTTGGAAGGTTTGACCGTGGTGGACCATTTTAAATATCTAGGCATCATGATAGCCAAAACCCCCGCACAGTCACTGGCGCTAAATGTTCTTCCACTGTTGGGACATTTTCGCAACAAATTTAGAATTTGGGCCTCACTGCCGTTGTCGGTAGTGGGCCGAATTAATTTAATTAAAATGGTGGTCCTGCCCAAATGCCTTTATACCCTGCAACATATATTTGTCCCAATTCCGCAATCCGTTTTCCGAGACCTTGACTCGGCTATGATCCCCTTCATATGGGGTCCATCGCGGTCAAAGCTCCAGTTTGCCAAGCTGCAGCGCCCAAAGGATGGTGCGGGCGTGTCCCTCCCTAATATGTACCTTTACTATCTCGCTGGGCAGTTGAAATACCTGAACCCATGGCTGCAGGTAAACCCGGGTCCCTCTCCTGACCAACACCTGTTGGACTTCATCTCCCCGATATCTTTGTGGTCCTACTTGGAGGCATCTTCCTGCCCCCGAGTGCAGGCTCTACCCGCCCACAGGGTGGGTCGCATAGTCTGGTTGGCGGCCGGAAACAAATTGCGGTTTCAGGGAACCCCCGTGGAGGCTCCACTATGGAATAACCACTCTCTCCCGCATTTGTTATGCCTCCCTGAACAGAACTATTGGGCACAGATAGGGGTCCTATATGTGAGTGACATGTATGTAGACCATGCCATACGAACCTTTGACTCCCTAAGAGAATCCTTTGGTATCCCGCGTACCTCCTTTTTTAGATATCTCCAATTGCGCCATGCCCTGAACGCGCAGTTCCCCAACCCAGCGACCTCATTGTCCTCGCACCCCTTGATAGGGGTAATCAGATCCCAAGGTCCAGGAGGCTTAGTCTCCACTCTCTACTCTCACCTGATCACTGCGGTGGTGGCGTCCAGCCCTCTCCCGGCGCTAGATAGATGGAAAACATATATCCCTACTCTTGATGACGAGGACTGTGAGGCCCTACTGGAGTCTCACAGACACGTATCCCCAGCAGCTAATAATAAGCTAATCCAACTGTATTTTATCCACCAAGCATACTTAACACCCCAACGGCTTTTCCGCATGGGGCGCATTCCAGCCCCTATATGTCCCAGGTGCCAGACTGGTCCTGCAGACTTTTGGCACATGGTGTGGACATGCCCATCTATTGCCTCTTTCTGGGGTTCGGTAATACAGCTGCTGTCCTCGGTCCTGTTAATGCCGGTCCCATTGTCGCCATCAGTGTGCCTGTTCGGCCTGTTGGAGGAGGAGGTCTGGACGCCCCACCAGCGCACCTTTTTAAGGGAGACGTTATTTCTCGCTCGTAAGTCCATCGCCATCAGATGGATGGACCCCCGTCCCCCTAACCTTTCCATGTGGAAACAACAGGTCAACACCGTAATGATGTATGATAAAATTGCATATTTGCACCGTAAATGCCCTAAAAAATTTGCTAAAGTATGGGGCGCGTGGAAGGACTCACACCTGACAACATCCCCCCCAGATAGGACTTAATATGGTAAATATATCATTGAATCACCTCAGTTACATTTATGTTTATATTTATGTTTGCAACGAGTTATTTCTGAATGTAAGTCACCTGTATGTAGTACCTCTTGTCATGCTTACCATTCTATTGACCATGATGGAATTGCTCATGATTCTCCTTTCTTGATGCTACCTATGCCAATTCTCTTTTGTACTGCATTTCTATACATTTTTAATAAAACCGAGTTTAAAAAAAAAAAAAAAAAGTTATAGGATACCTGTTATAATTTTCAAAATCTAAATCAACAGGGGATGGGAAATAAAGCATGTTTGCAGTTTACATTCATAAAACATAAAGGGGGTTTTCCAGCATAAATTTTGCAGTTTTATAAGATCTTATAAATAGAAATGTTTGTTCCTTACAATCAGAGGCTTCTACCTGCCTTGACAATGGGGTGCTCATAGAGGTGCAACAGCACAACACTTCAAAAACACCCCCAAAAAAAGACCAAAAAACTGCCAGCTGTTTTTCCTGCTTTTTGGCTTTTCTTTTTTCTGCCATTTTCTCATTTTTGTGCAAATAAGGCTGGGTTCACACTGCGTTTTTGCAATGCATTTTTTTCATCCCTTTTAGCAAAAAAATGGATGAAAAAAAACTGATGCATTTGTGTGCATCTGTATTGATCTGTTTTTCCATTGACTTCCATTTAAAAAAAAAAAAAAAAAAAAGGTTTAAACGCATGCTTTTTTTTTAAGGTACTCAAAAACTTACCTGACCTTACTTTCGTCTACATTAAAAAACAAACAATGTGTTTTGATCCATTTCTTTTTATCATGGAAGTAAATTAATAAAACGATCAAAACAGATGCACACAAATGCATTAGTTTTTCTTCCTTTTTCCCATCAGTTTTTTGCAAAAATGGATAAAAAAATATATGGCAAAAACGCAGTGTGAAACCAGCCTTACAATACGTGCGAAAACCCAGCCTTACTATACATGCGTTACTACACCCTGCATTTTTTCCCTCTCAGTATAAGTCATATGTAATTCCAGTTAAGTAATTTCAGGTTTTCTATTTAAAAATTGGTGGAAAAAAACAATATGCATATAGACATGACTTTTTTCCAGCATTTTTACCTTTCTATAATAGTCTTTGGGTGGGATAACACAGAAAGCATCCTGTGGAGATTGTATTTCATTTTTTTCCCCACTGACTGTCAGCTAACATCTAGTTGCAGCTTTTTTTTACCCCATTTTTTCTGAAAATTGGTTAGTCTAGTGCAGTGCTTCTCAATTCCAGTCCTCAGGCCTCACCAACACGTCATGTTTTGAGGATTTCCCATACAAAGAACTCCTGTGATAATACCTGATGTATAATTATATCACCTGTGCCATACTAAGGAAATCCTCAAAACATGACCTGTTGGTGAGGCCTGAGGACTGGAATTGAGAAGCACTGGTCTAGTGGACTCACAATAGAAATGAAAAAAAAAAAAAAAACAGTCATTAGAAATGATGGCCAGATGTTAGCTAAGACCTGGGGGCACTGATTCTTGAGAACTAATAATGGAAGACACTACATCAGGAGTAAGGGTAGCAACAACAACTCCTGGGGTAAGGATATTCTTTGGTTCCTCATCTGGGGGAAAGGGGCACCAAAATTCCTAGACAAGACATCTGCCTTAAAGCGGCTCTATACCCACAATCTGCCCCCCCCCCCCCCCCGAACCTGCTTGTACCTTCGGATAGCTACTTTTAATCCAAGATCTGTCCTAGAGTCCGTTCAGCAGGTGATGCAGTTATTGTCCTAAAACATAAACTTGCAGCCCTGTGTCAAATTGCCGTGGCCTAGAGTGTCTGTGCCCTAGGATTGCGACGGCCATCCATCCCTCTCTTCACCATTTTTCCTATTCATCACCTGTCTGAACACTTCACAGGTGCCTTAACGTTCCAGCTTATGTGCAGTGTTCAGACAGGTGATGAACAGGAGAAAATGTTCCAGGGGCATTCCTATCTATGAAAAGGGTGGGGAGGAGGGACAGAGGGGTGTTTCAATATGCAAGTTTAAAAGTTGTTTTTAGGACAATAACTGCATCACCTGCCGAATGGACCCCAGGACAGATCTTGGATTAAAACAGCTAACCAAAGGTTTGGGGCGGGTCAGATTGTGGGTACAGAGTTGCTTTTAACGTTCTTTGCATCAGGGTAATCTTGTAAAAAATAAGGCTCACCGCGTCTGCTGGGGGTTTAGCCTCTTGGGGTTATCAAGATACAATAGATTCTTATTGTAATGTATGGTCCAATCACAAGGAGGTGGGTTGCTTAGATCACCAATGAGTGCTGGCATTCCTTCTTCAAGGAGATACATCCTCGGTGCCAGACACTGGGGTAGGAGAAGTGATTTTCCGAAAGTACTGATTAAGGAGGCAAACAGAACTTGTAATAAACTGGATTAATATGTCTTAGTATGGTGAAGGGCCCTAAGTAACAAGGTGCCAACTTCAAACTAGGGACCCATAAGTGGATGTTCTTAGAAGATAGCCAAACTTTGTCTCCAGGTTGAAACTTGGGTGCAGGCCTGCATTTCTTATTGGCTTGCCTTTTGATGTTAGAAGAGGCTCGCAGAAGGCTTTGACAAGCTTGACACCAAATCTGGACGAAGTCACGGACTTGGCTCTCAACTAGGGATGCACAATGCACCGAAATATCGATACTACTATCAATATTTCGGGCAAAAATACAGTTCGGTATCAGGATTTCCTGATATCGATACTTTGTTAAGCTGTCTAATAACGCAACTTAACATAAAGTATAGAGCAGAGAACACGGCGGGCGGCTAACTGAGCGCCGGCCATGTTCTCTGGGTGCTGCCCCCTGCCCCATAGCATCACCCCCTCCGCCCGCCCCTCCCTCCCTCCGCTCACTGCAGCGATAAGTTATAGTCGGCACACAGTGGTCGCCTGTGCCGGCTATGTAACTTGTGCAGATGCCGCTACCACACAGACAGCGGCATTTCCCCCTCCTGAGCCGCTCCAGAAGCAGTGGGGGTCGGTTACTATGTGTAGCAGATCCCCTCTGCTAATGATTGCAGCCTGCCGCAGTGTGAGGGGGTCCGCGGGTGGAGGGACAGTCTTGCTGCAGTGATGAACCTCGGACACACACACCAGGGTCCCGCAGCCTGCCGGCAGCCTCAGGGTGGAGGTCGGAGGTTATCAGTGCAGGGGCTAATACGGCACAGATGTCTTGTGTTGTGGTCTTTAACCCTATCAGCTTCTGCAATGATAACCTCCGACCTCTATTCTGCCGGCAAGGACTCAGGGGTCCGAGGTTCATCAGAGCAGGAAGACAGGCCAGGGCCGTCCTGACAGCATTGTGTCACCCCTCCCACCTCCCCTATATGTGATACCTCTCCTACCTGATAAAAGCAATTAAAAGGGTAGGAACGGCAACAGCCTCATAATGCAGGCTGTGCTACACTACTATAAGTCTTGCCACATGCAAGCCTTTACCTAAGAGGACTATTGAGCAGATCGTCAAAAAAATGCATAATGGTATATAACAAAAAAATTCAAATGATAATATCAAATAGAATACAGACAAAATACCACCTGCTATGTCTACGTCCCCATGTAGTAGTGGAGAAAAAACTCCAAGCGTATCGCCACAACGTCCTGACGAAGCCACAACGTGGTGGCGATACAAGTGGAGTTTTTTTCTCCAATACTACATAGGGACATAGACATAGCAGGTGGTATTTTGCCTGTATTCCATGTGATATTATCATTTGAATTTTTTTGTTATATACCATTATGCATTTTTCTGACAATCTGCTCTATAGTCCTCTTAGGTAAAGGCTTGCATGTGGCAAGACTTATAGTAGTGTAGCATAGCCTGCATTATGAGGCTGTTGCCGTTCCTACCATTTTAATTGCTTTTATCATTTCTTTTGTGAGCCGGATTAATAATGCTATTTTAATTACATTTCATTGGTGTGCATTGTCATTTATATACCCTATATTTCTCTGTCCTTTTTTTGTTTTGTTCCATTGGCATTCGTCTATAGGGTACACAGTAGCATACCTGTGGTCCCCGCTTTGTTATTCTTTTTCTTTTTTTTTTCAACCTATCCTACCTGACACATGTTATTAAAGGGGTCTCCTCTGCTGGGGGCACCACAAGTCTCAGCAGATAATCAGTCCTGCTTGGGGCACTATCATTCTCACCATTATGTTTCCTGTTTGGGGCACACTAACCTGTAGACATCTGGATCTTAACTAACAGAATATTACAAGCACCATCACTCCCAGCACTTAATGTCTGATGTACTACAACCCTCAGCAGAATCACCTCTCTAGTCTGCAGCACTACGGGGAGATTAACTATAGAGAGGGTGCTTACTATATGGAGCTGACTACTCTGTGGACTACCTATGAGAGGGATAGCTACATATAGGATGCTATATTTTTACTATGATTTTTACTATGATTTTTGGCACATCACCCCCCCCAAAAAAAATCATTAAGTGATCAAAAGGTTAGAGTAGTCACAGTAGTCAGAGTAGGACAACTTTAAGCTCTTTTATTTAAAAAATGTTAAACTATTTCTAAATTAGTAAAATAAAATAAAAAGCCCATAACCTGCTGTCACCGTAATAGTGCAGACCTGAAGAACTTAAAGGGAACCAATCACTTAAAAAATGCCTGTAACGCTATGGGAATGTGCTGTAGCAGCACCCAGCACACTTTCCAAACATGCTTTTACACCTCCCATCCCTGGAATGTACAGCCCGAAAAACTAACTTTATAAACTTGGCGCCCTGTATGTAAATTGCCCCCAAGTAGTCATCTGGGCGGTGAGCTGCGGCAAGTAGTCACGGTCCCCTGGGGGTTCCGGAGCGGTAATAGCCTGCATAATTGTGGCGACGTCACCGAGAGGCGCGCTGGCCCTAACGTCAGCACGCCTATGTCCTTACTGCGCCGCTCATGCGCAGTACAGCTGGTCTGGTCCGCGTTGTACTGCGCAGGTGCAGAAAGCCTCAAACTCATTGGTGGAGATCAAGCAATGAGTTTGAGGCTATTTTGCACCTGCGCAGTACGGCGCAGACCGGACCCGCTGTACTGCGCTTGAGCGGCACGGCAAGAAAAAAGGCGTGCTGACGTTAGGGCCAGCGCGCCTTTCGGCGACGTCGCCACAATTATTCAGGCTAATCACGCCCAGAGGGGCGTAATTACCGCTCAGAAACACCCAGGGGACAGTGACTACCTGCCGTGGCTCACCACCCAGATTACTACTTGGGGGCAATTTACATACAGGGCGCCAAGTTTATACAGTTAGTTTTCAGGTTGTACATTCAAGGGACGGGGGGGTTGTAAAAGCATGTTTGGGAAGTGTGCTGGGTGCTGCTACAGCACATTCCCATAGCATAACAGATGTTTTTAAGTGATTGGTTCCCTTTAACTGCGTAAAAACAGTTGGGGGGTAGCTTTTTCTCATACTTAGGTATCAAATTGGTATCGAGTAGGTGTGGCTGCACAGGGTTGCCTCTCCTACAAGTCCTAGGCTCTAGAGTTTCTCAGCCAGATGTGACAGGCCTTCAGTTGGTGCCCTTTGGCTCCACAGTAGGAACACAGACCCAGGTTATGACAACGAGTCTTTTCCTCTGCAGATAAATGAGCTTTCTCAACCTGCATAGCCTCTTCTCGTGGTGGCATGGATGTAGGCTGTAGAGGGTGTTGAAAGTTGGAGCCAACCGAGGAACTCAATGAGAACGGGAAAATTCCTGTTGCTGACATATTTTCTGCTGTCATTCCAGCAGTGGCCAGCATAATGAGGTTGTCCAAACTGATGGGCAAATCACGAAAGGCAAGTTAATGTTTAATGCGACTGGCTAGCCCCATAGCTCTGTTGTAGTGTAATGGATGGTCCAAGCATGAGGAGGTGGATCCCCTGGATCACCAAGGAGTGCTGGCATTCCTTCCCCAAGGAGTGGAGTCTAAGGAGCTCTCATTCATCACCAGGTCAGGACCAGGAGAATCAAAATACAGACCAAATCGGGGAGCCAAAGAGTATTTAGAAACAAGCTAAGGTCAGGAATAACAGGAGTTTAGATTTAGCAGGAATAAGGAACGTGAAATAGGAACAGCAAGTGAAATCCTTCAGCAGGCATAGGAAATTACAGAGTTTTATGAGATACAAAGTCCCGGTCCCCAAGGTGATTGGAGCAGACAAGAAACCAGACAGGAGGACCAGGCTGTCAGTCATTGTTCCAGGCAGGGTGTTAACCATATACATGCTGGAAGAAATCTTCCCATGTCTATATGCATATGGCTGGTTTTAAACTGGCTAAAGTTTTTGCAAAAACATTTAAAAAAAAAACAACATCATGGTATATTTTTAGCAAAAATGCCACGGCAAGATGATAGCTGTGAGTCAATGGAATTTTCTGAAGTGCTTAACTTTTTTGTTTTTTTAAAGCATTTTTCTCTCTGCCCTTTTTTGGGCTCTGTGTTAGTTTATCTAAAACATAGCATGGAGAGGGGTTTGTTTCTGCAAACTGTGGCGTTTCTCTCCCATAGACAGTGGCGTAGCTACCATAGAGGCAGGGAAGGCGGTTGCTATGGGGCCCGTGGAGGGAGGGGGCCCAAGAAAGATAAGAGCCTCATGTGTCCTTTTGCTTAACCCCTTATGTACTGCAGTGTGTAAGTGACCCAGTGTTCTCTTACATGCTGCAACACAAAAAAGGGTTAACAATTAGCTCTCTGCCTCACTACTCTGATAACCTCTGACCTCTGTTCTCTGAGCTCCTGCAGAGGTCAGGGGTTATCAGAGCAGGAGTAGTGGAGAGAGCTAATTGTCTTCTGTATTAACACTTTGTTTGTGTTGCATGTAAGAGAACACTGGGTCACTTACACACTGACATAAATAAAGGTTTAAAGGAGAAGTCCGGCCAAAATTAATTTTTGATATGTTGTTACTTATGAAAAGTTATACAAATTTCTAATGTACATTAATTATGGGAAATGCACATATAGAGCTATTTCCCTTAATTTAGTAGATCAGGAAGTGTTAGAAATATCTCTGAAGAAGTGACGTCACGACCCAGGGTGTAATTCCTATGGAGTGTCCAGCAGGGGGCGCTCTCTATATAGAAGTCTATGGGACTTTATTGTTTCTATGGGTTTCTATGTAATGTAATGTAATGTAGTGTACAGTGCTTTATTGAATGAATACATCTATGGAATACTTTGGGGAGCAAGTGTCCTTGCTCCCCAAAGTATTGCATAAATGTATTCATTCAATACATTCAATACACAGTAAGCCCGCCGATCCGCCGCATTTCCGCCGAATTTCCGCCGCATTCCCGCCGATCCGCCACACGCTGATCCGCCGCATTCCCGCCGATCCGGACCATATACATTGAACTATAGCTCCCATCATCTGCTTCTAGTATGAACAGGTGATGGGAGCTGTAGCTGGGTAAGGGATATCACATGCCGCCGGGCGCAGGGGGGAGCCACTCAGTACACAGCAGCTCTCCCCCCTCCTCCTCCTCCTTCCGTGATAACTTCCGCCTATAGCACTGCTGAGTCCCTGCCTGGCCGCCGCTCTCCGCTCTCCCCCCCATACATACCGGCTCCCGATGCATCCTGGTGTCCGCGCTGATGCCGGGAGCCGGTATATGTGAGCGGAGAGCGGCGGCCAGGCAGGGACTCAGCAGTGCTATAGGCGGAAGTTATCACGGAAGGAGGAGGAGGAGGGGGGAGCGCTCCTGTGTACTGAGCGGCTCCCCCCTGCGCCCGGCGGCATGTGATATCCCTTACCCAACTACAGATCCCATCACCTGTTCATACTAGAAGCAGATGATGGGAGCTGTAGTTCAATGTATATGGTCTGGATCGGCGGGAATGCGGCGGATCAGCGTGTGGCGGATCGGCGGGAATGCGGCGGAAATTCGGCGGAAATGCGGCGGATCGGCGGGCTTACTGTGTATTGAATGTATTGAATGAATACATTTATGCAATACTTTGGGGAGCAAGGACACTTGCTCCCCAAAGTATTCCATAGATGTATTCATTCAATAAAGCACTGTACACTACATTACATTACATTACATTACATAGAAACCCATAGAAACAATAAAGTCCCATAGACTTCTATATAGAGAGCGCCCCCTGCTGGACACTCCATAGGAATTACACCCTGGGTCGTGACGTCACTTCTTCAGAGATATTTCTAACACTTCCTGATCTACTAAATTAAGGGAAATAGCTCTATATGTGCATTTCCCATAATTAATGTACATTAGAAATTTGTATAACTTTTCATAAGTAACAACATATCAAAAATTAATTTTGGCCGGACTTCTCCTTTAAGCAAAAGGTAGCCTGCTCCTGCACCTATGTATATAACCATGAGGCTCCTAATACCCTGTTATAGTTAAATACAGTAGATGGACAGAACAAGCAGACATTGGCTTTCTCCTCTGCCAGTCACTGTTGTGACTGCACGCAAGATTCTGCCCCTGGCCACAAGAGATTTTTTTTTTTTTGCCACATCACCGAATGTGTATATATATATATATATATATATATATATATATATATATATATATATATATATATATATATAATAGTGTGTAGAGGGGCCCCATACAGTTTTTTGCTATGGGGCCCCATGAATCCTAGCTACGCCCCTGCCCATAGAGTTTAATAGAAATTCTTCTGTTTCAAAAACACCAATGGCAAAAAAAAAGCCATTCACACCTAATGTCAAAAATGCCACAAAAACGCCAAGATAATTGTTGGCTGTTTTTTTGGCATTTTTTTGGAGGCCACAAACATGCCACACAAAAAAATCTGTGTCTGGAGGCACCTTATTAGTGTTTTTATCTGGTGCTTTTCCTAAATAGAAGTCCTGGAATCACAAGGAATGACTTATTATGAAAAAAAAGAAGGGGGTAAAACGCCAGAAATACAATTTGTGTCTGAGGGAAACATCTGGGGTCTTCTTCTGTTGAACATAAACAATTAGCACTTCTATTTATTGTTATTGCATACTAAACCTATATTCTCTTTTTTTTCTCTTTTAGGCAAAGTAACAGAGACAGAGAAAACGAAAACAGTCCATTAATTGCAGATGAAAAAATGGATGAGAACCTTAACCATGAGGAAAATTGTGAGCTAAAGGGCAGTATCTGTATGTCACTAAAACTTTTGAGTATTGACATGTGCTGTACCAATAAGACAACTGAAGAAAAGTCCCACTTCCATAAAGTTCAGCTCATGAGGTGTGTTTGGGATGAAAATGCCAAAGAACTTGAAGATGACACAGACAGTGAAGAGGTACAGAATTAAATGTCATACCAGTATATATTTATACATGTGATGTCATTTAGAAACATTTTGTATTATTCCACTCTTTACCTAGAGAAAGAACATTATCCTTTCACCCTATATTTTGAAAATGCATCAACTGGTCTGTTATGGCCCAGTATCCACTATTAGGCTATGTTCACACTACGTAAAAGTACGGCCGTTGTTGCCATCGGCAACAGCTACCGTACTTTTTGTGGAGCGCAACATAACCTTATCTGGTATGGGATCCCGGCCGGATGTATACACATCGTATACGCTCCGGCTGGGTTCACACTACTTATATTTCAGTCAGTATTGTGGTCTTTATCACAGAAAAGATCTGTTCACACAATGTTGAAATTGAGTGGATGGCCGCCATATAACGGTAAATACCTGCCATTATTTCAGTACAACAGCCGTTGTTTTAAGATAGCAAATATTTGCCATTAAATGGCGGCCATCCACTCAATTTCAACATTGTGTGAACAGAGCATTTCTGTGTTTTCAATCCACTCCTGGTTTTGGTTGCTATGAGGACCTGACATGAGGACCAAATACTGCCTGAAATATACTGTGTGTGAACCCAGCCTTATATAGTATTTTCTAATAGGTACATTAAAGGGGTAGTGCGGCGCTCAGAAATTATTCACAGAATAACACACATTACAAAGTTATACAACTTTGTAATTTATGTTATGTCTGTGAATCGCCCCGTTCCCCGTGTCCCACCACCCCCACCCGTGTACCCGGAAGTGTGGTGCATTATACATTACCTGATCCGTGTCGAGGGCCGTCCTCCATCTTGTGCCAAACGTCATCTTCGGACGGACGGCCAAGTCGCTGCCGCCCGTCTCCCCTCAGTTATGCTCAGCCAATCGCGGCTGAGCATCGGATGACGCTGCAGAGGGCGGACGGCATTCGGAACAGTCGGAGCTGTTCGCCGTCTCCCGAAGAAGACGTCGCTGAATGAAGATAGAAGACTGGTGTCGGCACGTGACAGGTATGTATAGCGCACCACACTTCCGGGTACACGGGTGGGGCTGGTGGGACTCGGGAAGGGGGCCATTCACAGACATAACATACATTACAAAGTTGCATAACTTTGTAATGTGTGTTATTCTGTGAATAATTTCTGCTCCCTACTTGAACCTCTTATTCTAATTCATGGTACAAAATGCTAGGCCAGGGGTATCTCATGAAGATGGTCATGATGGCACAAAAAATTAGACATAACTATCAACAGTTCATGGTGTGGATTACAGCCAACAAGTTGCAAAAGTAGGGCATTGGCCAGGAATCAGTTAATGTCAATAGGTAGGATGTACACATGTAAATTAAAACACTAGCCTTTTAAAAAGCATATATATGTTTTATAACATGTAAAGGAATTATAAAAAGTGTTAGTGTAAGGCTCACACAGCGTTTAACAGCGTCCGTTGCATAGCCGGCCACCGGGCTGCACTGAGCCCAATCCTGCGGCCGATACCTCTGTATCGGCTGCAGGAACATTCTTTTTTTACTATTGATTTGCGAGCACCTTCAGATGTGCCCACAAATCAATTAGCCATTCACTTTAATGTAATGTGTGGCCGCCGCTGCTCATTACATTGTGTGAACTGACAGCATCCAGAAATAATTGGCAGGTACGTTATTTTAACGCCCATTCTAAAGAATGGGCGTTAGAATAACGCTATGTGAACACAGTGGGCGGCATTGCATTGACTTCAATGCAATATTGCCCCTGCAGTAAAGAACAGACGCTGATGGCATTGCAATCAGCGTCTGTTCTTTACTAAAAGAAAAATGATGTGTGAACATAGCTTCACACTGTCATTAACAGACCTAATAAAAAGTTACAAAATAAGGTAACTGAAAAAAAAATCGAAAGCTGTAATCAAGCAATGTATAAACGTAAACCAAGAAATACCAAAGTCTTACCATGGTGCATTTCAGAACCTCTCACCAAAATATACTTTTGGTTTTTTGAAGGACACTGATTTTTTGTCCTATGCATGTAATATATTGGAGTGCTGCAGTATAACATTAGAGTCTTTCTTGTCTACATTTTCTCTTATACAGGGACTCTGAATAGTATATTTACTTTGCAGTTATTTTATACTGCTTAATACAAACATTTACTCTTATTTGATCATAAATCATATATGCATAATTTAATTTAGAGTGTCATAACAACTTTACAGGATGGTTTGCATGTTACTTGTATATATTTGGTTTCAAGACTGCAAATGTGTGCATTAATATATTTCACTAGATGGCGATATAGCCTTATAACTATCTGAGGCCTTAGTTTTGTCTATGAGACAGCTGTGAAGTGTGTCCATTGTTGTACATACAATATTTTCCATTAATGCATAAATATTTTAGTTAGTGCAGAAAATGTTTTTTTAACCCTTTAAGGACGGAGACAGTTTTCATTTTTGCGCTTTCGTTTTTTCCTCCTCATGTTTAAAAGGCCACTACACTTGCATATTTTCCCCTATAGACCAACATGAGCCCTTTTTTGTGACACCAATTATACTTTGCAAATACAGACTTAATTTCCCTCTCGCCCTATAATGGCACCCATGGAGAGGTCCACCTCCCGCTCCTCTGGACAGGAAATAGCTCACTGGATCCATAAAAAGAAGAGAACGTCCCTTCATCGCCAATACTGTTTCCTGTCCTTTGGAGCAGGAGGCAGATCTCCCACCTCTCCAAAGGATCCGTCAAGAAGAGGGGAACGGGGCAACCGGCTTGCTTACCTTACTGCCGGCATCCTGGCGGCGTAAGGCTCTCCTGGAGCAGCTGCAGGTCTCTCAGCTTCCGGGTCTGTGTGGGCGCGTGCGTCGGCGTGCGTACGTGCGTGCATCCCGGCGGGCTTTGCGGCGCCACTAATGCTTCCGGGAGGGGGATTCGGCGGGGCCGTGCCTTTCCGGACCACAGGCTGGGCCTGTCAGGAGAGCTCTCGTCGGGAGCTTCCGGTCTCGGAGAGGGTGTGCCGGATTCAAAAGAGGCCTGCAGTCTTCTGAGGATGGTGTCCGCATTGACAGGTATTCTAGCAGGCTTCTGGCTGTATACTCTGCATTCTCAGCACGTTCCCGGCTGCCAATCTCTGCATTCAGCATGCTCTGGCTGCAAGCTCTGCAGAATTATCCACCATCATTATGGAGGAGCACGCAGATAACCCTGAAACCCCTTCTGAGACTAATCCGGTAGGACAGGGGTTAACCTGTATCCTTATGAAATATATAGATATATATGGTGGATGTTGGATACAAAGTATATATGTATGTTTTCTTTTAGGCACTGAAGGCACCACGTACTAGGTCCAGAGAATGCCCGGTGTCTGATAGAAAAATAAGTAGTCACAACAAGACACTTTGTAGTTCATGCCGTAATAGAAAGAAACCCTTTCTTTTATGAATGACATAAGGGAGCTCATTAGAGGAGAAATTAAATATTCCCTTCCCTCGCAGACCACTGTCCCTCTGGAGAAAGGGGAATCATCCAGATCTGACCCTAGACCTGGTCCTAGCACTGAAGCAGATGAGGAAGAAGCTGTGTCTGAGATAGAGGATTTTGGTGAAGTGATTGACTGTGATAATGAATCTCACCACTCTGAACCCTCTACCTCTACTGTAGAGGAGGTAGATCCTCTTATTAATGCAGTTAGAAGGACCATGGAAATAGAGGATAGTCCGGTATCAAAAACTATTCAGGACAGGATGTTTCAGGGACTTACACCAAAGAAGAAAAAAGTATTCCCTATACATCAAAGCATTAAAGACCTAATTAAATGCGAGTGGGTTAACCCAGACAGGAAGTTTTTTTGTCCCCAGAGCAATGAAGCGAAAGTATCCCTTTAGTGAAGAGGAGGCAACGGTTTGGGACAGAGCCCCTAAGATTGATGCACCCGTAGTCAAGATCTCTAAAAAAGACGCCTTGCCCTTTGAGTATTCTGCTACATTAAAGGATCCCATAGACAAAAGGGATGAAGTCTATCTTAAGAAAGGTTGGGAGGCAGCTACGGCTTTCTTCAACCCTCTGATTGTGGCTACGTCAGTCACCAGGTCCCTTGATGTATGGATTGATAAGCTGACAACTAAAATTAAAGAAGATGCCCCAAAAGAAGATCTTCTTGCTGCCATCCCTACTATTAGCCAAGCAGCAACATTTTTATCTGAAGTCTCAGCAGACTCATTGAAACTAAATGCTAGATTTGCTGCTTTATCTAATTCGGCACGACGTACAGTGTGGTTAAAGGACTGGAAGGGGGACATTACATCAAAGGCGAAGTAATATGCAATGCCATGTGATGGCGAATTTCTTTTCGGGCCTACCCTGGATTCTGTCCTCGAGAAGGCTTTAGATAAGAAGAAGGGCTTCCCAGTAATTCCTCAGCCACAAAAAAGGAATTACAGGGGCCGAGGTAGGGGTAGTCAGAGGGGAGGCTCCTCAGGTAGAAGAGAGTGGAGGGCCTCCAAAAAGAGTAAGGGCTATCTCTTTAATACTGATGATTCGACCAAGAAGCCCAATCCCTAATGACGCCAGGTCCCGGTGGGTGGTTGCCTTGCTTTGTATAGTGAGGAGTGGGAGAAGATTTCTGCCAGCACAAATGTCTTGAGCACAATAAAGCATGGTTTGAAAATTTCTTTTGTGTCCCCTCCAGGTACGAGGTTTGTCACTACTCATTTCTGGGATCCCGAGCGTCAACAGGCCATGGAATCAGAGGTGCAATCTCTTTTGGACAAACAGGTATTGGTACCTGTCCCTATGGAGGAGAGGGGAGAAGGCTTTTACTCCACTTTCTTCCTTGTCAGGAAGAAAAATGGTACTTTCTGTACTATTATGAATTTAAAGCCTCTTCATAAGTTCCTCACCTACGAAAGATTCAGAATGGAGTCTATATCTTCTGCCATTCTGAATCTTTCAAGAGATTGCTCCATGGTGACCCTTGACCTTAGGGATGTGTACTGCCACATCACAGTACACCACAAACATCAGAAGTATCTTAGGGTGGCGGTTTGGTTTAAGGGTTCCCTCCTACAACTACAATTCAAAGCCATGCCATTCGGTATTTCACAGGCCCCGAGAATTTTTACAAAGGTTATGGTGGAAGTTATGGCCCATGTAAGAGAGCAAGATATTGTCATCATACCATACTTAGATGACTTTCTCTTGGCAGATTCTCCTGAGATACTAAAATCACAAGTTACACAGGTAGAGGCCATTTTTCAGAAACTTGGATGGGAGGTAAACAAAGACAAATCAGTTAAGACTCCTTCCTACATTTGTCAGTTCCTGGGTACCCTCCTAAATTCTAGAGTACAGAGGAGTTTTCTGCCTTTTAGTAAAGTAACCCAGTTATTGGCTACAGTAGAACACATTAAATATAGTCAGAGTACTACAGTGAGAGAGGCCATGTCCGTTTTGGGGCTTATGACTTCCTGCATCCCCGCGGTTCCCTGGGCCCAATACCATTCTAGAACATTACAGTCAGATATTCTCTCTCAGACTACAGACTCCTTAGACTCGTTATGTGTTCTCTCTCCACAGACTGTACGATCCCTATACTAGTGGACCCAATCTGGAAAAGGGGGTTCCCTGGGTGCGCTCAGACGAAATCATCCTTACTACCGATGCCAGTCCTCTGGACTGGGGAGCTCATGCAGGAGACCTCATACTTCAGGGCCTCTGGAAACCAGAGGAAGCTGTCCTGTCTCAAAACATCAGAGAGTTAACAGCGGTCTTTATGTCCCTGTCCCAAGCCTTACCACTCCTAAAGGACAGACACGTAAAGATACGGACAGACAACTCCTCTGTAGTAGCGTACATAAACCACCAGGGGGGCACAAGGTCCAAAGATCTGATGAGGGTCACTTTGTTCATGTTCAGATTGATAGAACCTCACCTGTCATCCCTCACAGCACTACACTTAAAGGGATCAGAAAATCTCAAAGCAGATTACCTAAGCAGACACCAGCTAAACCAGGGGGAGTGGAGCTTGTCGACAGAGGTGTTTCAGCAGATTTGTGCCAGGTGGAGTCATCCAAAAGTAGATCTGTTCGCTTCCAAGACTAACAAGAAAGTGGAGAGGTTCTTCTCCCTGAGCCCATCGGACAACCCCCTAGGAATGGATGCTCTAGCCCATCATTGGGGTCAGGGTCTTCTGTAGGCGTTCCCCCCAATCAAAATGATTCCCAGGGTCCTTAGGAAAATCAGGCAGGACAGAGCCCTAGTAATAATTATAGCGCCATTTTGGCCTAGGAGGGTGTGGTTAACCTGGTTGAGTGTCATGTCCGTTACCGACCCCTGTGTTCTACCGAAGATTCCAGACCTACTCAGTCAGGGCCCAATTTACCATCCGGAAGTCAGGAACCTGCACCTGACAGCATGGCTATTGAGAGGCAGATCTTATAGATAGAGGCCTTTCAGAGCAAGTCATTTCTACCCTTCTGGATAACAAGAAGAGAGTCACATCAGAAATATACCTGAGGACATGGAAAGCTTTTTGTAGGTTTGTTAATAGACCTGTTAATGTTTTAGTTACACCAGACATTCCAGTAGTACTAGATTTTTTGCAAGAGGGTCTAAATAAGAGGTTAAGACCAAGTACTATTAGGGTGCAAATCTCAGCTCTCAGCGCCCTTTTTGACTTTAGACTGGCGATACATCCTTGGGTTAGGAGGTTTATGAAGGCTGCAGATAGGATCTTTCCTTTCATCAAACCAAAGCTTACTCCATGGGACTAGAGATGAGCTGACTTTTTCAGATTTCTGGTTCGTGAGAACCAGAACGATCTGCGTCGGATTCACTGTCTGCTCACTCCGTGCAGCGGGTGGATACCTCCTAAGGAATGCCTGGAAAACTGGGATACAGCCAATGCCAATGGCTGTATCCCAGTTTTCCAGGCGTTCCTTAGGAGGTATCCACCCGCTGCACGGAGCAAGCAGACAGCGGGAATCCAATGCCGATCGTTCTGGTTCTCACAAACCAGAAATCCGAAAAGTCCGCTCGTCTCTACATGGGACCTGAATTTAGTTCTTTCTCAGCTTACAGAATCTTCCTTCGAATCCTTGCCAGATATTCCCATCAATACTCTCTCTCATAAGCTTGCTTTCCTTTTAGCTATAAGATCAGCCAGAAGGGTAGCAGAGATATCAGCCTTCTCTATCCAGGAGCCCTATATGACCATCAGAGGAGGATAGGGTAGTACTATCTCCAGATCCAGCCTTCCTCCTGAAAGTTGTTTCCAACTTCCACAGATCTCAGTAAGTGGTTCTCCCCTTATTATATAAGTTGTTGTTATTCTTTCAGGGAAAGAATAAAGGGAAGGCTGCTTCTGCACAGGTCATAGCTAGATGGATAAAAAGCGCTATTTCTTCTGCCTATATAGCTGCAGGTGCTGAGATACCAGTGGGATTCGGGGCTCACTCTACCCGTTCAGTAGCCACATCCTGGGCAGAGAGGGCATCAGTCTCTATAGAACAAATATGTAGAGCAGCTACGTGGAGCTCACCCCATACCTTTTTTAGGCACTATAGGCTCCAGCTGTCCTCTCAGGAAGACTTAAAGCGACTCTGCACCCACAATCTGACCCCCCCAAACCGCTTGTACCTTCAGATAGCTGCTTTTAATCTAAGATCTGTCCTGGGGTCCGTTCGGCAGGTGATGCAGTTATTGTGCTAAAAATTTACTTTTAAACGTACAGCGCTGTGCCCTACGGGAGTGGCCTGTATTGTGTATGCATTAGGCTGGCACAACCTCTCTGTCCCTCCTCATCATTTGAAATGCTCCAGGCAGATTGCCTACTATTCCCCACCTGGTTAGCCCGGCACATGGGCTGGATCGTTAAAGGGAACCATTCACCCCGTGGCCCCCGGCAGAAACTGACATACAGTGACATAAAGGTCAATATACTTACCACATCGCTCCCGATACGTCCCGGATCCAGTTGTTGACACAGAGAAATCGCCGATTCTTCTTCTCCCGTCCATTATGGTAATGAGCTGAGATGAGTCCAACGTCCATAGGAAACGACGGACGAGTCCAACTTATCCATGAGGTCCTCTTCTCGTCGCCACCCATCCACGCCTCCTGGAACTTGATTGACGTCTTCAGTCTTTTGACGAATTCCCGTGCAGGCGCCGTTGCGATGGTCCCGTCACCTCTTCTGTGCCTGCGCGGTAAACAGGATACGTGTTCGAGACAATCGGCGTCCGCGCAGTAAACAGTGAAGCTGCGGAGCGGCTTCAATTGTGAACTGCACATGCGCCGAAAACGACTGTCACTGCGCCTGCGCGGGATCCGGCGAGAAGAAAGAAGACGAGGAGAAAGAGGACCCGGTGTCAATCAAGTGTCGGAGGCGGGGAGAAGGCTGGACTTCGGACTCGGCGGCGCTCATTACCATAATGGGCGCGAGAAGAAGAATCAGCGATTTCTCCGTGTCAACAACGGGATCCGGGACGGGACCGGGAGCGATGTGGTAAGTATATTGACCTTTATGTCACTGTATGTCAGTTTCTGCCGGGGCCACGGGGTGAATGGTTCCCTTTAAGGACCTGTGCAATGTTCAGCATGGAGAGAATGTTCTAGTGGCATTCCTAATGATGAAGAGGGTGGAGAGGAGGGACGGAGGGGTGGTGCAAAGTTAGGGCACAGATACGCCCGTAGAGCAGGGAGCTGTAATTTTAAGGGTGCGTTCACACCTACAGGATCTGCAGCAGATTTGATGCTGTGTTCAGTTATTTAAATGAAATCTGCTGCAGAAAATCAGCTGCAGATCCTGTAGGTGTGAACGCAGCATAAAAGTGATTTTTATGACAATAACTGCATCACCTGCCAAACGGACTGCAGGGCAGATCTTCAATTAAAAGCAGCTATCCGAAGGTACGAGTGGTTTGAGGGCGTCAGATTGTGGGTACTGAGTCGTTTTAAAGCCGACTGCTGCCTTTCCTCTGCCTGGATGACTAGTTCCGTGTGCAGGGATATCCAGATTGAAAATTAAAGAAATTGTGGATTTCTTGATGCAGCATGGCAGATGGATACTCATGAGACTAAGCCGCTGCTTCTTCCACGCAGCATCAAGAAATCCACAATTTCTTCAAGGATTGCCATTTCCAATTTGGTTATCCCTCTTTCTGCTTACCTGAAATGGAGTAAGCCAGCATTATGTCTAAACCTAGGTCTACTTTTTAAGAGGCAGCCAATAACACTTGCACCTCACAAGGCTTTCACTCCACACTTCATCCAGTGCAAGAACTCAAGCTCCTTCCCATCAGTATGGTGACACAGCTAAAGCCTTCTGCTCACCAGTGCTGAAGGTTTCTCAGCCAACCCCCCCCCCCACACACACTTCTGATAAATCTAATTCCCGATTATCACATCTGCACGAGATGCTGGTTATTACATGTGGCATGGTTTCACCTATACGCCTTGATCAGGACTTAGATATGACCCAATGGAATGACAGGATGTAAGCCCTTGCGAGCAGAAAGCTTTAGCTTAGTCTTCTGCTCCCCGGACACCCTCCTTATGGGATATTGTGCAACATATAGACAACACTGAACTATTACTATTTTGCAGTGCGGCAGGACACATTGTTCTCGCTAAAGTGGCCACTGCTATTAGAGAATATTGTTAAAATGAAGGGGTGTACTTGGTGTGCAACAATGTTTGAGTAGTGATACACTCTTCTGTGGGATCAGACCAAGCAGCTAGCTTTCCTCCTCACATGCCCATTCTGTCATCAGCTCAACACTTTTGGTACTTATAGTACTAACACCAGTATACCACAAACATTCCTCAATGATGAACAGGAAAAATGAGTCCAGCTCCCGGCCAGGATTAAATGAATTGAGCTTTATTAACACCCCAGCACCGTGCACACACTGCGGCAACCCCCCCAGAGAGAAGCCTACGCGTTTCGATTGCTAACCGCAATCTTAATCATGGCTACAGTAGCCATGATTAAGATTGCGGTTAGCAATCGAAACGCGTAGGCTTCTCTCTGGGGGGGTTGCCGCAGTGTGTGCACGGTGCTGGGGTGTTAATAAAGCTCAATTCATTTAATCCTGGCCGGGAGCTGGACTCATTTTTCCTGTTCATCATACTACGACGCACTGGTTGAAGTGGGAGTCCGAGCAGTGAGGCTACAGGAACGGCGGTAAGCTGGCATTTACTTTTCTACTAAACATTCCTCAATACCAGCTATTATAGGGATGCCCTGACCAAGCCAACACAATTTGATCATTGTCAAAATTGCTCAAATTAGTATGTTTCCCTATTTTTCCTGGTTCCAACACATCAGCTTCAAAAACTGACCATTATATATTATATCTCATCACTTGTCAGGTGTCATTGTCACAATATCATCATTGTTATTCACTTTACTTATTCTTAGGCCCTATTCACACATCCTGTTCCTGTCCGCAATTGCGGATCCGCAATAATATAGGACCAATGTATTTCAATGGACCTATACACACATCCGTGTTGTGTACTGGGCTGCAATCCGTTCCGCAAAAAAAAAAGGACAGACCCTAGTACGGACAGTAACTGACACATCCAATACAACTCTATGGGGTCTGTATTTTACTGAAGCAATACGGATGCAATACGGATGCAATACGGATGCAATACGGACTGAATTTGCGGATTGTATACTGACTGAAATTTGCGGATTGGAAAAATATACTGACGTGTGAATAGACCCTTAATGTCTTAATGTTATGGCTAATCGATGTACATGTATTTGATATAAAAATAATATGCGTAATAATAATAATAATATTGACACTTGGCAAGATTTACTAAATGTTTGTCATAACTGAATGGAAGATATGGAAAACATTTATTATCAATGGTACATCTCCATAAACA